>NC_140494.1:88553696-89153696 GCF_964271855.1 Acomys minous | reverse complement strand
CAGGCTGTAAACTTTAAACCCCTACCCAGATCTAGCCAATGGTCAGAACATTCTCCACAGTAGAGTGGAGAGTTGGATATGACTTTCTCACGTACTCTGGTGCCTCATATTTGACCATTTTCTCTGGAGGGGGAGACCTGGTGGCATTCAGAGGAAGGACAGCAGGTTACCAAGAAGAGACTTGATACCCTATGAACATATACAGGGGGAGGAAATCCCCCTCAGGAACTGTCATAGGGGAGGGGAATAAGGGGAAAATGGGAGGGAGGGAAGAATGGGAGGATACAAGGGATGGGATAACCATTGAGATGTAACAAGAACAAATTAATAAAATAATATATATCTTGGAAAAAAAATAAAATTAAA
This sequence comes from Acomys minous, assembly GCF_964271855.1. Lineage (NCBI taxonomy): Eukaryota > Metazoa > Chordata > Mammalia > Rodentia > Muridae > Acomys > Acomys minous. Next base: position 89,153,330 of record NC_140494.1, on the reverse strand, counting down.
CACTCCATCCTAACAGGGGTTCCTCTTTTGTTTTTATAAATGGCCATTTTCCTGTGGGCCATGCCTGTCTCCTCTCTATTCAGAGGCCTGTCCTTTGTCCTCTAGAACAAATAGCCCTGCCCCCTCTCCTTTATTCCTTCCTTCTTCTCCTTAGTCCTCTGTCTTCTCTTTTGTCTTTGTCTCTTACTCCCTGTCCTTTGTCCCCCTGGAGCAAATAAATCTCCTTTGTGCTGGTTGTGGGATGCCCTGAGCTGATACAGTTCTCTCACAGAGGGGAGGGCATGGCAGCAGAAACAAGAGGCAGCTGGTCACACTGCATCTGTAGTCAAAAGTCAGAAGTCAGAAGTCAGCTTGCTTCCTGCTCAGCCCCTTATTTTTTCCAAGACAAGATTTCTCTGTGTGGCCTTGGCTGTCTTGGACTCACTTTGTAGACCAGGCTGGCCTCGAACTCACAGCGATACTCCTGCCTCTGCTGGGATTACAGGCATGCATCACCACACCTGCCTGGCTCAACCTGGAATTCTTTTTTTAAAATATATTTTATTAATTTATTCATATTACATCTCAATTGTTATCCCATCCCTTGTATCCTCCCATTCCTCCCCCCCCCCATTTTCCCCTTACTCCCGTCTCCTATGACTGTGACTGAGGGGAACCTCCTCCCCCTGTTTTATGCTCATAGGGTATCAAGTCTCTCCTTGGTAGCCTGCTATCCTTCCTCTGAGTGTCACCAGGCCTCCCCATCCAGGGGACGTGGTCAAATATGGGGCACCAGAGTTCATGTGAAAGTCAGACCCCACTCTCCACTCAACTGTGGAGAATGTCCTGTTCATTGGCTAGATCTGGGTAGGGATTCGAAGTTTACTGTATGTCTTGTCCTTGGCTGGTGCCATAGTTTGAGCAGGACCCCTGAGCCAGAACTCAAGAAATTAAACACCACCAAACCAAATAACCCAATTGAGAAATGGGGCTCAGAACTAAACAGAATTCTCAACAGAGGAATATTGAATGGCTGAGAAACACTTAAAGAAATGTTCAACCTCCTTAGTCATCAGGGAAATTCAAATCAAAACAACTCTGAGATTCCATCTTACATCCATCAGAATGGCTAAGATCAAAATTTCAAGCGACACCACATGCTGGCGAGGATGTGGAGAGAGAGGAACATTCCTTCATTGCTGGTGGGGATGCAAACTAGTACAGCCACTTTGGAAATCTACCTGGCACTATCTCAGAAAACTGGGAAAGGCTTCCTCAAGACCCAGCTATTCCACTCCTTGGAATATACCCAGAAGATGCTCCAGCACACAAGAACATTTGCTCAACCATGTTCATAGCAGCCTTACTCATAATAGGTAGAACACGGAAACAGCCTAAGTGTCCCTCAATAGAAGAATGGATAAAGAAACTGTGGCACATTTACACTATGGAATACTACTCAGCTATTAAAAACAAAGAATTCCCGAAATTTGTAGACAAATGGATTGAACTAGAAATGATCATAATGAGTGAATTAACCCAGAAGCAGAAAGAGTCAAATGGTATATACTCACTTATATCTGGAAACTAGCCCAGAGAGCATGTCCCATGGAAGTCTTCACTTACCAGGAAAGTGGGACAGAGGGGAGGACATCCTATTGGGACTCTAGGTGAGAGAAGCATGGGAGAATGGGGAAATAGAAGGACCCAGAGGGTCCTAGAAACCTACAAGAAGAACATTATGAGAAGCCAATTCCCTTCTCTTTGACGAAGGGGCTGACTCACAGCGAAGGCAGGTTTATAACCTCCTGGCAGGGGAGAAGGTATTCAGCACGGAAAGCCTTAATCTCCTTCCTTTGTTTACGGGACTGTTGAAACAAAGGATGCCAGAGAAAAATCTCCCAGGAGTCTCATGCTTGGGGAAGGAAAAGGCTGGAGTCCTGTCAGCAGCCAGAGATTTCACAGGCTTCTATGATTTACAGAGCTGACCCGAGGCCAGACAATGACAGGTCAAGGGTGAGTAAGCCAACACCTTGACCAGGATTCTTTACTTCCGAATGTTTCACATCTTCTGTTTAAACCTAAACCTCACAAGAGTCCTGAAGACGGACTTGGACTCACAGGGTTACTAGACCCCTTCGTTTTGTTCTCTTCCCAATGTGGCCTAGAGATTTCTGCTTCACTTAGTGTGCAGGGGATGGATGCTCCATCCTAGCTTGTTGGGAGTGCCAGAGATGAGGGAGGCTTTGAGTCTAAAACTTCCAGATTCCACTAAGGATCACATGGTAATCTTCTGTGGGACACTAGAGACGTAACCGGGCCACTTGGTTCTTCGTGCAGGCAGGCTGGCAATCCAGCGTTAACTGTCACTCCTAGAGTACCCTATCAGGGGTAGCTTCTTTAAGCCAGGGAGCCATGTCTTCCGTGAATCCTGGGTGGTCTGAGCCTTCCCTTCGCTGCCTTTATTTACATCCTTGTTCACACGCTGCCCTGCAGTTGTCATACTCTGCACTTCTTACTCATGAAACCTCTCCATCCTTCCGGTGTCTCACCCTGGGCAATTGTCTAACGTGTCCCTTTCATTCCACTGTTTCTAGTTTGTTCTCCAACTTACTCCTTCCACGGAGGCATTCCCTGTTCTATTTTTCTTTGGGACCATTTCATTCATCTCAAGGTTTGAACAGATTTTTCCATTTGCTTCAAACTTCTGGGGTATGCAGGCTGTGGAAGGTCAAACAAGTTCACACCCCACATAGGCGTTTGTCATTGTCCTAGAGGCTGGGGTTTGTCATAGGAAATAGTTTGTCTCTTACCCAGAGCTCAGGGGCTAAACTGAATGCTTTTCTTTTCTTTTCTTTCTTTCTTTCTTTCTTTTTTTTTTTTTCCTGACCACCCTCTTCTCACTGAGCAAGCTTTCAATAGCAACGTTGCTGCTCAGAAAAGGGCCTCCAGGCTGCCCCCTTTTCTTGATGGGTACTAGGTGTGCCCTGCTCCACCCGATTCCCTGTTCTTCTTACTGCCCTTCTCTTTCTTCTGCCCCCCACCCTCTTCCCCCCTTCCCATTACCACCTCTCTAACTTTCAAACATGATTTTGGGTCCAAATTCCTTTCAATTTCTCTCACTTGGAAACTTATGTCTCTATTTCCAGCTCCGTGTGTTTGACTTTATTCTTTTCTTTTGTACAGAATTTGTCTATATACACTGAGGCCTAGTAGAGATCAGCTGAGTCACACTGGGGGTTTCTGCCTTCCTCCATCTCCTACTGGAATGCAAGCTCCTCCAGGCAGGAAAATTTTATCTCAGCTCCTGAGTTCCTACCTCAACACTGAGCAACGTAAGCAACAAACTCTTGTTAAATGACGGGCTGAAGCTGTTAGGATCAGGCTGTGCTTCTCTAGGTTACTCTAGAATGTGTGAAACAGTGATTTTTTTCCCCCCTCAGGCTGTGCCCCACCACGAGAAGCGCTGTTTTACAAGCATCACTCTACTCCATTTTGAGTACAAAAGTAGAGAGAGGACAACTCTGCACCTTGGTGAGTATGCAAACATCTGTCCAGCACCACCCATACAAAGACTGGCTGAAAACTTACTCCTAACAATAAAAAAAAAAGTGTTCCTGTTAGGATTCTGTTTCAGTCTGCCTACCTGTGATGTTATTGCCTACCTGCCATGGAGGCGTGGCCCTCCCCAGGGCTATATAAAAGGACAAAGCCTCCTCCTGGCTCCCACTCTTATTGTTCCTCTCTACCCTCTACACCCCCTCCACCCCCATCTCTCTCTCTCTCTCTCTCTCTCTCTCCCTCTTACTCTTCCCCTCTCTGTCTCTGTCTCTGTCTCTCTGGGGCACCCCTCCCCCTTTCCTTCTCTCCCCATGCTCATTTAATAAACTCCTCTCTAACCTAATATCTGCTGCCTGGTACCTTATTATCTTACTGCCTTGTATCATGTTCTTATACTAATCATAAAAGTTCCAGCCTACAACGTTATCAAGGCAATTTGGGACTGCATGGGGACATGATAAAAACCTTTCATGAGGAGGCCCAACACACACACATCCATTCCCCCCAGATAGGGAATACTTGGTGGAGCAAAGCATGGATACCAGTAAAGTCTAACTCAGTGAACTGAACCAATGAGTTTTATTAGAATTACTTACAGGGATGCGTATGAGGGGTTACATGCAGGAGTAGAAATGACTCAAAGACAGCTGCACCACCCAGTCCCACCCTAGCATGGGTGGCAGCTCACAAAAGCTGGGAAGTTGGAGCACACTGCACAGCCTGCAGACAGCCCCACAGGCTGGAGGCAGTCCTTTCAGTTGGTCTAACCCTCTTCTAGACAGCACAGCTGGTTTCTGCTTCTTCTAGACAGCTGGTCTTGTTTTGAGACTCCTCTTGGCAGCTTGGGTTAATGTGGGAATCTCCCTTGTGGCTCGCTTTATTCTGAGAGGGACTCTCAGTTTTAGTTGCTTTACTCTGGCAGGAGGGGCTTAGTGAATCTGATCAGTTTCAGGGACTTCCTGAAGCTAGTTTGAGTCGTTCGCCTTTCTCCTCAAGAAGTTTCCTGCTTCTCTGCAGGATAGACTGTTTCAGGCTTGGAGGGAACTGTCAAAAAAAAAAACAAAAAAAACATGGATGCATAAAAATCATATCAGTAAAATCAGGCCCACACAGTTTTCAAATACCAGCCTGAGGAGAGAGTACAACATCTTCATCTGTGCCCTATAAAGAGAATGCCATCCAACATTGTGGTGGCAACAGCCTCCAATGACCTGCCAGCTCATTACTTTATGTGTTCACCACTGAATTAATAAGAACTGTCCCAGGTGCTGCAGCTAGGCTCTGTCCCCGCTGTGGTCCTAAACGACCACCTATCCATCCGTTCACTTATTTGTCTCTCTGGGTCTGCAGCTTGCTCATCTTCCCCTTGGTCCATTTGGAGTTTGTCTTGTCCTTTATCTCTACAGCCTCCCTAGTCCTACCTTACTTCTGCAACTCCACTTAACCTGGTGGCTTAACTCTGCAGCAGAGCCTTGGGCCAACAAAGTTGTCTCGTGCAAAAGGCTTTCTCTGTATCCCAATGGGTTTTCTGTTTATTTCCAGTTAGGACTCTTTAAAACCCCTTGTGGCTTCTTTAGCCCTTTGTAGCCATTTATTATGTAATATGAGCTGAGAGTTAATATAATAAAGATTAGCAGTCCCCCGCCACACACACAAGACAAGGTTTCTCTGTGTAGCCTTGGCTGTCTTGGACTAGCTTTGTAGACCAGGCTGGCCTTGAACTCACAGAGATCCACCTGCCTCTGCTTCCGTGAGTGCTCAGATTAAAGGCAGGCGCCACCACTGCCTAGCTAAGATTAGCACTTTTAAAACGTATGTTTTAAATGGCTATCAAGGAAAATAAGAAGGATGTGGCAGGGCTGGAGAGATGGCTCAGTGGTTAAGAGCACCACCTGTTCTCCCAAAGGTCCTGAGTTCAGATCCCAGCAACCACATGGTGGCTCACAGCCATCTGCAATGTGATCTGATGCCCTCTTCTGGCCTACAGTTGTACATGCAGGTAGAACACTGTATACATAATAATAAATCAATAAATCTTAAAAAAAAAAAAAAAGAAGAAGGATGTGGCAAATTGTGGCCAATGAAACCAGTAGAGCTTATGAACCTATTGTCAATAAATTCTGACAGTGCCTGTCTATGTTTCTGACACAGTACACTCATAACAGTGCCTGTCAAGGGTGAACCTCTAAGCACTTCTCCATATTCAGGGGAAAAAAAAATTCTCCAGCATTCTCAACATGAAGATATTGTTATTTACTCATTTGTAGAGACTGGGTATTGCTATGCAGCTGACCTGGGACTTGTGATGTTACATAGACCAAGCTGACCTCAAAGTCACAGAGGTCTGCCTGCTTTCTGGCTTTGAAGTGCTGAGGTTAAAGTAAGCGTCACTGCACCTTCAGTCTTCAAAGTCTTTACAGAAGGTTATGCTGCACATGTCGGTTATGACTCCTGTGTGAGTGGGTTTCCCTTTATTTAGGGCTCAAAAGTGCTCAAGGAGCAACATGTGTTAGACTTGGCCTGTGGTGCAGGAAGCAGAGCTTACACTGAGCTTTTGCTCTTGTTGGAAGAGATGACATGGAGACTATAGGGCTAACGTGGGCACACACCACAGGGTACATTCTATCTGTCATGATTTTGTTCGTTGAGAGGATTCTATGTGTTTAGAAGGAAATACTTTAACAGAGTTATTTGGGAGAGGAGTTCAGATTCCAGGGAGCTTGGGGATGGAAAAGCTTTTCCAAGGCAGGTGGAGTCTTGCATTTTGCTCTTGAGCTAGAAGGAGACGGAAGAAGGAGGCTATAAGTGAGTGGAGGTCTCACATTTTCTGATAACATCATAATGGCTCAATACTCTGGTGTATCCATGCAGTTAAGAATAAAAGGAAATTTGACAGAACTGTAATGAGATATTAGAAAACCTATAGTTACAACGTGATATTTGGCCCCTTTCCAGAAAGAGAACACGTAACTCTGTGAAGATAAGGAGTTTGGGGGAGTCATAAATTAACTGAATAGATATTAATTTATAGCCCGATACCCAACTGTAAAGAACATACTTCATTTTCTAATTATGAAAGGCACATTTAAAGCTGAATATTAGTAAGACATAAAGTCACTCTCAGCAAATACAGAAGCATTAATTTTAGTCATTTCTCATTCTCTGACCATGGCAGTGACACTAGCAGGGCTGGTGGAAGAACTAAGCAGTAGATTTATTTCCTAGCATGCTGAAGGCCCTAGATTTGATCCCCAGGCAGCATGGGGTAGGGGGGAGGAGACAAAAAGGCTCCAAAAAAGCAGATCTCTAAATAATGAATAGTAAAGTATAAGTGATGGCCATAGTGGCTTGGGAGATGGCTCAGTGGCAAAGGGCACTTGCTGTTCTTACAGAGGGCCCACATTCACTTTCCAGCACCATATGGTGGCTCACAGCTATCCGTAACTCCATTGCCAGAGACCCAATGTTGTCTCGTGAGTTCCCTCAGCCTTGCATATATGTGATGCACAGACATACATGCAGGCAAAATACCTATACACCTAAAATACACATAAATAAAATTAAATCTTAAAAATGTAATGGTCATTAATCCCAGCACTCGGGAGGCAGAGGCAGGCGGATCGCTGTGAGTTCGAGGCCAGCCTAGTCTACAAAGCAAGTCCAGGATAGCCAAGGCTACACAGAGAAACCCTGTCTCGAAAAACCAAAAAAAAACAAAACAAAATGTAGTGGTCATAAATGAAATCATAAAAGTCTTGAGGCCACATGCCAAAGAAGGCAGTATGTGTGGCTATGGACGCATCTAAAGCTATTCTTTAAAAGGTTTATGGCCTCAAACACATACGCTAACACAAAGTTAAAAGTAATTAGACAAAAAGTCCACAGAGAAGCCGGGCATTGTGGCACACACCTTTAATATCAGCAGAGGCAGGCGGATCACTGTGAGTTCGAGGACAGCCTGGTCTACAAAGCAAGTCCAGGATAGCCAAAGGCTACACAGAGAGACTCTATCTCAAAAAACCAAAAAACAAAACAAAACAAAACCCAAAAAACCCAACAAAAGTCTACAGAGAAAATATGTAGTACGATTTAATATAGTATAGTATAAACTAGAGGTGCATATATTATATTTGGAAAGGCAGAAAAAGGCCACCTAAATTTTATTGGAGGCACTATGGAATGAGTGAATCTAGCGGTCTAGTCATAAGGACATAATACATGAGGTGATGCTAGCCGTGGTGGTGCACTCCTTTAATCCCAGCACTTGGAAGGCAGAGGCAGGCAGATCACTGTGAGTTCGAGGTTAGCCTGGTCTACAAAGCGAGTCCAGGACAGCCAAGGCTACACAGAGAAACCCTGTCTCAGAAACAAAATAAAACAGAACAAACCCATAATATGTGAAGTGGATCCACAGGACATAATGTGTCGTTCTGTGTCTGGTGGGAGCCTGGGCCTTGTTGTGCAATCTCCCAAGAAGCTCCAGGGCCCTCAAGCACCAAACTGGAAGTGCATACTCCTCTGCCAGAGGAGTCAGGCAGGACTCTGTTGGTTTCCAGACGGAAAATGGTGAAGCGCAGGGTATCCCAGCACTCAGGAGGCAGAGGCAGGCAGATCACTGTGAGTTCGAGGCCAGCCTGGTCTACAAAGTGAGTCCAGGACAGCCAAGGCCACACAGAGAAACCCTGTCTCGAAAAAAAAAAAAAAAGCTGAGCTGGTAATGGAGGCTTCAAGCTCTGAAACTAAAAGGCAGCGGTGGGAGCCCGGTTTGATTAGGGCCGACAGAATGGCTGCTTCGAGCAGAGCTGGGCACTAGCCTTCGCAGATGGGCACCGCAGTGGGCATAGTGACACAAGAAAGACGGAGGTAGCAATCAGCGCTGCCATGCCCAGTAAATAGCGGAGGGTTGGGAGTGGCAGTGGTACCATAGTGTTCCGCCCTCCCGTTAAGCTGCTGTGCTAAAGGCAGAGGCTGTGGGCAAACGCCTGGGCCTGGTCTGTTCACAACCAGAATGCAGGTCCTCCGGGAGGTGAATTCTTTGGGGAAGAGGAGAACCCTTCTTTCCGCAGACTACATGCTGAGTCCCAGAAGGTCATGGTGGAGGAATGGAGTGAGAGGGTGCTTATTTTCATGAGTCAAGGACATTACAAACATTGGGCAGTGAGAGGGGTTTTGGGGGTGAATGTGTTTGATTCGCTGGGGCCAAGGGTGCTAGGGATACTTCATTTACGTGCAGCAGCACAGTCTTATCATAAGAAGGGGATCACAGTACTTAATTATCCTATGGGCAGGGGTGGGGGGTGGGGAAGAGGTATGGGAAAAGGTCATTGGTTGAAAGCTAAGGTACCCAGACATCTCATTAGGATGGAGAGGGTATTTCTAGGAATCACCAGGTACATATGGGTTTCTTATCAGAAAAGAGTTGGACCTATATTTTCCCTGAGGGCTCTGTGATGCGCCATAGAGGATCTGGGGTTTCTCCAGATCAGGTGGAGAGAAAGAAACCCAACTGAGGAAGGGAGTCCTTTGTTTTAGCACCAAGCTCAGGGGCTTTCCAGTAATGCCAGACTTTGGGCTTAACAATAGGGTCCAACATTAATGGAGCTTAGAAATGACCTTGGGAAAGGGAAGGGAAATGCAGAGGGAAATGTCACACAGCCCCTGTTGGGGACAGAGGAGTTTTGTGAAAGGTTAAGTCCTCAGTGTAAGCAGATTCTAGAAAAATGAGGAAAAGGTAAGTAAGCGGCTGGAGTTATGATGCTCATGATCATAACAGTTGGTTTTCTAGCTGTGACTTCTTCAGTCATGGTCATGCTAAGGAATGTAAAGGGCATAAGGAACAAATGACGAATTTCAGGATGATAAGCCGAGCAGTCCAAATACTTGGGAGCCAGAGGCAGATTTCTGTGAGTTTGAGGTCGGCTTTTTTGACACAGCAGGTTCCAGATCAACCAAGGCTACGTAGAGGGACATCGTCTCAAAAAGAAAGAAGGAGCCATGTGTGGTGGTGCATGTCTGTAATCCCAGCACTCATAAGGCAGAAGCAGGCTGACCTCTGTGAGTTTGAGGCTAGCCTGGTCTACAAAAGCAAGTCCAGGCCAACCAAGGGTACACAGAGAAACGCTTGTCTCAAAAACAAAACAAAACAAAACAAAACCAACAACAAAAATGAAGAGGAAGAGGAGGAGGAAGGATTTCAATCTGAACATGTTAGCCAGTTGTCTACAGGACACAGGAGTGTTTCCTTCGTTCTAAAGATATTATTAATTAATTAATTAATTAATTAATTAATTAAAGGTACTAAGCATCTATTACTGTCTTGGCCTCAATTTTGAAGTCTCCATATGGAAAGAGCTTCCTGTAGACCACTGCAACAATACAGATAAAACATAGGGAAGATGCCCTGGGTCAGTAACAGCAGCACTGCTACCCTGTGGGGAGGACATGGGGACTTGGTCTCTCAAAGCTTAGCAAAATGACCTATTTCCTTCCTTCCTGCATTCTAGGGAAAAGGGCCTGCCCGGAAGACAGGATGTTGCCTAGAAAGAAGGAATGGGTTCAAAGGTGATGAAACCAAGGTGCTCTTAGAGATGGGTGACTCAAACTCTTTATCCTGCACAGGGCTGAGTGTCATCACCAGGGAAGAAGGTCTCTGCTGAATACAGTGCTGTCAGGGTTCTGAGTGTACCCACGTGCCTTGGCCCCCAAACTGCGCTCCATTTTTTTTTTTTTAGGCTAACCGTAGAAGAAATAAATTCTTATTCTCTTAATGGTAGTCTAACACTGCACTTAGCAAAGGCTGGTTTGTGAGGCCCAAAACTCAGGATGAGTGCTTGAAATAGGAGATACCTAGCCAAAATGATGTTATCACGTGTTTATCTTTGTGTCAGGGAGGCACAGCTAGTTGTTACCCACTGTCATCTGTTTATCCTTCAGCTTTGTGGCCATTTGAGGGTCTCAAGCTGTTTTTCTCATTAACGTTTGTCTTTTTGGTTATGAGCCTGGCCTTTAATAGCTGAGCCATCCATCTCTCCAGAGATGCTGATTCTTTTTTAATTAGGCTGTGATAAGAAGTTCAAGATCTGTTTGCTGAAATATTAATATTAGAAGGTTTTTTAAAAAAACTCTTATTTATTTTATGTATGAGTGCTCCATCTGGATATACACCTGAATACCAGAAGAGGGCATCAGATTCCAGTATAGATGGTTGTGACCACCATGTGGTTGCTGGGGATTGAACTCAGGACCTCTGGAGGAGCAGACAGTGCTCTTATCCACTGAGCCATCTCTCCAGCCCGTATGAGAAGGTTTTGACGTGGGAGAAACTGGGAGTAATAGATTGATGTTACAATGGGTTTAACTTGCTCAGGAACTACCAAGTTACACAAAGTAGAATTTAGCTAGAGAAGAACACTGCGTCCAATATGACTTAACACACTAACCAGTAACATAGTTAGCAGCCAGTAAATAACACACTAACCAGGCTTCTTAGAAGGAAATTTTGTACCTTACACAGTTGAAGTTTAGGCTTGCTGAAAAAAAAATTTTCTATTAAGATCTGTTCACTAAGATTGCCACCAATTAGCAGGGTGGTGGCAGCATACACCTTTAATCCCAGCACTCAGGAGAAAAAGGCAGGCAGATCTCTGCAGCTTCAAGGCCAGCTGTCTACGGACAGAGTTCCAGGACAATCAGAGCTACATAGAAAAAGCCTGTCTTGAAAAAAACAAAACAAAACAAAACAAAACAAGATTGCCTCCAATTAGACTTTCTTCCCATAACAAAAGGAGACACTCTGCTTTACAACTGGCAATTAGGCCTATTCCTTATTGAAGAACCGGCCTCTATGCATAGCTGAGTGTCACAGCCACCATCCATTGAGCCCCACTTGGTTATCAGGAGACACATGGTTCTGTGAGGTGGGCAGGGTGACTCTGAGTCACAACTACTGGAAAAGAACAATGGTTTACTACAGAAATAATTGGTGACAGTAGCTTTGCTGGAAAAGTCTCTTATTTGAACAAAGGGCCAGTCTTACAGTCTGCTGTCTCTGTCTTATTGCTCAAAGTACATCTTTGGGAGGGGACCTGAAAGAGATTTAAAGATGACAATGTATGTGGAAGGTTAAAGCCTCAGACCTGTATCAGCTGCTAAAATTTCGGTTTCTCTTTGGGCCTTAGTCAGAACTAGATGTGTGCTACTAAAGAGCCTTTTCCTGTGTTGGGATTACATTTGTAATCCCAGCACTGGGGGAGACAGAGACAGGTGGGTCTTTGTGAGTTCGAGGCCAGCCTTGTTTACAAAGTGAGTCCAGAACAGACAGGGTGACACAGAGAAACCCTGTCTCGAAAAACCAAAATAAATAAATAAATAGCATTTTCCTTATTCATTGAGTGACTGGGATAAATTCTCGCTGTGGGGCTTGACATGCCACACCATCCTCGTGTACTTACTTTGACTACCTGAATACACCCATTCCCACTAATCCTGCATTTTATGGGACTAGAGTGCCATATAATTAAAGAGAAACTACAGAGTACTAGCTACCACCCTTACTTGTTGTCTTAAGATTTGCAGAACTGAATAATATCTGGACTTGCAGAGACTTCTTACTCTCCTGTAGGTGACCCAGGAAATATATTCAAATCCCCACTGCTTCCATTCTTAGAATGTGGTGTCTAGACTCTATGTAATGGCAACTACAGAGAGATTTCCCTACCCATCCCCCGGAAAGGTCTGAGCAGTACAGGCCACTACTCTCTGGAAGAACTTGCTCATTGCAAAGGCCTGAAACACCAAACTGGGTCTAGCCGGGTCTGTACTTAAGGGCACAAAATCCCACCTGCAGCAAAAGGAGAGTGACGAGTGACGCCTTCTGGTTTCTCTCTGGTGCCTTGAGGAAGCAAACACTCTGTGATACAATTTGTGTGAAATGAAAATTACTTCTAATTGGAGGGCTGGGATAAAAATATCTCCAATCTGTAAACAAAGCAATTGCAGTTTTCTGGAAGCATACAGCTATAGCACAAGGTGCCACAGGTTAGGGATACTGCAACAGGAGGTGGGTCTGCCCTGTGCTACAGGAGCAGCTCCTGTCTTTGTTCCAAGGTAGCCCAGGCTGTCCTGGAGGCTCCTCAGTACTACCAGTGGCAATGTGTTTTAATGGGTCCCGTGGAATAAAGAGCCCCAGATGCTTTAACCCCTGCTCTCCCATAACCCCTGGCATATAAAATGTAAGTACGCGAAGACGCATTCACAAGCACCTACACTTGGGATCCCAGGAGATGGCTTTGTTTATTTTTGTTTTTAAATTTTTGGATGGAATTTCAGCTGGCCACGAGCTGGTCTGTCTGTCATTGAGGATGATCCTGAGTTTCTGATCCTACCCTCTAGTTCCTGGGTGCTGGGATTACAGGGTACGTGTTACCAAGCCTCTTCAGGCAGCACTTGGGGGGTCAAATCCCAGAGACGCACACATGCCAGGCGAGTGCTCTGCCCACTGAGATGCTTACCCAGCTCCCCTGGGCAGTTTGTATTAAGCAGCTGCTGCTGAAGGCCTCACCATGGGAAGGCACTTGAGAAAAACTTGGTATCAGTGTGACCCTTTTCAGCTGAATCACACAGAGGAATATGGAAATCAAGTGAACCACGGCACTTTTTATTGGAGGAGAAGGAGGATGTACCTGCAACTATTTCATTAGACAGATGGCAGAGGGAGGGCCTTCTGTAAGTAAAATTAAAGAACTACTTTGAAGACAAAGATGAGAGGATGATGGTTAGGATAAAATGTAGGTAAATGTAATGGAAAATAGTGCAAAGAAAGAAGGAGTTGATATTTTGTCTTTTTTTTTTTCTTCCAGAGCTGAGGACCGAACCCAAGGCCTTAGCACTTACTAGGCAAGTGCTCTACCACTGAGCTAAATCCCCAACCCAGAGAGAAGAAGTTGAAAGGAACAAGAAACAGAGCAACAAACATATAACCAAGCTCCCAGAAAGCTGTGCAGAAAAATGCTTTGGGGTCAAGACTCCCAATAAAGAAAAGGATCCCCCCTTGTCTCATGCTGGGAGAGCTGGCTTCAGGTGATTATTTAGGGGTTTAGTGACATAGAGAACAAAACAAAAGTATGATGTGTAATTTTTTTTCAAAGAATAGTATCAGCTGGTGTTGTGGCATATGGCATTAATTCCAGCACTTGGGAGGCAGGTGCAGGCAGATCTCTGTGAATTTGAGGCCAACTTACATAGTAAGTATGGGGCCTTGAGTCTTTTTCTCAAATAATCACAGAAAGAATATAAGGCAAAGCTGGGCACTGTGGCATGCACCTGCAATCCCAGCACCTGGGAGGCAGAGGCAGGTGGATTTCTCTGAGTATGAGGGCAGCCTGCTCTACAAAGTGCATCCAGGACACCAAGGCTACACAGAGAAATCCTGTCTCAAAACCACCACCACCGCCGCCCCACCCCCAACCCTTGCAAAACAAAACAAACCAAAACAACAACAACAACAACAACAACAAACCCTCAGGGAAAGCAAACATCCATGTGAAGCTCTTCCTTGCTTTTCATTCCCTCTGACTCCACTGCAGGCTGCGGGTATTTTATTTATCAGGGCTCAGGCAGAATACTGAAGCCATTTTTACCTGATCAGAAATGTGTTAGTGAGAAAGAGAACTTCGAGCAGTAAACTAGGAATGATGAGTTCCACCTGTGTTTCAGATGTTTAATCTCAGACAATCACTTCATTGGGATTCTGTTTTGTAGGTAAGGAACCCAAGCCTTCGATAAGTATAAATAAGTGAGCTGACCCTTCTCTGCTCAGAGGCAAACCATGCAGGAAACTCACACTTTGCTTCTTGGTTTGCTCTTTGGGTTTGTATTGGACAGCACTGTAGGACTTTTAGGTTCAGCTCACGCAGATTTAATTTCTTAGCTCTTTTAAGAAATGCATCTCTCAGCTGAGCAGTGGTAGCACACCCTTTAATCCCAGAAGTTGGGAGGCAGAGGCAGGTGGGTCTTGGAGTTTGAGGAGGCCAGCCTGGTCCATGGAATAAACCCATTCAGCTGGGTTGTGTTGTGGTTAAAGGCACAAACTCCCAGCTCTGCTTACCAAATGCTTCCAAAACATCACTTCTGATTTCACTGAGCTTATTCCTTTGTCACTAGTTCAGTTTCCCCAGGAAGAACAGACCACATCACAGACGAGCGTGTTACCCTGCTCTGCAGCACCTCTACTTGCATTTCCATTCCAAAACCACGCTTTAGCCATCATTAATGACATGTGAACTGCGTGGTGGACGGAAGTCAGCACTTTACAATGAAACACCTGCCACCCTCTTTCCCAGGAACCTCTGCCCTTTATGGAATATTCATGAACCTCTCCTTTGTAATCTCTGCCTGAATTTCAAAAGAGACTCTAAAACAGAAGGGTATTTAACAGAAAGAACCATTTCATAATGCAAACATGGGAATTCAGCAGAAGAAAAGAGCCCTTGGCTTCTAAATAACGGTGCTCTGTCCACAATCAGATATCATCTCACATTCCCCAAGTAATCAGAATGTGTGGGTTTTTTTTCCAGTTAGGTAAACATGACTGAGCATGTGACCAGAGGAAAACGGAGAGCAGAGAAAAAACAACTAGGACTAAGGAAAATCCCAGGAAAGTCCACTTTGTTTTGTGTTTGATGCAGGGAAAGAGGTCACCATGCAAATTACTCTTTACACACATTTACTTATGACTTAGACACATGATGACCAGAAATGGAAGGAATGAAAAGACAAGTAGAAACATAATAGGTTATTTTAAACATTTATTCTGACTTTTTTCTTCCTGGGAATTGTGGTGGAGTAATCAATTCACATTTATAGAAGTTTGACCAAAAAAAAAAAAAAAAAAAAAAAAAAAAGGCTGGGCGTGGTGGCGCACGCCTTTAATCCTAGCACTTGGGAGGCAGAGGTAGGCGGATCGCTGTGAGTTCGAGGCCAGCCTGGTCTACAAAGTGAGTCCAGGACGGCCAAGGCTACACAGAGAGACCCTGTCTCGAAAAACAAAACAAAACAAAACAAAAAAAAAGAAGTTTGAGCATTTATAAAATGTATACTTAAGGTCATATGGGGTGAAAGTTGAAACAACCTTGGCAATGACCTTTCTCTCTCAAATTTCTTGAAATATCTTTATCTTATCAATTCAATAATAATATTGATTGTTGTAAACACTGGCACATTTTACTAACAGGCTCAGAATTCTGTTTTAGCTGTGTTGTTTCTGGAACCTTGGGGATGTTTTTTTAATATTAAACACAGTGCAAACTTTTCTTAAGAGTTTTAACATTGTATTAAATGACACTTCAAATTCTCTAGTCTCCTTAGGTCTAATTTTTTTGCTTGTTTGTTTTTTGAAACATAGTTTCTTTGAGTATCCTTGGTTCTCCTGAAACTCATTCTGTAGATCAGGCTGGCCTCCAACGCAGAGATCTGCCTGCCTGTACCTCCAGAGTGCTGGGATTAGAGGCGTGCACCACAACCCAGCCAGCTCCAGTGTATTTTATCCTTCTTATCATCTGCTTATAAGATTTTGGCACATTTTTCTTCTGTACCTTTACCATTTCCTACTCTTTAGAGTTCAGAGCAAGGCTAGTGAGATGACTCAGTGGGTAAAGGCACTTGCTCCTAAAGCCAGCCAACCTGAATGTGATCCCTGGAATCCAGGCAAAGGTAGAAGAAGAAAGCCACCTTCACAAGGTTTTCCTCTGACTTCCACATGTACATTGTGGCATGTGCCCTCCTACCATGCACATACTAATACTGATAATGGTAAAAACAAGCAACAATAATAAACCATTCTTAAAATGAAAAAGAGGGCCGGAGAGATGGCTCAGCAGTTAAGACACTTGCTGCTCTTCCAGAGGACCCAGGGTCAGCTCTCAGCACCCATACCAGGTGGCTTATAGCATCTGCTAGCTCTGCACCTCTGGCCTCTCTGGGAACCCACATTTACTTGCAAACACCCTCATGCAGACATACGTACTTACATATAATTAAAAATAATAAAAACAGACAATTAAGAAAATCCAGTTGTGGTAGTGCTTACCTTTAGTACTAACACTTGGAGGCAGAGGCAGTTAAGTTTATATGAGTTTGAGGTGAGCCTGGTCTATATAGCAAGTTCTAAGGTGGCCAGGGCTACATAAATAAGACTGTAAAAAAACAAAAACAAAAACAACTCAAAAAATTTAGTGTCAAGAATTGCCCTTCTATTGCGTAGGATAAACTACTGGGTATACCATTGTGGTTTAGCTCTGCCAGAGAAATGAGTTATACTTCTACAGCAACATTGTTTTTAGGTACTAGGTATGCCTTGTTAATGTTTTATGCAGATTTCAGCACTTTCTCCTTTCATTACCTATGGATTTGGGGGCTTACAAGTGTGAAAATACTACCATTTCAAACATTTGTCTGGTAATATCTTTACTTGTAAAATAATACCCATGCCCTAAAAATAAAATAATAACTTATTTTATTTCATGTGTATGAGTGTTTTGCCTGCATGTATATATGTGCACTATATACATGTTTAGTGCCCTCAGCGGCCAGAAGACGGTAGCAGATCGCCTGGAACTGTAATTACAGATGGTTGTGAGCCACAATATGGGTCCTGGGAATGGAATTTGGGTCCTCCGCAAGAGCAACAGGTGCTCTTAACTGCTGCACCAACTCCCCAGCCCCATCATTTCCTAAATTTTAATGGAGTAATCCTTCTTATATCTGTAGTGATAATCTACAGCTTCGTAAAATCACCCCGCTTCCCTCCCAGACATGCTTTTTAATCTTCCTCCCTCTAAGGTCATCGACAGGGCTATCACCAGCAAGCCTTTAGCATCCTTGCATCCATAGCAACCAGACTTGAGCTTCCTCGGTCACTATGGTGCCGGCTCTGAGGGCCGTGTGGTCGCTATGGAAACTGGAGGCGGGTCGCAGGGTCCAAGCAGGCAAGGCGCATGCGCACGAAGCGGGCTCTCCGCTGCAAGCCTGAGCCCCTCAGATTCCCCTCGACATGGCGCTGAGCCGGCGGCTGCGACTTCGGCTGTGCGCGCGGCTGCCGGACTTCTTCCTGTTGCTGCTCTTCAGGGGTGAGTTGACGCTTCTGTGCCGCCGGGGAGCGTGGTCTGTGGCGATGGGGGGAACTGAGCGGCCCGGCCCGCAGTGGAATAGCGGTTTTCGGCGCCCAGGACTCTTAGGTCCGGCCGAGGCGCTGAGGGGTGGCCTCTGCGGGAGCGTGGCGGGTGCGGCTCAGGGGGTCGGGTCTCCGGCTGACCCCCGTGGATGCGGCTGGTCCTGGACAGGGACACGGCCTTCTAGTAGAACCGCGGCAGCTGCTTCGCGGGCTCGAAAACTTGCAGGAGAAAACCCTCCATCAGCAGCGCGGTGCCGAGAAGTCGTGGACCAAGAGCAGCTTGGGAAGCTCCAGCCAAGCGGAGCTCCGTGAGAGGCCTGTCCTCCCGGGAGCTGCTGGGGTCAACAAAGAAGCTGGACTGGCCCTGGCCGGCCATCCTTGTGCAGAGATGGAATTGTCCAGGGATGAGCCCCTTTGTTGCAGCGTGGTGGAAGAGACCCTTAACCCCAAATGGCATCTGGGTCATTTTTGATCCTGATACACTGCTAACCTTGGAAGTTTTACTCATTTCTTTCCAGTGGAATTCCTGGGAGACAGAAGTTCCCTGGTCAGTTGGGCAGACCGCACTGTTGAGTTTACTTTGCTGTTACTTTCTATAAATACCACAGGCACTTTGAAGCCATTATCTCTCAGTCCTTAAAACAACCCTGGGAAGTGGGTTTGTGAAACCCATTTTCAGAGGGTAATTAATAGTCCTTTTTTTTTTCCTTTCTTTCAAGACTACCTTGCGAATAAGTAGTGCCAAACTTAAGGTTGCATAAGGCACCACTCCTTACTCAAAAGTAACCCAACCTGGACCACGCATTCTTCAACCCTTGGGTCATTTGTTCCTTGCCACCCGTGATGTTTTCCCCAAAAATACAAATCTAAACACCAAGGCACTGGTGTGTGTGTGTGTGTGTGTGTGTGTGTGTGTGTGTGTGTGTGTCCAGACAAGAAAACAAAGCGTTTTTTGTGTTTGAGGCTTATACTAGTGGGGTGCCCAGAGTGGTGGTAGTAAAAAGAGGGGGCCCTGGTGCAGAAGCCTCTGTGCTAAGGATGAGGCTTAGCATATACCGGGTGAACATATATTTTGCCTGAAAGTTATTTCAAAACCAAAAGCAGTTGGGAGCTAGAGATTGCCCGGAGGCTAGCCAGGAGACAGGAGTGTCAGGAATGTCCAGCTCCCACTGTGCTGCTCACACGGACATTGTTCTATTCACTGACCAGAACAACTCCCTATTGTTGAAGAGATTTGCTCGCATGAAAGTCTGCAGTTTTTATTGGAGAAACATTTTTGCAGTTGATGTTGGGGATGGATTTCTTGATTTGTTAGTAAAAGCCCTACATGCTAAGGCCTCCATATACTCTATTTTATTTTATTTTATTTATTTATATGAATGTTCTATTTGCATGTACGCTTGCACGCCAGAGGAGGGTATTAGAGGGTATAGGTGGTTGTGAGCCACCATGTGGTTGCTGGGAGTTGAACTCAGGACCTCTGGAAGAGCAGACAGTGCTCTTAACCTCTGAGCCATCTCTCCAGCCCCAGGCCTCCATATAGTCATGTCTCTGCTTTTGCCCCTCAGGAGGGGCTGATTTGCTGTCAAGGAATGGGATTTGCTTGTGTGACTTAGGAAGTGCAATCCACATTTGCAGCCTTGGACTGATGGCAAAGATGAAGGTGCTAGGATGCATAAGTCCACGTTGAAAGCTGTAGCTTTCTTCCTAAAGTAAGGTGTTTTCAGTTGTATAGCTTTTAGCTCAACGTCTACCTTAGAGCTGTAGTCGTGAGGTTTGGAGAGAGGGTTCTTTGATTGATGGTTTACTCTGGCAGAGGACCCAACTTCTGTTCACAGCATCCAGGTCGGTGGCTCAAACAGCCTGCAGCTCCAGCCTCAGGCGGTCTGACAGTCTTATGACCTCTGCAGGCACCAGCACTCATGCATGCACAAAATATCTCCTTCCCACATACGTTAAAAATAAAATAAACCTTAAAAAAAAAACCATGACATCTCCACAGGTGAAAACTGTACCTTTTTAATTTTTAGGGTTATCCTTTTCAGTTGGTATCATGATGCGATGTTTTCACTTAAAACAAACAAACAAACAAACAAAAAGCTAGCTCCTGCCTGCTGTGACTCATGCTTATAATCCTAGCACTGTGGAGGCTGAGGCAGGAGAATCAGTGTGAGTTTTAAGCCAGCCTGGAATACATAGTGAGTTCCAGGTCACTCTGGGGTAGAGTGAGACCCTGCAACAACAACAAATTACTAGTTCCAAATTAGATATGGTAATACATGCCTGTAACCCCAGAGCTTGAGGGGTGGAGGCAGGGGGATCACTGCCAGTTCAAGTCCAGCCTAGGCTACATGGCAAATTCAAGGCATGCCCAGGCTATGCAGTGAGACCCTATTTCAAAAATTAAAAAAAAAAAAAGTAGTTTCTAACACAGTAGCAAACATTTCATGTACTTACCCTTTGCTGGCCTCTATTACAACAATTTAATTTGGATTAAGTCATTTAGTTTTGATAACTTAAGAATATCGTAGTGTATTTCCTGTTTTGTATATGAAGAAACACAGGCGTGCAGAGGAAAGGCACTTGAGGCAGTACCTCAAGCATCTTAAACTCGGAAGTCTTAGTCTGTCTTCATGTATAGTCTTCCTTTGTGGGATTGGTGACGGGTGTGATCCGGTTTTACAGATGTTACGGCTCATCTCCTCTTTCTGTGATTATGCAGCAGCAATTCAGTAACTTTCCAGAATTTTCAGCGTACCAGAGCGAAGCCTGCATCTAGAACTAGAGCAAGAAGACGGTTTGTGATGTGAAATATAGAGAATTTTCTAACCAGATATTCCAGATCTGTTTTTTTTTTTTTTTTTGCAGGGGGGGGGGGAGCTCCTGAAACGTGTTTTAGAGTGGCCTACATAATTGATTGATAGACTGAGATACTGGGACTTGAACTCAGGGCCTTGAACATATAGCTCCAGCCCTTGTAGGGCATTTTAACTCCTTTAGATGACTTGGCTTGTTACGTCATCGTTGGGGGTTGCATGTGCACTTTAGGAAGAACAAAGGACACCTGATCCCAAAACATGAACTACTTGGATCAGCTGTTCCTCTCCAAATGACTTATTTGCTACAGGCTGAGGAGACTACATGGGTAGTTGCTCCCGATCTTAGCCATTAAATAACTGCAGTCTTAAGCTTAGAGTCACAGTGATCCATCTCCTGGACTCTGTGGAAGTTGCTCTCAAGGCAGCCCCAAGGGACAGCCATGAGTCGGTTTTCTGTAAGGAAACAGATGCACTGGCATGCTTTCTCATTCTCATTTCTACGTTGTAAGAGAACACTATGGATATAGTACATCCAGCTAGCAGCTGTTAGAGACGCGGTATTAACAAATGCCTTCTTCCTAAGTCCTTTGAATTCTTTCAAAGCACAAGTGGGGTGACAAAAGAAAATATGGTTGAGTATGAGTGAAGGTAGACTGTGCAGTCGGCCGAGGAGGGCATCCTCGAGAGGGGAGGCAGATTCTCTCTTCAGGTGTTTTGATTCAGGTCTGTGAGTGCAATGGCATCAGGGTTGAGTGCAAATTTGAAATCTTTGCCCATGCCCTGTATGCATGTATCTTCCCTGGCATATGAAGAGATCCAGAAGTTAAGTTGGGTGAGCACATTCTTTTACACTCAGATTAGCAAGGGCACACTATCCATTGTGTGGAGCCATAGCAGTAACTTACTGTGTCTTTGCTGCTTGCCATGATGCACCAGTATCATCCTGTTTCTGATGCCCCAGGAAGCAGTGGGTTTTCCTGTTTCGATATTTTGGGTTTCTTGCCTCTTGATGGTATTGATTATGTGCTCTGTATTGTGTTTCACCCTCATAAGTGAACTTGGAGTGCTGTTTTGGTCTTCAAGCTATAAGGAAGATTCTCCACTTATATCTTTTTTTTTTTTTAATTTCTAAAAGTTTATTTTTCAAATAGATGTTTTATTTTTTGTCATCTTAGTTACTTTTCAGTTGCTGTGACAAAACAGCATGAGCAAGGCAACTTATAAAAGAAAACATTTAATTCAGGGCTCACAGTCCTGGAGGCTTAGAGTCCATGGCTATCATGTTGGGGGTCATGGTGAGGCTCAGATAGGTGTGCTTCTCACTGGAGCAATAACTCAGAACTTAAATCTTAATCCGTAAGAAGGATGGAGAGAGACAGGCAGAAAACAGAAGGAAAGAGCTAATTGGGAGTCAAATGGGCTCTTGAAACCTCCAAGCCCACCACCAGTGACGCACTTCCTCCAGCCAGGTCACACCTCCCAATCCTCCTCAAACAGTTTGACCAACTGGGACCCAAGCATTCAAATACATGAGCTATAAGGACCATTCTCATTCAAACCAGCATCACAGATATGTACAGGCGTTTTGCCTGCATGTTTGTCTGTGCCACATGTGTGTGCAGTGCACAAGAAGGCCAGAATAAGGCACCAGATTCCCTGAGACTGGAGTTACAGATACTTGTGAGCTGCCAGGTGAATACTAGGAGTTGAACCCAGGTCTTTTGGAAGAGAACCAGTGCTCCTAACCACCGAGCCACCTCCCCAGTCACCATAACTTTATTTCATCTGTGTGAATGAGTGTCTGTTTTACAGGCACCGTATACCCAGAGTGGCCAGAAGAGCGTGTCAGATCTCCCAGAACTGGCTTTACCAGGCAGTTGTGAGTCACTGGGTGTTGGGACCAGAGCTGGGTCCTCGGCAAGGGTAGCAAGTGTCCTTAAATGCTTAGCTCTCTTTCCAGCCTCCTTATGCCTTTCATTTGTAGAGTATCTCAGTACTTCCTTGGGTCACCTTGTTTCTACAATTACTGTTAAAATCAAATTCTGCCAGTCATACTGTTTGTCGTGTCTGGTAACTTCAACTCACACTAATCTTTCCCGTCTCTGAATGACTATATATCCTAGTCTACAGCTCATTTCATTCCAACAGTCATTTTTAAATGCCTGTGTTATGTAAGGTACTAGTCTCCACAGTAGGGCTACACAATGAAGAAGAATCCCAGCCCTTGAAGACCTGCATGTGTGTATGACTCACACTGGGCTTTGGGTGTTGTTTTGAGTACAATGCATATTATCAGTGATGTTAAAAAAAGAAACTGGGCAGGCAGATCTCTGTGAATTCAAGGCCAGCCTGGTCTACAAATTGAGTCCAGGACAGCCAAGGCTACACAGAGAAACCCTGTCTGGAAAAACTAAAAAAAAAAAAAAAAGAAAGAAAGAAATAAGAAAAGAAAAGAAAAACTGACCCAGAACAGAAATGGCTCTAGTAAGTGTTGCCTGTCTGTCTTTGTCACTTGAAAGCCAGTTAACATTTTTAACCACTCTGTGTGTCTAGGCATTTTTAGTGTAACTTATTTTAAGTTCACTGGCTGCAGGGACTTCAGGGGAGTCTCAGTTTTCACTGTAGTGGTTGTCATGGAAGGAGATGGTATTTTCTGTCATCTACTCTGTGTAGCAGCAAAGTTAAGAAAAACGTGGAGAAATGCTTACGATGCACTTAAAGGACACAAGCTGCAGCCACTACAGTTTGTAATTCAGCTATGTATAGCACCGGGGGAAATGTACAAAACATTGAATGGGTTGTACTTCTAAATAGCAGAGCTCAGGGCTGGTTGCCCTCTGCCCTTGATTTTTTTTTTTTTTTTTTTTTGGCTTTATTTTTGAAGTCTTCTTTAATGAGGGTTTTTGTTTTGTTTGTTTGTTTTTTGTTTGTATAAAAAAGTTGTATTTTGTTTTGATTTCCCATAGCTATAGTCTTGGATTTTTAGGCTTAATGTCAGAAAAGGCATTTATTTAAGTATATGTTCCCTCTGCCTTTTTCTAGCCTCCTCACAGCAGCTGAATTGGATGGCGGAGGAATGTCCTTGGAGTTGAGTTGTTTGCTCATGTATTCTTTGTGACGCGCGCATTTGAGAGATGAATTGCCTTTGGCTTTGGGTAGGAGAACAGCTG
Source organism: Acomys minous (assembly GCF_964271855.1). Classification (NCBI taxonomy): domain Eukaryota; kingdom Metazoa; phylum Chordata; class Mammalia; order Rodentia; family Muridae; genus Acomys; species Acomys minous. The sequence goes on along the minus strand of NC_140494.1, from coordinate 89,129,634 downwards.
TGGCGTCAACAAATGGTTAAGGGGGACTGAAAGCTGCTCAGAGTACCTGCCCTGCCCCCATTCATTAGGAACAAACAAAAGAACCCAAGCCATTGCTTGGCTTGCTGCTGCACTTGGAGCACTGCGCTGTGCCAGCCAGCCGCAGAGCCATGGAGAATGATTCTCTTAGGTGATGAGAATAAGGAGGGCAGGTGGACTTCACGGGAAGCAGAGAGTTGTGCGCCCGCCCGTGTGGTCCATGATTTCTTCCTGCCCCGTGTGGATGACCCTGTCTTTAGAATGAGGTGCAGCCTTGCAGCTGTCTACAAGCTTGTGGAGGATGTAACAACCCCTTAGACAGCTGCTTCTCTTTCTTTGGCCTAGGTTTTCACTAAAGCATTTCTACAGTTCTGTTGTTTGTTTGTTTGTTTTGCTTTGTTTTTTTCATATGTTGCTCAGGTTTGCCTGTAACACTCTCTCTCTCTCTCTCTCTCTCTCCATCCCCCCTCTCCGTGTGTGTGTGTGTGTGTGTGTGTGTGTGTGTGTGTGTGTGTGTGTGTGTATGCTCCTATAATGCCAGAGACTGATATCAAGTGACTTCCTTAATTGCTTTCTATCTTATTTTTTGAGACACAGTCCCTTGCTGACCCTGGAACTTGACGGATTCCACTTGGCAGGGTGAACAGCAAGGCCCGGGGCTTCCTGTCACCACCTCTCCAGCTCCAGGATTGTAGCTTGTGCTGTGCTGTCTGACCTTTCACATGGTTTTGGGAAGTCCACTGAGGTCTCCATGCTTGCTTGACTTTACTGACCAAATCTCCTGCCTCAGCCTTCGGTATTCAGGAATTATACTCGGCTTTCTTAGGGATAACTTTGATTTACATAAGTGCAAATTTAGAGTGAGTAGAGATGTTGAAAGACAGTAACGTGGAGGAAATAGTGTATCCAGGGATGTCCCTGGGAGTGTATGTGGTATAGACTGGGTTATTATGATAAATAAATAATAGCAGCTGTTGAATGCTGTGTGCCAGGCATTGGATGGATTGTACCGGATAATAGATCATAGTGAGTTCAGACTGCTATAATATAATATCATAAACCAAGTGCATTAAGCCATAGACATCTGAAGCTGGGCATGGTGGCGCATGCGTGTAATCCCAGCATTTGGGATTAGCCATAGGCATCTGCGTTTCACTGTTCTGGAGTCTCAGCTGAAGGTTGCTAGCATGTCCGGTTCCTAGTGATGCCTTCTTCCTAGGCTGTAGATGTGAACTGTCTTTTCACATAGTGGAGAAGGAGAGAAAGCTTTGATACCTCCTCCTCTTTTTTTTGGGGGGGGGGTTTATTTTTGTTTTTTCAAGACAGAGTTTCTCTATGTAGCTTGAGCTGTCCTGGAACTCACTTTGTAGGCCAGGTTGGCCTTGAACTCAGAAGTATGCCTGCTTCTCTGCCTCTGGAGTGCTGGGATTAAAGGTATGCACCACTGCCAGGCCTGATGCCTCTTCTTGTAAGTGGGGCTGTCCCTCATGGGGTCCTACCCGCAGGACCTAGTTGCTGTTTAAAGCCTGTACCTAAGGACCATCTATTAGGGATTAAGGTTTCAACATAAACTTTAGGAGGACACGAACTTGAGCTATCTTAACTAGCCTCAGCAGTGATTTTTATCTGTGGGTACTGAATTTTAGATATGGAATCCAAGGCCTGTCCCAATGTCCCAATAAATAAAAGAGCTATACTGTTGGCTCTGTTTATTAACAATTAAACTTTATTAAACAACCCAACTAGCATATACAAGAAGGAAAAAAAGGTTAAAGGGACAGAAGAGTAAACCTTCTGGAATCCGTTTTTCAGGATGGGTCCTTAGGTGTCTCTGTCCCGCGAGCTGGTCCGGTCCCTTCCTCTCTCCGCGCCCCTGCTCGCCTTCACCTCTTGTTTTTCTTTTCCCCACCTTCCCAGTCACAAGCAAAGGGCGGTCTCCTTGTCCCTTCGAGGGTCAATTAGGAAAACAATAGCCACGGTGGGGTTCCCAGGTCGGCTTCCTGAATTCCAAGCCCAGGAAGGCTCCAAACAGTCTGTCACAAGGTATTCATGGCTTGGCCCAAGGGTAAAGCCTGCTAAGACTGCTTCCACCTGTGACAAAGCTTAATCTTTCCCACACCATACCCTAAGTGGGACATCTGTAGTGCTCTTTCCAAGGCTCAGGACAGAAAGAATGACAGGCCTGAGGAAGGGTGGAGTGATGTGTAACACTGTAGTCTAGGCACACTATAGCCACTGTGCCCTTAAACTCTCAACAGCTGAACTATAACCATACCTGGCATTCAGGCCACTTACGCAGCAGGGGTTTGAATATGAGCCCAGTTTGGGCTATAGGATGAGATACGACTTTATGGCTAAAACTACAGAAGAGCGCCAGCCTTAGAGCAGTGTTACCTGCACTCCCTCCCAAGGGACAGCGCACCATCCTGGAAGTGTGTAAACTATAACAGTCTGGCTGTAGGTTGAGATCCTGTCCCAGCCAACAAACAGACAAATTTTAGCATGTTTGCACAGCTATCTCCTTTTCCATATCTGGCACTAAAAATACCTAAAGTCTTAGATGATTTTGACATGTAGGGATTTGCTTTTTTGCTTCTAAGAAATATGTTCATCTGTGACAACTATTTTTTTGTTTTTGTTTTTGTTTTTTTTGAGAGCAGGCTTTCAGTGCCAGCTGCGACCCTCTGGGATAACTGTTGTCCCTTGCAGGATCCCTGGCATAATTTGAAAATGTTAAAAAAAGAAAAAGAAAGAAAGAAAAAAAGAAAAAAGAAAAAGAAAAGAAAATGTTAGGCTCTGCTTTCATTTGTTCCCTTTTGCTTAAGGACACAGTGAACCCTGAAATTCTAAAGTATGAGCCTGTGCCTCAGTGCCCCCCACCCTGCTTTCTGCTTTAGTCCAAGCTATTTCTGTTTGTCCTTTTACTGTGTCCCCACTGCCTGTCGAGACCCTGCCTAGTTTGTGAAGATCTCACTGTTAAGGTGCACTGCATTTCTGGAAAGTGCTATTTTCCTTGTTTTCTCTTTTGATGAACTTCTGTTCCAAGCTACACATATTTCTTTTAATGTTTGTTATACAAATAATGCTTTTGTAATTCAAATATACTTAAAAAAAAACCTGCTAACAGTTTACACACTTCCAGGATGGTGTGCTGTCCCTGGGAAGAGAGTTCTAAGGTTGGGCTCCGTAGCTTTAGCCTTCTGCTTAGTCCTATGATTGTAATTTCTGACTTTCATCTGTCATCCAAGAGAGATCAGTGTAGATGAGAGAGTTACAGTGACCCAAAGTGGCAGACACTGCAGTAACAGCTGTGGGTGAGACATCCAGAGGCCAGGGACAAAGGTGACCTGGAGCTCCCAGCTGAAATCTGAGCTTCTTGCTTGTACAGGGTGAATGTTAGCTTGAAGAGTCAGGTGCTACCCAGTGCACCCTGTTCATATGCACACACTTCCTGGGTGATGGAAGGAGCACTGCATTGTGGGTGTTGAACATTCTAGATGCTTTCCAGATGTTCATGTAATTCCTATTTGGATCTCAGGGAAACAATACTGGTTTTAATCCAAATACTCTGAAAGTAATTAAAACCGCACCTCTTCTCTTACACTACCGCCAAAATATGTGATTCTTTCCCTTTGCTATTATATAGTGACTTTTAGTTTTGAATGTTAGATCCAAAGAAAGGTTTTTCCAGGCAAACAGCAGGTTTTTTTTAAAAAAACTGATTAACTGAACTAGTGTATATTCATTCTTTATAATTGCATTTGAGAGTTTTTAAAAATTCAATAGAAAGTTCTTCTTCCCCCAGAAATTCAGATATGGCATGGAGCCAGGTAAGCTCACTTGAAGCTTGCCATGAAAGGTTAGAAATGCTCACAGTCAAAGCTGCAACATTTAAAAAAATACTCCCCAAACCCTCTTACATCTCTCTTATTTACTAGATCTAGTATTTCTGGAGTTACTGTTCTAATTTACCAAGAATCAAAGAAGCATAGCTAATTGATCGGGTTGCAGTCTTTTTTGTTGTTGTTGCTTTTGAGTTTTTTGTTTGATAGGTTGGATTTTTTGGGACAGGGTTTCTCGGTGTAGCCTTGACTGTCATGGACTAGCTTTGTAGACCAGGCTGGTCTGGAACTCACAGAGAGACCTGCCTGCCTCAGCCTTCTGAAGTGCTGGATTAAAGGGGTGTGCCATCAAGGCCCCCCACCCCCATCTCCTTTTGTTTTTTTCAAAACAAGAGTTTCTTTGTGTAGCCTTGGCTGTCATGGACTCACTTTGAAGAGCAGGCTGGTCTCGAACTCACAGTGATCCGCCTGCCTCTGCCTCCCGAGTGTGCCACCATGCTCGCTGGGGTTGCATTCTTAACTCGATTGAATTCCTTAGCATGTTAGTGTTTGTTACCCTGACAGTGTTGAAACTGTAAAAGGGAGGAAGGGTTTGCTGGGCTCGCTGTTTCAGAACTTGCAGTCCATGTGTCATGGAAGAGTGTGGCAGAGCAGTTCAGCTAACGTCATGAGTCATTAAGGCCAGGAAGTGTATCCAGAAGGAAGAGAGGGGGTCAGGGAAGGAGGGGGAGAAAGAAATGGCCACACTGAGGCCACAGGCGTGCTTCCTAATCTCCACGTGCTTCCGCCTCACACTTGCCAACAGATAGGGCATTTCCTCTTTTGCTGTCTTTGGTTTGGCTATACATTGTTTGGCTGTATTCATTCACTTACTTAAATTTAATGTGTATGTGCATGTGTGTCTGTATGTATGTGTGTGTATCACGTGTGCCTAGTGCCTACTGAGGCCAGAGGAGAGTGTCAGAGCCTCCGGGATCTGGAGTTGTCTGTGCATGTGAGCTGCTTGCTGAGGTCAGACTCAGGACTGCTGGCGTATGTACTTTGTGCTCTGCCCTCTCAACCTCACAGAGTTTAGTCTCTGTGCGTCTCTTGTCAAGTGTGGTTGCTACGTGTGAAGTAAATAAGATCTGTTAGGACTTGGTTGCTTCTATTCTTACGTGTGAGCAGCACCTTTTAGCTCACACGTTTTTTTTAAAGCTTTTAAAGAGACTTCGAGGAAGAAAATTAGCTCAGGTTGGAAGATACCATTAAAAAGTAATAATCTTTATTTCTCTCTTTTTTAAAAAGATTTATTTATTTTATTTATTGCATATGAGTGCTTTATCTGCAGAAGAGGGTATCAGATTACATTATAGACGGTTGTGAGCCACCATGTGGTTGCTGGGAATTGAACTCAGGACTTCTGGAAGAGCAGGTGGCGCTCTTAACCACTGAGCCATCTCTCCAGCCCTAATCTTTATTTCTCAAGAAAGTCATACATGTAAACAGTGAAGCATGATTATTCCACTCCTCTGTTTTCCCCAGCTTTCCCAACAAAGCCCCCCAAAAGCTGTCTGTGTCCCTCCCTCCCTCCTTTCTTTCTTTCTTTCTTTCTTGCTTGCTTGCTTGCTTGCTTGTTTTTGAGACAGGGTTTCTCTGTATAGCCTTGGCTGTCCTGACCTTACTTTGTAGACTAGGCTGGCCTAAAACTGACAGCAATCCGCCTGCCTCTGCCTCCCTGCGTGATGGGATTATAGGCATATGCCACCACACCCTGCTTCTTTTGTTTGTTTGTTTTTTTGTTTTTGGTAGGCCACTAAGTTCTGTGGGTGCTGCCCATGCATGTGTATAATGGGGCTATGCGTTGAAGCATAGGAAATCTATCAGTGGCTACATATTGAAAAAAGAGTGCTTTTCCTTTCCCAGCAGCTCACGGCCGACAGGTGCTCAGTGAGGGGTGGTTTCTAGGGAGTACGTCATGTATTCTAGGATTTTGGCTAGACTGATCCTGTACAGGTCTTTCACAGCTAACAATGAATGCTGTGAGTTGATGAGTGTGACAGCCAAGTCAAGTCAAGCATTTCGAGGGACCCTTCCCACCCTCCGACTCTACTTCCTGGGTGCCAGAGACTGGGTGGTGGCGGCATGGGGTGGAATGGTGTGTGATAAAGATGTCCCGTTGAGGACTGAACACTCAGTTCTTAGTCTCAGCGTGTTGACAGTCATGCAACTATCCACTGACTGCTTCCTAGTACAGAAAGAAGCTTCTCTGAGCAAGGTTGGGAGCAGCCCTGGCCTGAATTTAACCACAAATACTAAAGACAATTGGATGACATTATATTTGAGCAAATTAACCCTTTGGGCTTCTACCGTAGTTTCTCTGACCTTCCCATGGGCTTGTAACCAGGATTATGTGCCAAAGCATGAAATTCCCTTCTGTGGAGCAGACCTCAGCCAATCAGAACACTGTTAGTTACTTCATAACAGTCATGGCACCATTGTACACATTGCCATATCTTGCCTGGTATTGTAGTGTGCAAGGCCCAGCACTGGGTAAGAAAGACCATCGAGGTACTTTCTCCCCAGTAGGTCACTTAGTACCTTCTGATACTGTGAAGCTAGGCAGGAGAGAGATTCCTGATAGGTCTGATTGATTTCTCGATGTCCAAAGCTGGAGTGTGTGGTTACGACACCAGTTTTTAGCCTTATGGCTTACCGCATTTTCTGTTATTTGCAATGGGAGGATCATGTGACCTGCTTTGTTGTAAAGCCTTGATGTCCTATGTAACTCCCCTTACCTATAAGGGAAAATGACTAGGTTTAGCTTTCTGGATGCTAGTGTGGTACCCTTCTTTTCATGTCTGTGTCCTGCCTTCCCAAAGAGGAGCTGAGAGATGAAGCTGGGTGCTAGAGAACCGTTGTGAGCATATGGCAGTATAGTAAGGAGAAACTGATAATGGAGTTGTAATAGTTGGTTTTCTGTTGGAGGAGCCTGAGTTAGTAGAGTGCCCTCAGGTTCTGTGGAGTCTCACTGTCCTCCGAGTCACCACCGAGTTGGTGTCCTCCAGTTCTGCCCCCACAGCTGACCCAGCCCACTGCAGGACATCACCTTTCTTCTGGTTCCTTTTCAGCTCTCTTCACAACACCAGCTTTATGGATTCTTTGTCCAGCCTCTTAGTAGAACTTTAGTGTGAGGCAATCCCCTTCTCTTCCATAGTCCTCTTTATCAGAGCAAGCTAAGCTAAATCTGGCTTTGAATCTCACTCCTGCTGTGTCCGCTCTAAGTCACTTTCCTTATCTAGAAACCAGTAGTAATGCATACATACCTCTTTAGGGTTATTTTACAAAATACTGGCTGTATAAAGGTCCCATCAAAGTACTTAATGGTAGTAAAAATAGCTTATTAGTGTGCTACAGTTAAGATGGAATAATTTGGTATGGTGGCCCTCACCCAGCTCAGGCTATGTAGTAAGTATTACATCTGTGCTACATTACAATGCCCTGTCTCAAAAAAGTAAGTGGATTAATAAATAATAAATTAATAGCCCATGTGCAACATAAGCAGAGTTCCTGGCAAGACCACAAGCACTTTGTAAAGTTTGCTTTTCAACACTGAGTGATGAAGATTTACTGTTACCAACTCCTGTTGCTCTAGTTACATATGTAAGCCACAGTTCATTTGGTTCTTAGTTATCTGGACACAAAGTGACACTTCCTAGGCAATATGCCCTTAGTTTTGAAAAGATAGTTTAGCTATAATCAAGACTTCTGTTTTTCCTTTTCTTCTGTTGTTCTGTTTATATAGGTGGTGTTAGAATAGCCACAAGCATTCTGTCTGTCTGTCTGTCTGTCTGTCTATCGTTTTTCTGAAACAGTGTTTTTCTGTGTAGAATTCACTGTCTTAGAATTCACCCTGTGAATCAAGCTGGCCTCGAACTCAGAGATCAGCTTGCCTCTGCCTCCTAAATGCTGAGGTTAATGGTGTATGCTGCCACCACCTGGTGGGAGGTTGCAAATGTCAACAAATTCCTATGCTGGAAAAATGTTATATTCGAAATGCAATTTGTTATCCTGAATTTTTCTGCAAAAACATCAGTCTAATTATAAATTTGTAAGTAAAGAAGAAAGGAATTTCTCTGACATCTTTAGTTTCAAAAAGTGTGTCCCAGATTATTTATAGAAAAAAATTAGACCTCTTATGCCTGGGAGACATTTTTCCTGCCTGAACCATAAAACACTGACAGCAAGAAATTGTAGTGGAAATTCTTTTGAAATAAAGGAGCTGCCACTGTAGCTCAGGGTTTATACTAGGACTGAGCACCTGGTTCAATAAATATCCTTAATGGATATGTGATGCATGTGTACAATCCCAGCTCTCAGAAGACTGAGGCAGGAGGATGGTGAGTTCTAGAATGGCCCAGCAAGACTGTGTCTTAAAAGAAACAATCGATAGGAATCCAAGGCATAAAAGGATGCATGACTAGGCCAGTCTCCACGTTTGTGGTGTGCTTGTACTTGGGAATTTTAGTTGGTTTTAATTTTTCCCATAATCTTTCAGTTAATCATTTTTTTTTCATATTCTGAGGTTATCGTGTTATATAGTTTTTGGGTGAAGGACATTTATTTTGGAGTGGGATGTAGGGGCAAGTCTGAGAGAAAAGCAAACTCCTAACCCAGTGAAGTTCACCAAAGATACAATGAGCTACACGCATGGGCACTAAGCGAAGGCATTGCGCATTTAAATTCTGACCTTTCCGATCTCTCTCCTAGATTATATTCATATTCATTTCAGATCTTTAGGCGAAGCCTTTTGAGTCTGGAAGTATGAGTTGTTGCTTAAGTTAGAGAAATGCACTGGCCAGCGAATCTTGGAATCGGCATTGTTGTAGACCTAGACAGATAAAGCAAAACTTCTCTTGTCCACGCAGTTTGCTTGCATTGGGCCTCTGTGCCAGAAGCTGTTTTATAATAATCATGTTACTTAGTAACAGGGCTGATGACCAGGAGACCTGGGCTGTGCCACTGGTTCACCCTTGTTGTCCCAACTTGTTGTTTGATCCTTTTCTGTTTATTCCACCCATAGGCAAATCCTTACCAATCTACTCACATAGACACACAGGGTGTTGCGTTTTAGAGTGGAGGGATGCTGTAAAGCAGGACTTTACCATTTTCAATGTGTGCTGCAGAGGGTTGAGAAGCACCTGCTTACTACATGCCAGGACAAAATGACTCTAGATGTTTCCGGATGTGGTGCCAGCATCCTCACTGAGCAGCACTGCTGTAAGTCTGTCTGTTCAGTGGGAGGCAGCTGAGGCCTACTGAGCTGAGTAACAAGCTTTAGATCATATGACTGTTAGGTGGTGGTGGGCGGGTCTTCAGACCCAGGTTCATGAATGAACTTGACAAATGCTCAGTGTTTTATCTGTTGCGCTTCACCACTTCTGAAACCCTTACCATTCATCCTAAAAAAAAACCAAGCAAACCATGTTCCCTTGCCCTTAAATGCTGGAGAAATGTTCAAGCAATGCTAAACAGCTGGATTGGAGTTTTGGGGAGTACTCAGTTGGCTGTTATGAGCCATAAAGTAACTTTGTTTGATGTGATGTGTGGAGTAGTGACAGCTCGTGAATTCCAGACCAGTGGAGAGTGCAACAGAATGTGTCTGTGGAATCCAATATCCATTTGCCAAATAAAGTTAACAGCTTTAGGGCTTACGTTGAACTCTTTTGTACTTTTCATTTGTACTTCCTATACTCCCCAGTTTATGCTTTTTAATAAAGGCAAAAATCGACACATAGAGTATCCATTTGTTGTTTAGTTCCATTTTATCATCGTGTCTTGAGTTTTCAATGTATAGAAATTCTGGATGCTTTTGAAAATAAGCAAGGAAAGTTATAAAGGAGGGTCCTAGGGAAATAGCAACCAGCTGTGGTGGCGCACGCCTGTGATCACAGCACTGGGAGACAGAGGCAGGAAGATCAGGAGTTCAGGGTTGTCCTTGGCTACAACAGTGAGTTTGAGGCCAGACTGCCCTTCATGAGGCTCTGTATCAATCAAACAAAAAGTTGAGTCCAGCTAGTTCTCAGAAAGAAACTAAATGTCAGGCTCGGGCGTTTAGAACCATTAAGCAAACACTTCTGTAAGGTCGGGTCACGTCTTCTGAACGTTGGATTCCAGAGCGCTTTCAAGCTCTGAGCCGAGGAGTCTCTTGGCGGCGGTGCAGTCCTGAGCGGGACTTTTTCTCTGGCGGTTGTATAACAAAGCCATTTATCTTTTTGGATCTCTTGAGCTACTTGCTGTGTTGAAGACCTCAGATGCTTTGCTTTGAAGATGCTTTTCTTCTTAAATCTACTGAGGTTTCTGGATTTATAATTGAGTTGTTATATAATGTGATGCTAAACCTGTGGATTTACAACATGAAAGAGCTTTGAGTCCCATGATCAGCGTACCAGGGGTCACATCCTTAAAATAAACCGACTCTGTACACCTAGAAGCCATGAACTGCAAGGAGCTCCTCAGGTAGGAATGAGGGGGCTCTGAGTCCCTCCCCATCCCTCTGGAGTGTTGAGGGCTTGGTCTGGAGCAGTTCTTCTGCACGCAACCACAGCTGCTGGGAGTTGATAAGTCCAGTGGTCCTGTCATGTCCACAGACTCTGTTGTGCTCCAGTCCTCCCAACCTCTGGCTCTTAGGCTCTCCCCACCCCTCTTTTGCTACGGACCCCAAGTCTTGGGAGGGGATATGATATAGATGTCCCATTTGCGGCAGACATCTCTTTTTTTTTGCCTTCTGACTAATTGTGAGTTTGTGTTAACCACTGTCCCTTACACAGAGGCTTCTCCAATGTGGTTTGAGAGCTGTACTAATGTATGGGTACAATACCGTTTTATAAGGCATTTGATGGCTCAGTGGTTAAGAGTCCTGGTTGCTCTCCCAAGTTTGGTTCCTACATGGTGGCTCACAACTATCCCAAGGGATCCAGTGCCCTCTCCTGGCCTCTGGAGGCACTGGCCACACATTTGGTCTACAGGCAGACATGCAGGTAAAACACCCATACACATAAGCCAAATGAATGAATGATAGGACTTTCAGCATCTGCAGGTTTTTGTATTGATGATGGTCCCAGTGCCAGTTTCTAAGGCAACCATCTGTTGGTTGTCAGTATCTGAACTCTTATTTTTCATAGAGCTAATGACTATATTAAATGAGTTTCTCGGGTACATTGGTGTTTTTGACCAGGGGCTCGGGTTCAGGCTTACCTTGGCAGCACCAGGGCTAAGAGGCAGCTGTGAAGAAGAGTGGTCACCTGCTGCTTGTTAGGTGTTGGAGCTGTACCCTCATCTATACACTCAAGAGCCTGCTCTGTCCTTCCTGTCTCTGTAGTCTATGTGCTCAGATCTGACACCTGAAACTTTTGCATCAGAATTCCTCTTTTAAAGAGTTAAATGGCATTTTATTTATTTTGTATATATGCATGCATATCATGGCATGTATATAAAATTACAGGGCAACTTGGAAGAGTCAGTCCTTTTTTATGTATGTGGGGACTGGACTTGACTCAGTGGGCTCCAAGTTTAGGATAAATGGGAAAGGCTGTTGTTATTTCCCTGTCTTTATCTTCCCAGTCCAGCCAGGTCTTCCATGTGAGGACAGGAAAGGCTTCTCAGGCGAACTGAAGCACATGAGCTTCCCTGTGCTCTGCTTGATTTTGTCATTACTAGATTCAAGATGCTGCCCTTTCATTCCAGGGCAGGCAGCCCCTTTGAAGTCTCCTCATTCCTGTTGCCCAAAACCCAGCTTGTATTTTTACCTTCATATGCTTTCCTTTAGACAGAGAATGGTTCTTTTCTGGCTCTTTCACCCCATACTGCAGAGTGACAGCTTTGAAATGTTGGAGTGTGCAGTTGGTCACTGATAAACATTTTGATTTGCCTCTCCTTTGTTAGACAGTGCCTAGATTCACTAATTAAGAAAAGTAACTAACTCACCAAATGTTAACATATTTAATTTGGCTTAATATTAAACATTTGTTGGATGCTCATATTGGTACTTAGCAGAATGGTTTCTAGATTACCTAAAAAGGGTGTATGGGTGTCTTGTGGTTGTGGGGAAGGGCTACAGCCACTACCTTTACAGGGCTCTTTGTAGGATTCGTGCCTCACTGAGAGCTTGGGACAGGACAACACCTTAAAATAGGACTGGGAATTGTGATTGCCTTCACTTCCTTTTGCCATCCTTCTCCCCACAAGTTTACTCTAGAACAAGTTTCTCAGAGATGCTGGCAGCCCGTGGGCACAGTTGTCAGCATCTGTGCAGGTGCCCCCTGCATGGCTAGGTCCTTGCTTCGGACTGTCTCTGGTGCTCATGTTGTACATCGTGCAGTTGGAGCAGGGCACATGATACCTTTTTCTAGATTATTTTATGTGATTAAGTGTTTTGGCTGCATGTATTGCATGTGTACCACTTGTATGCCTGGTGCCTTCTGGAGTCGAGAAGGTAGTGTTGGATTGGAGCCCCTGGAACGGGGATTAACAAATGGTTGTGAGCCAGGAATCAAGACTCCTCTGGATGTGCAGCCAGTGGTTTTAACTGCTGAGCCATGTCTCCAGCCCAGGCATCATTATTATATTTTGTGTGTATGAATATATTGCCTGCATGCATGTACGTATATGCATCATGTGTGTTCCAGGTGCCTGTGGAGGTCAGAAGAGGGCTTTGGATTCCCTAGAGCTGGAGTTATAGGTGGTTGGGAGACACCATGTGGGTGCTGGGATGTGAACCTCAGAGCAGCAAGTATTCCTAACCACTGAGCTACCTCTCTAGCCCCAGGCATCATTTTTGAGACCTGTGGAATCATTTGGTGAACCTTTTTGGAGCATCATGACATAATTTTATACCTTTTGCAGAAGCATTCCTTAAATCTTAATTTCTGGCTCATTTCTGGCTGTGGGAATAGCTCATGTTTCACTCTACTAACAGAGAATAAAGCACAGAAAATGCCATCAGTGAAGAATTAAAAACAAGTCAAAACTGTCTTCTTTCACATTTGCTGTATTTCTGACCGAATAATGATAATTTCAGGTTAACCTTTCTTTGATAAGTCCCATAAATTATGGAAGGAAGATTTAAGGCCCCTCTTTCAGTCTTCGTTTATTTGTGCTCCCTCACTGGCAAGATAGGGCCCTGCTGCGCAGTGCAGGCTGCCCGTGGAGTTGGGGTTCTTCTGTCTCAGCCCCCTAAGTGCTGAAATTACAGCATCACCACACCTGCCTCTGTTTTCAAAATGTTTACATCTACTCTTTTGTTGTGTTTGTGTTTTGAGACAAAGTCTTTCTTATTATATAGTTCTGCCTGTTCTGGAACTTGCTATGTAGACCAGGCTGGGTGTTTCTGCCTCCCTAGTGGGCTGCTATGCCCAACCTAAACTCTTTTCTTTCTTTCATCTTGTATGCATAAGGTTTTCGCACTTTAAGATCGGTTCTCAGGGGGCTGGAGAGATGGCTCAGAGGTTAAGAGCACTGACTGCTCTTCCAGAGGTCTTGAGTTCAGTTCCCAGCAACCACATGGTGGCTCGCAACCATCTATAATGTGATCTGATGCCTGCAGGTGTGCATGCAGCAGAGCACTGTATTCATAATAATAAATAAAGATGGATTCTCAGTTTTCTCATTGTTAAGGGCTTTGTTGGAGGTAAGGTGTCTCCTGCTTCTGCTGCTGCACTGTGAGCTGCAGGCTACCTGGCCCATGGGCTACTGGGAGCCTCTCTTGTTTCTGCCTTCTCTTACCCCCAGATGTGCACCCTTCATCCTGTTTTTCACATGCAGTTCTGGGGTTCCAAACTCGGGTTGTCAAGCTTGCAAAGCAAGTGCTTTTACCTGCTGACCCATCTCTCTGGCTTGCCCTTGAGTTTTTAATTTCTTGAAAATGTAGTGTTAATAGGATTGTGAGGACTATGTTCATTTTTTTTCTAATTATTTCTGTCTGTAAAAACGTAAGCTTGATGTAGCACACAGGAAGCATTTCCTTTCCCACTTAGCTCCCTTGAAAATCTGGGTCAGGGCCAGCCCTTGGGCCTACTCCGTATTTAGGATGAGCCTGCTGTACACACAGGACTGGATGACGCGGGTTTTACCTTCTAGGGGAAGAGCACTAGCCCTGCTTTCCACCTGCTGGGCACTCAATAAATACTCTGTTCTTAGGACATCTTTGCAGCCAATACACGTTGGTGTTCCATCAATAGAGGCAGAACTTTGGGCTGTCGCCGTCTCCGGAGAGTCTCTGTTTAAAAGTGTGTCTGTTGTGTGGTACAGGGGTGAGGTGAGAGAAATGTGAGATGAGGGTGATGGGGAAAGCCTGAGGCACGTGGCTGTTGGAGTCAGAATGACAGGCTCAGATACAGGTGCCAGGGTAATAGTAAATGATGTTGAAGTCGGCTTGCACGCTCTTAATTTTTTTTTAAATGTTCCTCCCACTCCACTAATTAGAAGGAAATTTGAGGTGCACACATAAGGATTCTATTCACTCCTTTCACTCTGTCCTGATATTCTCTGATAGTAGTATATTAGAGAAGACAGCCTTGATCAGCCTCAGTTAACTATAGAGTATTTGTATGTCAAGTTTTACCACTTACTTGTATATGCTAATTTCTATATTTCTACCCTTTTACTTTTTTTCTGCTTGGTGGGCATTTCTTCGTATTGCTCTAAAGATATTTAGATATGTGCATTTTTTGCATTAGTGTCTGTAGGATTAGAATTCTTCTTTGATAAAAGTTAACCCCATGATACGGAAAGATGATGTTTTTATTGACCTGGGGATCACAACTGTGCCCCCATGAGGCCTGGCCATCCATCCTCAGTACACCAAATTAAAGAGCCAAGCTAAAAGTGGAGAGCAGAAGACTGTTTCTTCAATGTGGCCTCATAGGGAAGAGGACTGTCTTAGTTACTGTTCTATTGCTGTGAAGAGACACCATGACCAAAGCAACTCATAAAAGAAAGCATCTAACTGGGGACTCGCTTACAGTTTCAAGGGTGAGTCCATGACCATCATGGCAGCAGGCAAGCATGGTGCAGGAGCAGCAGCTGAGAGCACATATCTGGTCCATAAGCATGTGGCAGAAAGAGAGCAAGACTGGGTCTGCCATGAGCCTTTGAATCCCCAAAACTCATCCCCAAATGACACACCTTTTCCAACAAGGCCACACCTCCTGCTCCTTCCTCAAACAGTTCCACCAACTATGGACCAAGCACTCAAATGTATGAGCCTGTGGGGCCGTTCTCATTCAAACCACCGCAGGGAGAAAAGGATGCAGAGAACTCCCTGTCTGTCTTTAGGTCCTACAGTGAGATCCGAGTTTAAGTAGCAGGTGAAGAATATACATCATGATCTGACCAGTCTTATCCTGTGCATGGTCGGACAGGTTGTTAGAAGCGTGTGAAATCTGTTTTGGGGAGACAGATTCCCCCTCTGGCGGGCACTTTTACTTTCTCCCAGCACCAGATTCCTGAGGGAAATACTCATTTCTTTGGGGCCCATTGGATCAATAGTTTGATAATCAGATTGAAGGACAGAAGTGTGTCTTTAGAAAACCTTCATTTCTCCCAGGTTTGTTACAATGTCCTTTATTAGATGGTAGGCCAATAGATATAAAGGAAGAAATGAATTCTTGTTTTCATGTACATGTGTGGGTGCACATGTCTATGAAGATGCACATTCGTGTTTGTGATGTCCAGAGGTCAACCTCAGGTGCTGTTCCATGGGCGTCTTCCATTTGGGTTTTCAGTTTTTGAGATAGGGTCTCATGATATAGTTTGGCTGGCTTGAACTTATTATATAGACCAGGGTGGCCTCAGACTCATAGAGAGCTGCCATCTCAATCTCTGGAGGGCTAGATTTAAAGGCATGCATACAAAATCTAGCTTTCCATATTGCTTTTTGAGACAGTTCCTTACTGGTGCTCTCCAGAAGACCACCAGTTCAACTAGGCTGACAGGTCAGGAAAGATGGTCTTTCCCTCTTCCCCCTTTCCTTTAAAAAAAAACATTTATTACCATTTGTGGTTTCTCTTGAACTGTCTGTTGAGGCCATTAGCCTGTGTGTGTGTGTGTGTGTGTGTGTGTGTGTGCGCACGCGCGTGTATGTGTGTATGTGTATATGTATGTGTATGTGTATATGTATGTGTGTGTGCGTGTATGTGTGTGTGTGTTTGGGTTTTGCAGTTCTTTCTATCTTTTAGATGTTAGCCCCGGCTGAGGTATAGCTCCTTCTGTAGGCAGTCCGCTTACTCTGTTGATAGTTTCTTTGCTGGGCAGAAGCTTTTTCGTTTCCTGTCGTTTCATTTGTTGGTTCTTGGGTAATGGCCTGTGTCACTGGGATTTTCAGAAAGTTCATAGTTATGCCATAGTAAGACTGTAACTAGCCTGGTAGAAATGACCATATTCTAAATAGATACTTAACAGGAAGTGGGGATTCCTTCAGGAATCTCATTCTAGGAGAAGGAAAAGCACCACACACGGAGTGGGGGCGGGGGGGGGGGGGACACGACTTGTTCTCAGGAAAGGGATCTACTATTTAGACCATATCACAGGATGAGGCCAGAACCAGAAGACAGTGGGGGCAGTGGGGGCACTGTGGGCAGGGCTGCACCTTTACTGAGACTGCCTAGATGTACAAATCCCTGTTCCCTACCTCAAGATGAACTGTAGGCAGGTCACTGGACCTCTTTGTTGCTCTTTCCATGTGCCACATTGAATAAACCTCTTTTTTTTTTCCCCTGCTTTTTACTATTAATTGGGCTTTTAAAATTTGCTTCTTGATGACAAGTGCTTGACTTTGGCTGCTTGGGGTACAAGTTTGATAATATTTTCCTATAGTAGTTTTGGGGGTTTAGGTTTTAAATTAAGGTCTTTGGTCCATTCTGATTTGATTTTCATGCAGGCGAGAGAATAGGTCAAATTTCACTCTTCTGAGTGTAGGTATCCAATTTTGCCAGCACTCTAGTTGTTGAATAGGTTGTCTTTTGTCAATGTATGGATATTTTTCTTTAAATATGTTCCCCCCCCATGTGTATGGGTATTTTGCCTGCATCTATGACAGTGAGCCATGTATGTGATAGGCTAATGCGAGGAAGGGTCGGGGTACCTTTGGTGGGCCCATGCCAAGATAAGGCACTAAGAAATTACTCCAGGCAACAGATCTAGTCTAAGAGATTTAATGAGAGAGAGATAGAGACAGACAGACAGACGTAGAAAGAACAAGACAGAGAATAAGGGAGAGAGACAGACAGAATGGGAGAGAGAGAGAGAGAAGAAGAAGAAGAAGAAGAAGAGGAGGAGGAGGAGGAGGAGAAGGAGGAGGAGGAGGAAGAAGAGGAAGGGGGTGAGGTACCTAGGAAGTGGGTGGGCTTTATGTGCGTACCTGTTGCACCTGTCACACTTTCCATTGGTGGGTGATGACCTAAGCTGCTGCTAGGCCCCCAAGGGCAGGCCAGTGGAGCTGTCTGGTTGCTAACGGTGTGGGCATGTGCACCTAGTGTCCACAGAAGCCAGAAGAAACCATAGATTCCCTGGAACTGAAGCTACAGATGGTTGGTTGTGAGCCACGTCTATTCTAAGAGTTGAATCCAGGTCCTCTGGAAGGTCAGCTGTTTCTCCTAACTGTTCCAGCCTTGAGTGTAGGTTTCTGACAGTTTTCTTAAAACTAGGCAGATACAGCTGTGTAGGCTTATTTATAAGGTTGTATCATGTTTGACGGGTCTTCATGTCTGTTTCTGTGCTGTACCATGCTGCCTCTGTCTCTGTGTTCTGTAATATAATTTGACGTCATGTGCTGTGATAATCTTCTTTCTGTTACAGATGGCTTTGGCTACCTGTGATCTCTTGTGCTTCCATGTGAACGTTAGAATTTTTATTTTTTTAATTTAAATTTAATTTTTTTTTTAGTTCTGTGAAGAATTGGACACATTTCTGATAAGAAAAGTACTTGACGTTAGCCCTTTTCCCTCCACCTTAAAAACAGTTAGTAGTTATGATCTATGCACTTAAAAATAATTCCCATATTTTTACTCTGATCCAAACAAGTTTCTTAAGTCTTTGATAAGGCCCGTGTGTCTTCTGGAGAGTGTTTGCTTTGTACATAACATACAGGGTTCTTTGCTGCTTTCCACCCACAGAGCCTTTCTTGGTGAGGAGGAGGTGTGATATAGGAAAATCAGGAAGGTTTTTCAGACCTGCTTTAATTGATGGCCCAGATGGTGAGGAAAACCCTATGGAGAGCTAAAAATTAAATGAGTGATAGCAGATTAAAAATTCATAATTAGACGTTCACATTCTCTCCTCTCCTCCCCTGCTTTCCTCCCTCTTACTCTACCCCTACCCCGTGTGTGTGTGTGTGTGTGTGTGTGTGTGTGTGTGTGTGTGTGTGTGAGAGAGAGAGAGAGAGAGAGAGAGAGAGAGAGAGAGAGAGAGAGAGAGAGAGAGAGAGACTGAGAGAGAGACTGAGAGAGACTGTGTTTTGAGACAGGGTCCCAAGCAGATGAGAGTGACCTCTAACTCACTGTGTGGCTCTGGATGACCCTAAACTCCTGGTCCTTCTAATCCTGCCTCCACCTCCCGCATGCTAGGAGTATAGATGTGCTATCACCTGGGTTTGACACACATTCTCTCTCTCTCTCTTTCCCTCTCTCTCTCTTTCCCTCTCTCTCTCTTTCTCCCTCCCTCCCTCCCTCCCTCCCCTTAAGACCGCTTGCGAATTCCCAGTCTTTTATTTATAAGTGGGAATTCTGTTTCCTAGTTGATAATGAGTTTCTTGAGATTAGTCTTGAACTTGTACATCATTGGTTCCTTAGCCCGTGTAAAGTCATCCTCCAGTGTACCAAGAATGACCAGCATAAGCCAAATGTGCCGGGTGCTGCACTTTGCATGTGCTGTCTTATTTAATACCTGCTTTCTTTGGAAAGAAAGCACTGTCATCATTCCCTCTTATGCCTGAGGAGAGATTAGGATCCAAGGACAGCTGGGAAGCAGCGGAGCTAGGGCTCGAGCTCCCCAGTGTCACACCACTGCCCTATGAGACACTTAGCTTTTAAGTAAATACCTCTTGAGCAAAAACCGTGAAAGAACTGAGCTTAAAATTAATTTCCCAGGATCACAGGGATGTTTTGTGCCTCCTGACAATAAAGTGTGCTCAGTGTGACTGGTCAGCTGCTGTGCTTGGCGATGCTTGTAATTAAGGGAGATGATGCCCCCACTGGTTACAGTGCAAACATGTCCTTCTCGGTCTTCTCCTTTAAAGTAGAACAATCAGGAGCAGCTAACAGCCATGTCCTAGTGAGGGGGGTCACAAGCACCGCTTAGTTAATGCGGCGTTATTTACAGAATGGTCTTGACATTTAAATGCAAATTAAAATGTGGATTTTCACTCCAGTTCTATAATAAGTGACGCGCTGTGGGAACCACTGAGTATCCCGTGGCGCATCGTTAGGTAGAATCCTTGACTCGCTAAGGGGAAGAAGACCAGAGTATTTATTCAGCTATAGCAGTGTTCTCAGCCCTGCAGTTGTGACTCCTTTGGGAGTGTGTGTTAAATGACACTTTCACAGGGGTCATCTAAGACCATCTTGCATATCAGATATTTACATTACGTTCATAATGGTAGCAAAACTACAGTTATTAAGTAGCAAGAAAATATGGTTGGGAAGCTGCACACTTCCTAGAGTGTCTTTGGTCAGGATTCTCCTGCTTCTGTTAACTGGTGCTGGACTTAACAGTTGCTCTGTGGTCAGGGTGGGTGTGATCACCCTCAGGAGACCTGCAGGAAGCTTCCTAACCTTCCTTTGTGCTGGGGGAGGCTGACTACAGACAGGGCTCCCTTCTCTGAGGTTAGACAAGAGGTAAGCAGTCAGGACACGGGGCTCTCGAGTTCTATAGCTGCCTGCGGGTGTGTGGGGATTCTTTAGGGGTGCAGCTTTTCTGTGAGTTGTCCATGCTCCAGGTGGACTCTTCAGATGTGAAACAGCTAGAAGTTGCTCAGAGGACGTTCTGGTGGTGTTGCTGCCTTTGCATCACTCATGAATAATCAGAGCACATGTTGATTCACTGGACTTGTGTGGGATTGTTTCTTTGGCCCTTCCTACATAGTGCTCAGGTGTCTTGCTGTGATTTAAAAAAAATATAAAATAAGTGTGTGTGTGTGTGTGTGTGTGTGTGTGTGTGTGTGTGTGTGTGTAATTTAGCTTTGTCTCTCTTAGAATGTTCTGGTTTAGGTAAGGCATTCCCTTTTCTCTGGAACCAGGAAGTGTACTAAGTATACTAGAAAGTAAGTGAGTTTCTTGATGCTTCTCTCTGGAGACAGTGTTCTTTTGGTAGCGTTTTCTGTCCACTACAGCAGCACCTCTCACTAGCTTAAAAAGAAGTCTGGTCATATTACTCTTCTTGATTACTTTCTCATAATACTTTTTCTTTATTTCTTATTTCAGTTTTTATTGAGTATTTGCTATGAAGCAGGATATTTTATAAATCCTTTATATGCAACCCTTAATAATGCCAATTACTTTGTAAGATAGACACTAATGTCAATATTTCACAAATGAGAAACAGTAACACCCAAGTAGCATGGTAAATGGTGGGCCTCTTTTCAACCCAGTTCCAGAGCCACAGTGTCAGGTACTGTCAGTGAGTCACACAGCAAAACCGTCATGAGCCCCCATTATATGCTAATTCCTGTCCTAGCACTGATGGCTCAGATGGCCCCAGTGCTCTCTTTCAAGTGCTCTTGACTGGAGTGCTTTGCTAATGACCTTGGGAGTGATTTATTCCAGAGCTCTGGCCCCTCCAGCCCCTGCCCAACACACAGAAGGCAGCGTATTAAGTTCTCTTTAGTCCCAGGCCGTTGCTTCAGTCCTCTCAGGAGACAGGGTTTTTATTCTCCAACCGTCCTTTCTCCTGCTGAAGATGCCTGTTAACGACTCATGCCATGTGAAGACAGAGTGTTTTAATTTTGTGCAGAGTATGGACCCTGCCCTTGAGTGCTCTGCAGAACCTGTTGGGTTTATCTCTTTTACTGTTCTACTTAGTGGCTGGATGATCCCGCTGAGTCAGTTTCCCTGTCTGCAGCCTGGGTGGTCACAATACCCTCCTTCTAGGATAGTTGGGAGTAATTAACAGTTTTTTAGAAATTGCTGGCTGTCACAGAATGAACACTCCAGGGAATCCTATATGAGAGTGTATAATCGATGTACACACATAAATATAGTAGCTTAGATTGTCTTATTCGAACCAAATTTACATTTCTGATGTTGAATATACAGCTTTTCTTTGCAGGAGGTTGTTGTTAGTGGTATTTTTAGATTTTTTTTTTTTTGGTTTGCCAAGACACAATCCTACTGTGTTGGCCTGGCTGGCCTGGATCTCGCTATGCAGCCCAGGTTAGCTTCAAACTGGCAGTATCTTTCCTGCCTCAGCCTCTACTGTGCTGGGATTACAGGCATGTATTACCATGCATATTTATACATCTCATTTTAAATAGTTTTAAATTGTAATGAGAATGTTGTCATGAGGAGGGTTGTTCTCATAGAAGCTGTTATTCCTTCCCTTCCCCTCCCTCCATCTTTCTTTTATACTCTAGATCAAATCAGGATATATATGTATATGTATATATGTGTGTATATATATATATATATATATATAATCAGCCTGATTTTCTTTTTTATGATTTTATTCACCTATTTCTTTTTCTTAGGATTGTATAGAAACAGCTGAAAAATGAAACTTTGATTTTCCATGGATGCCTTCTGTAGTTGAGTTAAAAATAGGTATATATTGAATAGGTTGCCAATATGGTGAATACAGGAAGGTTGTAAAAGAAGCAAGTCATTCCTATTCCCTAAGCCACTCTTAGGAGGACATGGTTACACTACTTCAGCTCTGTCCTCCGGTTACTGTTTTAAGTGGTCCACAACCAGTACTGTCTTTGGGTTTGGAGTTAAAAACAAACGAACAAACAACAAACAGTTGAGGTGTAGTTGCCATATGATAAGTTGTATATATTTAAAATATCTAACTTGATAAATGTAACATATATGAAAGGCCTTGCAAGCACTATCACTGTAGTCACTATCTCCAGGTACCTCCCAGTGGACATACCCACCAGCTTAGCTGTGCCCAGTGGATGTTGTGCAGTTGTTTCTTCATGGACACATGCATCACCCACAAGAATCCTAGTGTCCCCTTTTAATCTCTGCCTTTGTCATCCCTTCTTCACTGTACTGCATTCCTTGGCACTGCACAAACACTTACTTGTATGTGTATACTAGTTTGGATTTCCTACAGATTTAAAAAGGATTTTTATTTGTTCAAAACCATTTTCTTTTGTGTATATATGTGTCAGTGTCTGTGTGTGGGCCTTGTATTCATGAGTGCAGTGCCTACAAAGTCCTGAAGAGGCTGCCAGATCTCCAGGAGCTGGAGTCACTGATGCTTGTGAGCCACCATGTGGGTGCTGGGAACCGAACCCCAGTCCTCAGAAAGAACACATGTATGTGCCCTTACCCCTGGGACATCCCTCCAGGCCCTGTTTGTTGCAGTTGTATATAGCCGGATAAACCGGATAGACTCTTTGGTCAGGTTTCTTTCACCCAGCATAGTTATTCTGAGCTTCCTCTGTGTGCTCTGTTAGTTCGTTCTTCTCAGTGCAAAGCAGCATTTTGTGAAACGGCACCAATTGTTTTCTCTTTATATTGACAAGTATTTGCATCATTTCAAGTTCTTAGTAATATATATATTATATGCATATATATTAGCAATACATATATATATTAGAGCATATATATTAGAGCACACCCATGTATAATTGCTCTGATTATAATTTCATTCTCTTTTGTATTTAAGAGTAGCGTGGCTTGGAAAGTAAGCAAACATTTAATTTTTTCAGGATGGTTCTCCAAATTGCTTTATATTTTCTCTGGCTTCACATGGGAAATCAAAAGTTTGATTTCTGTATCAACAATTAGTTGTGGCCATTCCTTTCAGTGTATAGCAGTGTCTTGCTGTGGTTTTAGTTTGCAGCTCACTGATGATGTTAAGCATCTTGTTTTATCACCTGTAAGATGTCTCACAGTTACTCATCTTTGTTGTTTTAAGAGTGCTGGCAGCCATAGATAACAGGCAAATGAAGAATGTGGCTGTTTTCCAGTAAAATTGTATATACTAAAGCAGCAACAGCCAGGCTTGTATTCAGCCTTAGGGTTGGAATTTATTCTTCCCCCACATAGATGACCATGTCCATGTCCGTAAAAACTGCTTTGCCTTTCCTTTCTATTTTTGTTGTTGTTGTTTTGCTTTTTTTTTTTTTTTTTTTTTTGAGACAGTCTTTCTATGTAGCCCTGGCTGGCCTGGAACTGACAGAGATCCTCCTGCCTCTGCTTCCTCCTGCCTCTGGGATCAACTGTGCACACTTTATGGATTTTTGTTGTTTACTTGTTCATTCCTGGGTGCACTAGCTAGAACTTGCAATACAGAGTTGACTGGACAGCTTGAAAGTAGATGTCTTTATCTTGTTCTTATCTGATTGTAGAGAAAAGTATTCAGCATTTTATTATTCACTTATAATCTTAGCTGTAGCTTTTTTTTTTTTTCCTTTTTTAACTGTTGTTTATCAGATTAGGAAATGATCTGTCTTTCAGTTTTGGTTTATTGAATGAACCAGCTTTTGGCTTATTGACTTTTACTTTTGGTCTATCTCAGAAAATTGCCTTTAATTCCAAAAAAAAAAATGTATGATGATGGATGCTGGGTTTTGACTATATTCTTTCTTCATCCGTGAACATGTCTTCTTGCTGCTGTGTTTTTGTTTTTGCCTCCTGATAAGCTGTATCATTTGCTCAGCAGATGCTAAGTCAGCCTCACAGTTCTGTTCTAAGCATTGGTCTTCCTGATGACAGACTCTAGAATTTTTATACTTGTGTTTATAAAGAATACTAACTGTAGTTTTCTTATCTTTGGTTTTGATATTTTTGATATCAGGGTCATGATGCCGTCACAGAAGGCATAAAATGGGAAATACTTTTATTATTTTTTCTTTCTTTTTTTTAAAGAATTATTTATTACATATACGGTGTTCTGCATGCATGTACACTTGAAAGTCAGAAGAGGGCACCTGAATTCATTATCGATGGTTGTGAGCCACCATGTGGTTGCTGGAAATTGAACTCAGGACCTCTGGAAGAGCAGGTGGTGCTCTTAACCGCTGAGCCATCTCTCCAACCCACTTTTATTATTATTATTTTTAATGTTTTGGGTGTCTAGAAAAAGTTGTCATTTTCACATTAAATTTTTGGTGTAATTTACTAACGAAGCTTGCTGGCGCTATAGTTTCTTTAAGCGGGGGGCTTTTAATTATAAAAACTTTTGTTTTAAGTCAATGTGAGACTATTCTGGCCATTTAATCTTGAGTGAAGCTTTGCAGTATTTCTGTTTAGTTCATCATAATTGCCTAATTTGTAAGCATGAAATTGTTCATAATATTTTTCATTCTTTTAATTTCTGTATCATTACAATATCCCCTTTCTTGACAGTGTTAATTTGCATCTTTTCTTTGTTGTTCTTGGTCAGACTTGGTAAAGGTTTATTAACTGTTAATCTTTTTAAAGAACTAGCTTTTGGTTATATTGTTTTCTGTTTTCTATCATGTTTTTCTTTGTTCTTTATTATTTTTTTTCATTTTTCTTATGTTGGTATAATTTATTTTTTTGTGATTTCTTAGGATAATATCTAAGGCTACTAATGTAAGACTTTTCTTCTTTTTTAACATAAGCCTTTTAAGTTCAATAGATTTCAAATGATTGCTTCAGTGGCCTAGTATAAAAATCTAAATTCATGTTTTTTAAAAAGTTTAGTTTAGAATTCTTTTAAAAACAGATTTGTGTGTGTATGTCTGTCTGTCTGTCTGTCTGTGTCTGTCTTTGTGAGAATATATGCACATGTATACTGGTGCCACAGAAGATAGAGGGTGTCAGACTCCCTGGAGCTGGGGTTAGAGGCCACTGGGAGCTGGGAGCTGGGAGCTGAATTTAAGTCCTCTGCAAGAGCAGTAAGCCCTCTTAACTACTGCTCCATCTCTCTCTAGCTCTTGGTTCAGAATACCTTTTAATGTCATTTGTTTCTTTGTTTGGCTGATTGAATGAGATATAGGGCCTGACCTTGAACTTACAACCCCCTGGCCTTTATTTTCCATGTGTTAGGATTATAAATGTATACCAGCACTCTGAATTTCCTCTTTGATATATGGGTTGTTGAAAATGTGTGGTTTTTGTATCTACAGTAGTGAATCCTGTTGTTGACTTATATTTTAATTTCATTTGGTCTGACAGACTGTATGACTTCATTATTAACATTTACAGTGACTGATGGCTAGAACACAGTCTATCTTGGTGAGTCTAACTTTGAGAAGAATTTATATTCTGTTTTTAAATGAATGAAGTATTTTAGAAATATCAACTAGGTTAAGTTAGTTGGTAGTTTCATTTTTCCTTTTTATTTTCTGCTTACATGTTTTATTAATTAAAAGAACCGTTGAAATTTGCAACAAAACTGTCTTTTGGAGGGATAGATTTTGCATTAAATTAGGTGCATGACTCAGAATCTTAATCCTCTTGAAGAATAACCTATCACTCCATCTATTTAATGTTATAGTGCTCTGTCTGCATATACACATATATGCCAGAAGAGGACATCAGATCCCTTTATAGATGGTTGTGAGCTACCATGTGGTTGCTGGAAATTGAACTCAGGACCTCTGGAATAGCAGTTAGTATTCTTAACTCCTGAGCCATCTCATCAGCCCTAGATAATGTTCTTTATCATGAACTTGGCTTCTTATTTTTTGATTTTTTTTTTTTTTTTGTTTATTTTTTTAAGTTTTCAAGACAGTTTCTCTGTGTAGCTCTAGCTGTCCTGGAACTTGCTCTGTAGACCAGGTTGGCCTTGAACTCACAGAGTGCCTCTGGAGTGCTGGGATTATGGGAATGTGCCACTACCTCCCGGCTATTTAAACATTTAATTTTATGTTTAAGTGTGTGCTTGCATAATTTTATATGTGCCGTATATATGCGTCCATGGAGTCCAGAAAAGGCCACCAGACTGCCAGAACTGGAAGTTTAGAGGGTGGTGAGCCACTGTGTAGGTTCTGGGAATTGGACCCAGGACCTCTGCAGAGTAGTTCATGCTCTTAATTGCTGACCCTTCCCTCTAGCCCACTCTTTAATAGTTATGCTGTTTGTTTTTGGGCAGTTTCTTACCTTCTTGTACTACAAGGCTCATATATTTTTTGCCCTAGAGTCATCCATTTCTCCAGTGTGTCCTAGGTCCTGTTACTGGAGAAGGCTATTTAGAAAGCCACATGGTGCTTGTGTCTCCAGGCCCCTCTGAACAGCGCTAAGCTATACATACATTTATGTTGCCCTATTCACACCTACATATCTCTGTTGATTTCTGCACTGTGTACATTAAAATACAGTGTTGATGATGGTATCTCTTCTAATCCAGCACAAAAGCTTTTATCACCCCCTGCATAGTCACTTTTTCTCTTTTTGTAAGAAGCTTGGTTTTCTATCTACAACACGGTTTATTTGTTTCACTCTTGTACTTGAAAGATTTTTTTCTGAGTTGCTGACTTACATTGCT
Organism: Acomys minous; assembly: GCF_964271855.1. Taxonomy (NCBI): domain Eukaryota; kingdom Metazoa; phylum Chordata; class Mammalia; order Rodentia; family Muridae; genus Acomys; species Acomys minous. The sequence goes on along the minus strand of NC_140494.1, from coordinate 89,103,118 downwards.
GCTGGGAAAAATCAACTAGAGTGCAGTGTCTTTTCTGAATGTACTTTTCAGTGTTTTGTTTTGCTTACCTCAGCGATCCCTGTGAATGAGGGTCTGTTATTTGTACGTTTCCTTTGTCACATTCTGTCCCCCATCTTAGCTTCCTGAACATCCTAGCTGATTGGTTTTTTTTTTGTTTCCATACAATAAACTTCACTCTTTATTATCTTTAATTTAACCTCTTGACAAATGCTTAGTCATGTATTCCCTATTGCAGCATCATACAAATGCTTAGTCATATATTCCCTGTTGTAGAATCATAAAATGCTTAGTCATTTATTTGCTGTTACAGCATCATACAAATGTTTAGTCATGTACTCACTAGTGCAGCATCATACACATGCTTAGTCATGTATTCGCTTTTGCAGCATCATACACATGTTTAGTCATGTATTCACTGTTTCAGCATCATACAAATGCTTAGTCATGCATTCACTGTTGCAGTGTCATACTCCAGAAATTCCATTATGTCATCCTTCCTGGCATCTCTTTACTTTATTTATTAAAGTAACTTACTTCATGAATACTGATAGTATATATTTTTTAAGCCAAACCAACAGAAAAAAAAATGTCATGGTCATTTTTCCACAGTGGCTTTTAATATTAAAAAAAAAAAAAGTAAATTAGGCAGGAATAAATTCATTGAATTTGACACCTAAAATGTACAGGAAGAAACTCATCTAAGACAGCTATTGCTTTGTTTTCATTCTGTGCAGGAACGGTTAGTTGCCTTTGCCGTGGGTCTGAAGCACTTCCCTCTGAAATAGCACCGCGCCTGTTGTTACCCATGGCAGAGCAATTTAAAACAAGTGAGTTGGAGTTGACAGGGCTGCTTAGATAGTGCGGAGCTTCCACTACTAATACCTGTGAATCCCTTTCAGTGTAGTGACTCGGTCTCCTGATTGTGGCGTGTGTGGCATTTTCTTTTCTATCCCTTTAAAAATATTCTGTCATTTTGTATTTTTCTTATATTTACAAATTATTTTATTCAGTGAACTGTAGATTTTTAGTCATGATTGTATTTATGGCATTAAAGTGGAGACTGTTTCCTTAAGCTAAACATAAAATTACAGTATTATTTTGAATTATTAGCTGTGTTTACTGACTATATTTATTTGTAAGTCTATATATGTATAATTTATACACTGAATATACATGCATTTCTTTCATGCTTTAATTTAAAATATAAACAGTCTTTTTCTTTGGTGAAACAAGGTGTCACTGCATTGCAGGCCTCTCACTTGCTGTGTGTGTTCACACTGACCCCAATGGCCTTCATTCTGCTCAGTACTCCAAGTGTTGGAATTACAGGCACCCTACTAGCACACTTGGCTCACGTGAATATTTTTCTTATTCATTGAGGAAAGAAAAATAAAACTAAATTGCTTTTTTCTTTTTTCTTTCTTTCTTTTTTTTTCTTTTTTTTTTTTTTTGGTTTTTTGAGACAAAGTTTCTCTGTTTAGCCTTGGCCATCCTGGACTAACTTTGTAGACCAGGCTGGCCTTGAACTCACAGCAATCCGCCTGCCTCTGCCTCCCGAGTGCTGGGATTAAAGGCATGCGCCACCACGCCCGGCGTAAATTGCTTTTTTCTAAGTATAAAACCCAGTAGTCATGAGTTAGAAGAGATTTTCCTGTAACAGAGAAATACTTTGTAGTGTGTATTTTTTTAAAAAGATTTATTTATTATGTATACAGTATACATCAGATCACATTATAGATGCTTGTGAGCCACCATGTGGTTGCTGGGAATTGAACTCAGGACCTCTGGAAGAGCAGTCAGTGCTCTTAACCTCTGAGCCATCTCTCCAGCCCATAGTGTGTATTCTTATCCTATTTTGATGGGACTGACCTGAAGCTAAAGTGTACAGGAGAATGGAACTTGCTTTTTTTCTTTTTTTCATAAAACCTCTCTTAATTTTCCTCATACAGCTTGAATATCTTTCTTTGTTTCTCTCCTCCTCTTCCTCCTCCTCTTCTTCATCCTCTTTCTCCTCTTCCCCCTCCTCCTTATTTTTTTGTTTTTTCAGGACAGGGTTTCTCTGTATGGCCCTGGCTATCCTGGAACTCTCTTTGTAGACCAGGCTGGCCTCGAACTCACAGAGATCCGCCTGCCTCTGCCTCCTGAGAGCTGGGATTAAGGGTGTGCGCCACCACAGCCCAATGAATACATTTCTTACTACTATGACAGTGGAATAAAAAAAAAAATCTCATCTCTTCTTTACAATGGTCTGTGGTAGGTTGAATTACCTTACCATGTTCAGTGTGGGAGCCATGAAACAGCTATTCCATTCAAATTTAGAGTAGGATCATCCCTTCATCGCCTTTGACACCAACAGCTAAGGCTGTTTCCATGTACCGCTTGAGGTCGCAGAGATGGAGAGGGCCTTGGAGAGTGAAAGCAAGATGGAAGATCATTGCAGAATTTATGCAGCTGGAATGCAAATGTAACTTTAAGTTATTTTTTGTAGCCCATGAGAGCACATATTCTTGTTTTGTAATTCTGATACCGGATTTTGTAATGAGATGCAAATAGTGTTTGTAGGCCTGGGTTCACACAGAGTTGCATCAAGCCAAGGTCTCTCCAGTCAGGGCAAGTGTTAGGGACCATGTATTTGCAGATGGGGTGTTTACAGAATAGGACTTGAGCCTTGATATGTGTATTTAGTCGTAATCACTTGTCATGCCTCAGTACCTCCAAGATGAGTCTCCTGGAAACAGATCAGAGGATTTTATGTATCCGTCTAAGCTTTCGAGCCAAGAGTGATGCGCTTTTGGTTTGACTAGTCCTCTGTAGAAACCCTGAAATATAAGCACATTATAGTTCCAATCTTGTTCAAGTCAAAGCTAAACTCATGGTAAGCAAAGCAAGGATGCCAGCCAGCTCTTTTTTCTTGTATAAACTTTTTGAATGACTTTTAAAAAATGGAGATTACCGATCAATTCTAAAAAGAGGTAGTACTGTTATTCTGGGTCATTCTCTGCCTTTCTCTATTTCCCCTCTGCCTTTCTCCCCCTGTTCCTGTTTCCAGTCTTAGTTGCTGCCTCATCCTTTCTTCATCCTTCCTGGAAGAGTGAGCGCTTGCTGCTGCTGGAGTGCAGAGGCCGTACACATCGCCTGGTGGTTTGGCGTGAGGACCATGTGTAATACAGCTTCCCCTTCTCTTCTTTCGGTCTTTCCCCATAGATCCCGAGCACACAGACTCCTCCCACCCCCAAATCCCAGACCTTCTCTTTAAAGCCTGCAAAGCGACGTGTTAGAGAAAGGAGAGGAATCCGGGGTGAGTGTGGGTAGGTGGGGTCGTCACTTCTTCCAGGACAGTTACTTCTTTTTTTTTTTTTCTTTTTTTAAAGATTTATTTTATTTATTATGTATACAGTGCTCTCCCTGCATGTGTGCCTGCACATCAGAACAGGGCATTAGATCACATTGTAGATGGTTGTGAGCTACCATGTGGTTGCTGGGAATTCAACTCAGGACCTCTAGAAGAGCAATCAGTGCTCTTAACCACTGAGTTATTTCTTTAGTGACGCCTGTCTCAGGTATTATTAGACAGTTTTACTATTTTTATATTAATCGTATTTGTGCTTAAGATATCTTTGGTTGGTGGGGCTGGAAAGATGGCTCAACAATCAAGAATGCGTCGCGCTCTTACAGAGGACTTGGGTTTGGCTCTCGGCACCCACACCAGGCGGTCACAGTCACGTGGGACTCTAGCTGTGGGGGATCTGATGCTGTCTTCTGGACTCTGAAGGCATGCTGTGCACCTGACATTATACACGTAATTAAAAATAAAAATTAAAAAAAGAAAGCCGGGCGTGGTGGTGCACGCCTTTAATCCCAGCACTCGGGAGGCAGAGGCAGGTGGATCGCTGTGAGTTCGAGGCCAGCCTGGTCTGCAAAGCGAGTCCAGCACAGCCAAGGCTACACAGAGACACCCTGTCTCAAAAAAACAACAAACAAACAAACAACAAAAAAGAAACCCTTGGTGGAGCGTGTTAGGAGACGGTAAAATCAAATAGAAGTAGCTCCTCATCTGCTGTTCCCTCACTAAGGTAACATCGCGAGTGTGACGAGCCAGCGCTCTGCGCTTCCCTTAGAGAATCCTTCTGAGCATGCGCACAGTGGAATCGCATAGGTTGTTCTTTTAAGATGTACCACAGCCAGAGCATTAGATCATCAGCATTCTTAGAGAAACAGATCTCCAGAGAAGAGGAACGGTAAGGAATTGTCTTGTGAGCTTGTGAAAGCTGACATATTTGGGATTTATGGTGTGTTCCTGTAGCCTGGTGACCCTGGAGAGAAAGTAGTATTACCAAGTCCAAAGACGTTTGGTGAAGAACTCCCTCTTCCATGGGGAGGGTGCTCTTTAGTTCTATTCAGATCTGCAGCCAATTTTAGGATAAGATCTAATGACACAACTGAACCTAGACTTCCACAGTTTAAATAGTAACACTGTGCAAAAATACCGCCCGCATTGACTCATAAAATTAACCATTCAAGCTAGATTTATTTTTGATCCCATCATGTTTGCTGGTCCTTTTTTGTCCTCCCCACAACTCCCCCCCCTTCCTCCGGGGTTTCTCCCTGTAGCCCTGGCTATCTATCCTGGAACTTACTCTGTTTACCAGGCTGGCCTTGAACTCATAGAGATCTGCTGCCTCTGCTGGGATTAAAGTGTGCACTTCTACCGCCCAGCCTTTCTTTTCGCCCAGCCTTTCTTTTCTTTCTTTTTTAGAGACAGGGTTCTGCTCTGTACCCCAAGCTGGCTTAAAGCTCATGCTGGTCCTGCCCAGCCCTCCACGTGCATCACCAGCCAGGCTTAGGCCTTATTTTTAAGGTCTGTTTGACTGCATTGACATTTAGCTTGGCCCTGGTCACAGTGGGAAAGCATGAGCAGGTCTCCACCCAGCTGTGCTACGGTCAGAACCTGCTCTGAATGAGGGAGAGTCTGCCGAGTGTGTAGGTGAAGGTCTGGACAGTAGTGTTATTGTGTCCTTTCTCTCTCCACTTAACCTGAAGTTCCTTGAAAGTTGTCTAAGAAGCTGTGACATTGTTGAAATGATACTCTTTACTGAAATGATACTTTTCTGTTAGGTGGATTTCACAAGTATAAGCAAGTACTCTGTTTGGAACAGCACACATGCGTTAATGTACATGGAAAGGCCTGTGTTGCTGCTTTATATTTAGACTCGAGCCCCAGTGGGCCAGCGCAGTCCCACAGCGCTGCGTGCTGACGTGCCGTGTGCGGCCTGAATCCCAGCTAGGGAAAAGTCTCTTTTGAGCAGGAAGCAAAGTGAACAGAATGCCAGAAAGCTAAATATAAACCTCTGAGAGCCAGTAATACATAAACTAGTTTTTAGCCAAACATCTCGTAGACTGAAATATTTTTAAAAGAAAATTTCATCTTGGTTTGAAGTAATGGGTATAAATCCCAGTTAATGTAATTTTCCATGAAAAGCTAAGATAATTGATTTTTCTCTTTTAGCTGGCCCTGTATATAAATAATAGCCACTGTTACAGATAGAAATCCCTTTATCTCTTGTCACTGTAGCATTTTATTCATGAGTCAGTAGATCTGGTGTACTGTTTGTATGGCTTTAATTAAAAAGCAAAAGAAGAGAAAATGGAAAAAAAAAAGGTGCGTAGTTTGCACTGAGATCCTGAGCAATGTAAGTGTGTGGAACTTAGTTCTTCCCCGTGCGCTGCACTTTTAGAACACTCGGCCAGAGGAAGCTGATCGCCACAGAATGAAGGCGTGTGGGGCTGGGACTCGCCCCATCCACAGTCAACGCCTCCTATGGTTTGTCTGGTTTTGTCCCAGGAGTTTATTAGTTGGTCTTGCTTGAGGCTCTAGAAGCATTTCACAGCCAGTAACTCTGGTGTAGTGAAAGAAGGCATGGGCGTCCCCATGCCAGGCAACAGCTGTCTCTGAGTGTAGCTACACCTGGCCCCTGGAACGAGTGTCTGCTCAAGGCTTGGGAGGCAGCACTGCATGTAAGAGTTTCCAGGCATGCCTGGCAAGACTGAAAGCGATGTGTGCGTTCCAAGGAGCGAGGGGATTTGGACTTTAAACATTTTAAAGTGATACTTTTAAAATTAGCTATTTTAGTTAGCACAGTGGGTTTCACTGTTACATGTTCATATGTGCATGTCATTGAACCTTGCTCATATTTGCCCCACCTTATGCCTCACTAATTCCTTGTCCCTTTCCCAACAATGTCCTCCTCCTCCTGACATTCCCCCCTTCATCTCTCATATATATGAGAAAATAGACTATTTTCTTTTTTCTTTCTCCTTTTATGCCCACCTACCCTCTTCTCCCCTCTTTTTAGACTTCTCTTTTCCATTGTCGTGTGTGTGTGTGTGTATGTGTGTGTGTGTGTGTGTGTGTGTGTGTGTGTGAGTGTGTGTGTGTGTTTGTGTGTAGCTGCATAAGAGAGAAAACATGTTGTCTGTCTGAGTCTGTCTTAGGGACATGGTATTTAAACAAGTGAAGGACCAGCATATACCTTATATGCCATCCTAGCCCCAGACCCTGGCAGAGTCTCTAGATTGTGCAGGAGGAGATCCTGAAGGAGGAAACTGCAGTTGTTGTCCACAGCTGCTACAGCTGTTCAGATAAGGAAGGGGAAGGGGAAAGGAGGAGCACAGTAGCTCTGAGGTGCTCTGGGACTGGGGAAGGCCGCTGTGAACGTCAGAGCACCAGTTTCCTCTTTTGCGTTATCGTGCTCATCTTGCCTCCTCCCTGCACTCTCCTTTGACTCCTCCAGGGAGGAAGAGGTGTTGGGTTGAAGATGCCTGTGCCAACTGCACATCACACCAAGACTTTTTTTTTAGGCCACTTCCCTTGCAAACGTGTCTAAAAAGGGATTTCACTAAAACAATGGGCTATCAATTTAGACGTAAGGGTCTGATTCATGTCTTCCTTTTAGTATACAGTCTCCATTATATATGTATCTGTTGCTGTCTCTCTTATTTCTGGGTAAATTTTAGCATTATGTTTCCTGTAAGAAAATTTATAAAATAAATCATGAAATAGGGATAGATGACAAGTCCAAACTCCCAGCCTTTATTTTGTTTGTTTGTTTTGAGACAGGGTTTCTCTGTGTCACCATGGCTTTGTAGACCAGGCTGGCCTCGAATTCACAGAGATCCACCTCCCTCTGCCTCCTGGAATTAAAAGTGTGTGCCACCATACCTGGCTCCTGGCCTTTATTCTTGACTGTCCTGGTCCTGGTTGCCAATAACCTCTCTAGGCTCTGTTCCCCTGCCTGGGAAGTACATACAGTAATTTTTAAATTCAAGGGATGGGGGGAGGCCGAGTCAGTGTTGGGAATGTGTTGTGAGATAGCCCCAGTGATGCTCAGAGGCACAGCTCATTAGAATCCCAGCAGCACTGCCTGCATCCTTCCCCTGCTTCATCACCTGTCAAAGTACTGGGGGAGGGAGAGGGGGTTCAGTGTTTGCTCGGTCTTTCCGGTCTTTTCTTTACAGTATGCATCACTTTGCAGGCAGGAGATAATTTCCTTTAGCAGAATAGCCAGCTGATCTACAAGAAACAAACTGTCACAGTTGGTGCTGTCTGTAAGTTTAGGTCTCATTTCTCATCTGTCTTTTCTGTATACCCTGCTGACTGGCTCCTCGTATGTCGAGTTTTATACTTTGTAGATGCTGGATATTAATATGACATTCCTTCCCCTGAATACTGTTGTTTTCCCAGGAAAGCATGGCTTATTGTGGGTATAATTTCCAGAAGGGTGGGGTGCTATTAATTTTTGGAGCTAGTTTCTTAGCCAGAGGATATGAGCACTCGGAAATGACCTGAGGTCCTCTGACCTGTTCAACTTCATCTGCTTGGCTAAGACTTAAGAACGCCAACTTTTCTCCTGCTTGCTCTCTTTGTGCTACAAATAACCTGTGTTTGGTGCGTTCTAGGATATCCTTGCTTTTGGACCAGTTTAGCATTTGGGAAACAAGTAGCTAGATCACAGATAAGGGATTTCCAAAAGTTTATTATCCCTCCCTAACTGCTACTTTTCTGAGACAAGGTTTCAATATGTACCCCTAATTGGCCCTGAATTTACTGTGTATCATGGTCTGGCCTCAAACTCCTGATCCTCTGACCTCAACCTCTTTAGTGCTGAATTACAGGCCTGCACCACTTCTCCTGGTGCCTCATTTCTCTCTTTTTATTTTATTATTTTAAAATAATTGGTATTTTTGAAAACATCATGCATTTATACAGTGCATTTTGATTATATCCATGTATCACGTCCTCCTTCCAACACACCTGTTGCCTCTCTCACTATTTCTCTTCCAGCTTCTTGTCCTCTTTTTATTTTTTTGTTATTAGTAACCACAAGTCATATTAGTGCTATCCATATACACTCGCACATGTAGTCACTCACTGGACATGGGTTTTTCACTCCAGATGCGGGAGTGAAAGCCTGCTAGTTCTGAGAGGCAGAGAAAGTACCCAGCTGACCTCCCTGCTCAGCTGATGTTCCAGAAGGAAAAAAAAAACCACCCTTTTTTCTCCACATTGTCTTAAAAGCCCTTCAAACTCAATGTTCCTCCTTTCTACTTCGGTGTATCTCTCCTCTGTCCTCCAGACTTCCTCTCACTGTCTATGGGTTGTTGTTGTTGTTGTTGTTGTTTTTCCTGTGTTCACTTCCTATCAACTGGTTGCTTGTTCTGCCTCTTGACCCAGGGTTAACTTTATTTAGCTCTTGTTTACAGAAAACTCTTGGGTTAAAGCTGTGTGTTAGGGCTGAGCCACACCACAACAAGAAACAGGTTTTTCCAGGTCACAGTCTCCAGGTTCACGGCATGATCAAATATCCTGCAACAGCATTGATGTCTTCTCTTTAGCAGCTTGCGTAGCACCTTCTGGCATCAGCATAAGCTAGTGTCCTGGTCAGTTTAAGTTGATTTCTCTATATCCTCCATCTAAAGCCAGTCGTGTCTTTAGCCATTGGGATTTGCATCTAGTTAGTGGACAACTAAGCAATGGCAGTGGCCTGTGTTGATTTTAGTGCCTCTGAGGCCTTTACGACCAATAACTCACAGGAAGGCCTATATCAGACTGTAGTGGCAAGTCTGCGGGGCATTTTCTTGGTTAATGATTGACTTGGGAGGGCCCAGCCCATCGTGGGTGCTGCACCCCCGTGTAGGTGGTCCTGTGGCGTATAAGAAAAGCAGGCTGAGGAAGAAGCCATGAGGAGCAAGCCAGTAAGCATCATTCCTCCATGGCTTCTGCTTCAGCTCCTGCCTCCGGGGATTCCTTCCTTGGCTTTCCTCAGTGATGGAGTGTGAGGAGTCGGAAGGTGAAATAAACCCTTTCCTCCCCAAGTTGCGTTTAGTCATGGTGTCTTATCACAGCACTAGAAACCCAACCTAAGACACTGTCATTTAAAAATAAAATACATGCTAGAGAATTTGGTCAGTAAGGTGCTTGCCTTGAAAGCATGGAGGCCTTAGCTAGTCTCTGGAATCATGTAAAATAGCATGTGTGGTGGCATACACCAGTGACCCCAGTGCCGGCTGGGGAGGCAGAGACAGATTGGCTCCCTGGGGCGCCCTGGGCAGCCATTCTATCCTCGTCTGTGAGCTCCAGAGAGGTCACACCGAGGTGTCATTAAGACGGAGGAAAATTCACTCTGTTCCAGCCTTGCTAAATTTTAGTTAGTCCTGTCCTTTGTCTTAGTAGATGGTAATGACAGGTAGATATTTCCACTTTCAAAGCTCTTTACATGTTTTTTTTTTAAGAATATGAGAAACAAAGTTTTATTGTAAGCACAGGTATCTGTTGGGCCTTCATGAAAATCGACACTGTCAGACTATAGCTCCCCAGCGCCTGGACAGCAGTCCTCCAACTCACCTGCTGGCGTCAGCTCCTGTGCTTATACCACACAGAACCTACTCACCTCCTAATAACATGCATCCACTCCATTTCTTTTGTGACTTTCATTTGTTGTAACTAATACTCATTAGAAAAAGGGCCTGGCTTAGTTGTGTAAGCTCTTATGAGTCATCTCAGAGGACCCTTTGGATGCTTTGAGTGGTCATACAGTCCCTTAAGGCCAATTTTCATGCTATTTAAGTCATAGTGACCTTACCAAAAGAGCCGATAATGGTGACTTCCGGGCGGGTAGTGCGTCACATGTTACTCTATTAGCGAGCCCGCCGGGGCCCTCCGGGCGTCTTGGTTCTGCGCCTCCATAGCAGTCACAGCAGCTCAGGCGTGTCATGCTTCTGCTTCCTGTCATCTCCTACTCAACTCTCTGAGACTTCCGCTAAGATGTGAGTGAATTCTTAGTAAATAAGGAAGTAACACACACGAGGATCATTGTATACCATAAAGGAAACAATGGATGTCCATGGCCAGCAATCCACTGATGTAGAGGGAGTGAGAAGGCAGCTGCTGTTCTACAGGAATTCTACGTTGTCTCAAGTGTTAGGCAGTCTGGGCTCTTACCAGCTCACAGCACTTTAGCCACACAGTAAGCCAATATCCCAACTGATGGTAAAGGGTTCTGTGTCAAAGTCCTTTTAGGGGAATGGCAACTTTCCGTGGAGGCAAGAAGCTGAAGGGCAGCATATTATAGGTGGTTTATTATCTCTACAAGAGTGGTTGGAAGATGGTGAGACCATGGAGGCAGCATGTCTTGATTTCATCAATTCTACAAACTGAGCTGCATGGAAATCACTATACTGGTCTTTCTCCCTTTACTGAAGTCTGTCGTGAACTAATTCGTGGACTAGATGCACTAAGCTAGATGACAGTCGAGTACGGTAGATTCTTGGCTTGCTGAGGACCGCTGCCAGCCTCAAGGGGAAGCTTCTGATCATGGGTTTTATAAGACTTGTCCCCTGGAGAAAAAGGAAAGGCTGGGGAGGAATGTTAGAGGCCCACACAGTCTGCGAGAGAAGGCGAGCATCAGCGAAGAAGTACTTGGGAAGGCTTTCTCACTCTCCGTCTGGGACTGAGAAGGAATGTGAGCATATAGACTCTCCTCTTTCTCTTGGTTGCTTCCAGCAGCATAGGGAAAGGACCGTATCAGTTGCTGTTTGTCCCAAAGAGACTGCTTAGGATGTCTTCTCCCATCCCCTGTGCTTTGCAATGGACAGCCACGTCTACATGGAAGGACAAGCTGTGGCCTCCACCCACTGTTTCTTGCTGTTATGGGGCTGTAGAGTGCCTGATTTTACTTTTCTTTTTCTTTTCAGGCTGCTTGATAGAGGCAGTGAATCTCAAATCCAGCAACCGAAACCCAGTGGTACATGAATTTGAAAGTAAGTACAAGGAAACAGAGAGAGGGATGGGCCCTCTAGTGGTCATTGGGTAGCTCTACGGCCAACCCAGCACCTGTTGTCCTAGTGTGATTATTTTATTTTATTGATACACTCACACATTTCTTTGAGACAGGATCTCAATGTGTAGCCCTCACTGGCCTCAGATTCACTACAGAAACCAGGCTGGCCTCGAACTCACAGTGATCTACTTGCCTCTGCCTCCCTGAGTGCCAGAATTAAAGGTGTGGGCTCAGTACGTATTCATAACCACTGAGCAATCCCTCCAGCCCCTACTCTCTTATATGGAAAGGTCAGGAATGTTTAGGATGCCTAGCAGTGCACTCTGCAGTTTACATTGGCTGCCATCTGTTTCCTGCCTATCCTTGTACCTACCCAACAAAGAAATCCCACACAATACATGCAGGGTGTTTAAAGAAGGTGTGTTCCCTGCATTAAAATCCTCACTAATGTCGCTATTGTTTTTCTACAGCAACTCACCTTGGGAGCGTGGAAATCTTAGGCTTATAATCTTTCTCATTGCTCACCAGGTGTGGAACTGTCTTGCATCATTACGGACTCACAGACAAATGACCCTAGGATTGAATGGAAGAAAATCCAAGATGGCCAAACCACATATGTGTATTTTGACAACAAGATTCAAGGTGCGATCCCATCATCCTCCGTGCTACTAGCTTCTCTTTTGTCTGCAGGTCTTGGAGTTTACTTAATAGCAGAGATTTACCCCAGACTGCTAGCCTGCATCTGTAGATAGGACTGTTCTGATTCTGAGTTTACTGTTGTAGAATATTTCAATTTTAACATTGATATTTTGAGCCTCCCTGTCCCTTGTAAAAATGCATCTTCAACAAATCCCAGCTCACTAATAAGGACTGGGATCTCTGCCCCGCTTGCCTCTCTGAGAACAGTCACAGTCAACAGTTTCCTTAGCCACATTGTTATGGCTCATGACAGACACACTGTAAGTGAGCGACCAGAGGGATCATTGTAGCAGCGTGGGGCCACAGGTAGTCATTGAACTACACTGTGTCCACTGTTAGGTGCGGGGGCCTCCCTTTGTTGACCAGCATGGCATTATCTGGGGGCAGTGCTAACATAAGCTTCCATGGCATGGCGAGGAGGAGGAGGGGGCTGAGAGCTAGGCATCAGCAGTAGGCTGCAGAGTCAGACAAGGTAGCAAGTGTGGCACGGGGAGAGATGGAGTTGCAGGAAAGACGGCTGCAGATGGACACACAGAAACCAGAGAGAGCTTAGCTGATGACCAGAGCTGCAGCCAGGGCCTGGCAGAGAGGGAGATGAGAAAGGTGCACTCCGTGTCAGGCAAGCCAGGACAGCAGGTAGTACCATCAGAGGTGCTAGGAGAAGTGACATAGAGACTGGGTTGAGCAAAATTCAGAGCAGCACCATACCAGTCTTCCTTTGCAGAGTCTGGTGGGTGGGGTTGCTCACAGTGGCTGAGCTGAGGTAGAGACACTGGAAACACAAGGGGAGAATTGCTAGGACCAGGCTGCGCTGCAGGATGTAGTGGTGAGGCAGTGAGAGGCAGCACGCAGTGGGAAGCTACTTTCCATCTGACATTGAGGGAAGGGGTACATAGGAGGTCCAGTGCAGATACAGCCAGTTTTAGGGAATTCCTGGTCTCTGTGACCTGTGTTCTACATGTTATCAGGAGTTGTGTGTTCTTAAAAATAGTTTGTTGGGCAGTGCGTTGGTCTCGCGTGTCTTCAATCCCAGCACTCGGGAGGCAGATGCAGGTGGATCTTTGTGAGTTCAAGGCCAGCCTGGTCTACAAAGGAAGTCCAGGATAGCCAGGGCTCTGCAACATAGAGAAACCCTGTAACAAACAAACAAACAAACAAACACAGTTTGTTGGCTATAGCTGTAGCTCAGTGGTGCAGTGTCTACTGAGCATTCTCAAAACCCTGATTTCAGTCTCTAGGACTAAGGGGGGAATAAACAAAACCGAACCCCCAACAACATCGAAGGGCTTCATTTGTAGCTCAGTGGTAACACCCTCTAGAGCTCACAACTCCAGATCTGACACCTCCTCCTGGTCGTCACAGGCGACACATGCACGTGATGGAGATACAAAACACCCCTACACATAGAATATAAACAAGTAAGCTTTTTAAAAAAGGCCTACTCATTAAAACCACAAAAACCCAGTGTATTTTTGGGAGACTGGAGAGACGATTGAGTTGGTAAGAGTGTGTAGTATTGCAAAGGCCCTGAGCTCTAGGCAGCCAGTAACTCCAGCTTCTGGGTCTCTGCTATCCTCTTCTGCGCTCTGCAGGCCCTGCACTCACACGCGCACATACCCCCATGCAATACATACAATATAAATAATAATCATAAATCTCTAAGAAAACTCTTTATTTCCCTAGCGCTGGGAGTGTGGGCAGAGTGAGGGACGACTTACCAGTTGATGGGTACAGTTGGGCTGCTTTGACACTTTGCCTATCATCAGTATTCTGTGCTCACTTCTGTGTGAAGACCAAGTACACACAATTGGGCCATACGGTAGCTGCATACAGTAGCTGCATGGTGAGTGTTTGAGGAAGCTGTTAGGCTGCTTTCCAAAGTGGTGTCATCACTTTTAAAAATATTTACTTTATTTCCTGCATGTATTTTGCCCACATACATATATCTGTGGACTAGATTTGCATGCTGGGTGTGAAGCGTTCAGAAGAGGGCATTGGATCCCTGGAACTGGCGTTAATGGATGGTTGTGAGCCGCCATATGGTGGCTGGGAACCCAACCTGGGTCCTCTGCAAAAGAACTAAGTGTTCTTAACCGCTGAGCCATCTCCCTAGCCCTGGCTTCATCGTTTTACATACTCACTAGCAGCGTTTCCCCTGTAGTCGCACCAACACTTGTGGTCATCTGACCTTTGATCTTAATAGTCCTAGAGGATATGTGTAGAGATATCTCAGAGAAAAGTCATCTTTTCACGTGCAAGTCGGGCAGCTGTAGATTCTCTCGGGAGAAATACCTAATCAACTTTTATGTTCATTTGTAAACATGTGCATTTGTTTCTGAGTTATATTTATATATATAGTCCTTTTTTTCTGATATGATTTAGAGTTTCTCCCATTCTGTAGCTGCCTTTTCACCTGCTTATGTCCTTTAAGCACAGCTGGTTTGACTTGATGAACTCTAATATTACCCCAGCTTTTGTGCTTGTGTCTTTGTTGTCATATCTAAGAAGCTGTTAACTAACTAAGAAGACTGTGTCTTCTGGAGGAAGGCCTCAGCGGTTGAGAACACCGGCTGCTTTTACAGAGGAGCTAGGTGTGATTCCCAGCACCCACATGGTAACTCACGCTCCAGGGGGTTTGATGCTCTCCTTCTGACCTGTGGGGACACCAGGCACACACCTGCTTTACAGACACGCATACACCCAGACACATAACATAAGTCTAAAACAATTAGGCATTTTTCCTTAAGACTTTGAAAGGTTTTTGCTTTTGAGGCAGCACTTTGCTAATGTTGCCGAGGCTGGCCTCGAGCTTACTGTGTTTGTTGCCTAGGCTAGCCTCAAGCTCAAGTTCTTGTAAGCTTAGAGTGTTACAAATAGCTGCCCAACTCTCCTTCAACTCTTAGGTGCTTGCTGCCCAGGGAGGGCAGCCAGGGTTCAGCTTTCTTCTTTTTCATGTCATAGCCACAACATCCTTTGTGGATTTAGTTTTTAATGTTTATTTGGTTTTTCTTCAATTTCCTTTTAATTTTTTCCTTTATCCCCTCCAGGAAATTATAAAAGAAAATAAGGTTCCTGGCTTTATTTTAAATACCAGCTACCATTTTTGATGCTCAGGTTGCACATGGGGAGAAGTCAGTAGCCTGGTCCGCATGAAGACCACTCCTCTCACATAGGGACAGGACAGACAGCAGTCTGCAACCTGCTTGCTCTGCCATCGGGTCCAGCCCCACACTGTCCTCCAGTGGCTATATCTTGTGTCCTCCTTTTTTTTTCTAGGGGACCTGGCAGGCCGCACAGATGTGTTTGGAAAAACTTCCCTGAGAATCTGGAATGTGACACGGTCAGACTCTGCCATCTACCGCTGTGAGGTTGTTGCTCTAAGTGACCGCAAAGAAGTGGATGAGATTACCATTGAGTTAATTGTGCAAGGTAGGAGCCCGCTGATGTGGAGCGTTGCCCCCAAGGCAGCCTTAGATCTAGATATTCTGAGTCCATTCCCCCAGAGGTGCATTCCTGGGGCTGTCTGCAGTTTGGAGAGAGGAGCCAGTATGGCTGTCAAGAGTTGGGGTGGGGAGATGAGACGTGGAGCACCTGCTGGGGTCCCTACCAGCCTCCTGAAGGTGGAGGAACCTGAGACTGCAAGATTAGATGCACCGGGTGGGGTGCGCTCCCGAGTGGGCAGGGTGCAGGCAGCCGGCGGCCTGCAGATGAGCTGTGGTCCTGGGAGCTTGTTTATTATACCAGGTTTTGGTATGTGCTGAGATTTTAAACGCCAACCTGTATTTTGCCTGCAGTGAAGCCAGTAACTCCTGTCTGCAGAGTTCCAAAGGCTGTGCCTGTAGGCAAGATGGCGACACTGCAGTGCCAGGAGAGCGAGGGCTATCCCCGGCCTCACTATAGCTGGTACCGCAACGATGTGCCACTGCCTACGGATTCCAGGGCCAATCCCAGATTTCACAATTCCTCTTTCACCGTGAACTCAGAGACAGGCACTCTGGTAAGAGCTCCTCCGAGGTGAGGTTGCAGATGCATTTGTTGGGGCCTTGGCTGCCTGGAAGAGCCAGAGGTTCCTTTTCAAGGCAGAGTCAAAATCCAGATCGCCAAAAACTACAGGAAAAGTGGCTCTCGCTTTTCTATAATCAAGTGCTAAGGGAGTAAACAAATGGAAACCTATCCATCTGGAAGAGACCAAGGGACAAGTAAACAAATGGGTATGCATTGTTAGAATCTTAGTTTGAGTAAGCAATGGAACATATACACCATCCTGTGAAGGAAATGTGGTTACTGGGCCGATGTTTGGTAGGAAGCCATTATCAACAAATTTGTGACTACGGTTCTTTTTTTTTTTTTTTTGGTTTTTCGAGATAGGGTTTCTCTGTGTAGCCTTGGCGTGACTACGGTTCTTAAATCCTTAGCATATAAGGATATGTACCTACGGATAAAACATGTCTGGAATTTGCTTCAGAATAAACTACTGGTGCCTGGTGGTGGTGGCGCACACCTTAATCCCAACACTTGGGAGGTAGCGGTAGGCCTCTGACTTGGAGGCCAGCCTGGTCTAAAGAGTTCGTTCCAGGGGTTGGAGAGATGGCTCAGCATTTAAGAGCATTGTCTACTCTTCCAGAGGTCCTGAGTTCAGTTCCCAGCAACCACATGGTGGCTCACCACCATTTATATTGGGGTTTGATGCCTCCTTCTGGCAAGCAGGTGTACATGCAGATAGAGCAATCATACACATTAAATAAATTGAATAAAAAGTTTGTTCCAGGACAACCAGGGCTATACAGAGAAGCCTTGTCTCAAAAACCCAAAAAAAAGGGGATGCGGGGGTGGGGCAGGGCGGGAAGACTTACTTGGTAGTGGGAGGGCACATGGGAGAGAGAGAAAAAATGGCTTGGTCATGCACCAAAGAACATGCTGACCTTGAGGCACTTCTCATCAGGGAGGTGTCTTGGTTTGTGAAATCCCCAGCTGCGTGTATCTTTCAGGGGAACTGTCACAGGGTATTTGGTATGTGTCTAAGGAGAGTCCTTAGGACCCCTTTGATGTTAGCGTGAAAAGTGAAGCTGCCTTCTTCTGGTGCTTTGCGCAGCATTGCTCTCTGTATCCTGGAGGGAGTTCCTTGTTCCTAGATCTTGGGTGCAGGCTGGGGAACCATTGCGGGTGAGCTGACTGCTTTGTGGCTTTATTGGGGCCTTGGGTGTCAGCCTTGGTGTCTGGTGTGCAGTTTGTCCTGTTGAGTAAAATAATACTTGTCATTTCTAAAACAGGTTTTCAGTGCTGCCCACAAGGACGACTCTGGGCAGTACTATTGCATTGCTTCCAACGACGCAGGTGCAGCCAGGTGTGAGGGGCAGGACATGGAAGTCTGTGAGTCACTTGAAAAGACTATGTTGAAGACTGGGAAATGACTAGAACATTTAAATGTTAGATGTCAATTTAGCTAACCACTCTGCCATAGGTCAGTTTTCCTCTGGAGCTGACAAGGGGCACATCACTGGGAGCCTGAGGGGACTATAAAAAGAGCATGAGATCTAATTAAGTAGATCCTCATGTGAACTTCCTGGGGGCTTGGGTGTTGGCAACATATCCTGTCATGGAAAGTTCAGAGTGTAGTAAATTCTTTGGTAAATGAGAGAAGCATCAAAAACAGTTGTATAGGGAGCCCGAGCCTTACCAGTTAGAGTAGCTATTTTCACAGGAAACTCAAAAGCCCATGCTTTTCCCTGTTGTGTGATGTCATCTTGAGTGGGTGGGCGCACAGGGAGGTGTAGGGAGTGGATGGGGTGAGCTGAGCCACCCCGAGAGCAGTGGTTTCCATAGCCTATTGGAGGACTGTTGCACACAGGGTCCCAAGACCACCTGAAATTACTGCAAGTGTCTATGTACACATAGCATTCGGTGCAGCTCATTTGCCAAGTTTGAGGAATTAACTTTCGGGTCATTTGCTGCTGTAGGAAGGTTTCTTGCCATCTTCACAAATCCTTATTTGCACAGAGAAATAAAACCACTAGAGCCTCTGCCTGGAAGATTACAAGAGGTTCTGAAAGGGCTGAGGGCAGGTGGCCAGGGATGTGGAAGGTCAAATGTGCATTTAACAGTTTTCGTGTCTAAGATTTGAAGCTTTCTTTTCCTAAAGTAATCTATAGCAAAGGCAGGCTGTATAAATTAGGATGGTTACTTCCCTTAGGGCTCCTGGCTCTTGATTCTACGTAAATACAGCCATTTCTCCATGAATAACATTTACAAGGTTTTAAGGCCATTTGTACACTGGTAAAGTTCTCTCAGTGGCTTTGAGTATAACTGCATTTGAACTGACCACATCCCAGTATGCTTTATGATATCAGGGGTTACTGCGGTCACCTGTGTCTTCTAAAAGGGTCAGTTTCCTCTTCTGGCTAGAGTGGGCATGAATGGACAGAGGAGTAAATGGGGTTGGGGTCACGGTTGAAAGGGTGACCTAACAGGGTCAAGGTCCTTTGCTGGACCACACCATCTCTGCCCACAAACTTTTTCTGCAGATGATCTGAACATTGCCGGGATTATTGGCGGAGTCCTGGTTGTCCTTATTGTTCTGGCTCTGATGACCATGGGCATCTGCTGTGCGTACAGACGTGGCTGCTTCATCAACAATAAAGAAGATGGAGAAAGGTATGCCCGCCTTGTCTGAAGGGGAAGTTCAGGCCTGTATTCATGTGTAGCCTCACCACTGAGCTGTCTCTTCTCTTCACAGTTATAAGAGCCCAGGGAAGCACGAGGGAGTTAACTACATTCGGACAAACGAGGAGGTAAGACACCAGAAACCCTAATGGACCTCAGGGTACCTGCAGTGCCCTCCTTCCCCGTGGACTTGCGTGCTGGTGGAGGTTACTTACAGCTGAAGAGGGAGGATTCCATCTGCTCAGCTGAGGCCACATTTGACCAGCGTGTCGCCACCACCACCCAACAAAGCCCCTGAATCGATTCTTTGTGCTACTTTTGCAGGGTGACTTCAGACACAAATCGTCCTTTGTTATCTGAGGCCTGGTGGCTGGGAGAGCACATGCGTATAAATACCTCTATTGGAAGCTGGTCAGGGCCACTGTGAGCCCAGGGCACCCTTACAAAGCTAGACACGCAGAAGCTTTTTGTTTTGGCCAAAGTTGACGACTCCTTCCTTACTCTTTAACAAGCCACATGAATAAAAGAAATCCTCCTGAAGACGGATGTAGTAACCTAGACTGTTGCTAGCCTGATCAGGCCTTTCTGGTGTCAGTTCTCCTGTGCAGGGCGACTTGGACTGTTTTTGCCCCAGGCTGTTTAGCTGCCAGGACAATGTTGGCTGTGAGAGAATGGAGTGCTGGGCTGCAGCAACAGCAGCAGCAGCAGCAGCAGCAGCATGAACATGACGTCTGTGACAGTGCCCCAGGAAGGTTTTCAGGCAGTGCCTTGCTCCCTGGACCCTGACTCACCTTGTTGCCTCTGCTGATTGGCCAGTATTGGCATGTCCATCCTGGAGAATCTGTTTGGATCAGCATTATATAAAAACCCAAATCAGAAAGGTAAAATTGCTTGCTGGAAAGAGGGATCTTACCCAGAGAACTCTTCTTCCCAGGAGTTGCCAGGGTTTAGGAGAACCTCTCTGTCTTAAGCTAAGTCTGAAATGGTACTCAAGTCTCCTTTTCTATTGGTTTTGCTTATTTTATAAAATTTTAACATTCTAAATTTTTGCTAAAGATGTATTTTGATTATTGAGAATTTCTATATAAACTGTAAATATATTGCCATACAGTGTTTCAAAACTTATTTTTTTAAGAGTTCAACTTAAGGTAGAAGGCTTGGGCTGCTAGTGTTCAATTGGAAAATACCAGTAATAAACTCTTTTAAGGAACTCTCTTGAGGAGGCTGGGTGAACGTTCCTTTGCTCACAAGTTTTAGCATTTTTCCTAAGAATACTTACTCTGTCTGGCCACTGTTGCTTAGGAAACCATTAAAGAATTCCAACCTAGTCACGTCTCTATCTTTCTGCATCAAGAAACCCTGGGAACACCTGGGCTGGTTTTGCATGGCCTCTTCCTGAGACGGTACGACTCCCTGCTCCCAGAGCAGTCCTGTGCAGACCTCGTCGGACGGTCCCCAGGGTTAGTTAAATCGCTGACCTGTGTGTGGGGGATGGAACGTCCACGGTCAACTGCAGCCCTGACCTCACTCTGCACCTGATGAAAGTCTTCACTGGTGGTACTCTGAGCGGGAAGCTGAGGAAGGCTGGTGGCCAGTGGCTTGCCAGTCTTTGGGTGCATGTGACAGAACACTGTAAGACACAGCCAAGTACTTGCTTTTAAAAATCATCTTAATCGTTTGTTTAGTTGATAAGTGTATCCAAGGCCGAAGGCAATTTAAATAGAACGTGTCAACTACAGTAATATTTCAGAAGGAGATTGTGCTGTTCTCTTTGTTGTGATGAAAGTGTCTCAACACTGCAGGCTGTCTCCTTCATGACAAGCCACTGTGTCCAGCACATCTCTTTGAAGAATATCAGAAGGTAATACCAGGGTACAAAGCCTGATGGTGAGGTGAGCAAAGTAAAATGTCTGACGAAAAGCAGTTTTCTAATTTTTATTTTAAATCTTTTATCTGCCTGAGACACTGTTCATTTTATGGGACAGTAGAAACACCATTCAAAAGCCTTTGTTCTTCAAGAGCAGATAGATAGATGTTTGGTCTCAAACACTTTGCCATGCTAGACTCATGATGTAAGTGGTTAGAAGCCAGGAGCCTCTAATGGAGTTCTGAACTCTACCGTGCTCCCAGAGGAGAGGTTTTATGGAAAGGTTAGCCACTTTGTCATCTTAATTTTTTTATACTTCAACTTTAAAAAAATTATCTTCCATTTTTTTCAGTGTGTACCTTGAAGCACATTATGTGGAAGGCTATATGCTAAGACACTGGTAGGAATAGCAAGGCAATGTTTCTGTGCCTGCTCAGGGTTTCTCCCGCCTGTGCATCCTGGATGGTATCGTCCCTCCTCCACTTTCCTCTTGGTGGCGCAGGATAGCTGTCTTCTAGTGGGGTGGAGGGATAAGACCCTTGCCTCCCAGTGGCTGTCACAGCAACAGGGCAGCCACAATTCCCCTTTTACTCCTTTGTGCCCTAAAGCCTTCTTAGTGTAACACTTGAGCCTGGAAATCAGTGGCCTGGGATTGTATAGACTTGGACAGAAGGTGGTCACTTACCTGTAGGATGTGAACGTGACTGGAGAAACCTGAAAGAGGCTGGTTTTTGGCCACTGAAGTTGAAGTTGTTCATAGGTGTTACACACTCGTACAACCATACCTGCAATTTAGTTGTTAAACTCACTCATTTATTTAAAAACAAAACCAAACCACTTCTTTATTTCTGTTAGGTTTACCCTGTATTTTTAGCATTAGGCGAGGCACATACTCTGCAAAGGTATAGCTCCATCCTGTTAAGGAAACCAATGTCTAGACTGCAGCCACATTTGCTCACTCAAAAGCAGCTGTGACACTACTCCAACAATTGGCAGAGTCCCTGAATGTACACTACAAATGGTAGAGGGCTTGCCTAAGTATGCACGGCGCTGGGTTCGTACAGGGGTGGGAGGAGGGTGGTGCTAGACAGGGATGATGGAGCATGCCTGTGGTGTCTGCTCTCCGAAGGCTGAAACAAGAAAAGGACCAGTTGAGTCCGTTCAATATGCTGAACAATACAGTGAGACTCATCTCTCCAAAAGGGTAGGACATTCAATTCATCTCTTCGGATCCCCGAAATAGTACCTGTGTAAGAGACCCCAGTCACGCCCAGTTGTGGACAGCCCTTGGCAGTTACACTTACCAGTACCACTGCCACGCTGTCTGTAGGTCATCATAAGCAGGCTTATACCTTTCTAGTGTACTGGCGGGAATGTCTGTCGTTAGGGAGACAAAGGCCAGTGTGCAGATGAACTGAACCTTACTAGGGAAGGTTTGATCTTAAGTACTTAAATGCAATGCTAAGACCAGCAATAAAGCCTTGTTCTAAAGCCGGAAAAATGATATTAAATGCTAGGTTATATTTATATTTGACCTTTATTACTTTGTTTTATAAAGACTGTACACCTCTTTTAATAAAAATTTGGAATTATAAATAGAAAAATCTTTCATTCAAAACTTTGCCATTAGCTAAGGGGAAATATATATTATAATGAATATAATATTCACACAAGCTATAGACACTTAAGTTTATGTAAGAAAGCTGGTATCTAAAATTGTGTTCCTTGAAGGCCACACTGTAACTTACCAGAGATTTGACACTGAAATAGAATGTCACAATATTAAATAGCTTATTGTAAGAAAGTCTAAATGTCATTTCTCTATTTACAAATCTCAACTACAATGACATAAAGAGAGATGCAGAAGGTTGGTTAGCCAAATACAAGTTGAGTGAAGCCAGGCCGGTGTCCTAAGGAAGGGCTTGGCAGTGCCCAGGGAAGGCTCTCCACGTGCAGGCCACACCATCCTTTCCCCTCCACAAGGGAAGGCAAGTGTCCCTGCAGCTCGCTGCCTTCAGCTGTTGCCAGTGCATGCACACCATCAGTTGGCTGTCTTCAGAGGGGCCTTGCGAAGTGTCCTCCTGCTGGACCTTGGGTTGCCCTTGTTCCTGGCTAGAGACTTTACATTCCACTGTGGAGACTGTGGAGGCCTGGAGAAGAACACCATACAGTCAGCAGCTCACCAAGAAAGGAAAAAGCTTGATAAGAAAAGCCTACCCAAAAAACTTACGACTTATCAGGCAGTGATAAACATAAAATGTCCCTTTCTTGATCCTGGGCTTCGATTTTCTCTGAAAAGGAGTCAACGGAAAGGAAATTTAGTTTTCTCAGCACTTCCGAGGCAATGGATGTGGTGCCCAGAAGAAAACCCAGTGCTTACCTTTCTTAAAAGATAGAGTTGATGGTGTCCCGATGTAACTAACCCCGGCTCCAAATGTGATGTCACTGATGGACTCTGGGGAAAGGGGAAACAGTGTTAATAAAAGTCCTGTAAGACACAAGACATCAACTGTAGGGACCTACGTGGATTTGGCACTGAGTTCTCTCTTTGGTTTTCATTGCTAGCCTCTACCTTACTCAAATATGATGGCCATTCATCAAAAGCTTCTGTTTGGCTCAAGACTTTACCCAGACTGAGACACTGACTTCCTCTTTCTACCAGGCCCTTCTAAGGTTGCACTGAAGCCCAAGCCTTTGTTTTCACACTTGCAGCTGTTCTTCTCAGCTCACCTCTTCCTTCAGTGACGGCCCATATGGAGGAGAGCCTACATTTCCTATTGTTTCTCACCTAATTACAGTACACCCATTGTATCTCCTAAAGATGTAGCAAACACATTACTCATGTCCCATTGCTCCTTCTTTGCTCCTATACACTGGAAGGAAGCTTTCACTGGCCAGACCCACAGGCTCCATCTCTACATGGAATCAGTTACTACCCTGTCCACTGTGCAGCTCCTTCGTCCCTGTGCCCATCCTTGCTCACCATAAATATCTTAATTGTCTCACCCTAACTTCTCGACCTTTCATGATGTGTCTGTATCCTTGAAGGCCTCCCCAGCCTACAGCCCACACTTGGAAACACACCAAAGTAGACTTGGATTGTGTTCTGGCTCCTTCACCAGGAGAAAGTCAAGTCATTCATGGTGAGTTTATCACAGTACCTGGGACCAGGTAAATGCCAAACACGTCATTACTAGAATCCCGGATGGCACTGGACTCATGCTGACTTAGAGAACAGGTAGAGTTAGCGTCTCTTGATAAGGCTCTGTCTATCAAGGGCAACGTAAAATCTATCAGTTTGCGCTAGCTGCCCCAAGCCACCTTTACAAACTCAACCTTCACAAGCATGGTGTAATCCACATGTGTCCACTGGGCATGTGGATGACCTTTCTTTAGCAGGCTCTAGCCTGTCACACCTATGTGCATATCTAACTGCTCTGTCACCTCTATGTGCCCCACCCCAGAGTTCCACAGCAGCAGCCGTGGTGTACTGTGCACCAGCCTAACTTGTTAAAGCCAGAGGCTGGGGCCACATGCTGCATCCCTGTGTGCACATGTGTGAAGTCTGCTTCAGCACACATTCTACCTCCTGTCATCTCATGAGGAACCTTTATGGATGGGAACATGCTAACACCCACTGCAGGCTGCATCACTGAGCCACTCAGCTCTGTTAATACTGTGGCAGACAACCCCATCCTTTGCTGCTACGATCCAGCAGCGCAGAGCTACTTGTTCCTGTCCCTGGAGAGTCTACCTACACTATTGTAGGAATCTTCCCTCCTCACACACACACTGCTCTCTCAGCTGGAAGCCTATAAGCATCCTGAGTGGTTCTCACTGTTCTAGTGCATTCTGCTTAGAATAAGAAGCAGAATGATAAAAGTCAGGAAAAATAATTCCATTCACATTAGCCAAAAACAAAGCCTAGGAATGCCTACTGGGGCTGGGAGGCACCTCTACAATGACTGGTATATACTGAAGGGAAAAAACCACAGATACCAGATGACAACAACTTCCTGTTGGACGAAGGGATGGCTGGCTCAGCTATTAAAGGAAAGACTGAACCAAAAAGGTAGGGCTTCCCATGTTTTATGGAACACTAGGATAAATATAGATTTAATGACTTTACTAAAATTCCATTGATATTTGCAGCTACAAACAAACTGGTTCTAAAATTCATATGGAAGCACAAAGGACCCCCAAATAGCAAAGCAACCAAACTATCAATGCTGGAGGTTCAGCAGTGCCTGGCTTCAAATTACAGTACCTGACAGAGCAGCGGCAGTGACACCGACCCACACAGCTGTCAACCAGGGGCCTTAAAGAGAAGGGAAAAACCTACCCTCTTCAAAAAGGATGGAACACAAGGGCAACAGGCTCCACCTGCAGGACAGGGAAATGGAATCCTCCTCACCCTTGGCAAAGATGCTCTGGAGATGGATCAAAGGCCTCAAGGTGAGACTTTGAACCTGCTAGAGGAAACTCTGGGGTGGGGGGTGTGGACTTTTCTGAATAGGATTCTAGGAACCCAAGAAAAAACAGCACCAAGACCTGAGAAGTGGGATTGAATGAAATCAGGAAGTTCTACACAGCAAAGGAGACAACAGTGAAAAGACAGAAAAGAGATAAACTCTTTGTCCTTTGAGAAAGTTAACATCCACAGTGTATGAAGAATTAAACCAAATACCAAGGAATGAAAGCAGAGGACAAATGGGCACACTAACAGAACACGTCCTCCAAGTACACATGGCAACAAGTACATGGGAAGAAGTGTCCTCAGCCATCAGGGAGCTGCAGATCGAAACTGAAATGAGACCAGATGTCAGCCCCATAAGAATGGATGGTTACCATCAAGAAATGGGACAGGCAGCTGAAATCAAGCTGAAGGAGTGGTGTTGCCTGCTCTCAACATTTTTCCAGGAAGCGGAGAACAGGGGCCTCCCTTAAGCATTCTTTTCTGGTTCAAAATATAGATGGGCAGAAACTGCACCAGCAGCCAGAGAAAGAATAAGTAGTGTCCTGACCCAGTGAAACCGAGTATGACTTTCCATCAAAGCTGAGTCCCTACATGCAAATTAAAGCAGCATTAGTGCACCATGGCAGGCTTTGCTGCTAAGTGACACATGCTGCCAGGAAACCAACTCAAGACTGAGATCAGGGACTCATGGGATATGCAAAGCTGAGATGAGGTACATGTGCTCTGCATCTACAGCATATGGTACCTCGCTGCCAAAATAGAAGCACTTGGTACCTCCGAGCCAGAACACTGAACGTAAAAACCTCTCTGAAAGGGGAGGACAATTTTATGTATCTAACTTCACACCTGCTGGCACCCAACAAACCCAAATTTCCGTCTTACTATCAAAAACTGCCACGATCCAGTTATCTAAAGAAATGTAGGGTGGGAATTCTGCTCATTCGTAATCTCCCTTAAAAGGGGGGTCCTACTTGACAATTGAAAAATAGCGACTTAACTACTGTAAGGCCCCAAAGCCCCATAAGTTAACAGAATGGCAAGTAGCCAAACTCTGGGAGGTATGCCGGGAAAGGGCACGGGCTGAAGGCACGAGGTTCTCCTCAGTGCTCCACAGGATGGAAGCTCTGTTCTCAGCTCAGTCACAAACTGAGAGGCAACCTGGAGGGGCACAGAGGCGGAAGTCTGGTGTTTTTTGACTAGGTCTCTGGGATGTCTATCCAGAAGCTCTGTGGCTGGCCTCAGGAAGACAGGAGTGAAACAGCTTTCAACAAAGAGCAAGGACAGAAAGAATGGAGCCTGAAGTGTGGGGTGCTGTCGTGAGAGGTCTGGGGCTTCTCTACTCAGCAGGAGGAAGCCAGGAAAGGGGCATTCTGGTTGAGGTCTTGGAGAGGGAGGGCCTCAGCCAATGAAGAGGTGTTGGCACAGGCACACCAGCTGGCACAGCTGGGGCAGGGAGGAAAGGCACAGTCTCTAGGGAGGCACTCAGGACCAGGGTATGCATGCCAGACCACAGGGGTCTCTATAGAACAAGCTGAACAACACCTATCTTAAAGAGTCAAAATAGGAAATGACCTGATAATCTTAGAGCATACATAGGGGGAAGAAGTCTCCCTCAATCACAGACATAGGGGAGGGGAGAAGGGGGGAAGTGGGAGGGAGGGAGGAATGGGAGGAAACAGGGGAAGGGCTAACAATCAAGATGTAATATGAATAAATTAATTTAAAAAAAAATAGGAAATGACCTAAAATCTGATTTGTTTTCAGTGCAACATCAAGTCAAGGTGGAAAATTCTGCATTTGACCTCACATGATGCTGACCGTTAAAACAAACACACTACATGTACTGTATCAAATACTTCAGGCTATTCATTTGGGGATATACATGAGGCATAAGTGAAGGCATCTCATTAAATATATGCAAATATTCCAACATCTAAAGGTTTCTGAAAGTGTAAACACCTGCGGTGCCAACGATAAGGGTCTTCTGCCTGAATAGCCATCTTTTGGAATGAGAGTTCCCATTAGGTGTGGGAGAATAAGAAGTTAAGTGTTCTAACTTAGAACATTAGGAACAAGCACCCAACAGGGAAGTGAGGAGACACGTAGGCGCTTGGCGGAGCTGGAGTGTGATTTTTCAATACATGACTGAACCTGCAGTGTAGGTGTGCCAGCAGGGCAGAACCCCAGAGCACACAAGAGAAAGGTACATAGTGTGGCCAAGCTCTGACCACAGCCTAGGGCAAAGCAGACCAGCTACCTCCACAGTGCCACTTGTGGGCTCCGGCCTTTCTGCCTCTCAGCTCACAGAAGGTCTGAGCTAATGCATGCACTTGGGATGACGCTTCATAGTCACTACCTTCTCCACTGAGTACTAAGTACTGACAGTCACTATGAAGCAGACAGTCTGGAGAGCACGAAAGTTTTGTCACCAGAGTTACTATGGCAACTGTCGGGAAGGATTGGAAAAACTAGCCTGTTCCAATTAGTTACTTACTCTCTGGGGTGCTGATTGCCCGATTAGTTACAGATTTGACAGGTCTATCAAACTCTTTGTCCAAGCTTAAGGAAGATGCTAGAATAAAACAGAAAAGTTTATCAGCACAAAAACCCAAAGCAGCAGCATACAGAGAAAAACAAACAAACAAACAACAAACAAACAAACCAAAAAAACCCAAATCCAAAAACAAAAACAAAAAAACACAATACATGTGAAAAATAAAAATTCCCCATGCTGACATACAAGTAGGCCACAGGAATTAAGACAACAATGCACTAAACATTAACGCTCCAGACAGTGTCCACGCTCATTCAAGGAAGTGGAAAGGAAAGCCATGCTATTTTTATGTTTTTGACAGCTTGGCAATATAAAGATTATACACACACATATGTATGTATATATTTAATTTTTTTATTATTGTTATTATTTTGGAGACAAGGTCTCACTCTGTAGCCCAAGCTGGCCAGAAAATCATGGCCGCCTTCTTGCTTCATCCTCCCATTTGCTGGGTTATAGGTTAGACCACCAAACCCAACTTACAGTTTTTAAATATTTTGGCCTTTGCCCCTGGAAATAATTTCATGCACAAGTCTATACTTACAAGGATGTTTTACTGTGTCATTTGCACACACACAAAAAAAAACCCTGAAAAGTGTCAGTAATCTCAAAAATAGGGTAGTAACAAAGGTCTCAGTACCTCCAGCTTAAGATGGCATGCTATGCAGCCACTGGGACCAGAATTCTGAAAAATCTTGTGGAAGCATTTTCCCTGTGTATCTTATAGGTGTTGTAGATGAAGCAAATTATAAAGCAACACACAGTAAGATCATAATAAAAAATCAAATACATGTATGTGAGGAGAGTGGTGACTTTTTTTCAATATGCCATTCCTCAAATCCCTTAGCACAAGAAATGTATTCTCATCCTGAATCGCAAATCTCCAACTAATGCTACTTAAGGACACTGGAAAACATTTAAAAAGGAATGAGACATATATTCTTTTTGAACTGCGCATGCTCAGTATATCTGGTGCCAACCTCAGGGCTTACCATGGCTGCAGGGTTTTTCTGGGCTTCCAGTGTCTACACTGAAAGGCAAAGCTCCTAAACTACGACTGTGACTCCTGCTCTTCGACTCCACTGCTTTCTTGACGGAATTCAGGATTGCGATGGTACTCAGGGACATGGACCTACGGAGACAAGATGCCAGACACTGACTCCAAGTGCAGACCACCCTGGAGGCATCAGTTCCTACCCACGTCTTTCCAGTCTCTCAGGGAAGCATGAGCTGTGATGAGACAGTTCCTGGTGGGAATGGAGAGATGGCTGAGAATACGCCACCTCGGCTGCTGCCGCCTCAGTGGACTCCCTACCTGGCATTGGGCATTATCTTCAGGGGTCCATTTTCGGATATGGGCGGCAAAGCTGCTGTGAAGCTGGACCCAGGTGCTGAGGGCCTGCCGTTGGCTGGAGACGCAGCAGCGTTTTCCTGGCTGGTGGTGGTGGTGGCGGCAGCAGCAGGTCCAGCTTGTGAGTCAGCAGCGACCTATCAAGCAGTGAACAAGAGTATCATGCCATAAAAAGATCCTAGGAAATCCACTCTCAAACATCACCGTGGACAAGGACAACTATCAACTGCCACACACAAATGTCGTGGCAGGTTTGTCTGTCCCCTCCCCCCCTTTCTTTGAAGATTTACTTACTACATATATACAGTGTTTTGCCTGCATGTAATGCCTACAGGCCAGAAGAGGACACCAGATCTCACTATAGATGGCTGTGAGCCGCCATGTGGTTGTTGGGAATTGAACTCGGGACCTTTGGAAGAACAGTCAGTACTCTTAACCTCTGAGCCATCTCTCCAGCTCTCCTGTCTGTCTCATTTTTAAATACAGCATATCTACTTGGGCTCCTCAGCCAGAAGAATGAGGGCCAACAGCTGTACTCAGCAATGCCCTCACACAGTGAGCTCCACAGGGCAGAAACATACTAAGACATAAAGATGAAAGAGGAGGCGGCGGCGGCTACAGAGGTCAGAGGTCACACGTGCTGTGTTCTGCCAGTGTCCCTGCTGGGAACGCATACATTCCAATGCTTATCACAATTTTCCAGGCAAGGTTCACTCACGGGGTCCAGGGAAAAGGAAGCCCGGAGCCACTGTGTGTCTACCACCTACCTGCACCGCCTGCAGTCTGTCACCGCCTTCAGGTGTTTTGGTGACATCCGCATGTCCCTCCAGCGCTTGCTCCTGGGCCAGCTGCTCAGTGTACTTCTTCATGTCATACTCCAGTTCAGCAGCCAGCTGCTTGTCAACTGCAAAGAAGTCTTTGATTTCATCTCGGTAGTCCTGCATCACCTCCTGAAACAGACCATGAGCATCTGTTAGTGCCTTTTCCATAAAACGTGAGGTCTCACTGGTGTGACACACCCTATAAGTCCAGTAACAGGGCAGGGCATATCGGAGGGCCACGAGTTGTAGACCAGCTCAAGCCACAGGGCAGGCCTTATCTTAACAACAATGATAAACTGCCAATACCTCCACTTCCCCAGCTAACAGGTTCCTCAGCATGAAGACATTTTCTGAGAAAACACTGACCACATAAGCAGGTGCCTGTAATTGCTAGTTTTAGCGAACAGCTGTGGTCTCTCAGGAACCTTCCTGTCTAGCCACCATGTTCTTGACAGGAGAGGTCCCTGGAGAGGTCACAGAGGGTGCAGGCTGGAAGCTGCTCTGTCCACAGCAACTTTCTCCACGGGTGCCCAGGAGGGGCAGGGCCACGGCACAGTGCCAACAAGCCAATTCTCATAGTCTCTGTAAAGTGAGCTCTTGCCTCCCATCTGATCGTCTGTAGGATAGGATGCAAAACTGCTTCAAGAATTAGATTCAGGGTAATTTTGCTACAGCCCTTTAAGGAGTTTTTCCAATTTTTCAATAAATATTTGAGGTCAGAGGAAAACTTACTGGTGTCGACTCTCTCCTTTTACCATGTGGGCTCTGGGACTGAATTTGGCAGCAAGCACCTTTATTTGTTGAGCCATCCTGCCATTCCCAAAGGTTTAGTTTTTGTTTTCTTTTTATGAAGAAAACCAAATGTTAACAAAGAAAAAGCTGCTAAATTAAAGAAGTGTGCTGTTCCTTTTTGGATGCCTTCTGTCAGAGGCCTAAGGCCTTGCTTAGCTCTGTACTGAGAGGAAACACATCCCAGCTTTGCTGGGGCAGCTTTTCAAGGTCCCTTGTCGTACAGACAGCCCAGCCACAGGAACTGCCTCAGGATAACACCACATCCCATGTGCGTGTTACTACCACAGGGGCGTGATTTCCAGCCCACAAACACACACCCAACATTAAATGTGATGATCAATTTCCACCTCATCCTTACAGGATGAGCTACTATAATGTCTTGTCCTCAGCTTTAGTTGGGAAACTGTTTAGACTGCAACCTATCCCTAAGGACATAGTGGTTCAAACCATGAATATGTGCTTGGAAAATTCAGCTGCCCGAGAAACAGAAGGAGCAACTTCAGTGGCACTTCTAGTACCACCAGCCTGGTGGGAACACTTCTACACCAACTACGTTCCCTAGTATTCTGAGCTCTTCTTACCTGCCATCTAGACTAAGCAATGAGCCTGGGGCCCTGGGCCCTGGGAGGAGCACCCCACAGGTAAATCCCTATTTTACCCTGAGGTAGTTCATGAGCTCCCGCAAAGCAGGGATCTTATTTTTCTCCAGTACAGTCTTCAGGGAGATGATGATCGGAATAATATTCTCTATGAAGTTCCTCTTTTGAACCTGCAGGAACACACACACACACAGCATGTTTAAATGCACACATATCTGAAGAATAACTTTCCTTGATCCGCTTCAAGTACACCAAATCTAGCAGCGACAGAAGCCTGTCCGCCATGGGACAAAGACATGGGAATGAAGAGTGCATGTACAGCTTGTCAACAGACCGTGAGCAGCGCAGCACGCGCAGGCAGTGCAGCAGAATGCACACTCACACCACTTACACGTTCTGTAAGAAATAGGTTGAGGAACTTAACAAAAGCTCAGATATCCCCACAACCTAGAAGGACCTTAGGCTCTGGCTCCACCCTGCATCCTTCCTTTTGAAAGACAATCTGTTCATTCTGACTACCTAAGAGACAATGATCTCCAGTTGGGTAAGCATTAAGATGGCCAGTGTGTGGGTGTATGTGTGTCCGCGTGTCTGTGTATCTTTTTATATGTATATATGACTCAGTACACTTTTTCAAAGTATAATGAACTGGTGTGGTGACCTGAATCTTATAATCTCAGCACTCAGGATGCCAACCTAAGCCGCACAGTAAGGCAATTTTCAAAACAAGTGCACAAATGGTATGTGACTTGAATAATCAGTACCAGTATTGTGTGCAGTAAATCTTAGAATTAAAAAAATAATTCATTATATTACCCTACATATATAAGATTTCTCTTTTAGAAGCTCAAATGCCTTTTCACTGCAAGCTAACAGTGTTTCTTGCTTGGGTCAGAGTCCCTGAAACAGCGTAACATGTGAAGAAATACACAGGCTAATAAACACACATCTGAACGTACGGCAAGTGTAGCTACCGTCTCTACACGTGGCCCAAATGTTCTCAACAAGTGTTGTCAAGAGCATTCTCTGTCCTGGACACACGCTAACCTCTGGAGTCACGGAAATGGCATCAAGGATTTCTGTCCTCAACTGCTTCCGAACAGTGCGTTGGGATAAACGGTAGGAGATGGCGAGAAAGGGAGGAGCGGGGCAGGAAGAAGGCTAAGGAAGCGGTGGAGAGGAAGGATGCCCGGGAAAATAAGAGTGTACGCTGATGCTTTAGAGCTGTGGGGATGAAGACAGGCCAAGGGTAGCTGTGTGGAGAGTGAGTGCTTGGATCAGCGGTTCTCAACCTATGGGGCGCAACCCCACAGACGTCACACATCAGATGTTCTGCACGGCAGGTGTTTACATTACAATTCATAACAGTAGCAGAATTATAGCTATGAAGTGATAATGAAGTAATTTTATGGTTGGGGTCACCACAGCATCAGGAACTATACTGAAGGGTCCCAGCATTAGCGAGGTTGAGACCAATGACTTAGCAAGAAGAAGCAGGGCCAATGGCATGGAACACAACACGTCTGAGGAGGGAGAGAAGACATGAGGGGAGAGCAGGCAGGCTTCTATGTCTTTGAGAATCTGGATTTTATCCAGAAGGTGACAGGATACCATCAAGGTAGTTTAAAATGATATAACATCTGATACAGTTACTGATTTTAAAAAAGTAAACACTTATGTATGTGTGCTAAATTTCATGTGTGTGTACCACACGCATTCAGGAGCCTGCAGAAACCCAAAATGCACTGGATTCCCGGGAACACAAGCTTAGGCCATTGTAAGTTACCACATGGGTGCAGGGAACTGTACAGGAAGTGCTGGTACCTGCAGAGCCCTCTTTCTAGCCCCCACAGTCACCAATTTTAATAGGCAAGTTCTATGAGCATTCACAAAGGACCAAGTGTTCGATACTACAGAATATCTATAACCCACCACCCCTGGAAGTTCCTTGCTGCCTTGACAGCCATTTTCAGTAGGTTTTGCAGAGAATAATTGCGTTTAAGAAAGACTTTTCTGGCTGGGCGTGGTAGCGCACACCTTTAATTCCTGCACCTGGGAGGCAGAGGCAGGCTGATTGCTATGAGTTCGAGGCCAGCCTGGTCTACAAAGTGAGTCTATGACAGCCAAGGCTACCCATCAGAAAGGCAAAAGAGATAGGCATGCAAACAAAACAGACAAGAAAAGTAGAAGTAATCAAAATCCGTTTTGTTGGGATCAGAGGGGAAGTAGAAGCGAGACGTCCAAGCTAGGTACAAGCCGGGAAGCCGCTGAGGGCCATGGCAACTGGGCTTTCCCAGTCACTGACTTTCTGCTTTGACACTCTTGGCATGGCAGACTCCTGTTCTGCCTTCGGCCGCGGCACAAACTATCTAAAAAGGGACTTTTGGTACATGTACCTTTGGGATATAATTGTTCCATTCCCTGCAATTGACTAGGAGAAGAAACCAAGCAAGGAGAAATGATGAATTCGGTTCAGACAGTGATCGTGAGACACCATGGCACACCAGGCAGGCAAGTAGACAAGGAGCGGTAGCTAGAGGCAGAGATAGATTTAAGAACTGCATCGCAACCACCTGAGCACAACAATGCCATTGGTAAGATCGGTTCCAGGGCTCGGGTACCCAACTCACACGGCGGAGCAGCAGAGCTTGCACACACCTGTGAGATGATCTTCATCTGGGCTTCCTGCATGACCACATTTGCCAGAGCCATGTCATCTTCCTCCAGGAGGTCCTTGCACGTCTGTGCTCTCATTGCCAAGAGCTTGATCTCCTTAGAGCTGAGGACGTCAAAGGTATCTGAGAGCAACTCGCTGGCTTCCATGTCCAGGGGCAGGACGCCATCAGTGAAGCATGCTGTGAGGACATGGGACCAGCCTCTGAGAAACCCTTAGCCCGGAGGAGAGAGAGAATTCACAGAACTAGGGCAAGTCTGGGCTGTGACGGGAATGGGGCTGGGGCCCCTAAGAGACATAACCGATGCCAGGAAGGACCAAAAGGACCAGCTGTGCTACCATCCACTCAGCATCTAAGGAACACATTTACCCCAAATATACCATACATACCCAGAATACTAAGGCAGATTTTGGAAGTGACATTGAATCGCTGCTCATCTGTAAAGTGCTCAAGAAGAAACTTATAGATTCTCATTCGCTTCTCCTTGTTTGTCTTTCCCTTTAGCAGAAACAGCTGCTTCCCTCTGTGGCAGAACAGGACAACATCACTGCACTGTGCAGGTAGAGATGACAAAGGTGCAACACAGCAGCCTCAAGGCTGTGTGACAAGGACACTGAGAAGGCATTATCCTTTTGTCATCGTGCCAAGAAAACCAATGAGACATTAGGTGAGCATCAGGGTGCAGCCTCTGCGGAGGGCAGCCAGCACCGCTGGAGCCTTACTGACGCGCGCACCGCCAGCCGCCCCTCCGCTCTGCACTCACCTCTCTGACTGGGCGAACTTGTTATACTGCTCATGCTTCTCGTAGCTGTTGAAGTGGAATATACACTCAATGAAGTGCTGGAAAAACATGGTGGGACTCCGCTTCAGCAGCAGGTGGGCCAGGCAAAACTCCCCAAGGCTGCAGAGGAGAGAGGCAAGAGGGGACCCGCTGACGATTCACCATCAGTCTACAGACTTCTGCCCAACAGAAAAGCACTGAATTCCAAACACATCCCCACAGACGGCCCTGTCAGCTCAAAGCAAGTCGAGAGTGCTACTTAGTCCTGGCTCGATGTTCCGTTTCAAAGCTGAGGCCTGCACTAATAGACAAAACCTGCAAATTTCCCCAAAACTCCTTCGAGCAGGCAGAGGCCTGTGTCCTCAAGGCTAATGCAATGGTAATGGTTACCGAAAATAAACATGAGGCCTTTATATTCCAACTTCAACTTGTTGCCCGCAATAAAGACCAAAACTCCATCTGAATACCGAAACATTTCTTAAGAACAGCGTTAAGAAGAGCTTTACGGCTTGGCCTAAGAAGCAAGTATACTCCAGAGAATTAATGACAGTCCCTGAGTTTGGGAATCACCATTAAGTCCTGGGCTCTCTTCTTGCACCTGTGGCTCCAAAGCCGGAAGTGTTTCAGCATATCTGGATACGAATACCACACACCTGACACCACCACCTATGACTATACAAAAGCAAAGGACAAACTTCTAATGGTTTCCAAAGCCTGAAAGCCCCCTGCAGCCTACCTGACCGCTTCTGTTACCACAGTATGAGTGAGTGAACTCCAGCACTTGCTAAGGGGACAAGCCAGGTGAGGTGGGGCTTGCTGTGATTCTGTCTGTCACGAAAAGAGCTTCCGTTTCACTGTATAGCTCAGACACGATTCCCATTGAGCCAGGAGCACCAGCCAGCTCCCTGCTGGAGAGCAGACACAGGACGGCCGTCCGGCTTGACTTGGCTTGGGAAGGCATTATGACTTTGCTGGAAACTAACTTCTCCAAGGTGTATTTCTGAGGCTGACAGTAAGGCTAGTTTGCATCATGCCCAGAGAGTAACTAACAGCACAGGGAGCTCAGAAGCCACAATGTAAAAAACCTCAAGTTTTCAAAACTTCTGCAGAGAACAACTGGGCACTGCCCAGGAAATAAGGTTATTAAGGATAACTTTTTTGTTAAAAAAAATTTTTTTTAAAAAAATGGTGCCAAGTACAACATAAAATTTTTTCATACAATACATTTTGATCATGTTATTCCCCTTTCCCAACTTCCCTCAACCAAACTTCAAAGTTCATGTTCTTTCACCTGACACTCTTAAAACAAAACATCAGTAAGATAAAATATAACAAAAAACAAAATAAAAAGCAAAACATGGAGTTTTTTTTTATACTGTATTCCTGAGCATGGGGCCTGCCCTGGAGTGCAGCTGATAAACCCAATGACGCCCACTGGAGAAAACTGGTTTTTCCTCTTAGCAGGTGTTAGCTGCGGAGACTCTTGGTTAGGGCTGTGACCGTGTCTACCTCCCCTCCCCAGTGCTGGGATGGCTGACGAGCTCATTCAAGGCTTGTGCATGTTCTCACGGTCGCTCTGAGTTCATATGTGCATCAGTCCTGTTGTATGTGGAAGACACTGTTTCCTTGGAGTCAACCATGACCTCTGGCCCTTACAATCTTTCCCCCTTCTCTTCCACATAGTTCCCTGAGCCTTGGGGGGTGGGGGTGGGGGAGAGAGGGTTGATGAAGACATCCAAAGTCTCTCACTCTTTGCTCTGTATTAACTACCATCTATTGCAAGAAACTTCTCTGATGAGGGCGGAGTGAGGCACTCATCTATGGCATAAAGAGTCCTTTTACTCCTCTTTTCCTTTAGCAGAATAGAGTATTATGTTTCCCCTAGGCCCATTACCTAATTAGTCTCAGGTTCTTAGATATTTTAGCAGTGTCAAGTATGGGTTCCATCTCAAGTAGTGGGCCTTATCCAGTTAAAAAAAAAAAAGTGGGTAGTTACTTTTGTGACATTTGTGCCACTATTGCACCAGTATATCTGCAGGCAGGTCATTGTAGGCTGCAGGGTTTGTAGCTGAGTGGCAGTGATTACTTTTCTCCTCTGGTAGCATGCAGAGTACCTTCCAGTACCATGAGCATGAGTTGGCAGGAATGAAGCTTCTAGCTGGGTACCAGATGAATTTTCCCAATTTTGTTGACATTATTAAAAGTGTCCTCAGCAACAGGGTCTTACCATTAGGATGTGAAGCGCAATCAATAGCCTTGTGATGTGAGAGTAAGCCCATGGATCCCTTTAACCAGGGACTCAACACGATGCAACCCATTCCTGGAACTGGAGGTTTTACTTGGCACAAGATGTCTAGTTTTGGCATTGTTTTCCCCATAACATGGTGACTCCCTTTAAATTCTTTTCATATATGAATATATTTTAGGACAATACAGTAGGTTTCCATATGGCTTTTCAAAGGGCCTTTTAATTTCAGTTGTCCCTCTCCATATTCTTTCTCCTACCCCTCTCCCCAGGTAATCCTCCTACTCTAATTTCTATCTCTCTATAATACCATATTCTATTGCTCCTTTCGTTGGGAGATCCCTCACCTTCCCTTACTAGGTTCCTAATCTCTGTGGTTATTCAGATGGTAGCACACATAAAAGCTTACAAGCAAACAGCCATGTGTCAGAGGTGACATCCCATATTTGTCTTGTTGTCCGAGCTACCTCATTCAGGACGACTGTTTGTAGTCCTAGCCACTTACCCTCCAGATTCATAATCTTATTTTTCTCAACAGCTGAATACTATTCCATTGTGTAAATCCACCGCAGTTTCACTACTGACTCACCCGTTGGTGGACATCTAGGATGTCTCTAATCTCTAGCTCTTAGAGGCAGAGCAGCACTGACTATGGGTGAGCATCTCTGTAGTAAGATGCAGCGTGTGTTGGCTATATGGCTAATGAAGGTACAGCTGGATCTTGAGGTAGAACAATTCTCAGCTTTTAAGGAGGCTCCACACTGATTTTCACAGTGGCTAAGCCAGTCTGCACTCCTATCAAGTAATGAGTGATTGCCACCTTTCCCCACGCACATCCTCACCAGCATGAGCTTTGTGTGATTGTGGCCATTCTGATTAAGATGAAATCGCACAAGTGGTTTTAATTTGCATTTCTCTGATGGCTAAGAATTCTGAACATTTCTTTAAGTGTTTCTCAGTGTTTTATCTTTTGAGAACTCTCTTGATTAGTTCTGTTCCCCATTTTAAAACTGAGCTGCTCTCTTTTCCTGCTGCTCTGTCTTTTTTGGTCCTTTGTATTTTCTAGACACTAAGCCTCTATCAGATGTATACCTTTAAAGATTTCCCCACCCCATTCTCTAGGCTGTTGTTTTGCTTGAGTGATGGTATGGTATCCTTTGCCATAAAGTTTTTCAGCTTCATAGGGTCACATTTATTAACTGCTAGTTTTAATGCCTGTGCTATCACTGTCCTGTTCAGAAAGGCCTTTTCAGTGCTGAGGAGTTCAAGTCCATCACTTACTTTGTCTATCAGATTCGGGGTCTTACGTCCAGGTCTTTGATACATTTGTAGTTGATTTTATGCCGGGCTGACACACGTGACCTATTTTCATTCCTTTGCATGCAGTTATCCAGTTTTATTAGTACCGTATGTTGGAAATGTTGTCTTTTCTCCTGGCTTCTTTGTAAAAAATCAGGTGTCTATTAAGTGCATGGAATTATGTCTTCAGTTCAATTCCACTGATTGATTTTTTTTTTTTTTTTTGAGACAGGTTTCTCTGTGTAGCCTTGGCTGTCCTGGACTCGCTTTGTAGATATGTCTGTTTTTAAGTCAATACCATGTGGATTTTTAAAAAATTTGTTATTCTAGGGTTATTTATTTATTATGTCCTCTTGAGTGTAAATTTTCTTCAGACTGAAAATTTCCTTTTCATGCCTTTTATAGATTGGACTGGTGGACAGAATTCGTTAAAATTGTTTTCATTTGGAATAATGCTTTTCTTTCCCTGTTGATTGTGATTAATAGTTTGGCTGGGTTTGGTAGTCTGGCCTGGCACCTGTGGTTTCTCAGTTTGTAGGACATCCACCCAGATCCCTCTGGCTTGTTGTAATAGGCTTGTCTTTATATGTGACTTAGCCTTTCCTTTGAAATTAAAGCTTTAAACATCATTTGTCTGTTCTATATACTTAGTGTTTTATTATGTGCTGTGGGGAATTTCTTCTCTGGTCCAGTCTGCTTGGTGTTCTATATGCTTCTTGTACCTTGAGAGGTTCTTTAGGTTGGGAAAATTTTCTTTAATTTTGTTAAAAATATTTTCTGTGCCTTTGACTGGGGTTTCTTTGCCTTCCTCTGCCCCCATTATTCACAGATTTGTCTTTCTGTAATGTCCTGGATCTCCCGGATGTTTTGTACCTGAATCCTCCCCACTCCACAATATAACATTTTCTTTGACTAAGTGATTCATTTCTTCAATCTTGTTTTCAAGACCTGAAATTCTCCTTTCTGTATCACTTCATCTGTTGGTGATGCTAACCTGTGAAGTTTTTGTTTCACATCCTGAGGTTTTCATTTCCAGTTTTATTTCACTTTGGGTTTCTTTAGTGACTCTCTGTCTTTGTTAAATTCTATTTCCATGTCTTGAATTGTTTTCACTATTTCATTCAGCTGTATGTGTTTTATGGTCATCATTAAGGCATTTATTCATACTCTCTTTAAGGTCCTATGACATATTCTAATTACTATTTTGAAGTCCTTTTCTTGTGCTTCAGCTAAATTGTTTATCTCAGGGCTTATTGAAAATAGTGTTGCTGGCTCTAGAGGAGGCAAACTGTCTTGGCTGCTCATGTTTGTGTCCTTGTGCTGAGATCTAAGCACCTGGAGTAAGAATGTTTGAAGTGTTTGCTGCATAGATACCTGGTCTTGTTTCTGATGGGTGGGTGCTCTGTTCTTTGGTTGCTGTTGCCCACTTTGTGTCCTAGCTAGGTGTGGTGACGTGGGGTCTGGTAAAGTGTTTCTGCAGGTCTGCAGGTGTCACCAGAGACTTTATGGGCTGAAGGAGCTGAGGGAAAGGAGAGGGACCCTGACTCTGTCTAGGAAGACTTTCAGATACAGCAGCAAACACATCTTTGTATAACAAAAGGAAGTGCCTGAGGAAATTTCACTTAAGGTCTGCTTAAAACTCCTGTTTTCTATGAGTTCTCAATACTCTGTTTTTTCCCCCAGAGACAGGGTGTCAAGTAGCCCAGGTTCACCTTGAACTTGATACATACTTGAATTCCTCATCTTGTTTTCCATCTCCCCAGTGCTGGGATTACAAGCATAAGCCATCATGCCTGGCTCTATGGATTCTTTATAGACTGTTTTATCTAGAAATCTGCATTTCAGAGGCAAAGGTCACAACATCAGATGGGATTCTTTCTGAACTAAAGTTATTTTGGTAAACCATCTGTGACCAGAATTAAAACCATTAAGAATAACAAATCTCCAATGAAAATGGAACTCAGGAGGCAGAGGCAGTCAGATCGAGGCCAGCCTGGTCTACAAAGTGAGTCCAGGACAGCCAAGGCTACACAGAGAAACCCTGTCTCGAAAAAACAAAACAAACAAGCAAACAAAAGAATTTGCTTGTGTGGTCTTTTTAACAGTTAACCCACTGGACCTTTCTTCTCTGATCTGATTTTGAAGTATAAATCTGTCAATTCGTCAGTAAGAAGAGAAGTTGCTTTAATCTGACCTCAGGACAAATGCTAATCT
Organism: Acomys minous; assembly: GCF_964271855.1. Classification (NCBI taxonomy): domain Eukaryota; kingdom Metazoa; phylum Chordata; class Mammalia; order Rodentia; family Muridae; genus Acomys; species Acomys minous. The sequence goes on along the minus strand of NC_140494.1, from coordinate 89,062,727 downwards.
TGGCATTTAGGCCAGGAAAGCAGATCTTGGCAGAGGTATCTGATGGTGAGATACACGGGACACATATGTTAACTGTCACAGGACTGTGTGGTCAGGGATGAAAGCTGCCACAAAGCTTCCCATGAGAAGAGGATGAAGTCAGTTAGGACATGGTGTCTAACCGTGACGCTGCACCTGCTGGGGCTTTCTTAAAACAGTCAGTTCCAGTCTTTATACACTAGAGAAAAGGCCCTCACTTCTTGTTTGTTGAAAAGTTAAAGGAAATGTAAATTTAGACTCAGGAAGATGAAGGTAAGGGATGGGAGAGGGGCAACTTGTTCCAGCAACAGACAAGCAGCCGGTCCAGCACGACGGCCTCTGTGATTTCTTTGTTTTCTGTTGGTCTGGTATCTTATTTTTCTCTCAATCCCAAATCATGACTCAGTGTCTCCAATGCTTATACACAGGCACCTAACCATCACTCACAACTGCCATTTTCCAGATTTCTTTTTTTGTTTTTTGAGACAGGGTTTCGCTGTGTAATAGCCCTAGCTGTCCTGAACTCACTTGGTAGACCAGGCTGGCCTTGAACTCACAGAGATCCACCTGCCTCTGCCTCCCGAGTGCTGGGATTAAAGGCATGCACCACCACAACTGGCCTTTTCTGACTTTACTGCAGTGCCTCACACTTGTATTTCATGTCCGCACCCTGCGACCATGCCACGGACTATGTCACTACCTTGAACTGAGTTTCCTCTGTACACGCCCTGCCAATCCTTCCCGCTGTTGGGACTCTCCCATCCCAGTCGACTGGTTCTGTAACTTCACTGTGCTCTCTACACTGCTGTTCCTTTTTCTCACACACCCAGACTTGTGAGGGGCTGGTGAGATGGGCAAAAGGGCCTGCCACCAAACCTGATGACCTGGGCTTGACTGCTGGGACCCACATGATGAAAGGGGAGAACTAATTCCTCAAAGCTGCCTTCTGACCTCCACATGTGTGCTGTGGCATGTGTGCCCCAACACTGATACACACAATAAGGAAGTAAGATACAATAAAAACGTTTAGTGAGAGATCTATGGAGAAAATATCAAAATCCTAAATGCACTGATCACTTCCCATGGTGTACAGCATCTCTTCCTCTGACCCAATCTCTTTCTGAAGATCTGCACTTACACTTTCTGTGTAAACGTTATGCACTGACTCATGTTCTATAAATACATTCTTTTCAACTACTTAAAATGTATTATTTTCATATAATACATATACACCGTACATATTTATGGAGTACCAAGTGATATTTCAACATATGTATGTACTGTGAAATGTTTAATTTGGATTAAATTTATCTACTACCACTTTTAAACATGCTTACGCAGGAGCTGATAAAAATGAGAGAGAAGATGGAAACCTAGGTGAGACAGACAGTAGTGCATCCTGGGTTCATTACCTGAAAGCATTCGAGCACTTCTGCCAGGCCCAGACTGCGGACTATGTTGACCGCTGGCCAGGAGGGGCCTCAGGGAGCTCATTGGTCAGGTAGAATTGGCAGAGCCATCTCATCCTTCCCCAGCCCCTTTGCTCCTGGCTCTAGACAGTATTAATTAGAAGGTTAACTCCTGCTACTTTGTTGTGTGAAATGTTACACCCAAAGAACTCAATAGAAATTCTACAGAAAGCAGACTAAATTATCAGTGACCAAATTTAGAACCAGAGGGAGCCATTATTACAAGCTATTTATAGGCCATGAACTCTGTAAAGACCTTTCGCCCACTGTGGTGGCTTTTGTTGTGGCACCGAGCATCCTGCCTTCCAGATGAAGATTTGCTTTGGAAATAATTATCCATACAGCATAATCTGAAGTAGCAAATCCTGTGAGAACATCTCCAACCCCCTTAAGAGTAAGTCTTTAAGAGAAAGACACAAGGGTAGGAATCACAGAACAGCAGAATATCACCTTCCGTGCGGTTCTCAAGAAATACCCTTTTCCAAGGAGCCTTTGCCAAGTGCACACTGCACTTCCCATGTGCAATCCACTCTTAGTTCCTAGACTCTCTTATGATTACTGGACATAAAAGAAAGCTGGATCTCTTTGCCAACATTAGTCTTTTGTGATGGCGCAATCACTGGGAGATCCCCTGCTTGATGCCTCCCACGTTTCAGTGATGGGGTGTTCTTTATGAGTCCTTAGAGAAGGCAGGCAGTATCAGCAGACGACGGACTTAGTGCTGAGATCATTTAGTTGTAAATCTGGTCAGTTCTGGGTTGTTTTGCTTCTAAAACAATCATATATAGGATCTGTTCTATCATTTAGCATTTTACGCTTCTTCTGGGAACTATTAGAAGCTTATCAAATCCCAAACAACTGTAGACTGCTCTGAAAGGAAAGGTAGTACATACCAGAAATTAGGCAAATTGTTGAGCCATCTGATATATGGCAGCAAGATTACCTGGCAATCTCTGGGTGTGAATCTACCAGAGTGCTGACAAATCGAAAGAACAGAGAGCCCTTCCACTTCACATATTCTTCCTGTACAGGATAAAAACAGTTTATTTCAGGACGAGTTTTAATATGCAAACACTACACTCACCGAGTTGCACAGTCGTTTGTTGACTTTTCTTTATGGAATATTCCACCTGCAGGCTACTGGTCCACCAGGGACCTGAGTTTGCTTTGACAGTGTTTACTTCCTAACCGCCTTGAAAGCACATAGCATTTGGGCAAAAACTTATTAAACCTATGGTAAAGGGAAAATGACACAGAACACAGCTTTGATGGGAGATCCACTGGAGCCTCTGTAAGGTACATAATGCACGATGAGATGACTTTATGGACGTATAGAATAGATATTTAACTTAGTGAATTCCTTCTTTTGAAATACATAAATTTCTTCATTCTAGGCTAACTACAAGCTCTGAATGCACACAGAGCTACCAGATGCTCCATGCAGCTCAAGATGTTTTACAGACTGAAAACCATTCACTGTTGCTGTACAACAGTGCATTCCAAATATGATCTATATTGAAAAGCAGGAACTGGGTATGGTGGCACACGCCTTTAATCCCAGCACTCGGGAGGCAGAGGCAGGCAGATCACTGTGAGATCGAGGCCAGCCTGGTCTACAAAGTGAGTCCAGGACAGCCATGACTAGATAGTTTCTCTGTCTCAAAAAGCAAAAACAAACAAAAAAGAAAGAAAGAAAGAAAGAAAGAAAGAAAGAAAGAAAGAAAGAAAGAAAGAAAGGCAAAGCAGGAGCCATTATGACTGAACACATGGACATAGCCAAGAAGAGCAGTGGGACCTGAACTGCAGTCGCCTGTCCCCAAGCACTTCCCTCTGCTGACCTAGAACAGCGCTGCCTCACAAGATTTCTGTGCAAATATGGCAGTGAGCACGGAACAGTATAAGATATTCTAAACCAGAAACGAGAACAACTGTCTGTGGATTCTCCTACAAAGCATGTACATTTCCCACTGTTAACTGAACAGTCCCCTGGACAGGCAGTGGTAGAACAGAAAATGACAGTCTGATTCCACACTCACCTGTAAGAGGTTGGTAAGCAAGATCAGTGTCTGCTTTCGGATAAACGGATCGGAATCCTTCAGACAAATGGAAATATTGGGAATATAATTGTCCACCATGACAGTGTACCGGATACAAAGATCGCACATCACAATGATGACATTGTTGCGGACAGCCACATCCTCACACACTTCGAGTTCTCGTACAAGGGCCGGGATGCTTTTCTTTGCAAGGTCTTCATGCTGTAAGCACAGTTTACCTATTACAGAAAAGAGGAAGATGCTTAGATCACACTCTATGCCTTTTACATAAAGTAAAATTATGCCCCAAATCACCACCAACAACAAACAACAGACAAATATTAGGAAGTTCAAAACACTGTTAGAAAGTATAAACTCCATCACAAGTTTCTCAAGACACGTGGTTGTACCTTTACAACAATAAAATCATCTTTCATGTAGTCACTCTGAATTTTATAGTTACCTACTACCCACAAAATAGTCAGTAAAACCTAGCACATTCTACTTTTGATTATAGACATGCTCTACATACAGTTGCTGACTTGGAAATGCAAGACAGACATGCAGGAAAGAATGTGATCTCACTTATTTTCTCCTTCATAGTCAGAAGGAAGCTACTGAATTATATTCTCTAGTGTGTTGGCTTTGTGGCCTGGGGAGGGTTCTGCTCTTACTTATAAAGTTTAGGTATTTTTAAAATAACCAATATCACAAAACAAAAATGCAACAGACAAACAAATAACCAAAACTAAACCACAGCAACAATAAAAACCACCTTCAAAACTATATGTCTATATATCTACATATCTACTACAAAACTGTGTATCTACTATAAAATACACAGTCATTTTAAAGATAGAATATTCTAAATATAGCCAGATGTCAGAGTTTTCATGACAAACTATTTAAGTTGGAGAAATGTACTCACAACTCATTTGTTAGTTATGGAAAAGATTAAATAAACCACCTCCTTCTATAAACTGAACTTCAAAGTTTCCACTTCTAAAGCCCTGTGTAATGTCTAGAATACAGGTCTTGTTTTGTGTGTGTGCAGACACATGTGTATACACACACGAGCACCAGTGGGGGCCAGATGACAGCCTCATATGTTTCCCTAGATACAAGGCTTCTCATTGGCTTCAGGTTTGCCCACTAGGCGAGGCTGGCTGTCCAGTGAGCCCCAGGGATACAGAGAGCTACCAGTCTCTGCATCCCCAGTACTGGAATTTTTTATTTATTTATTTTATTTTATTAATTTATTCATATTACTTCTCACTGGTTATCCCATCCCTTGTATCCTCCCATTCCTCCCTCCCTCCCATTTTCCCCCTATTCCCCTCCCCTATGACTGTGACTGAGGGGGATCTCCTCCCCCTGTATATGCTCATAGGGTATCAAGTCTCTTCTTGGTAGCCTGCTATCCTTCCTCTGAGTGCCACGAGGTCTCCCCATCCAGGGGACATGGTCAAGTATGAGGCACCAGAGTACATGTGAAAGTCAGACCCCACTCTCCACTCAACTGTGGAGAATGTCCTGTCCATTGGCTAGATCTGGGTAGGAGTTCGAAGTTTACTGCACGTATTGTTCTTGGCTGGTGCCATTGTTTGAGTGGAACCCCTGAGCCAGTACTGGAATTTATAGGCATATACCAGTGGACTTGGCTTCCTTAATTCTTCTTTTATATTTTATGTACATGGGTACTTTACCTACATGTATCTCACTTGTGTCTGGTGCCTGCAGAGGTCAGAAGAGGGCATCAGATCTCCTGGAATTGGAGTTTCTGGCAGTTATGAGCTGCCATGTGGGTGCTGGGAACTGAACCTGGGCCCTCTGGAAAAGTAGCCAGTGCTCTTAACAACTGAGCTATCTCCCCAATGTCTGATATACACTTCTTGATAAACTTACTGAGCTACACTGTGATTAAAAAAAAATACAGAAACAGATATAATTATAATTAGCTACCATAATCCTAAAAAAAAAAAATCCTCCCTGTATATTATAATGGTTTATATATACAAAATGTTCCTAAGCATAGGCTTTGTGAAGTTAGAAGAGAGGCAGGAGGCACACGTGGATCATGGTGGAGGGATTCTGAGGACCTATCTCAGACTGGCTACTGCAAGGACCACTGTGCTTTCACTCTGTGATAAGGACGGCAGCACCTCCTGAAGCATGCACTAAAATGAACCTCTCTTCTATGCAGTTGCCTCTGTCAGGTATGTCATCTCAGCAATAAGAGAAGTAATTACTACACAGAACAACAGTCTCAAGGGCTCTCAGGGGAGTTCTCTGTTAGATCTACAGAGCTCAGACGTCACATCAGCACCAACTCTTACAGCCATAGAGGCCAGCACAGGGTTAGCCTCAACAGTGTATTACTGCTTACGCTTATTTGATTCAAAGGCACAGACAAGCTGGGTGCAGTAGCGCATGCCTGTAATCTCAGTACTCTGGGAGGCAGAGGCAGGAGGATCTCTGTGAGTTTGAGGACAGCCTGGTCTACAAAGCAAGTCCAGGACAGCCAAGACTACAGAGAGAAACCCTGACTCAACAAACAAACAAACAAAAACAAAACACAACAAAAAGCCGCAGACTACAGCCACATTTCCCCATGTGGCACCCTTACCTAAAGTGATGATGGCATGTGCTCTGATCACGGAAGGCATGGTAGAGCTTCTGACTTGGAAAGGCAGCTCACTGGCCAGGTTATCTGTGGTCCCCTGAGATGATGGTACTGCAGAGGGAAGAGAAAATGACTTCTTATTGAGGCACTTAATTGAGCGTCAGGACAGAAGGGTGCAGAGTGTGATATCAGAGGCCTTACACTGATCCGCGTGAGCAGAAGAAGCCAGGATAGACTGGATTAGAAGGAAGATTCGCTTCTCTACTATGGCTGGACATAACTGGGCTATATCTCCTATGGTGAAAATATATTTCACCTGCAAAGAGAATTTTGCAGTTAAAAACAGGCAGGCAAAAAGAAAATAAACTCTATTTAGAGTAACATGTCAAAAGAATATTATTTTGTCTCAGAAATTACAAAAAGATTATTAATTTTGAAGAAAATAATGCATGATCATTAATAAAAATTTGGTTGCTACTTAAGAAAATTCATTCCAAATTATCATTTTATCATTTAAATCCAGACATTTCTGTGAATAACTGGGGTTTCTATTAATAGTCATGTTGTGATAGAAGGTGTCATGCCTTCATATTAATACACACAAGAAATGTTTAAAGATTATACAGACGCCATGTAAAAGCTATGGATTTCAAGATAACTGTACTGAATGTTCTACACTTTGTGGACATCTATCTCAAGAATAATCCTGGGCCTAGAGGCTTAAGGTCAGCCTGAGCAACACAGCAAGATCTTGACTCAAATTAACAAAACAAGAATAATGCCTGTGAAACCTACTGTTTAGTTTTCCTAGTGGGAAAGCCACACTGAAAGAGCGCGTATGGGGCTGGGAGTCTATAGCTCAGGTACAAACCACTGGCTACCATGCTCAAGGCCCTGGGTTTGATCACCAGCCCTTCAAAGTAAACTTGTTTTTAGAAGCATGTAAGCTCACTCTCCATTGTAAAACCTAATTCCAATAGTTTGCTATTTAAACTCCTACTCAGAGCACACAAAAGTCCAACACCCTCACAGCCAGCTACCACGATTCACGTTTTCTAATGCCATACCCCTTTAATAAATGATAGTGTTTTTCTTTACCCCAAAGATAGATGAGCATCATCAGGAAGCCAAATGGCAGGTAAGAGCTTATTTCAGAGCTTGGACAGTTGTACATGCATGCCTACAATCTTAGCTACTGGGGAACAGGGGAACTGGGAAGACCACCTGGGCCTAGAGGCTTAAGGTCAGCCTGGGCAACACACCATGATCTTCACTCAAACATAGCAAGAGCAATCCCTAAACCTTGAGGTAATAAAGCCAACAGCACATGTCTTGAACATAAAGCATGTTATTTTTTCCAGTTGCTGTGGCTTTGTTCTGTGTAATATTGGTGTGGATGGTGGCTGACACGGGGGAAAAGCCGAGCTGCTCTACAGTCCACTACACCCAGGCTCCCACAGCACTGATGCCGTACAACCCTAACCTGGGTCTATAATCATTTTAACAACTGCAGGAGCCGAGCTGGCAGAGCAGGAACTGCACAGAGATGAGATGCTGTAGTCATTGAAACCGGAGGAAAACCAGGCAGGTTTGGTTAAATGGCGATCCATACTGAAGGGCACCAAAACCATGGCTGCTTCCCTCTACCAGACAACGTCAGGACCTGGTTACTACCTCCTGTGTTCTCAGGGGGTCTCTTACACCTGTAGGGGTGTCCATTAAGATAGCCGCTCAGCCAAGGGCATCTGTGTCCTCAGTGATCAAATCTCCCCTTCTATTCCACACATCATAAAAGCTCAGCTCTACCCGCCAGTGTTTAGATCGCCCGGACGACACTTTACAATTATTAAAGTAGTCAAAAGGCCAAGCAGGGGCTGGAGGGATGGGTCAGCATCCACATCGAGCATCTAATGTCTTCTGGTTTCTACCTGTATCTGTATTCACATGCATGAACCCCTCCCAGAAACAATGCAAACATACAATGCAAACAAGCAAACAAAGTGAAAATGTAAGCTATAAAAGCCTGTTGGCAGCTTTTTTTCATATTACAGTCATCCTGGAAAAAGCCCTGCTATGTAAAGATGACGAGAAAGCTGCTGCTTACCACCAGGTCTTCGTCCATGTTCCCAGGCCCGTTTTCCTTCAGAAGGACGTGAGACAGGTGGTGCTCGCATGTGGAGAGCACGTCTGCACACACCTGCTTCAGCAGTTCCTGCAAGTCACATACAGATCAGCTCTGAAAGATCATGTCTTGGGGGACTCACCAGGCCCGGCTCTCACACCTCCAGGCTCCTGGAAGGCATGGAAGACCCGAGCCCCCACACTGGTCACTTTCACCTTTCCCACCACTTGTCCTGCGTCACTTTCAGGAACCTGCCACGGGGAGTGGCTAAGGCAAGTGCTGCAAGAGCACTGTGTACGTCATCTCTCTTCCCGTATCTGCTCCAGAAGAGCAGAAGGAAAACAGGAAGATCCAGTGCCCCTTCACTTCAGGCACACTTCAGTAGTTTTCTCCAGTTGGCTGCAATCTGCTAAACACTTGTATCCATGGGGCGTCTGGGTACACCAAGTAAATTCAATTCTTTTATGTCAGAGTCCTCATATCTCTGGATTTAGCTGGGCAGCCTGTCTCACACAGCTTCTGATGAGCTACGCCCTGCACCAGGCCTCGGCTGCACATTTGGCTTCACGCTCCCTTCCTCTAATTGCCTTCCACATAAAGCCCTTCTGTCAATGTTTCCCGAAAAAAGTCACTGAGATTAAGTTACAGAAAATGGCACCTTAAATGTAGGTGGGACAGTGAGCAGGCCCACCGTCCCTCTTAGTCGGGATACTTTCTTCCCCTAGGAGTATGTCCACACGCCCATCAAGACTTTAATGACAGTCACAGAAGACTGACTCTTAGCAAGATGACAGATACCAAAATGTCTGAGGCCAAAGTTCATCACCTACTCTCAATCATTTCTTGTTCTCAGCAAAATATAGAATGCTTACTCACAGAGGAAAAGAGAAGTGTGTTTACACGAACTTAAGCACCATAGGTGCCAGAAAATTCTCCAGGCCTTACGCTACTATTGACCACCAAAGGAGATGGTGGCAGAAAAAATGTGATATTTCCCTGCCACGGTTAGTTTCCTCTTGGCTCTGTTTCTAAGTCTGTTGACATTTTTAATTCTCCCAGGCGCTAATAACAATATAACCAACCAGCCTGATGACCAGAGGTGTTCACAAGCAGAGCCTGCAGCAGAGATGACTTTTCCTAGCACGTGCTAGTGGTAAGAATGCCGTGAAGGGAGTAGAGACCTTCCTTTTCTTGCCAGCTCTGCCATCAGTAGGGGGTACACCACTGATCCTCACAATTTGCCACCATTGTCCCCAGATCTTATGCTAAACAACACAGAACCAACTACACTTTTTCATATAGTTTCATACTGTTTAACTGTGCTCCAAGAAACTGATGGCCTCATTACATGCAGCACTCACTCACGCAAACACACAAGGATGTAGAAAATCAAGCAGAAGAAAAAAGAGCGCATCTGAGAACAAAAGCAGAGGACAGTGATAAAATGATTGTTTAGAAATACTGATATGGGGGCTGGAGAGATGGCTCAGCGGTCTGGACACTGGCTGCTTTTCTAGAGGACCCGGGTTCAATTCCCAGCACCCACGTGGCAGCTGTTAATTGCTTCTGTTCTGGAGAATCTGACACCCTAACACAGATACACATGCAGGCAAGACACTAATACACGTACAATAAAAATAAAATAAAAAGCCGGGCGTGGTGGCGCGCGCCTTTAATCCCAGCACTCAGGAGGCAGAGGCAGGTGGATCGCTGTGAGTTCAAGGCCAGCCTGGTCTACAAAAAGCCAGTCTAGGACAGCCAAGGCTACACGGAGAAACCCTGTCTCAAAAAACCAATAAATAAATAAATAAATAAATAAATAAATAAATAAATAAAATTCTTCTAAAAACAAACAAACAAACAAATATTGATATGGTTGAAGTCTGACAATCTGAGTTCCACCCTGGGGCCAACCGGTGGAACGTCAGAACCAACCCCGGAAAGCTGCCCTCTGACCTTCACACCTGCGTTATCAGTCACATTAAATATATAAAACTTTAAAAAAAAAATACTGACGAGAAAAAATTTCAGCTGTGATCAAAGTAATTGGCTTACATAACACACTCATTTGGATTTGGACTATTTATTTGTATAAAAATCACTAGAATTGATAAAATATTTATAAAAAATTACCAGTTGGCTAGGCTTCTCTGGAGCCACAGTAACAGCAGGGAACACTTGCGTGACATAACAGCACAGGCATTCCCAGGAATATCATATAACAAAAGACCAAAACCATCTGCTGCTCATAGGACTCCACAATTAGGTAAAAAACAGTGTCTTAAATGCTCTTGCAATGTTAAAAGATGATCTTGCAGATTTGTCACTAGAAAGATGAGTATCGTTCAGGAGGTACACATAAGTAAAGGACACTTGTACCTGGAGCCAAAGTGGGGCTGGGTGGCTAAGGGAGCAGCGTCTTCAGCAGTCAACTCTTACAAAGTGGGCTTCGAGACACAGCCGCTGGCCTGCAGCAAGAGCCACTGGGCAGCACACATGCTCCCATGCACTCTCTTCCTAGCGACTTCTCAAGACTCCAGATGGAGTAGCAAGCACATCTGAGTAGAAGTTGGAAACACATGTGGCCATACCTGCTCTTCCAGCAGCGTCTTTGCAGATGCTCTGCAAAGCCCTTGCAAGGTATCCACAGACGAACTGATCAACTCTAGAGACCACTGAAATCCAGTCAGCTTGCCCTTGACAACACCTAAGAAAAGTAAAAGCCTTGAAATGTGTGCCTAAGAAAATATGCAGCACTATAAAAAGAGTAAGGCCTTTTCAAGACAGCTTCCGTTACACCCACCGGTTATTCTGTCCCGGGTGCTCCTGGGAAGGTGCTTTGCAATCTGCCCAATGACACACAGCATATAGCCTAAGGTGTTCGGATTGGGAGAATGCTCTCTAGAGAAAAGGAAGGAGACAGTGACAAATTAAACAGCATGCTAACAAAAATCAAAACAAAGCAAAAAACTAACCACCAAAAAACCCAAACTACCACCACCACCACCACAAAAAAACAAAACAAAACAAAACAAAAAACAACAAAACAAAAACCCCAATTTCTTCTGAATTATAAGTATCAGAAGTCAAGTAGTTAAGGAAGCGTAGCTGTGAGGTCGGGGAACACTAAGGTGCACCCTCAGCTTTGACAAAGGCAGACTGTTTAAGCGGGGTTCCTATTCTTCAAGCTTGTTCTTAAGCCAGAATCTACAGTGATAGACACGAGCTCTGCTTCCAGCAAACTGGGGTCCACAGGGGCTCATCTTTCCTTGCACGCAGACCTGCTGAGCCTCTCCCAGGACTCCATTATCTTGGTGTAGTCCAGCTTGGGTGATGAGCAGGTGATCTTGGAGAGCAGCATCCAGGCTGGTGCAGAACGCTCTGTGTCAGTGTGGGATATCACACTGTTTATAAAGGCGGATGAGAATTTATCTTTCTTGGACCAGATATGGAAAGCCTTATTTAAATAGCGGCTGGAAAAAAAAGAGACGAGAAAGGAGAATTGTAACTATAAATATACAATTCTTCCGACCAACCCCTCACTAAAGGGCATTAACTTCCACAGCTCCAGGATTTCTTTGGTACATAAAACATCCACGTGGGGGGTCCATTTCTTTGCGCTTCTGATACTGAACAAGGTGTCTTCTTAATTTCCCCTTCAGAGTAAGTTGTCCTTATTCCTCCTCCCTCACAAAATACTCCTTACAACAAAGAAGAAAATTTCAAAATCGCCCATCTAATATTTCCACACATATAACTTACTATAACAGGTATGTCCATGTTGATAGGGATAAAATAACATTAGAACAGATACACTGCCCTTTATTTAATGAGAGACTGGAGAGAAAGTACACCATAGCATTTACATGGCATAGCAAATGACTTGGAACTAGCTGTGTCTTAGTAATGTACAAATAAAACATAAAATGCTTCCAATGTACAAGTATCTATGTTACCGTGTATCATGTGTGTATGTACATGTTCTTGAGGGTGATGCTGAGTGTCTTCTCCAATCACTCTCCACCTTATTTTTTTGAGTCAGGGTTTCTTACTGAACCTGGAATTCACTGTTCAACTACACAAGCTGGCCAACAAACGGGCTGCCTTTCTGGTGAATAGGTCCAAATGCAGGTCTCCAAGCTTGTGGGCCAAGCACATTACCAACGGATGTACTCCCTGCCCACTACCTTTTACTGTTGGGTTAAATCATCTCTTATTTTCTTTCAATAGCACAGATGGTAAGGCTCATGAGACAAGCCACACCATGTATTGGAAAGAATACAACACAGCTCTTGCGGCTGCAGAGATGGCATGCCTAAGACACTGGGTTCAGTCTCCTGCCAAAGGACGAAGAGAAGGACTGAGGGATGGAAATAGGAAGAGAAGAAATAATAAGGAAATTTGATGGTATTCTTCCTTTATGCCCTTGTAATAGACTTCCTATCAAAACTGACTTTGTTTTGTGAAATTTCTACTAGACTAAGCAACCTAAATAGAGTAAGGCGTTAAGGCCCACTACTTTCCAGCACTTAGATCAGGGCACTGAGAATGAGGGCTTTCCTTCCTCCAGCTCCACTGCCCCACCCTACTCTGCCCTATCACCTGTGACTTAAATCACTTCACACGGGCCCGTGTTCTCAAGCTCCATTTGATCCTCTTGGTCTCCAAACACAAATCCATTTTCTGTATTTCCTAAAAAGCAAACTCCAGCCCTCTCTGTCTGTTCATGTTCATCAGCAACTTCCTTGTCACTCTGCTTTTATCATCAAGTCAAGCTTCCTGGCATGTTGTATTATAAAGCTCCAGTTTAACTGGGTCCCAGGCTCCCTACTGTCTGATCAGCCATCTGTGCGCTGAGGTGCCAGTGCAGTGCACACAGCCTTACGAGCCCAGGGCTGTTTCCTCTGCTGGCTGCCCTTTTGCTCCTTATTAGTGTTCAAGGGTCAGTTTGGGGAGCTGCAGAGATAGCCCAGTGCTGAATAAAGCAGAGAATCAGAGTTAGTTCCCAGAACCCGTGTTGAGTGGTTTACAACAAACTGTCTCTCCAGCTTGAGAGGATAGATCTGAGGCCTTCCAGCTTCTGTAGGCACCTTCACTTAAGGGCACAAATCCTCAGAAATATATACAGACACACATACAATAAAACAAAAACAAAACAAAGCAAAAAGCAAAACAGAACAGAACAAAACAACAACGCCTCCAGAAAACTTAAATAAAAGTCACTTCAAAAGCTAGATATCCTTTAAGGCTCTCTGTTTGCATATTATTGTTTATAAGGCTCTCCATTCTACCAAGACTACTACTGTCAATAGTGCTTTGTGTGTGTGTGTATGAGCTTGGGTGTGCACCTGTGGGTGTGTGTATTGTGTAGGCCACAGGTCTATGTCCGGAGTCTTCTTCCATCTCATTTATTTAAACAGGGTCTCTGACCAGGGGTGGAGTTCATCAATTCAGCTATACTATCTTTCCAGGAAGCTGGAATTCTCCTGTCTGTGCCTCCCCAGAGCTGGGATTGGCACGCCTCGCTTTTTAAGAGTGCACTGTCCATGGAGACTCAAGGCCAGAACCTGACTCTGGTCATCATGCTTCCTTAGCAAGCACTTGACCTTTGAGCCATCTTTCCAGCTCCATCCATCTTAGTTTTTTGAAACAGGGTCTCTCCTGTACTAAAGCTGGAGCTCACTGAGTCAGCCAGGCTTCCCAGCCAATGAGTTCCACGTCCAGCTGTCCCTGCCCCTGTCCCCAGCACCACATTGAGAGTCATCATGCTGTGTAACAGGGACACCATTCAGCAAGCTATCTCCACAAGGCCCCTATTAGTGCTTTTGGCTTTTCAATGCAAGACCTCTTTAAATTCATTCACTCATGTACATATGTATGCATGTATGTATGTACATACATATGTACGTATGTATGTATTTTTAGTGGAGCTGAGTCTTGTATACACTAGGGAAGTACTCCTACCACTGGGCTACACCCTATCTAGAGAACCCTTGAAACTCTTTAAAATTAGTGTTCACCCCCCACCCCTCCAAAGAACTTTTGCCTATGAAGAATGGAGGGATATGCCATATTAAGAATTTAAATATATTTATCAGTTATTTAAAAATTAACAATCAGCTGACCTGGTAGTACAAGCTTGTACCGCAGAAGGCTGAGCCAGGACGGTTGCATAGTCAAGGAGAGTCTGGGCTACAGAACAAGCACATGGCAAGCTTGAGCAACTTAGAAAGATCTTATCCCAAAATAAAATGGAAAAAAGGAGGTTGAGGACGCAGCTAAGTGAGAGGGCATTTGTCTCGCAGAAGCTTAAATCCCTACTTCAATCCCGTTCACTGAAAACAAAACCAAAAGCAGCAAAACCTAAAACCACCAGACTCAGTTATGTAAGTATAAGTAATAGCACTTTTACAGAAACAACTCTTCCCAAACAAAACAGACAGGGCGAGTTGTTATACCCTTGGTAGACCTATTAACCCTGGCTCGGACAGAAGGAGCTCCTGCATCTGCTTGTCTGTGTGACCTGCTCCAGGATTATCATATTGCCTCTGTAGCTTCCATGTTATAACCGCGGACAAACAGGAGTAAAAATGAAGAAACCTCGTGGCATTACAATGTTAAGCTTCAGTGCCCTGGCCCATGTCACCACAGCGACTCCAAATGGTCATCACACTTAAGGCCTCTACTCTCCATTCCTCCTCAATTTGGGCTAATTCTGATAGCTAATATTAAGGAAAGAAAGACCAGCCAGCTCCAGCGTTTGATTGTTCCCCTCTCCATTTCTCTTTACCTCAGAAGTTCCCTCCCTCTCTTCACGTAACTTTCCCCACAGGGTCCTTTATTACTACCATCTTTCACTCACACTCAGTAGCCACCTGCCTCTGACCTCTGACCTCTGAATCCAAGGCGGTTTCCTCTATCTGAAAATGAGGACAATGCTTACAGAGGCGGCTGCGATGCTACAGAAGCATAAGGTGAGCCTCACTTTCAGACATACCCATGCCCCCACACACTCAGGGAACACAGCGAGTCAGCCAGCTGTGATGGCTGTTCTTGGTTGTCAACTTAATTACATCTGGAGTTAACTAAAGGCCAAATGGCTGGGCACGCCCGTGAAGGACATTTCTTAACTGAATCATCTGAAGTGGGAAGACCCAATTCCAGATCTTTGAGGTAGGAAGATCTTTAATCCAGATCTTTTTGTTTGGTTTGTTTTGTGTCTGGAGACAAAGTTTCGCCACGTAGCCTTGGCTGTCCCAGAACTCTCTCTCTGTAGACCAGGTTGGCCTTGAACTCACAGAGATCTACGTGCCTCTGCCTCCTAAGTGTTGGGACTAATGGCATGCCAATCCAGATCTTTGAAATTGGTAAAAGCCACCTTTAGTCTGGGCCACACCTTCTGCTGGCAGCCTATGTACAGGAAACAGAAGAAGGAAGACTGTGCCTTGCCTGCTTGCTCTAGCTTTTCCTAGCAAGTCCACTTCCTTCACTGGCAGGAAAGCCCACTTCTTCTGGATCCTGGCATACACCGAAGACCAGCTGAGACAGCCAGGGCACTGGTTTCAACTTCACACGAGCTAGAATTATCTGAAAGGAGGGAACCTCAATTGAGAAAATGCCTCCATAAGATCCAATTGTAGGAGCCAGGTGTGGGAGTACATGCCTGTAATCCCAGCACTTGGGAGGCAGAGGCAGGCAGCTGGTTCACGGCCAGCCTGGTCTACAAATCAAGTTCACGATAGCCAAGGCTACACAGAGAAACACTATCTTGAAAAACCAGAAAAGATGCAGCTATAGGCATTTTCTTAATTACTGATTGATGGTGGAGGACCCGGCTCATTGTGGGTGGTTCCATCCCTGGGCTGCTGGTCCTGGGTTCTCTAAGAAAGCAAGCTGAGCAAACCGGTGAGCAGCCTGCTCCACAGCCTCTCAGTCAGCTCCTGCCTCCAGGCTCCTGCCCTGCTTGATTTCCTGCCCTCACTGCTTCTGATGATTAACTGCTATACGAGTAAAATAAATAAAATAAATAAGTAAATAAATAAACTGTACGAGGAAAATAAACCCTTTCCTCTCCAAGTTACTTTTGGTCATGGTGTTTCCTCAGAGCTCTAGTCACCCAACTAAGACATTCCAGCCTTGTGGACCGAACAGATACTGGATTCTCGGACCTTTCAGTAGTAGACAGCCATTGTTGGACAAGCTGGACCACAGTCATTCTGTCAGTCATTCTAATAAATCACACACGCATGTGCGCACACACGCACAGTGAGTTCTGTTCCTCTAGAGAACCCTGACTAATACACTAGAGGAGCCAAGAGAGACTTTCAGAGGTAAGTAAAGGAAAATCACAGTGCACATGAGGAATCACACAGAAGCCCAGACGAGGCAACGGTAGGGTGATATGACGTAACATGATGCTTCCTGGAGAGACCACGCATGTAGAAAGGTCAATGGGTGGACTGCAAGAAGAGATCCTGCCTGGGTGGGCTGGGGTGCCAGAGAGCAAGGGAGGGAAACAACAGCCATTCTTTTTGCTTGAAATTTACAGGGCTGGGTTGTCGTCTAAGCAGGTTCTGACAGTTTATACACTCTTCCAGCATGCAGAACTGTCACTTTTTTTTTTCAAATTCTCAGTAATGCCTGGTTACAGTATAGACTCTCAAGTCTCATATTTTAACAAACGGGACTTGTTTTACTTTTAACGCCTTTGACTGTTAGAGAGGTTTAGTATCAGATTCGGTATCTATTTATTGCTCATCTCCACTTCGATTTCTATGAGCTGCTTATCGGGCCATCTGCGCTCTATTAGGTGTCCTCTCGTGAGTGAGAGCATGAATATAAAGACATAAAGTATAAAGAGTATAAAGTCATCCTTTGCTGTGGGTTACAGTTCTCCAATCTGTCCTTTGTCTGTTTTTTATGGCGTCATCTTAGTCTGGCTTCTGAGTGGCTGTAGCACATCTGGGAATGTGTAATTGACAAAGAACAGGTTCTACTGTTCACAATCCTGAAAGCAGAGGAGTCTAAGGTTAAGGTTCTAGGCTTAGTGTCTGCCGAGGCCATTCTCTGCCCCAAGGTGGTACCCTGCATGCTGCATTCTCTGTGAGAAAGCAAGGATGCTGGCTTGGCACAGACTCACAAAGATGGAGCAAGGCAGCCCACTCCTGAAAGCTCTCCCTTTCTGCCAACCTAAATAGTTCAGGAGGGCACAGCCTGGCTGCCCAAGCCCTTCACAGGACTCTGTCCTTGATACCCGTGTATTTACCAGTTTACGTCAACATGAGCTTTCGAAGGGAGACTTGCTGCCATAGCAGCTGCTGCTGGTCAGTCTAACCCATATTCCCCATGCCACTGTGACGCAACTGCTTACGCTTAGTGTGGGAAAGAAGAACACATTTTCCCTTCAGAAGTGTGTGATGGGCTGGCCTGTGCCCTTCTGAAATCTCTAGGTCAAAGCCCCGAAGGCTCTAGTCTCAGAACATGACTGCGTTTGTAGACAGTGCCTACAATGAAGTCAAAAGGAGGCCACTAGGGTGCACCTTAAGCAAATGTGACAAAAGGGAGGGCGAGACTGGACTCTGACAGATTCCAGGAAATACCGGCACAGAGAAAAGACTCTGAGGGCACTGCAAGACATGGCAGTCTGCAGAAAATACTGATGAGATGAGTAACTTTTCAGTGGTGAAGTTTTAATACCAGAAGGACAAAAACCATCAAGTGACTGATCAGTCGCTCTCAAAAGCGAGGAAACTCAGGCCCAGAAATGAGTTATCTGCAGAGGCCGCCAGGCAGGTTGGTGACAACCGATGACTTTCTACTGTATAGTCCTTGTATTGCCACATGTAAGAGTCTGTGCTTCTTGAATGACAAGGAGATGTAAGGAACCAATCGTAAGATCAACGTGGTCAAGGTACCACCACAGTTCCTAACTCCTCAGCACAATGTTCACCATTCACGGTGCATCCTCAACAGGAGGTAGAGGCAGATGGAGTTCCAGGACACGGAGGGCTACATGGAGAAACTCTATCTTGAAAAACCAAAACCAAAAAAACCAACCACCACCAATAACAACAAAAACCCCAACCAACCAAAAAGCAACTGACAGCAAGTAGTGGGAGCACAGACACTACAATGCCACACCATGCTCAGTACTGCACAGCGCTAGTCTAGATCCTGAAAAGGAGTTGGAAGGAAGCAAAGTGATCAGAGGTACCACAAAGACACCCACCACCACAATGCTAAGAGACGTGAAGAGCATCAAGGACAAGCTGAGATCACAGGGTCTTCACATATGCTAAGAATCTGGACAACTGATCTTTACTATCAGTGGAAAAATATTATTAAACCACCATATGGGAACCAGAGAAAAGACTCAGTGGTTAACAGCACTGGCTGCTCCCACAGAGGACCCCCATTTGGTTCCCACTACCAATACGATGGCTCAAAAAGCATACATGACTCCTGTGCCAGGGGATCTGCTGCCATCTTCTGGCCTCCACAGGTATTGCGCACACACACAGAGGAGGAAAACATTCATACACAAAAAATAAAAACAAATCTTTAAAACAGCACATAGTCTTCTATGAGACGTTTGAGGGATACAGTTAATGTACCTCAGATCCTGGCTTTCTATGGTGAGGAGAGCAAGTAGGGCCCAAGCAAGCACCTGGCTTCTGTCCTCACTGTGAAATTTCTTGTGGTGCTTAATGTTTTGCAACAGGAGCTGGTCCAGGCACTCCAAGGCCTTCTCTTGCACCGTGGTCTCACAGTCCATCACCACTGGGATGACTCCCATCAACCAAGCTTTCTGGACTGGGACACATGTAGGTTGGGCCTAAGGTTGAAAAGAGTGTAGTAGAAAATACGACATTATTACAAGTCTAGATACAAGCCAATGAAACTGCAATCAGGATTTCAAAAGGCATGCTAAATACAATCACACCTACAGTGGGTAGGGCTACAATTTAATGTCAGAAGGTATTGTTTGTGTGTTCGAAGCCCTTGACATAATACTTCTTAATATGTCCAAGCAAAAAAATGAAACCAAAACCAACCCCCCCAAAATCTAACATTCAAAGATAATGAAAAACAAACTGTAACCTCCAGCTTATGATGAATCAATGTATATTGAAATTTAAACTTATAAATTGGAGCCATTATTTTATTATTAGTGATCAGTATTATTTTTGTCATTCAAAAACAGGAACAAATATATTTACTTCAAGGGAAATGTGCTGACGGAAAAAGCCAAAATAGGCATTGCTGGGGCTAGGGAGATGGCTCAGCAGCCAACTGCACTAGCTGCCCTTTTAGGTGAGCCAAATCGGGCTCCCAGTCTCCCATCAGGCAGCTCACAAGCCAACCACCACCACATCTGGAGGCTCTGATGTCTCTGGTTCCAATGGCACTGCCTGAGCATGCACATACTCACATGCTCGCTCGCGCGCGTGCACGCACACGCACACACACACACACACACAAACACACTTAAAAAATAAAAATAAGTATGCATTCTTTAATGCCTTCCCTGATAAAAATAATCATCCTTAAAATTTTTTTCAACAGCCAATTAATTGGAAAAATAAATTATATTATATTAATGTATATGCTCTTCTGGTAATATTTACATTATCTTAATTGACAAAAATTAATCTAGGCACTGTTCAATGAATCTGATTTGAAACTTTGTTTCTGGTGTTAGAATGAGCAGTGTCCCTTAAGCTCAGGCACTGCAGAGCTCACAGCAGGGAGGGTACAGGAGGGTAGGGCCTTGCTGAAGCCTGTCACTCTTCCAGCTTCTTCTTTGCTTTGTGACCATGTGATTACTAAGCTGCTGGGTCAACACAATACCTGCGGATTGTTGCCATGCCTCCATGCCACAACAGACTCTTACCCTCTGGGACCATAAGCAAAAGTAAACTCTCTTAAGTTGCTTTTGGCTATGGAGTTTTGTCACAGCACCAAAAAGGAACAATCGAGATGGCTCAGTGGTTAAGAGCACTTGCTGCTCCTCTAGGGCAGCTGTGGGGCTCAGGATCGACTGTGGAATATGACCTCTGACCCCTGTGGACACCTGCACACACGCTCACGTTCTCACAGACATAAACACACACTCATAAATAAAACTTAAAATCAATTAAAAAAATTTAAATTTCTTTTCCTAGCTGAGACAAGAAAAAATCAGCACTGCTTAGCACTAGTTCCTACCTGAAGTTAAGAAGGAAGTCATCTGCCTAGGACAGCTCTTTATTCCCCTGTAGATGGGAGTTTAGTCCTACAGTGGGCTCAGGCCAGTTTCTAAATGCTTTTCTTAACATTAGCAACAGGTAATTACTGCGCAGAGTTACTCCTGCCCCCTTCTGGTGACTAAACACAAGTACTTTGTGCTTACAAGGTGTATCCTCTTTTTTTTTCTCCTTTTGAGACAAGGTATACTGTAGACCAAGATGGCCTCAACTTTACAGTAATTCTCCCGCCTCAGCCTTATGAATGACAATCACCAGGGTGAACCATTAAAGCCAACTCAGAACTGTTTCTGCCGTAAAGCACAAAGCCTCCTAGACGCAGCACGCAGCTTCTCACCACAACAAGCTCCGTGAGGGACTGTAAGGCTTGCTTCCGCACAGAGACGGCAGGGTCTCGGCAATGGTCCCGCAGGATCAACAGGTCCTCCTCCATGCCCAAGATGTCACAGTGCTTCAAAATACTCAGCAACACCTGAGAGGCACAAAATAAAGTACTGTGTACAGGGCACAAATACAGAAAGAGTAAATGTAGACAAAGTTGGCAATTTTTAACATTTTGGGGGTTATGGATCAGCTATCCTTCCTTACAGTACCCTATCTTTTGAAAAGACTCTCCAGAGAACAGTGAGCATCACAACCAACTTCACAAGCGTACAGAAATCTGTCTATGGTCCCCTAGTGAAAACAAATGCATAGAACAGGTTGTTTGTTTTTTACACTATTGTGGAGCCCTGGCTGAGCTGGAACTCACTATGTAGATCAGACTGGCCTCAAACTCAAACTTGCTTTAATCTGATGTCTGCCTCTGCCTCCTGAGTGCTAGGATTACAGGCGGGCACATACCACTACACCCCACAAAAGTGTATCTTAAAAAGTCACCAAGTACATTCAAAAGCTTAAAAATCAGCAAATTCTTTTAGTTCTGTACTTTATAACCAAGGCCAAGTATGAAAAGCAAGCTAAGTAATAAATATGGCATTTCTGAGTTTTCATGCTTAAAGTATATTTCAGGAGACAGCCCCTACCTGGAGTGCAGACTTCCTGACATTGGTCTTCTCATCCTTGGTTCTTTTTCTCAGCACTGTCATGAAGCTTCTCTCTGTTGACCGACACCAAAGAGTCACAGTCTTGAGAAACACCGGGCACAACCTACCATGTCACAATACTGAGAAGACAGGATTGGCTGAGAGACACATTAATTACTCTAAGTCCTAAGAAAGGAGAATATCAAAAAGTCTTGAAAAGGAAAATTTAAATAATCAGGTATTCACTATAAAAAAGTGAATATTTCGGAATTTGATCTTAAATCTTGGCTTCTATCATTAAATAAAGTTTTAAAGATTCAGTTTACTTTTAATTATGTACCTCTACTTCGTGTGTGTGTGTGTGTGTGTGTGTGTGTGTGTGTGTTTGTGTTTGCCTGTAGACAGAGGTCAGAACCCCATCACATGGAGCCTAGAGTCAAAAGCAGTTGTGGGCTGCGTGAGGGATGCTTGGAGCTGAACTTGGGACACCCTGGAAGGACAGCAGCCTCTAAAGCACTGAGGCCCAGCAGCCCTCCACACCGTTGGATGGATTATTGATGGCTTCTATTTTGCTTGGATGCAAATCAGAGTTTTCATACCCCAGCGCTGCTTCAAAGGCCTGACGAGGAATCATGTGACCACTTTCACTTGCCTCCTAGAGAGGGATTGCTGAGCACCCACAACAGCTGTTCTCCATAGATCTTGTCTTTAGCACAAATCAGAAACTTGAACTGAGAATTGTAAGAATGTTTACTGATTCATTAAAAAATAAAAGGAGCCTGGAAGATGGCTCTGTGGGTGCAGAGGCTTGCCATGCAAACCTAGACATCCTGCTCTTACTTGAAAAATCTTGCTTTGCATCCCTAAAACCCACATAGAGAAAGAAGGAAGTAACTCTCCAAGGCTGCCCTCTGATGTGTGCACCACAGTGTGGCCTCTCTACTCCGTTATGCCTAGACACACACCAACAATGTTTTTAAAATGAATTAAATAAAAATAAGACATGTATAATAAGTAACATGTTTAAAAACCCCAGCTACTTTCTAGAACACAAGAATGGCAACTGTTTAACATTTTTGTACACTCTGCTGCTTGGTTTAGTAAAAGCCTGCTGAGCTTTCATCCGTTGTAACTACACATTATGCCACCTCTGGGAAATGTCAATTTACTCTTGTGAGAAGATCAAGCTGTGAGAAGTAACTGATACCTTGAAAATAATATGAACATGGGTTTCACATCAAAGACCCATGAAAGAGGTCCCCAGGCCAGTGATGGAAACTGCTTAGATAAAATGGAGTTAATTCAACAAAGCCCAGCTAATAATTTGAAAATACCCACAAAACTAACAAACATTAACTAGACTATGTAAATAGTATGCAAATTGTTAAAACCAAACATGCCACGTTATGACATTACTATCAGTTTACATAGCACAAAGGGATATGAGAGAAGATGGATATTCAAAGATGACTCACTGAGCAAGAAGAAGAAAATGGCTACATCAGGGAACAGAAAGAATCGACTACAGTAATAAAGCAGTCGTACAGGAACCTCATACCTTATACACAAAAGCCAAAGACTACATGGTTTTACTAGGAAGTCTACCAAATGATGGCACAAAAGTGAGTGAGAACCCTTCAATGCCTTGAAGAAAAGGTAGAAGAGCAGAATTCACCCCCGCCCCCTAACACTGGGCTGATAGCACTGACAGCAAGCCAGACACCTCATCACAACCGAACCCTTAAGACCGCAGACAGCAACAAACTCCGCAAAACACTAGTAAGTTGAACCCAGCAAGGTAAAAGAAGGATTATACCATGTCTTCTATTTATCCAGGGAATTTAAGGTTGACTCTAACATGAGAAATCAGCAAAGGAAAATATCGGCACCAGAAGAAAGGAAAGCCACACAACCACCATAAGAAATGAAGACAATATGCAGGGGGAGGAGGTCCCCCTCAGTCACAGCCATAGGGGAAGGGGAGTAAGAGGAAAATGGGAGGGAGGGAGGAATGGGAGGATACAAGGGATGGGGCAACAATTGAGATGCAATATGAATAAATTAATAAAATACATTAAAAAAAAAAAAAGAAATGAAGACAAGTGTTTATAGCCTCGAGGACTGGACCATCCAGCAGCTCTAGAACAGACGGCACCTCCTCCCGAGGATGAAGGTGAAGGCCGTCCTGAAAGCGCGTACCTGACGCCACGCTCAGCAAGGAGCGCTGTGCTAGCTATTGTTGGCACTCAGCTGGACCACGCCTGGAATGAACTACAGTCCAGAAATGGAGGGCACAGCTGTGACCCGGATCATGAAGCAGGAAGCCACCTTTCATCTGGGCCACACATTCCTCTGGAAGCCTATCTAAAGACAAGGGGAGGGGTCGCCAACAAGCCTCAGTCTGCTGGGCTTCAACATTTCCACCTTCCCATCCTCGGAAGCCTAGAGCTGCATGCCCACACCTTCATTTTTCAACAAACTTAAGGGTTTTTGTTGAAGACATCATATAAATGTAAGCTGTGCTCTGAATTTTCTCTCCCGTGACTTGCACCAAAGGAGATAGTAAGCCTGATCTTATAAGCTGTTGTTTGCTTTTAAGAGTTTGAGTCACTTACTAAGGAAGGTTGAGAGGGGGAAAAAGGTTATTCTGGGAAGATCTGCGTGATTCACCCCAGGCAGCTAGAACTGAGCCCAGCTGGGCATCTGGTAAGGCGGGCTAAGCGGCTACAGGTGGGATGGGTGCGGCGGATTTTTGAAGGCTTCTGTGCAGTGGAAGCAGTCTCCTGTTCCTGCTGTTCTGTCACATACCAGGCTAGGTGGCCCCAGAGCCTCTGGGGAGTTTCCTGTGTCTATCTCGAAGCTTGCTATGCAAATGCTGGGATTACAGGCACACCACTGCACATGGGTTAAAAAAAAAAAAAAAGGGGTCCTGAGGATTGAACTTGGGTCATCAAGGCTTTCCTGGCCAGTGCTTTTAACCTGCTAAGCCATCTCCCAGCTCTATGTTTATCATTTTTGATGTTGGTACTTTCCCTTATAATAGTCAACTTATTTTATTCACTCTATGCCTTCCTTCTTTTCTTTAAAAACGCACTTATGAACTTTCTACATTTTGAATATTCTTGATTGTTCCTTTGCTTTTCATTTCCCATTTTCTTCTCCCTAACTTTTCCCTTTCCTTTTCATTCATCTTAAAACTTTCTGGTTAGGAGCACTGGCTGGTCTTTCAGAGAACTGTGGTTAAATTTCCAGCACCCACATGTGACTCACAATTGTCTCTGGGAATCTGACACCATCTCCTGGCCTCCAAGGGCATTGTGCGCATGTGGTGGGCAGGCATACATGAAGGGAAAAAAAAATCCATCACACAAAATGATAAAACATTCAAGAACTTTTAAAATAAAACTTTCCTGTTTAGGGAGCCACTGGAATAGAGCAGGCAGACACTTGCTAAATTGGAAAACCTAAGTTCAATGCTTGGAACACACATGATAGGAGGAGAGAACTGACTTCCCCAAGTTGTCCTTTGACCTTCCTTATGCTCCTGTGGCATGCACGACTACCAACACAGACAGACAGAACCACCCAATAAAAATAAAAATAAAACAAACAATCATTTCTGTTTCAGAATACTCCTATTCCGCCACTGTTGTTACTATCGTGGGTATGGAGGGTGGTACTTGGTTTCTCCTTTACGTCTGTATTAACTCACTGCTACTTGTTGCCGTTCCTATTGGCTGGCAAAGTGCTTGGGACTACATTGTATAAACTGCTCGCTGCCACCGAGCTCCTTTCCCAGCCAGGGCAAGAAAATACCTAGCTCTCTGCCCAGGTTGCCCTTGGTGAACATCAGTGAACATGGGAGATTCAAGCTCAAGCTGCTGACCAGGGTACCAGGGGACGTGGCTGGAGGGAAGCAGCTGACAGCCGTCCACCCCTTCAGCGACAGGAGACAAACAGGGATACTGTTCACTACATCTATCAGGAGCTGCTGCATACACTGCTCCTATAACCACGCATTATTGAAGACTAAAAGAAGAACTACAGAGAAAGTGCCCAACAGACTTGGCTGTTACAGCACATCTGCCTCATCGGTAAGACTCCATTCCTGGGAGAGGTACAAAGAAAGCAGAACCCTCAAGTTCTGGCATACGTGTGTCAAGCTCCACCAAAATACACCCATGTCCATCAGAGAAGTAACAAGGAAACTACACAACAAAACCTAACCGGAAATATTATTTAATACTCCACAAAAACATGATATCCTCCGATGAAAATAATGAGGGCTGTCTTGGTTATGGTTTCTTTCTTTTTTCTTTTCTTTTCTTTTTCTTCTTCTTCTTTTTTTTGTTTTTTTTTTTGTTTTTTCGAGACAGGGTTTTTCTGTGTAGCCTTGGCTGTCCTGGACTAACTTTGTAGACCAGGCTGGCCTCGAACTCACAGAGATTCGCCTGCCTCTGCTTCCCGAGTGCTGGGATTTAAGACATGCGCCACCACGTCCGGCGTGGTTATGGTTTCTATCACTGTGATTAACATCTTGACAAACAACTTGGGGCTGAAAGGGTCTGCTTCAGCTTACAGCTCTCAGGCCACACTCCATCACTGAGACGTCAGAGAAGAAACTCAAGGCAGGAACCTGGAGGAAGGAGCCGAAGCTGAGGCTATAGAGGAGTGCCGTGTACGAGCTTGCTCTTCATGGCTTGCTCAGGACCATCAGATCAGGGGTGGCATGGCCCACACCAAAAATCAATCAAGAAAACACCCCACAACCTTACCCAAAGACCAATCTGATGGGGGCATTTTCTTAGTTGCAGATCCCTCTTCCCAAATGACACTATCTTTTTAAAAATTATTATTTAATTGATTTATTCAGATCACAACTAAATTGTTATCCCATCACTTGTATCTTCCTATTCTTCCCTCCCTCCCGCTTTCACCCTATTTCCCCTGGGTCTATGTCCAAAGGGGATCTCCTCCCCTATTTTATGGTCATAGGCTCTCAAGTCTCATCTTGGTAGCCTGTTTATTCTTTCTTTGAGTGCCACAATATTTTGGCTTTTTAAAAAAGATTTATTTATTTATTAATATGTATGCAGTGCTCTGCCTGCATGTACACCAGAAGAAGGCATCACATTATAGATGGCTGTGAGCCACCATGTGGTTGCTGGGAATTGAACCCAGGACCTCTGGAAGAGCAGTCAGTGCCCTTAAGCACTTAGCCATCTCTCCAGCCCATGACACTATCTTTATGTTAAATTTTGATGTAAGACTAGCCAGTACTAGGAGGTTCTCACACAAAAGTGCAAGGTTATGTCCAGCCCCAAAATGTATAAATCTCCAAACAGAAATACAGGTGATATTAAAAGCAAAGGCAGTAGTGGTGCAAAGACTTTAATCCCAGCACCCAGGAGGCAGAGGCAGGTGGATTGCAGTGAGTTCAAGAACAGCCTGGTATACAGAGCTAGTTCCACGACAGCCAAGGCTACATAAAGAAACCCTGTCTCAAAAAATCAAACCAATCAACCAACCAACCAAACAAACAAAGCCCAAAGCTCTATAACATTTCCAGAAGTTTCTAATTCTTTAGAAACTGACTCCAAAGATACTGATGTAGATGACACGACAGACAAGGAATTCAAAAGAATTATTTAAAAAAAAGAGAGAGAATTAAGAAAAAATGTAGAAACATAACTGTAGAAACAAAATTAAGAATAATGTATTTTATATATAATAAATTCAATAAAAAGAAATTTTAGAAAAAAAATCTTGGTAAGTAAAATAAAAACTTAGTAGAATGCCTTATCAAGTGATTGGACCAAGCAAGAACATTTCAAAGGCTTGAAGACAGGGTAGCATCCCAACAGTAATAAAGACAAAAAGAGGGAAAAAAAACCTCAACCAACCAACCAATCAAACAAACAAAAAAACCAAAGGAAGCATTTGTTCCCCAAGCCAATATGACCAGGTAAAAATTTAAGAGTACAGAACAACAACAAAAGAGTATGAAATCCATGAGAAGTGCCAACTCTCTTGAAGGCAAACCAACCAAAGAACGAAGAAAACAAACCAACACCTTGAAAATGAGGTCATCATAACCAGAATAATTCGCTTCAGGGGAGAGGGAGGGGGTGGGGGAGAGGGGAGGGAGAGAGGGAGAGAGGGGTAGGGGGAGAGAGGGAGAGGGAGAGAAGGAAAGGGAGAGGGAAAGAGGGAAGAAAGAGAGGGAGAGGGGAGAGAGGGAGAGAAGACGGGGAGGGGGAGAGGGAGAGAGGGAGGGGGAGGGAGAGAGGGAGAGAGCCCTTTGAAGACAAACAAGGACTAGAGAACTTCCCGACCTTTAAGCCAACACTACAGGTAAGACAAAGAAATCCCTACAGAGAGAAAAACACCTTCAAGAGCATGAGGGGAACTCTGCAGAAGAGTAATAAGCAAACAAGGTTAGGAAAGAATCCAACATAAGGAGAATAACAAATGAGAGGAATCACTACGCACCTTCCAATAAGAAATAACCTTAAATGTAAATGGTTTTAATTCTTTAATTAAAACACAGAGGCTGGGCTGGGCAGTGGTGGTACATGCCTTTAATCCCAGCACTCAGGTGGCAGAGGTGGGTAGATCTCTTAAGTTCTGAAAGCTTGGTCTACAAATGAGTTCCACCAGATGTCAGAGCTACACAGAGAAACCCTGTCTTCAAAAACCAAAATCCAAAGCAAACCAAAAACCCCATAGGCTGGCTGACTTATTTCTGTCCAGGAAACACATACAATGACTAAAGTAAAAGTAAAGTGAAAGGGTGGAAAAATGATATTCCAAGCAAGTGGAACCTACAAGCAAGTAGAAGTAGCAATGCTGACAGCAGAAAGAAAAGACTTCAAGCCACAGTCAGTCAGAGGAGAAAGAGATATTGGTAAAATAAAGAATGTATCAAAAGATGCAATCATGAACAAACATATACCAAAAGCCATTGTATTCAACTGCATGAAAACAATCACCTTTGACATAAAGGGACATATAGGCTCTGATAGTAAAACAGTAGATGACCCTAACATCCCACAACTGCACATAAATTGGATATGGTGGTACACTCCTGTGACCCCAGCACTCAGGAGCTGGAGGACTTAGGAAAGTACAATGTCTTCCTTGGCTACAAAAGACTGTCTCCAAAAAATATAAACAGAACAATCAATGCTTGCAAGGATGCAGAGTGAAATGCAATCCTAATACATTGACAATGGAATCACCTTTCTTGGCTGGGCATGGTGGTGCATGAAACAACATAGTATGACCTTGTACCAAATATACACATGGTAACAAGTAATTCTTAATAAAAATAAAAAACAGAACTTTCATATGACTCATATATATCACATGTATGTGGGCTTTTAACTGAAAGAAATCTGGGTCAGTATATAACAGATCTATCCATACCTTCATGCCCACTGTAGCATTATTTACAACATGGAAGCCACAGATTGCCCTCGTGTTTACAATGGATAAAGAGAATGTGGGACAAACACAAGTGGAGGTCTAGTCAACCACACAGAAGAACAAGATGGTCCCACTTGCTGAGAAATGCATGAGACCAGAAACCATATCGAGCAAAATAAGCTAAGACTCAGAAATATAACATCACAGATATTCCCTCACACGTGTAATCTAAATCATACAAAATATACACATATTCAAAATATATATTTCATGAAAGTAGAACAGACATATTTGAGAAGAGGCAGCAAGAGAGAGTGGGAAAACCAAGTGTGGGTAGGTACCTCTACTATCTCCGTCATTGGTGTTGCTCTGCCTTGAGTGCCAACTTTCATTGGTTAACACTATTTAAAAAAAAAAAGATGAATGTAAAAGTCCGTCATATTTTCAATAGCATAAACACTACATGTTATTCAAGCAATGAAATGGCAAAAACAAACAAACAAACAAAAAACCCAGCTTCTCTGAGGAAGAAAGAGTAGCAGCAGCACCAGTGGGCATGGGTGCAGGAGGCATTCTAACAGTCAGCACATTTATTTTACTTTTTTGAGCCAATTCAGTATTTGAAAAATACTGATGATTACCTGTTGAGGGTCTCTGTGAGAGACCAGAGTTACTCTGTACTCCTGGAACTAAAATACCTGAAAGTAAGCAGACAAATAAAGAGATGTACCATAAATCCCAGGGTAATACACACAGGAGCCACAGTTAGAGGAGACACGGTCAAAATTGGTGACCACTTTCTTTTGTTTCAAAAAAGTTTCCAATGCACCAGGCTTCCCTACTTAAAAAAGGATTTAAGGTTGGGAGATATGCTCAAATTGTAGAATATATGCTTAGCTGTGTGAGGTCCTGGGACGAAGCCTACACACAGAAATTTAACAACAAATGATAAAGTGGTTTGTGAAGGTTAAAATTAACCACATTCATTTTTTGACTTTTCTTATCTTTTCTATTTTGACCATCGATAGTGGGCCTCATTTGTAGCAAGCAGGTACGCTCTGAGTCATGCCTCCAGCCTCTCCCACTCACTGTTAATGACGACTGTTGATGTGTTGCTAGAGGACAACTCCAGGCAATGTGCAAAGCTGGACAGTGCCTTGCTGCGGACAGTCGGCGCCTTGTCTAAGCAACGATCAAATATAATCTCTTGCACAACGAACTTATGCTTTAGGAACCTCTGATGCTCCAGGAACACTGTGTCGTCCACCTCTCTTTCAGGTAGCTCTAAGAGAGCTAAAGCAACGTCAAGGGTGAAAACCCGGTGTGGAATCTGGCAAGGCACAATTAGAGGAATTTGTCACTAGGAGTAAGAGTCAAAGTTAAAAACTCTCCTGCATACAGAGCTGGCTGCCATCAGGTGTCCAAAGCCAGCACCCAAGCTTGGCTTCAGATACATCTCCTACCTTGCAACTTCGTGAGTATTTGTAAAGCCAGGCAAGGAACGAAGCATACTCCACAGAGGGAAGCCGACTAAGCAGCTGGACCAGGGACTGGGCTGCATAGGTCCGATACTCGGCTTTATCTACCACCTGGAACACACAAATGAAAGCTGCTGGCCACTCACCTGCAGAACAACGGAAGCTCATGACTCCACTGAAAATTACCAAGTGCGATCGGCTCACTGAACTTTAAATGCTGGGTAAATGACTAACAAGTTTTATGTTTTATACCCCATTGAAAACTAAACTATAAGCCTCTCTGCAGAAAAACATACAACTTCAGAGACTATGCACCTCTACAGTACATGGAGTTCAAACTAGCAATCGTTTGCTTAAACAGTTCCACAAATTTATGAACCACTGGTAAAAATTGGAAAATGAGGCTAGTGAGATAGATGGGTCAGCAGTACTCAGTGCTTCTGCAAGGGATCTGGGTTGGATTCTCAGCACCAACACGTGACTCAAGCTGTCTAACTCCAGTTCCAGGGGGATCCAGCAGCCTCTTCTGGTCTCCATGGGTGCCAGACACACACATGTGCACATATATACATGTAAGCAAAACTCATACACATAAAACCTCATGTTAAGAACTGAACATGAGAGCAGCACCGTGGAGGTCCCGAGGATGTGTGTCTTGCTTCAACAGTGTTTGGACTGAACAGACCCCGGGACTCCCTCTTTGTTAGCCTCCATCGGCCTCACAGTCTCCCCAGCCTCCCGGCTGCCCTCGGCTCCTAGGGGCAGCCAGCACCATCTCTTTGCGGTTATCTCCATACTGCGGACCAGCCAATGACCTCCCAGGTTCGTCAGAATTATTCCACCCAAGTGGAAGCTGCCATGAACCACCTGGTCAATTTGCACCTGCGGGCCTCCTACACCTGCCTCTCTCTGGGCTACTGCTTTGATCACAATGACGTGGCTCTGGAGGGTGTGGGCCGCTTTTTCTGCGAATTGGTGGAGGAGAAGCGTGAAGGCGCTGAGCGTCTCCTCAAGTTGCAGAATGAGTGTGGGGGCTGCGCACTCTTTCAGGACGTGCAGAAGCCATCTCAAGATGAGTGGGGTGAAACCCAGGAGGCCACGGACGCTGCCTTGGCCCCGGAGAAGAACCTGAACCAGGCCCTTGTGGATCTTCATTCCCTGGGTTCTGCCCGCACAGACCTCATCTCTGCGATTTCTTGGAAACCACTTCCTGGATGAGGAAGTGAAGCTCATCAAGAAGATGGGCAGCCACCTGACCAGCATCCGAAGGCCGGCTGGGCCGCAGCCAGCGCAGACTGGTGAACCCAGGGGTCTCTTTAAGGGGCTCACTCTCAAGCACGACTAAGAAGGCTCCTCACCTTCCCATGGGCTCGCCCTTCAGCTCTGCACCAGCCTTAGCACCACCACCTGAATGAACCTCTCAAGCCACTTGGCAGCCTTGGAACCCATCCTGGAGCCCCTCCCAAGTCTTGGACCAAGTAAAAATAAAGATGTTTGAAACAGGGGGAAAAAAAGAAAGAAAGAAAGAAAGAAAGAAAGGAGGGAGGAGGGTTGAACATGATTAGATAATTTATATTAATTTGTCTTTTAGGTGGTAAATATTTTGTTCTTTTAAACTTTCTTATTCTTTATAGAAAAATACACTGAAATATTATGAATGAAAGAATATGGTGAGATTTGCTTCAGAAGAAAAAAAAACAGTGTGCATGTCCATTAGGATATATAAACTGAACAACACTGATGCATGATGGGAATGTACCATTCTTCCTGCTCCTGTGCATGTCTGTGTTATAAAAGAACACTTTGCTAGCTGGGTATGGCAGTGCTTGCCTTTCCTCTCTGCACATAGGAGGCTAAGAGCAAGAGGATCCGATTCAAGCCGGCCTTCAGCCATGGAGCAAGACCCTGCCTGAAAACACCTCAAAACCCAACCAGCCAAACAAACAACAACCCCCCTTAAGAGAGCACCTATTAGTACAGCAACCCTTGGCGAGGATACACACTGGCTCTCAAGAACAAACACGCGAAGCGCATGGTACCTGGGCACAGATATGCTGCAGTAAAGTACCAAGTACCGGAAACACAGCCTCCTGCAGTTCATCCACAAGTGAGCTGGGTCAGAGAAAAACACATACATCCCGTTACAATGTATCCATCATGACTACACAGCAGCAACTTCGTAAGTCTCTGTTCAAAACCCAGTACATGGGTATTTCTAGCAATTTCAAAGATTAAAAACATTCTACTTACTGGGGTCAGCAAGATGAGTCAGCAGATAAAGGCATTTGGCCTACAAGTCTGACAACCAGTTTGATCTCCAGAACTCATTTAAACATGTAAAAGTTTTTAAGATAGAACTGACTCCGTTTTCTGAAACCCACCTGTGCTGTGTGGCACGGGCATGAGTACACACCAGCATGTGCCTGTGTGCACATGAGTGCTCGTACACACCACACACATACCACACACATGCACACACACACAAAATGAGGCACACATGCAACAGTAATAACTAAAAATTGTAAAAACCAACTATCCTTTTTGAGTTGTTTCAGTAAAACAATGACTAAAGATACACTACATCAGATTAGAAAAAGATGCTGCCTAGTCAGTTCCATAGAGTTAGCACTGAGAAGTTGAGTCATTAGGGAAGGACAAAAGTTCAAGCTTCGTGGGCTCTTTTAATTATGATAAATCTCATAGTAAAATGTAAAGTACAACTTTAGGATAACTGCATCACTAAGACATAGTGCCACCTTGTGTTAGTTAGTTCAATGAGGTGCTCCCAGTTTAATGAATTCTCCTACGAGAAGATTTACTACTCA
Organism: Acomys minous; assembly: GCF_964271855.1. Classification (NCBI taxonomy): domain Eukaryota; kingdom Metazoa; phylum Chordata; class Mammalia; order Rodentia; family Muridae; genus Acomys; species Acomys minous. Next base: position 89,029,458 of record NC_140494.1, on the reverse strand, counting down.
ATTTGTACCATTATATAAGCATTCAGCTAGCAATATGAAAAACTCTGTTTTTTGTAACATGCTCTCTTTGCGTAGCCCTGGCTGTCCTAGAACTTACAATGTAGAATAGGCCGGCCTTGAGCCTCCCTCTCCTCCCTAGTACTGAGATTAAAGGCATGTGCCATGAGCTCTTACGGAAAAAACAATGTTTCTACTTAACATACCCTAGATATTTAATGTTTTGAAAATTCTTATCCATGAAGCTAGTCAGTGGGTAAAGGCGCCTCCCAATCCAGCTTGGTGACCTGAATTCAATCACTAGGACCCACATGGGGGAAGGAGAGAACCGATTTCCCCAAGTTGTTCTTTGACTTCCTTATATTTGTTAAGCACACACACTCATATGGAAAAGGAAGAAGAAAATGTCCTAGCCAGGCAGTGGTGATTCACACATGCACACCTAGCACTCAGGAGGCTGAGGCAGGAGGATTCCTACAAGGTCTAGGCCAAGCTGGTCTACATAGTGAGTTCTAATCCAATCTAGGTAAGAGTGAGAGCCTGTCTCAAAAACCCAAACCAGACAAATCAAGTGTCAAGAGACACTTGCTCAGTGCTAACATCTCCATTCACACTGCAGGCATGAGCATATGAACACACACACACGAACACACACACACACACACACATACACACACACACACACACACACACACTCTTTCTACTGCGTGTCAAGTAATCAGTGACAGAGGAATGAAAAGTGGAAGACTGTAAACCTTTCCCTTTTCCAATACAGCTAAGAGGGGACTTTTAAGTGGAGCTAAGCAATTCATGGCACAAAACAGTCTATCAATCATTTTAAGAAATTAAAAGCAACTTACTTACTTTCATCCTTCAGCAAGTACTTTTTGTTGTAGAGGGTGGAACAGAAAAGTGAAAACAAAAAAATGTGCAAGAAACAGAAATGTAAGTAGAGAGAAAAAAGTAGAAGAGGCAGATTTGCTCTGGAGAGGTGACTGGCTAAGCAGACACGGACAGGAAGAAAGGGGGCAGCTGTCCTCTCAGGTGACCACACAGATGATGGAGTTAAACTGGAGGCTGACTCTCACTCAAGAACTACAGATCACCATGTCCTTACCAGTGCCAACATGGAAGCTGTCAAATGTGAACTAGGCACAGGAAAGAGATTGGCTACCAAGGATTTAAATTTTGACCCACAAAACTACTACTACTGGGCCTGACACTCCAGTGCCACAAGTGTCAGACACGTTGGTTAGTTCAGGGCTCAGACTTTCAAGGAAGAGTGATAAACAACAAAAATTCAAGATGTATGAACTTTACCTGATAAATTGGACTGCCTGGTTCCTACAATTGATGACGTGGGAGGTTATGGTAACGGGGGCACAATGGGACCTTTTCCCTGCTTCTAACATCAATATTATATTCAGCATTTGATGGAAAATAGAACCAATAACCTAGAAAAGAAAATTTGATTTAAACCATGACAGAGAATCCAGAAGCCCCAAAGGTTTTTGTGCTGACCGCTAGGGATGTGTTTCTTGGACAATGACCAGGAACAGGAAGTGCATGCTATGTATTAGGTTATTTACAGTAATAAGCTACAACAGCTAACTCTAAGAATACCATCTTTTTCCTCAATGTCTTCATATCGCAACACAGAATATAGGGTATGTGGCAAACTGCAATTCATTAATAGTAAATACTAGTATTACCATACCTTAAGAGAGAATACATTTGGATTTTATGAAACATCCAATATATTATTGCATATAATTTATTCATCTGTAGGTATTAAGTACTTTCATATATGTAACTAGACTTAAGAATTTTTGTTTCTTTGTTTGTTTTCAAGACAGGGTTTCTCTGTGTAGCTCTGGCAGAGGCAGGTGGATCTCTGTGAGTTCAAGGCTAACCTGGTCTACAAAGTGAGCCCAGTACAGCCAGGGCTATAGAGGGAAACTGTCTTGAAAAAAACAATTTAAGCATGTGAACAATTCTTTGAGGCAGGCAAAACAATGAATGTATAATTTCCATTGTTATAGGTAACAAAAGAACAACAAAAGGCAAGCTGTTAAAGCCCTGCCAAAACCAAGGTTGTCTCATGTGAAACAAAATATCCTTACAATTAATAATCCTCAGAGACATGGTATAGCTGTAAGGAGGAACTTTCCCTCTGACCACATCTTTTAAAATGCTTAGAACGACATGGAAACACTTCTGTGAATTCCATCACAGTCATAATTCGAGCACAAAGACATGCTAGATTTAATAAACGTGTGCCATGTTGCTGGGCGTGGTGGTGCACGCTTTAATCCCAGCACTTGGAAAACAGATGCAGGTGGATCTCTGTGACTTCAAGGACAGTGTGCTCTACACAGAGAGTCCCAGGCCAGCCAGGATGACATAGCATGATCCTGTTTGTCTTTTACTTTTTTTTTTTAACAAGAAGAATTTCTGTATTTAGCATAATTTCATTTAACTCTGTAGCAATTTTAGGATAAAGGTCTTACTTTCTGTCCTCCTTGTCCCGATGGGAAACTTTCCCAAGGTTAAGTAACTCATAATAGGACATACTGCTAGTAGGAAGTAAAATGGGAATTTGAACACAGATGTGCAGAATCCCACAATGTGTTTAACTACACAGTACTGCAACACATAACTGTATCACAGGAACTGTAACTATAACTATATCAAGCCACAGGAACTTGACTGACCATGGTTTCCCCAGAATATCCTGCTTTTGTCATGACATCTAAGTTGACTGAGGTTCCCTTACTACAATGTTTACTGGAAAAGGTAATTCAGAGGGCAAAATATAGGTTATCGACACTAACCACAAATGACAGCCTAAAAATGTCTGTAGACTACCAATAAAAAAATTACAAACATTGACAGATATTCTCAAACACACATCAATTATAGTCAGAAGAATGCAATTTTTGACTGTTTTATTCTGAGTCAGGGTCCCACTGTGCAGGTATGCCTGGCTTGGAACTTGCTCTGTAGACCAGGCTAGGCTGGCCTCGAACCCGGCCTGTGCTTTATGAGTGCCGGGACTAAAGGCATGTGCTACAAACCCAGGCCCGACTGCTCTCTTTAGGACAATTTGTCAGTTTCTGCCTAAAAGTGTTCAGTCTGTGTCTCCTAGTTAAGTCATACCAAAATTTGTTTCCTCTCAGAGACTTAGAAATAATTTGTTGGGATCATCAAATATTTTGGATATCTACTAGGTAATGAAGGCTGGCTAGCAAGCAGAACAGTGTCCTTTTATTATGGAAACAATATCAAGTCCTGAAATGAAACAGTAAATCAAGATGGTATCACAGTCCGCTGCCCCTCAGCTACAGAGCATGTGTGCCGAGACACTTCCCCAGTGAATATCTAAAAATGTGCCAGTTGCAACCCTGTATCAGTTTTTCTACAGATGTCACTATAGTACAACTTAATTTGTAAACCCACATACAAGCTGGGCAGGCACGCAGCCCACCTGCAACCCTAGCACTCAGGTAGACACAGAGGAATTGCAGGACAAGTTGTTAGCTCAACTAAATGCAGTATACATAGGTTCACAAGAATGAGATGAGCAAGAATTAAAAAGTACAACAGCTGTAATAGCACACTGTTATAAAAGATATGCAGATGCTCTCGGAAAACGGATTGCCAGGCATCTTTGCACTGTGTGCTCTGCCCACTGTCAATCAACTAGGGTATCAGAGTATTTTCTCCCCTACCTTAGTTCCTTCTCCGTGCAGTGGTGAGCACAGCAAATACAGTCCGTAGTAGGCCAGCTCTGAGATGTGCTTTGCTTCGTTAAGATTCCTAAAGACAAGGGGAAGCCATGGCTGCTGGATTTGACTTTTCTAGGAATGTCCCTTAGCCTGAAGCTTCTTTAGTCATTTATCTATTTCATCCCTGTGTGTGCTGGTCTCAACCTCCCCAGCGGCTCAGGGACACGGGTGCCACATCAGCATTTTCTATGAGCTAAACTGAACTGAATACATCCTGCTTATATACTAGTTAGGATAAAATAGCACTCAGTTCTGAAAACAAAACAAGACAATATCATCAGAGCATCACGATGCAAGAGTAAGGCTCACCTGGCTTGTGAAACCACAAATTTATGAGGAACTGGCTCAAAGTTAGTTAACGCAACAAACACCTGGAAGACAATGTCAAGAAAGGTGTGAGCTTTGTCTACTCAGTAAACACTAGGCATAACAGTGGTTTCAGCCTTCCTAATGTTGCTACGCTTTAATGCAGGTCTCTATGTTTTGGTGACCCCTCCTCACTATAAAATTATTTTTGTTGCTCCTTCATAACTTTTAACTTTGCTAGTTATGACTTGTAATATAAACAGTTTTGGAGATAAGAGGTTTGCCAAGGGGGTCGCAACCCACAGGCTGAGGACTGCTGAGCTCTAACTTCGTTCCCTGAAGTTACCCCAAGTCTTGGGAATTTTCACTCACCTCTATACAAGTCTGAATAGACTGTGGCTTTTCTTTAAGGGAGAACTTGGGCAGGAGCCTTAAAAAATTCTTTAGAAGATGAAATATGGCATTTCGTATTTGAGAAAGGTCCCGAGCAGAAAAATACATCTCCTCTTCTTCCTCTTCTGACAAGTCATATACCTGGATCATGGAACACATGCAAATGACTATGATGTTGTCTCCCATGCGGGTCCCACGGCTCCATTTGCCCAAACGAAGTAAATACCAGTCATAGCCGTGCTCATCAGATGAGGTGGCTGCGGAGGTCTGTGTTGTTCTAGGTCTCCAGGACCACAGCAGTCTGGTCTGCACTGGTCCACTTGACTAATTGTGTGTGTGTGCATATGTGTGTTTTGACAGTTTGTTGCTCTGAATGTCCTGAAACTCTGTAGACCAAGCTAGCCTCAAACTTAGAGACCTTCCTGCAACTGTCCCCAGGGCTAGGCTTGGAGATGTGTCCTTATCCACCCACTCCTTACCTCGTAATCCTCCTTCCTTGGCGGTTTTCCTCTTTTTCTGCCCCTCCTATAGTTAACCTTAGAACCCTTGGGTTGTTCCTTTTTTCTTTTCTGATTCAAGTTGGAGTCTTGAGGCCAGCTCTTCTTCAGGATCTGAATGCACTTGTCGAACATCACTGGGTGGAACACTTGATTGACTATGCTGCCTAGGCACAGCACAGAGAAAATAAGCAGCTTAGGTTTTTGTTTGTTCGTTTGTTTTTTTAAAGATAGGGTCTTGCTAACTTGAAACTCAGAACCCCCTGCCTCATTCTTTGGAGTGCTGGGATTACAGGCATGCCCCTCCATCAGCTGAAGCCAGGCAGGTTTAATTGCCTTAAAATATGTTTATTAGGTGGGAGAGATAGCTTAGTGTATAAAATATCTACTGTGTAAGTGTGAGGACCAAGGTTCAGATCCCTAGAACTGACATAAAAGCTAGGCAGCAGGAGTAGCCTGCCTGTACCTCCAGCACTCAGGCAGACCCGGAATCCCTAGGACAAGCTGCTAGCTGGACTGACTAAACTGATGAGCAACTGTGAGCTCTGGGGTCAGAGAGGCACCCTGCCTCAACAGAATGGGGGGTGATCAGGGAAGTCATCTGAAGTTAACTTCAGGCTTTATATACATGTGCATACATTCATCACAAACACACACCAATGATGCACATTAACAACAGCTGCAAAGTTTAAGAAGCGTGAGCTGGCCTTCCAAGCTGGTGCTGAGGGAAGAGTGAGCCTTTAGTAAAAGATGTGCCACTTTTAATTTCAGCCCTAGAACAGAGTGACAATGCTGATGAAGCAGGAATAAAGAACACAATTCTAACACCTGGTCCTGTCATTTGAACTCATTTTACACCTGTCTCCCACTGAAAACGACTGTTAAAAACTGGACAAAGGTATCTAATATAACCAATGTAAAACACTAAGAAAAAAAGGGTAGGGTACAGATAAAATTTGAAATTGCCCTAATCTTGTCTCTGTAGGCAATTTCTAGGTCAGCAGAGAAAGGGTTAAGTCCAAGCAGACGACAGCCATGCAATGAGAGGAATCAGAGTCAGAAAGGCAGGCCAGCTGGGACATACAGAGGGGACTTCTAGAGGAGTGGCAGCTTCCTATGTAAAGCATAAGCTCCAGGGTTCTGTGCAGGCTGACATCCCTGTGCACCTGTTGGTGTGTAAAACTCCATCACGGTGAGTGAACAACCATTTCCAAAAGCCAAAAGAAAAATGATTTTCAGACTCCACACAGGGCTGACACATTTGAGCTCTGCCTAGCCAGAGAACAGAGACACTTTAAACACTCAAAGCATCAAGCAAACATGGGAAATAGACACTAGCAATAGTCATAGTAATACACAGAATAGAGTAGTGGCATAAACTCAGGCATGTAGATCAACAGAAGAAAACTGAAGACCCAAACATGAGTACATACAGCTCCAGCCATTTAATATTTGACAAAGATGCCAAAAACATAAGCTGGAAAAAACCAGCATCTTCAGCAAATGGTGCTGGGAAAGTTGGATGCGCACACGTAGAAGAATGAAGTTAGACACGTTTATCACCTTGCACAAACACTAACTCCAAATGGCCAAAGACCCATGCCTGAAGCACTGGAACTGCTAAAGAAAAGGCAGGCAGTGCCCTACATGATACAGAGGGCACTTTCTGACTAGAACTCCATTTGCCCAAGAAAGAAGGCCAGCAAGGGACAAGGGGGTCTTCAAGAACTAAAAAGCACAGCTAAAGAAACAACTTGGTGAAGGGGAAACACACAGAATGGGAGAGGATCTCTGCCAGCTATAAATCTGACAGAGGATTAATATCCAGAGTATATAATGTGTAAAGAATCAAAAACAAACAAATAATTTAAAAAATGGGCCAGGGACTTAAAAAGAAAATTCTCAAAATTAAAAAAGAAAAGGGTAAGAAATATCTCAAAAAAAAAAATGTTGCTGGTCCCTAGCAATTAGAGAAATGTAAATCAAAACAATTTTGAGATTTCATCTTGCCTCAGTCAGAATGACAAAGATAATCAACAAAAAACAAAAGCAAAAGCTAGAGAGTATACAGGTAAAACGGAACCCTCATTCCCTTTTGCAGGAATTGTGAATTGGTGGAGGCACTATGGAAGTTTGTGAGAAGAATTCTTAAAAAACTAAAAATAAATCTACCACCTGACTCGGCTATCCCACTCCCCAGCATGTGCTTAAAGGACTTGACATTCTCCCGGACAGTTATTTGCTTGGCCATGTTCACTGCTGCTCTAGTCACAGTATATAGGGCAGAAAAACAACCAAAACAAGTCGGGCATGGTAGCATGCACCTGCAATCCCAGTACTCTGGGAGGCAGAGGCAGGCGGATCACTGCTGAGTAGGAGGCCAGCCTGGTCTACAAAATGAGTCCAGGACAGCCAAGGCTATACAGAAAAACTTTGTCTTGAAAAACCAAAGCAAACCAACCAAACGAAACAATAATCTAAATGTCCTTCAACTAATGAATGGATAATGAATGGTATATCTACACGATGGAAGAATATTTAGCTGTAAAGAAAAATGGAATCATGAAATTTGAAGGTAAGCCAGAAAGGATCGCATTGAATGAGGCAATCTAACTACGCCTCTCCCCCCAGAACAAATGTTAAATTTTGCAAGTTCTTTCTCAGGGTAGGGGAATAGGGAAGCTAGAGAGAGAGAAATTGTAGGGCACAAGTGATGTGATGGGGAAATGGGAAAAAAAGGGGAAGGAGGTCCTAATTAGGGAGGAAGGGGGAGATGAATATCTAAAACAGAGTAAAATAACAATAAACACATCTGAAAATGTAACAAGGACTCATACCCCCAAATCTGAGGATACTAACAATCAGGTGCCTTATATAAAACTTTGAGTAATTATTAACTTTGTTTCTCTTTGAAGATGGCTATTTGCACATAAATGACACACATCTTTCTGCATACTTCAAATCACTTCTTAATCTCCAATACAATGTAAATACTATGTAATATCTGCTCTGCTGTATGGCTTGGAACTGAGAGAAAAGTCTGTCCATGTTCAGTACACATCCAATCACCAGAGGCTTAGGAGAACACACACACACACACACACACACACACACACACACACACACACACACACACACTCAACAATGCAACATTTTCTTTTCAAGCATTCTTTCCACCCAGTTGGCTGCATACAGATGTGGAACCTCTAAGTACAGAAAGCCAGGCGTATACATACCTGGTACCTCTAGTAGCAAAAAATAGAGTCCAGCAGCAAGAAGGCCGAATTCTCGATACTGTGCACTGGCATCTTTTTTATGTGCTTCCTGGACAAAGTGACAGAGCAACGCCACCAGTGTATTACTGGAAATCTTATTCTCAATGAAGAAGGTCCAGATGCTCTGGGAGGAGAGTGCAAATCACAAAAACCGATCATTAGATGAATTGGAAAAAAAGCTTATTGCTATTTACAAAGGCCTAGCTTCTCAAAATAGTAAGAAGGAGTGTAAATACAGTTCAGTGCTTGCTGCTCAATGTAAGCCTTGGGCTGGATCCTTACACACAAACACCACAAATCTGTGTGCATGTGCAAGCACGTACACACAGTCTAGCTCCTAATTACAAATGTTTGTCATCTCCAAAGAGACAGAAACAAAAACTAAGTTGTTTCTGCCTGAATCTGAGCCGCCACCACAGGCTTGTGTGCTCAGCGTTTGTTCTGCTGCTGTTGCTGCTGCTGCTGCTGCTGCTGCTGCTGCTGCTGCTGCTGCTGCTGCTGCTGGGGAGCATTAGGAGGTAGGGTCTGGCTCACAGAAGGAGGTCACTAGTGGCAGCCCTTTGAAGATTACATGGTTCGTAGCCATCTCTGCTATTTAGTTTATAGTAATGAGAGAAGTACTCTACTTTGCTTTCTGTTGCTCTGTAAACATCAGGACCAAAAGCAACCTGAGGGGAGGGGAGAGTTTACTTGGTTTATACTTCCAGGTCACAGTCCGTCATGAGGGAAATCAGGGCTGGCACGTGAGTAGGGACTGAAGCAGAAATCTTGAAGGAATGCTGCTCACTGGCTAGCTCGCTGCCCTCTGCTCGGCTAGCTTTCTTATACAGCCCAGGGCTGTCCTCCCTAGTTCTGGTACCATCCACGGGGGCTGAGCACTCCTATATAAGTTAACGATTATGAAACTACCCCACAGACAAGCCTCCCGCATTGGTTCCCTCCTGAGTACAAACATGCACCAGCACAACAGGCCTTGAGTATCTTTAAAAGTAGCAAAGGCTAACAAAATCCAGAAAATCACCCTGCACGGTTGTTTCCTCCTTCCTTGAAAAATTAGGGCATGTGGCACACACCTTTAATCCTAGCACTCTTAAGGCAGCAGGTGGACCTCTGAGTTCAAGGTCAGTGAGGTCTATGACAGCCAAAGCTAAATAGTGAGACCCTGTCACAAACAAAAAGACAATCCAGCCCCAAACAAAAAACAAACCGAACCACTAACAAAAGGGTAACCAGGTAGGTGATGCTACAGAGCAGGCATACTGTACAACACAAACTACTTTACAGATTGGTGACAGTCCTAACAAAACTGGGCATGGTGACATAGGTCTGTAACCTCAGTGTTTGAGGCCAGCCTGGACCGCACAGCAGGACCCTGCTGGGGAATGAACAGGAAGGGAAATCATTCCGTAGTCTGCTTTCCTTGACAGTCACACTCTCACTGCTCTGCCCATACTGTCTAGTCTCCAGAACTCCCCTTGCTGTCACCTCAGCAGATGTGGTCCCACGGCTGCTGTCTAGTCTGCAGGGCCTGCACTCCCATCGCCGACTCCCCTGCGGCCTCACTCGATACTTCTCCACTCCTGCTCTGTGCTCTTCTTGCCCTCGCTAGCAGCTTGTCTGTCTACCTGCACCTTGGCCCACGACGTTTTGCTCTTTTAGCCTTCTGGCCTGCATTTCTAACTACCAATTATACCTTCCTGGGACCCTCAAATGTACTCTCACCTCGGTTAATAGCCTTCTCCTGGTTTTGTTGTTGCTCTGGGTTTCTCCTGGCAGTCCTGGGGACTGAGCCTAAGGCCTCACGCAGGCTGGGCAAACTGTGCCACTGAGCTACGGTCCTAGCCCTTCCTCCCTTATACCTAACCTGGCAATTTATGCCATGCCCGAGATACCTGGCAAAAACTTCTTAGTTCTAAAACCTCTATTCATTCTATCTGAAAAACATTCATGTTTTCAGCCTTCCATTCCAGCTTCTTCTACAGCTGAAACTCCAGAGTGCACCATTAGCATTCAACCTACTATTCCAGCAGTCTCCCAAGGGTCCTCCTGGCACAGTTTCCCCCACTGTAGTCTGCCGATTTGCTCTACATTTGCTCTAAAGCAGATCTATTCATGCTGTGAGCTATTATATGCACGCTACTTAAAGCAGAGCCTTATACATGACCATGCCTTATTAAACGTACCAAACTCCAGGAGCAAAGCCCATTTATGCTGGCTAATTTTATGTTACCTTGACACAAGCGAGAGTTGCTTGGGAAGAGGGGACTGCAACTGAGAAAATGTGCCCACTGGCCTGGCCTGTAGGCAAGCCTCTGGGGCATTTCCCTGATTGATGGTTGATGTGGGAGCCAGATCACTGTGGGCTGTGTCACCCCTAGGCTGCCAGTCCCAGTGCTGTAAGGCAGGCTGAGCAACCCACAGAGCATGCCAGAAAGCAGCCTCTGCTCCAGGTTCCGGCCCTGGCTTTCCTCAGTGATAGACTGTTACCTCCAAGTGTAAGACGAAATAAAACCTTCTCTCCCAAATAGCTTTTGGTCATGGTGCTTTATCTCAGCAGCAGGGACCTAATTAGGACAGCATTCGAAATCAGCTGTAATCTGTTTTCCTAGCTTACTGCCCTATGTCTCCCATGTTTTGAAAATTCTGGATGCCACTCATAACACACTTTCATGATTCTCAACATTCCTTGCATATTCCCACTGTCTCTCAACCCCAACCCAACCCAAGTACTAAACGAAATGCTTAGTATTACTCTAGAGGAACGTGTAAACAGACAGTTTACTCCTGAGCAGTCCTGTTTGGCCCGGAACTGCAACTCACAGTGATCCACTGGCCTATGCCTCCCAATGACTGGGATTAGAGGCGTGCTTATCACATCTAGCCTGTATTAAGGCTTTCTTATTCTGTTTCTTAGCCTTTTGAGTTTTTCTTTTCCACCTTTATAAAAACCTTGTTAAATTACATTTATTTATTTGCTTATTGTGTGTGTCTCTGAACACTTGTGAATTTATCACAGCTCATGTGGGGGGGGGGGCGTTGGGGGGACAAGTGCAGGAGGTGGTTCTTTCTATCGTGTGGGTCCTGAGAATCAACATGTGGGTTAGGGGTTAGGGATTAGGGGTTAGGGGTTAGGGGTTAGGGGTTAGGGGTTAGGGGTTAGGGTTAGGTTGTTAGGCATGGTAGCAGGCATCTTCACTCGCTGTGTACTGAGCAGTCAGCCCTCTTGCTGGGCCCTTTGGGTTTTTGTTTTTGTTTTAAAGACTTTTTAATGGAGAATTTTCTTTATAGCCCTGGGTGCCGATATCTGCAGCAACAATCAATCCCCTGCCTCATCCTCCCAAGTACTGGGATTACAGGTGTGAGCCACTCAGATTGCTTTTTACTTATTTATTGTTTTTATTTGTTTGTTTGAGACAGGCTCTCACTATGTAGTTCTGGCTGCCCTGAAACTCACTCTGTAGACCAGGCTAATGTCAAAGTCACAGAGATCTGCCTGCCTCTGCCTTCTGAGTGCTGGGACTAAAGGTGTACACCACCACATCCAGCTGACTTGATTCTTTTAAAAAAGAAGCTGATGATCGCAATACTAATAAGCACAGGAGAAACCATGTAAAATACCAGAGACAGGCAGATTCTGGAAGAAATCCCAAGCTAGCAAGGGACTACTAACTCAAAGACAAAGGTGGAAGGCATTTGATAACCACGGTTACACTGTCCTCTGCCACATCTATGCCCCGCTAGCATGCCAGGCAGAACACAGTATTAAGCGGTGTGCAAATCACCTAAGTACTTTTCAGTTTACTCCAAGCTTTCTTAAAAGTTAAAACATGCCAGAATTGTTATTTCACTTTCCATGGCCATTTTACTTGGCTTGTCTGGTTCGCTTCCTTTTTGCTTCCCCCTTCAAACTGCTATTGTAAAAAGGTGGTCATGTCTTGAAAACAAAAAGCAAAGGTACTAGGACAGTTCAATGAACAAAGTATAGTTTTCACAATACTCTTATCCAAGAAAACCATTTTTAACTTCATTATAATGGCTCTCCCCCTCTATAACACATAAAGAGGAGTTGCCTGCTTTGTTTCTCGTCTTACCTCTAAAGATCCACTTTCATCAGTAGCAAAGGGGAAAAGGCTTCCATAGAGTCTGGTGAATGCATCCGTTCCAGTCTCTAGGATCTCTGCTACTATCCTGGGATCCAAAGGCTCAGTCTCCGTGAAGTCCAGCTCCCACACTGTGTTCACCCAGTCTTAAGAGAAAACGAGGTGGAATTAATAAATGCTCTGCATCTGGTAGAAAACAATCACCTTTACATGCCAGGCATACTCTAGAAAACAGTCGCTATTCACATTTAACTACAGTCATACAGGTGTCATGTAATAAAAGGAAAGCCATGAAGAGTAAGGAAACCTTTTTAATGCTAGCATGGTGGATGGGAGTAATCCCAGCACTTGAAGTCTGGTGCAGGGGGACTGCCACAAATTCAAAGCCTAACCAGACCTACACAGTGAGTCCCGGACCAAATAGAGCTGCTCAGCAAGACTGTCTCAAAAATCCGAAAGAAAATATGAAGAAAATCTCTTTTTAAAATCATAATAGACAGCTCACCTATTAGGTTAATTACCTAAATATATAGATGGGTTGGTGGTCAGGAGCACTGAGTGCTGTTGTAGAGGACCCAGGACCATCTGTAGCTGTAATCTTTGGGGATCTGATACCCTCTTCTGGCCTTCTGTGGGCAGCTGACATGCATACGGTGCACAGACACACATGCACACAAAACACCCTTTCACATAAAATAAAAAATGAATCTAAAATACCAAGAAGGAAACATGAGCTATTAGGTGTAGTAGGTGCAGGGAAGAGCTCGTGAACAGACTTAGTGATCAAGTTTTCTTGTAAGTTCCACTCTGAAAAGACACATGCATCACCGAGTTCTTCAGCCACTTCTCTGTGAAAAATCTCACGAGCAAGTTACTGAACCCAAATTAAAACTACAGCATTTCACTGGCCCCTTGGACAATAATCTCATGTCCAAACACAGGAGCCACTTCCCCAAAATGTTTACACTAAAAGAGACAAGCCAGGCTCCTCAGTGGCTCCCAAGCACACTAATGAAAACAGAGTCAAAGAGACAGCACCACAGCCTTCCACGTCGCTCCTCACCAGGCTTCCCAGCCCTAAGTGCAACTCATTTTCCTAATCGGACATTTCTCCACCCCCATCTAAAACTAGGGCCAGATGACTATGTGGATATTTCAAATTATTAGCCAGGTGTGTCTTCAAAGTAATATTCAAGTTCACCATCATTTAGGAGGATGTTTAGGAGGAAGTCGGAAGAGTATGGATGTAAAGACAGAAGAAAGGAGGCCTTGTCATATATAATGAGGCGGCGATGGGGTACCACAAGCAGCTGGGGCGGGGATATATTAAGCTGGGAAGGGGGAAGGGGAGTGGCTGGAACTTCTACTGGGGGGTAGAGTGGGGGGGTGGTCTACCAACACTCTCTTCCCTTTCTACCTCTGTGATGGTCTCCTATGGATAATCAGAACTGCTGATGGCAAGATGGTAGAGATCATGTCATGCCTGGAGAACAGACTGCCACAACTCCTCTTCTATGGGAGGCCAGTGACCTGGTCATCTAGTTAGAAAGCAAATGGGAAAGTCCCAAAGGACGGACGCGTGCAAGCCTGTTCTTTCAAAAGGGGTAACAAAAGGATGTACAGGCGACAGTGACAGCATCAGGAAGCAGTTAGGAGTATCCTGCAATTGCCTTGATTGACTACAAGGGCTTGGGCCTGGACAGCAGCTTCAGGGCTAGAGCCTGATGTGGGGGGCGGGGCACGGGGAAAGGCCCCGGGGGGGGGGGGAGGGGGGGTTTGGGGGGCGGGATGAGCATGAAAGGACAAACTCTCCTTTGTGATTCAGCTGGTTCAACTAGCTGGCTTTGGGAATCTCTATGTCATTCCGACATCTAATAACGTCTGCGTGTGAACCGTCTACTTGAACTTATGGCCACAAATTTTAAGAAAAAAAAAAACAAAGTCAATCTGAACAAAGAGACTGTGTAAAAACCACCTGGAGATGGGAATACACTTAGTAAGTCCAGGTAGTTGGCAGAATAAAAGTGACAAATGGGAGGAAACAGATACACCGGCACCAGAAGAAACCAACTATTAGCTTTTTAGATGGCGGCTGTTTTGTTTTGGCTGAGCCATTCCCGTACTGGCTTGAACTCATTTGTGTAGGCCAGGGTGGTCTTGAACTCATGGCAATCCTCCAGCCTCGTCCTCTCGCATGCAAGAACAGTGTAGGTCTTTTTTAACAGTTACTCTTCTGGACCCAGATCCCACTGCACATCCGGCTGCGCGGGACACAGTCACAATCTTGGAGCTCAAGCAGTAGCTGCAGAGAGCAAGGCTCCCCTTACCCAACCCCCACCCGCCCCGGGCCGCGAGCTGAGACGCCTCAGGCAGAACAAAGCACGCCAAGCCCCGAGCCCAGAACTCGTAGCTACGTTTCCTCACCGACGCTGAGATCCGGCGGACACCAAGGCTGCAGGTCTCTTCCAAGATCATGCAGCGCCATCGTGACCACGGAGGTACCGGCTAGCATCCGCTCCCGCGCGCGCTCCGAGACGTTTCCGCGAACCAGTCACAGCGTTCGGGATTTGCAATCGACCAATCACCGCGCTGAGCCGAGTTCGTAACGTAAGCCAATGGGCTGGCTCGTCCGCTGCGTGCGCGGAAATGGGCGGGGCGAGGAGTGGAAGCTAAACAAGGCTCCTGGAGATTGTTCTTTAGCATTCCAGTTAATGTTGGGGTCAGGACGCCGCTAGTATTTTCGTTACCGCCTTGTCTTTTTTTAAATGACAGGAAACCTAGAGGCCAGTGGAGACAGGATACCTTCCTGTAATAGTCACCTTTGCCCCTGCCGCTGTACGTGTCAAAAGTACCTCTGTCAGACAGCACGCAAACGTTCATATTCGAATGAAAGTAGTCCGGCGTTTATCGGGCTAGGAAATGAGGGAAATGCAACCAAATTATGACAAGGACGCACCTCCAGAGCCAGGACTTTACAGAACACCTGGGCCCGAGCTCTGCTGGAAAGAGGCCAGGGCCGCCATGTTAACTAAGGGAGAGACAAGGCGCACTTTGGCCTTGCACATGCGCGGATGAAGGCAGCGCTTGAGGGCCTGGAGGCGGGGAGGGGAAAGGGAGGGGGGGGGAGTGAGAAGAAGACGTGCGCGTGCGCGTGGCATCTCCTTCGCATCCGGGCCGGAGTTCTCCTGCCCCCTCCCCCGCCCGGCGCCGCCGTAGCACTTCGGTGCGTTGCACCGCGGGAATCTAGGCAGTTCAGAGTGCGACTGGGCGCTGGACCCCACCCGGTGGGCGACGGCACGCGTGCTTGCGCCTTTCCCCCGGGGTCCTAGCCGCTGCACCGCCGGGATCTGGGGAGGTACGGTGCCTGGCCTCTCGGTGCATCGCAGCTCTGGGCGCCGCAGCCCGCGGCCGCCAGCCTGCCTTCCTCGGCCCTGCCTCTCCCCTGGGGCACAGGCCGTCGGTGATCAGCGGAGCGGGGCTGCGGTGCGGCGTCCAGCGCATTCCCGCAGCCGGCCCTCCGGCCTGCCTTCCCCGCAGGCAGCCCGCGCCTTGGAGGGAGGGAACAGTCTGTACCAACACCGGCGCGGCCAGGCGGGGAGATGAGCTTCTTCGGCTTCGGGCAGAGCGTGGAGGTTGAAATCTTGCTGAATGATGCGGAGAGTAGAAAGCGAGCGGAGCACAAGACCGAGGACGGGAAGAAGGAGAAATATTTCCTCTTCTACGACGGGGAAACCGTCTCGGGGAAGGTGAGCCTGTCTCTGAAGAACCCCAACAAGCGACTAGAGCACCAGGGCATCAAGATCGAGTTCATTGGACAGATCGGTGAGTCGATTCCCCGGGATCTCCCCCAAGCCCCGCGTACCAAGGCCTCCCCTGGTATCGAGCGTGAGACGGACTGGGAGCAGAGATTTTTCCGGGCCCAGCTCCTGCGAGGCCTGTGACAGGTTCTTGTCAACTGCAGTCTAAAGCCTGGGCTTCACCCACGAGTCCCGCCCGTGGGCGACTCCCCCATGCATTCATTACCTATTCCATGCCAAAAGTGACAGCGTGCTGCTGGGGAGGTGGGGACAGCCTTAGATACGGTAGGGAGCCCCCTGCTGTATGGTCGGACGCTCACCTGGCGCCTAGATGTCCCTATTGTCTCTGCAGTATGCTCCTAGCTTTGCCTCTAGGACTTGAGATTTCCTAGTGAGGTGCTTAGGCAATATCCTGCAGGTGGGTTTGACAGCTACAGCTGTCAGATCCAATCCAAAGTTAAGCGGTGACCCCACCCACCCGTCTATCTTTTCCCCCCTTTAAAAAAAAATGTGGTGTGGCAGACAGGGTTCATAAATTCTGTTTGGCTCACCTCTACTCTGAACTACCTTTCATGTGCATGTTTTTTAAAAAAATACCTTTAGCCTGCCTCTTTTTGACTACCTATATTTCTCAGGCTTCATTATATGCTAGTTTTAATTGTATAATTTTCTCCTTAAAGTCAAAGAAGTGATATTGCAAGGACTATAATTAAATAATCAAAAATTTGTAGTGCTCAATAATCTTCAGATATTGTTAATTTTACTAGAACTGGACAAGGGAAGGTAGTAGAAAAAAATGGGGGAGCTAAGTGAGTATGGTTGCACATGCCTTTAATCACAGCACCTGGGAGGCGGAGACGCATCGATCTCTGTGAGTTGAAGGCCAGCCTGGTCTACATAGTGAGTTCCAGGCCAGCTGGCATTGCACAGTGAGACCCTGTTTCAAAATAAAACAAAACCCCACAAAGATTTGGGGAGCTGCCCATCATGGCTGGGTTGTCACCAATTCGAAGTATATGGAGTCTTTTGTGTTATCAGATCCCTTGGGTACTTCTAAAATAAAATATTTGTGTTATGAAGTCACCAGTAGGTTATTCTCCATGGATGATGAACACCCCCCTTCCCTGTACCCTGTACTGCACATATGGACATTGATTTTAGTGACTTCCTTGGGAAAGCTTGATACATTCACTGCTTAAGAGTGTAGCATAGCATCTGTTTTCTCCCTACTCCAAAAGCAGGGAGTACTGGTAGGAGAAACCCTGGGGAACGGAGCCCTTGTGGGTAGATTTGCAACCCACTGTCTGGCCTTAAGCATCTTCCCTCTGGTATTTAGAGCTATGAAATCCAGCTGAAGACTGGCTGATTATAGAGGAACTTTTTGTTTTTTGTTTTTTGTTTTTTTTTTAAAGCCAGGATGTGAAAGATCTGCTGCTGTACCAGAAAAGGGATTGGAGTGTGCATTTCACACTGCTGCTTGCCCTCCTGCTGCTGGCGTGGGGTGGCAGGACAGGAGCACTGACTGCCCTGCGCATTTGGAGCCTGGTGGTTGTTGTCGCGCGCTGTTAGCTGGATCCTCGCTCTCTTCCGAACTAGAATTCAGTGGCTTTCCTGACTTTCCACACAACAGTGCCTTGAGATACTGCTGTGTGTCCCCTGGGAGGATAAAATCAGCCCTAGTAAAGAGTCACAGGTCAGATTATATAAATCCAAAGCGTTTCGTGCTAAGCGTAATATATGGAATAGCAAGTACCTGCCTACTGAGAATTGGTAGTTCAAGTAGGAGATTTAAAGTTACTACATCTGTTCTTCTGCTCTGTAATACCAGGATACGCAGGTATGTTTTAGTCATTGTCTGTACCACTACTCCCTGATTGTGAGTAACGCAGAAAGGCCCCTGCTTCAGTGTGAAATGAGCCATTCTAGAAGGAACGCATGGTGTCAAGTCAAGGTCTCTTTCTCTTTTTATTTAAACGTTAAGGTAGCCAAAGAGGCCTTTTTGCTGTAATTGCCCCACCTGGTCTCTTGCCTAACTCCTTCTTCCAATATTGCAACCTTACTGAATTTTCTTAAAACCTTTTATTGCCAGGGTAATGTTCCCTGGGCCCTCGGCACACTGACCTGATAGGGCCCCAGCTTTGTCAGTTGTAAATCAAATATAATAAAAACCACCTGGTTATTGTGATGAGAGACACTGGAGGACTCTGTCTCGTGCCTCAGATAGAGGGTTGCTTTATAAAGGTAAAAGTAGTCAATTTAGTGACACTTCCATTTCACAAACTGTATTACAGCCGCTGAGTCAGTCTCCTCCCTGCCTAGACTTCTTCTGTTCTTTCCAGTTAGCTGGCCCTGTGGACTTTTACAGCGTACATGTTTCAGCTCTTTGCCTTACAGTGTGTGCTTCTGCCACACGTGGTTTCACAGCTAGCAGTGGGTGTGGTGCTAACAGCATATAGTTCACCTTCATTCACATGCATAAATTATAAAGTATATTTATTACTTGGCCTTGAGATATATTTTGTTGTCAAGGAGAAGACATCAGCTGTGTGATGGCATGCATTTATAATACCAGGACTCGAGAAGTTAAGCCAGGAAGATCTCGTGTTCAAAGCCAGTCTGGCTACAGAGCAAGTCCTTTTCTCAAAAAGGGGGGAAAAGCAATAAAGCAAAACGCCTTTCTAGATATGTTTGGTATAAAAGTTTCACTTCCCACTTTCGCCACCACGCTCTCCCTTCCTGTAATTGATTGATATTAAAGATGTACCAGCTTATTCAGAGGCACAAAGTACTTTCCCTGGCTTTGGTATGTCTTTATTTTCTTTGTGACTTCCCCAAAGAATCGAGGAATGACATATTGTGTCATACATCTAAGGCGGTTGTTCGGAAGTGACTCCAGGGCACCAGAGCGAGGCCCGTGGGCAACTTTGTTGAAGTTGTGGTTCTGTGGTTTTCTCCTTCATTGCATCCTTTGACTATGTATCAAGTAGGTGGAACTGCTGTCCTGCTACAAGGTCAGGCTATATGGGTAACTGTAGCTACAGCCAAGTGTTACCTACCTTCCCTGAGTTTTGCCCTCCTTCCCACTGAAACAGGTTGTACCTTGCTTGCTTGTTTGCTTGTTTGTTTGTTTGTTTGTTTGCTTGCTTGCTTGTTTATTTGGGGTCTTGGAGGAGCTGGAGGTACAGTGTCCCTTGTCTCACTCTCTAACCTGCTCTGGCCATCTCTTCTCTAGCCTTCTCATGGTCTTCTGCAAGGATGACCTTCCTAAGAGGCAGTTCTCATGGTGCGATCCCTTAAAAGCTGTTTTGTTTTGTTTGTGTTTTATCAGCTCCTTAGAGGGGGTATATTTATTTCCTTCCTGGAGCTTATCCCAACCTGCCTTTTCAGATTCATCTCTCAGTAAGCTCATCTTCACTGATGATAGCTCCTTCAACTAGTATCTTCTTCTCCTAGGGCACGGTGGTGGGTGGTGCACACGGATAGGCCCAGCACTGGGAACCCTGAAGCAGGAGATGCAGGAGTTCCAGGCCAGCCTTGGCTACATAGTGAGACCTCATCTAAAAATTAAAAGAGAGAGAGAGAGAGAGAGAGAGAGAGAGAGAGAGAGAGAAGAAGAAGAAGAAGAAGAAGAAGAAGAAGAAGAAGAAGAAGAAGAAAAAGAAGAGGAGGAGGAGGAGGAGGAGGAGGAGGAGGAGGAGGAGGAAGAAGAGGAAGTAAAAAATAGGGATGAGAGAAGTGACTCAGCAGTTAAGAGCACTGGCTGCTCTTCTAGAGGTCCTGACTTCAGTTGCCAGGACCCACCTGTCAGCTTACAGCCATCTATAACTTTACTCCCATGGAATCCAATGCTCTCTTCTAGTAAGCAGACAAACACGTAGGCAAAACACCTAAATACATAAGTAAATCTGCTTTGTTTTGTTTTTTGAGACAGGGTTTCTCTGTGTACCATTAGCTATCCCAGAACTCATTCCGTAGACCATGCTGGCCTCGAACTCTGAGAGATCTACCTGCCTCCTCCTGAGTGCTGGGATTAAAGGTATACAATGCCATTGCCCAGCTATGACTCTTTTTTTTGGGAGGGCGGGACTTCAAGACAGGGTTTCTTTGTATAGCTTTGGCTGTCCTGGACTCCTTCTGTAGATCAGGCTGGCCTTGAACTCACAGAGATCTGCCTGCCTTTGCTTCTCCAGTGCTGGAATTAAAGCTATATACCATCACACCTGGCTTTTTTTTTTTTTAAATCTGAAGTATAATAAAAAATTTCCCTTCTATATGAGGCCAAACTTCAGTGCTGCCTCTCCCCCACCCCCAAAGAAAATTCTGTTCCTTCTAATGGTTTGGTCTCTTCCCCTTGTATTTTTCTTTTTGAAGAGTATAACCTACTTAATTTATACTTTTTCTTTAAAAGCTTACTAATTCCTTCCTCTACTGTTCTAAATCCTAGGGTTAGCTCTTTTCAAGTAGGCTGTGACTTCATGATTATTGTGTTTATTTTGTTTCTTCAGTTGTCTGACCTCCAAGGCCAGACATTGCCTTCAGCCCATCACTAGTCCAGGGGTGACTAGTCTCAACAGCTAGCACATAGAAAGTACTCAGAGACTCTTTGTTACCGGGATGATACTGGTCCAGATCAAAAATTTTCCAAAAACTGTTTTCTGGACTTCCCCTCCCCCCACCCTTCTCATCTTTTTTAGAATCCAGGAACAAACTTAGAGCCACAGCCAAGCCAAGCAAGTATTTCACAACTCTGAATTCTGGTTCCTAGAGTTACTTTAATGAAAGAAAGGAACAGTCTAGACCGAGCAGCTAGGTTTCCTGCACTTGTCTGTGCAGGTGTGAGCTAGCTAGGTGTTCCTTTCAGTTCAGGCCACTGAGAACTTAGGTGGGATTATGGCCATTATGCACCGGTTAGAACAACATCTGGAGGGATCTGGAATGTCAGGGCAATACATTGATGTCAGCCTTATTTGTTTTTGCGTATCTTTTGGTTATTTTCCTATTTCAAGTTCAGATTACCTCTCCCTGTTGAAAAGAGAAGTTGCCAGGCCTGTGGCTTACAGGTCCTGGAGCAAAGGCTCTGAAGTTAGAGTTTAAACATTGTTTCAAAAAAAAAACCAAAAAACAAACAAAACAACAACATTGTTTCAAGAGAGTAATAAGTTCCTAGCCCTTAACTTAGATGCATGTTTTTGTAACCCTCTGTTTTTGGCTGCGTTGCTGTCCTCCCTATAGATAGCATAGTCATGCCAATAAATGTGTGGTAAGGGAAGTCGTCTAGGTTAGACCAGTGGGATTAGGAAAATAAGTAGAATTCAGAGAGCAGAGAGGGAACTCCTGCATGGTTATAGAAGAGGCCATTTTCCTGCTGGAACCCTGTGGGAGACACTGGAGGAGGAGCTAAGCCAGACTTGGGAGCCTTGGAGGCTAATGGGGTCAGATGAACCAAATGTAATTAGAAGGTCAAACTCGCAGAGATGGGCAGACACAAATATTGTTATACCCCAGAGCCAAATAGGTAATTTTTACAAAGTGTTTAGTGAGTTCATCAATACCAATAAGCCTGTCCTTTTAAAAACTCCAGAGACTTTTCTTTGAACTCATTTACTCTCAAAGTACCAATTGAAAGGAGCCTGTAGAGGTTACCGGGATCAATTCTGCCAGACTTACCAAGTTGCCAGCCGGGCATAGATTTTCACAGAGTAGAGTTGGAAATGCACAACCCAGAGGTGTCGTCGTCCCCATGGGCCTGCCAGGGCCGGGAGCTAGGGTGCAGCTATGGCCAGGAGGACCCTCGATCACACAGTCAGCAAACAGAGGCTGGGAGAGGCAGGTGAAAAGGCAGCTCTTGCTGCTGTGTATTTCTCCCAAGTCCCACATGAAACCTACACTGCAGGTGGCGGAAGCCCAGCAGCAGGTCCCAGGATGACTCAAAGGCCCAGCCTGTGATGTAAAGTTGGCTCAATTTCCTTCTACAGTGACAACCTCACTTCTTGGCCGTTGGTGGCGGGTATTACCATGAAAACATCCTGAGTGCAAAAATCATTTCCTCCTTTTGAGTGAAGACGAAAACTAATGACAGAAGTTACATGAACAACAAAGGATGGAGTGAGCGGTTCACTTTCTCACGTTTGCGATGCCTCTAGCTGTTGCTTTGGGAGGAAAGAGACACTTTGCTTTGGGAGGAAAGAGACACTTTTATAGTCTCCTTAGGGCCCAGGCTTCTTGCTAGAACACTTGGATTTTCTTTCTGAATTCATTCAAGATGAAACTAACCTCTCTGGCAAATAGCAGTGTAAAGCTACTATTTGTGCACTTTTGGCCACAGTGTTTGCAGAAGCATCCCAAGTTGTTTATAAAATTACAAACCAAAAAGGCTAGATATGACAGCATATACTTACAATCCGGGCCAGGAGAATGACCACAAATTAAAGCCATTCAGGGCTATGTAGCAAGACCCATCTTAACAGGATAAAACAACAAAAGGCTGCTCTAGCTCTCCTGAGACCACGGTGTTCTCTTATGGAATTTCACGGAGGCACTGGTCCTGATGTGATATAGGAAGAGGAGCACTGGGGCGAATGTGATGCTGTACAGAAAGATGGGCCAGGCAGTGTTCGTGTGTAAGGTCGCTAGGCCCCTCAAGTACCAGCAGCCTGGCCACGCGCTGAGCCTTCTCTGTTTTGTTTATTTCTCATGTTGCCTTTGGGCTGTATGATCACCGCCTTTGCTTTCCCCGCCCCTCCCCTTCTCTTTCCATCTTCCTTTTGATGCTGGAACTTTCCATTGGAAGTTTATGGCCATTAGGGAAATGTGCTTAAATGAATTCATTGGAACTGGGGCAAAAATCTTAACACGTGGGAGCTGAGGTACAGGGTTCCCAAGTTAGGAGATCAATTCTCACATGAGCCAGCACCATCTACCAGGCTATGTAGCAAGACTGAGTGGAGGATTTCCTGTCACTAAAGATGGCCAGCTCAGTCCTGCCCGGTCCTTCTCTGCACGTTCTTCCTTTCCTGGGGGCACAGGTAGTTACTGGGTTACTCACTTTCTCCCACATAATTTGGAACTGTCACCTGCCGTCAGTGGGTTTGTGCATTATTACTCACTGCCTATCATGTCACCCACTGCTGAGATCACTTAGTATTTGGAAAAAGAAGTAGATTATTTTTACTAAGAGACTGATGGCCGGGCATGGTGGCACATGTTTTTAATACCTAGCACTCAAGGCAGAGGCAGGTGGATCTCTGTGAGTTTGAGGCCAGCATGGTCTACATAGTAAGTTCCAGGACAGCTAGAGCTACAGAGAGACACTGTCTCAAAAAGCCAAAAAAAACAAAAAACAAAAAAAAAAAAACCAAAAAACAAACAAACAAACAAACAAAAACACTCCTCCAACTCATTGATCAAAATATAACTAGGTAGGAAATAAGCCACATATATTAGCCACAGATACACTGTAAATTTGTATGGAAATAATATCCCTACAATAGAATTATCTATACTATCACCACTTTCATGAATTGGATAAATACACTTTGCATTTTGTTTGCTTGTTTGTTTAGTTTGGCCTTTCTTTCTTTTCCTAATGCTGGTGTCAAACCCAGAGCCACTTCATGTGTGCCAGACAAGTACTCAACCATGAACCGTCCCCCCAGGTCAAGTTGGGTAAATCTTACAATAGCTCACTCAGCTCCAAATGCCCCTAAGCCAAAGAAATGCTCTGAGGGATGAGCACATCAGGGGAAGCTTGTGGAGTGTTGGGGGATTTTGCAGTCAGGTTACAATTGACAGCTGAAATGGTTTCTCTTTGTGAAGAGATGGTCTTCTCCCCAAGACAGGGCTAGAGACTGTGTTGGCACCAGAGAGGCAGGATGTCTGGTTTCTTGAGCCCATTAAGGTTTTGATTGCAGTCAAGGCTTTAGATCTTATACTATTGGAGCTGGACCCAGGGCAAGTACACTGCTCAGCTGAGAGACAGATGATGCTCTAGAAATGCTGGGAGCCAGGACCAGGCCTGAGGGGCAGCTGCTCCATTGCCCCTCCTGTGGGGTACAGCCTGGCACAGTGCTTGAACTCAAGAATATTTGAGGGCTGAGGCTTGACCTATCATGTGGCCATATAGCATCGCAGGCAGAGTTAAGTGTGTTCTACTAGGGGCCAGGAAGTTGGCGCTGTGGGCTTCCTCTTTCAAGGGCCTTCAGTCCAAAGTAGAAAAGAAAGGCCGAAATCAAAACTTAATCTTAAGTTGTAGAATACAAAAAGACAGAAAATAAGATGGGTCTGATGATAACGGGAGCTTATCATGAAGAAATATCAGCTGGGCGTGGGCTCATCTCACAGGTCCAGGGTTTGGGAGGATAGGACGAAAGGATTGCTGTGAGTTTGACGCTAGCCTGCCCTACATAGGAAATTCTGGGCCAGGTTGGGCTATGGAATAAGAAGGCCTGATCTACTCATCTTGTGCAGGGTTATTGTAAGGCCGATATAATAAAGTACCTATGCATAGCCTACAAATATTAGCAAGGTGCCCTGGTTTTTATATTGATTCTCTTGAGACATACTGAAAAGCCGCTCACTTAGTCTCTTCTAACCGTCTCAGAATTTCCTTGCCTTTATTGGTGCTTGGTTAATGGGTTGCTAACAGCTGACAGGAGCAATAGCCTGGGGCATCACATCGGTATTTATTTATTTATTTATTTATTTATTTATTTATAGGTAGCTTTATTTAATCAGTCTTTTGCCTACATGTATATGTGTGCACTACATGCTTGCCTGGTGCCCATTGAGGTCAGATGAGGGCAGTTGACCCCTGGAAGTAGAGTTGCAGATGGATGTGTGTCACCATGTGGGTGCTGAGACATGAACCCAGGTCCTCTGCAAGAGTAACAAGTGTTCTTAACCAAAGAGTTATCCTCATATTGGCTTTTTTTTTTTTAATGGATTCTCACTCTGTGAAGCAGAAGAGTCAGCTGGGGACGGTGGTGCACGCCTGTTAATGTAGCTATTTGAGACTGAGCCAGGAGAATTCCTTATGCCCGGGAACTAGTGGCCAACCAAGGAACATAGTAAGACCCTGTCTCAAACAAACAAACCAAAAAGGAAGGGTTTTTGCAAAGGCATGTGTATGGGGAGGTCTTTGGAGGGGCTGGAGTCAGGGAACGAGAAGAGACCCTAAAACAAGGCCACAAATCTAGTTTGGGAGCCCAGGCCTATGGTGCCTCCAACCTGTTTAAGTAGCCCAGGTCGGCTAGAGAAGGCTTTCTTCTCTCTACAGAACTCTACTATGACCGTGGGAACCACCATGAGTTTGTGTCCCTGGTGAAGGACTTGGCTCGGCCAGGAGAAATCACCCAATCACAGGCCTTCGACTTTGAGTTTACTCATGTGGAAAAGCCGTACGAATCCTACACGGGACAGAACGTGAAGCTACGGTAAGTGGGCTCTGCTGTTTATGCTGTGCCCCTGAAGCTGTCCCACGGAGGCACGGCCTGAAGCTTCATGGCTTTTAAGGGTCTCTTATGTGGCACCTGAGAAGGACAAGTGGTGCCCTAGCACTGGCTCCCTTGGGGGAGAGCTGTCTGATATTACTTCCTATGGCCGTCTTTGAACTTTAATGTAGTCACCGTGACCTTTATACATGTTACCATTTCACGGAGTCCCTCAAGACCTTGGAGAGAGTAGGAAAATGTTTATGAAGCAAAGGAATTTTAGTCTGTATTGCCTTTGTTTCTAAGGTAATTCATTTCATTAGAAGTTTATATAATTTAAGTCACACCCATTTTTTAACAGCTATTTCTTAAAAAAATTGTAAATTTCAGTAATTGGCTTTCATACCTGAGGTGGCCACAGACAGACCCCCCCCCCCCAGCTTGTTTTCCAGAGGAACTGACCCCTCCCCATCTGCCTCTGCCACACGACAGCAATGTCATTTTGGACTCTGTAACTTAAAAAGCATTGTCTTTTGAAAATATATCTGAGTTTAGGATTCTAACTCCAGATCTGTCATCTCCTCCATCCAGGAGGAGATAAGAAAGCAGTGTCACACAGCATGACAGAGCCTTTAAAACATGGACACTGGGCCGAGCATTTGGCTTGGGGGCGCCCGTGCCTATCAGAACATCGGCTGAGGCCCATCCCAGGGGTAGTAAACAAAGAACGCTAATATGGACACCTGAGATTATTTCCCCTACTACAGTCTGGGGAACTGAGGAAGGAGACTGATGCCTGGGCCTCTTGGGTTAAAAATAAAGCCCACAGCATCCCTAGACTCGCAGATGTGACATCACAGGGAGGAGGCAGACTCTCCTGTCACTCCAATCACCCGATCCCATCTCAGGAGATCAACTTGTTTTCACTACCCGCAGGCCTGGGCTTCAGATGGTGAGGATTTCAGCAAGACCAACATCTCCCCTTCTTTCTCCTGGTTTCCCTCCATCCATCAGAGCTCTGTTTATAGATGTTTTTGAAATATTTGCACCTGAGTTCCCACTAAAGACCAAGTCATCCTGCCACTCTACAGAAAACGTCAGTGAAGATTATCCATCCAGCAGCGCCTCAGCTGGGCTACGGGAATTGTTAAAAATAAAGGGGGAGGGCGATGCCTTGACATAAGGTCTTGTTATGTTGCCTAGGCAGACCTCAAACTTGAAATCCCCCTGCCTCAACCCCCTGAGTGCTAGGATTACTGGTGTGTGCCACTGAAGTGACTGGTACAGGCCAAGGACGCCCAAGACCAAGCTCTTAGCACAAAGGAGATACATTTGCCCCAGAGGGTCAAGGGCAGGGAATACAAGACAAAGACAGGAGATAGAGGATGAAAGAGGGGGACAGGAACAAGGGAGGGGATGGGGGTGTTTGTCCCAGAGGGGGACAGGACAAAGGACTGCCTCTGGATAGAGAGGAGACAGAAGTGGCCCATAGGCAAATGACAGTTTATAGCCCAGGTTAGGATGAGGTGTTTAATTTCAATTATGCATATTAATCAGGTGGGCCAAAGGGGGGCTTTTGATTGCTAGATTTCAGTAGTTTGATAGATAGACCTTGGTAGTCAGCCTCAGGAGGAAGAAGTGGCCAAATAAGGGACTAGACCTTGGTGGCTGGCTTTAGGAATGTAATCTAACAGTTTTTAGCAAGGCAGAGGGAATTGAGGTGAAGGGCAAGGCCTGCCAGAGCCATGTTTGCCATGCTTGAGTTGGCTAGAGTCCCTTCAGCCACCATGCTTGCTTCTTCCCACCCTAGTGGATTTGCTTTAGTGTTTTTATGTCAGGAAGAAAGGTATTGAGAACAATAAGGTGGTTCCTCAAAACTAAATAAATAAGCTGAAAGCTGAGTGTACAGCAGCATGTGAGCATGCTTAGAGAATATGCCAATCACTGGCTCAGTCCCCAACAACACACACGTGCATAATTAAACAGAATCACTCCAAAATAATTGGACACTGAGTCTGGAACAGATAATCTGACATGTTATGACCGTAGCAATCATGGTGGCACATGCCCTTCATACTAGCACTAGAGAAACAGAAGCAGGTGATCTCTGAGTTCCAGGCCTGCCAGGGCTAATAGTGAGCCCCTATCTCAAAAAACAAACAAACAAAGCTACATTCCATCAGACATGGTGGTATATGCATTTGGGAAGCTGAGGCAGATGGATTTCTATGTTTGAGGCCAGCCGGATCTACGTAGCAAGTTACAAGTCACCCAGAGCTATAGAGTGAAACCCCACAACACCAACAAAATTACGTTCAGTAGTTCAGTAGCATACTGGAGTGTCAGGAGTTCTCAGCCTCTCTCGGTTGTGGGTGGGAGAAACAGTGTTTTTCTTTTCTCTTTTTGGTGGTGGCGGGGTGCCATTAGAGGAAGTCTCTGTGAGGGGCAGAGACTTGTTTAGGTCCTAAATCAAAACAGCCTAAAGCAGAAAAGAATTAGAGATCTTGACTTGAATCTTTAATAGAGTAAAACACAGTCTTTGACAGGCAGTGAGGTGGAATCGAGACTTGAGCAATTAGAAAGGGTTAGGGACAAATACCTTGTGCAGTTTTGACAGAGGCTACTGAGG
This sequence comes from Acomys minous, assembly GCF_964271855.1. Taxonomy (NCBI): domain Eukaryota; kingdom Metazoa; phylum Chordata; class Mammalia; order Rodentia; family Muridae; genus Acomys; species Acomys minous. The sequence continues at coordinate 89,001,248 of NC_140494.1, read as the reverse complement.
TAAATAAAAAGGACTGCCTGGAAGTGGTCAACGCCACACAGAGCTGGTAGCCTGAGTGTGTAGTTGATGTGCTTAGCATGTTTTCATTAGTTTTCCAGGAACTCTTAACAGGTACTTGGATTATCAAAGTATTACTCAGAAGAAATTATAACTAAGGGGACTCTTTCTTCCCAAGACTGTTAGCATAACATTCTACCCAGGGCACTGGGATGCTGGAGAAGGCCCTGCTGAGTGGCTGTTAAACCTAAACTCCATTTATGTGTCTTTTTTCAAACCTGTGCTCTATCATGCACCTGCCTCCTCCAGTTAAATCAGATTTGGTTGATACATTGTTGCATCACATGGAGACTTGTTCTTGGAGTAGCTTTTGAACGGTAGTTTTTAAATGACCCTTTCCCAGTCTTGGTTTTTCTGTTTGTTCGTCTCTGCCCAGATTGGGAGCGTCCTGCCTTGTTCTTACCCCATGCCTAGCACAGGCTTAGCTAAGAAAGACTGCTGAAACGGACACTTGGCTCCAAGTCTCCATTTCCTAGTCCTCAGTGGCTGTGCTCAGATAGCCTGGAGTTAGATAAGTAAACAAACCCTCCACTCAGATGCTAATTAGTGGTGGTGGGGACACAAAAAGCCTTTAAGACCTGCTGTTGGAGGAGAAAGCAAAGAAATCACTTTTACTAAGACAGCGTTCATAGTCTTGAGCTCCCAAATGGACCTGTGTGTAGGTTGTAGGCATAATTTTTTCCAAGAAAAGGGCCCATAAATTCTCAGATCTATGAAGCCCCAAAGGGATAGCCATTACTTACTGTAGGGTTCTCTCAGGTGGGCTGTTTAGCTCTCTCACTTCTGTAGCATCTAGAATGTGGAAGCGCTCACTTAGGAGGACTCCGTCTCTTACAGCTATTTCCTTCGAGCCACCATCAGCCGCCGCCTCAACGATGTTGTCAAAGAGATGGACATCGTAGTTCACACACTCAGCACGTACCCGGAGCTGAACTCATCCATCAAGATGGAAGTCGGGATCGAAGACTGCCTGCACATTGAATTTGAGTATAACAAATCCAAGTAAGTGTCCTTCGCCACAAATAATTATCCACAGAGGCCCCATGACTGCACAGCTTCATGGTGTTGTACTGCAAGGGGAGACATCACAAAGTAATATAGTAGATGTTAGGCTAGTTATGAATAGACAAAATAGACACTTCAAAGTTCAGCATATTAAATTATTTCCTTTTTGGTCTTTATTTTGTTTTGTTTTTCGAGACAGAGTTTCTCTGTGTAGACTTTGCTGTCCTCAAACTCACAGAAATCTGCCTGCCTCTGCTTTCTGCTTCCCTGAGTGCTGGGATTAGAGACATGTGCCACTGCACCCAGCCAGTATATTAAATTATTTAGGATCACATATTTAAGCATTAAGATGCCTCTCAAAGTCAAGGTAAACTAGCTTTTCGGTTGTTTGTTTTGGATGCTGGGTAAAGCCCCTTCCTTCCATGGGTGAGAATAGTCGGCGAACACAATGCCACTATCATTTGTTTCCTCCCTGCTTTAGGGATCAAAGTGAGGAAGGAAACCATGCACCGGCAATGGACTGCTTCCTTCCTGAGCCAAAACGATGTACAGTCCCGAATACCTGGTGCCTTTTGATAAAGGCCTTAAAATAGCTGTACCTGGCAGGCCGGGTTTTAAACTGTATTTACGATTAGAGCATCAAAATATTTGTTTGTAAACCACAGATTCTCTGGCAGTCTTACCTTTCTTTGGAATATAATCTATTCTTGAAGGTATTTGGGGGTCAATCCAGAAGGGAAAGGATGATCTTCTCGCAGGCATCTATTAGCCTTCTTACTGTCGTGACTTTCCCCAGGCCCACTGCCAACCAGAGACCAGGATTTAAGGAGAGCCCGTCTGTTTACCAAGGCCTTAGGAATAGAAGGAATTCCAATACTCAACTGTGTAGACCAGGCTAGCCTCAAACTTATGATCCTGTTTTGACCTCAGAAGTGCTGGGATGGCAGGCACATGCCACATGTCTGATGGGTAGAGTTTTAAACCAGGAGCATACCTGGACTCCAAGAACAATTGTGAAACAAAGTGACATGTTCCTCTGCTCTCTGGCTGGGAACCTAGTGAGGCCTCAGAAGATGACCATTGTGACCCCGAGCCAGTCCTGCTTGGCCGGGCCCACCTGTTGGATAGGGAACAGGTGCTAGAAAGTAGCAAGTCCCCCCACCCCCAGGTCTCTGTACTTAGCCTGGTCCTGTCCACTAATCCTCCAACACTAATGAAGACAGCAACTAGCAGCAATGCTTTCTATCAATAAGAGCCTGGAGCAGCCACTGGTCAGCGGCAGTTTTGGATAAAAGATGTTTTAGAGTCAGTTACGTGCAGACAGGAATAGCTACTCCTGGTCTTCCAGTCTCTTTGTACAACAGGTGATACCTTAAAGGACCATGAAACATGTTTCTCACATGGGTGTGCTCCTGTGAAAGGGTTCAGTATAGTAAAAGAATGCTTCTTTTATACAAGTACAGAAAACCTTAGCATCCAGGCATTGGCTCTAAATAACCCTAAGAAAGGCTGCTGGTGGCCCCCTGCTGTGTCTGCAGGTGTGGAGTTTCTGGCTCTAAGCCTGCAGCTTTTCTAGGAGACTGTAAGCAACAGTACTAGAATCAGTGGGGAGCACTAGAGCCTAGAACTACAGATTGCCTATTTGAACCCTTTCACAGCCAGCTGAATGATGAGTCTGTCCAACTTCTTTTTCCCCAAGTGCCAAGTAAGGAGGCCCAGGAGGCCCAGTTCTGAAGCCTGTGCTAGGGTCACATAACATTGAGTCTGAGCTTCACGTTTGAAGGGTGTGTTGTCTTTCTGGCACACCTGAAACAGGGTGTGCATACACAGATACCAGCGCTCTGGGCTAGCCCACAGGGAAGGACTTAAAGGGTTGGAAAGTGTTATGCAACTTGGCTGGATTCCTCGGAGCCCATAGAGCCAAGCCATACAGGCAGAGCGCAGAGAGCAGGAAATGGTGCAGAGGGAGATTGACTTCTTTTGTCTTCTGCGTCTGTCTGGGCTGTCTAGCGCAGAGCAGGCAGAACCATTTACTAGGAAGTGTTAAGGCCACTTCCCTAAAGACACTGTATGGAGAGTAAAGTGGAAGAAAGACACTTGATTCCTGTGTTTGTTGTATTGGCCCAATACATTAGAAAAACACGTACGTTAAAAACTACTAACGAAGCCCGGCATGGTGGTGCATGCCTGTAATCTCAGCATTCGGGGAGGCAGAGGCAGGAGGATCTCTGTGAGACCAGCCTGGTCTACAAAGTGAGTCCTGGACAGCTAAGGCTACACAGAGAAACCCTGTCTCAAAAAGACAAGAAATAAAACAAAACAAAACCAAAAAACAAAAATCAACGACAAAAAAACTCCTCACTGTATAGCTGTTTAAGAAGGTATACGTAGTTAATCCTAGCACTCAGGAGGAAGAGACAGACAGTTCTGTATGAGTTTGAGGCTAGCCTGATCTACAAAGTGAGTTCCTGGACAGCCAGTAGAAACCCTGTATCGAAAACAACAACAAAAAACCCAAGGTATATCCTGTGGAGACAGAGCAGATAAACAAATATTAATGGTTGAAATAACATGTGTCATCACTTGAGCAGGATGTGGAAGAGAAAAGACACACAGATTCCAATGAGGGACATACCGGGAAACTATTCCGCAAAGTGAGGTTGAGCATATGCTTCCATTATACATCTCACCAACAGGGGCCTCCTAGACAGGAAGAGGCTAGCGACTACTGCTGTCTGACTTTCTCCTCCTCCTCCTCTTCTCCAGGTACCACCTGAAAGATGTCATTGTAGGGAAGATATACTTCCTGCTGGTGAGAATCAAAATCAAGCACATGGAGATAGACATCATCAAACGGGAGACAACCGGCACAGGTCCCAATGTATACCACGAGAACGACACAATAGCCAAGTATGAGATAATGGACGGGGCACCAGTTCGAGGTGAGCCTCCTGGCCCGCGGCCACTGCCAGTATTTGCTCCCAGGCTGTGTACAGAACTTGGGAAAGGCTCAAATTGTTGAAGTTTTATATATATATATATATATATTTTTTTTTTTTTCTTTTTTTTCTTTCTTTCTTTCTTTGAGACAAGGTCTCACTATGTAGCCCAGACTGATGTGGAACTCATGGGAGTCCCAGCACCCAAGTGGGAAGAGGAGGGAAACGCTGAGTGTGTGGAATGTCGGCGTCCTACCTCATGCACAGCTACAACATCCCACACTGACCCTGTTTATATATTGACTTATACTTAAGATTTCCCATGGCTGTCACTCCCTTGGGGTGGAGGCAGGAGTACCAGGAGTTCAGTATCATCCTTGACTACCTACATAGAGAGCTTTAGGCTACATGAGACCCTGTGCTTCCCTCGCTCCCCCCTCCTCCTCCTGCCCCACCCCTACCCCCTTCCCCGTGGCAAGGAAAAGTTTGAAACTCATTTAAGATACAGATGAATATTTAATTGCCTTTTCCTCTTGGCATCCTGGCTTGTTTTGCTGCTCAGGGCAAGAGATCTGTGGACTCCAGCCATTTTCATTGCTTGCTTCTGGCTATAGTAACATGTTTCACTCGAGGAATTTATTGGCCGGCCATGAAAGTGCCCTACTCCATTGCCGGCTCATGCTACAAGGGCTTCAGACAACAGCAGGAGCCACTGGAGGTGGTCCTCCTTGCGCACTGCAGGGCCCCTGGGATGAGGTGGCTTGAAAGCTCTTTGCTGTTTGGGAATCTGGAGGGTTCTGGGAAGTAGCAATCATTTCCATTCCTGATTGGCTCCATAGCGATCGAGGACGAAGGTCTGATCTCACTTTGAAGCGGGTGGTAGTACATTGCCAGTGGGTGTTCCAGGGGGAAGGAAGATGCCACATTGAACAGCGCACAGCACTGGAGACAGCATGGGCCCTCAGTGTTCCCACTATCAGCCTGTTGGGAGTATTGGGATCCAGCCCTCTTACCTCTAATGTTTCATATTTCTGAGCAGTTGTGCAAGTACAGCGAACTGTCCTTTCTCCCGTACAAAGGAAGTGGGGCACAGAACAACCCATGATTAACGCTTCACTTATATTTAGCCTACAGTTGGCCTTTCTCAGTAGAATTATTGTCCTCATTTTGTTCCTCTTACTGGAGTATGATAGGACCTAAAATATGTCACTGGATTCTCTGATTTCCCACATGAGAGCTACAGATGTATTCAGAAGTAAACTGGCTACTGGCAACAGGGCGCAGAATGAATGTTCTGTTTCCTGGGCTGCCCTACTGCAGGTCACCATTGGGGTGGAGATGTGTTGTGGGGCACACAGCGACTAGTTTCAGGGAGGGATAACCATTGGAGAGAGCTCCGTGGTTAGGAGCACTCGCTGCTTTTGTAGAGACCTGAGTCCTAGCACCCACATCAGGCAGCTCAGTCTCTTCTAATGCCAGCTTTCTTCTGGCTGCCTCAGATACCTGCGCACACATGTACATAGTCACATATAGATACAAACACACACCACCAATAAGAGGAAATGAAAAGAAAAAGACACCCAGTAACTTAACAGACTTACTGGGTCACACCTCTGATTCCAGCACTTGGGAGGTCAAGGCAGAGGGATTGCTGTGAGTTCAAAGCCAGCCAGAACTACATAGAGGCCATGTTTCATTCACATGATTTAAAAACAAAACCACAAACAGACAAAAACCCCAGGAACAAAGCACATTGCACATAGCAAATGGTGCCTAATGGCTCCCCTACACCATCCAGCCAGTGTTCCTCGCCTCACTCAGCTGCAGTCTGACTTACGGTGGCCAGGATGGCTGTTGTAGGACAGTGTCTGTTGTGTCCCTTACCCTCATGTTTGCCTCACCCCTTACAGGCGAGTCTATCCCTATCAGGCTCTTCCTGGCAGGATATGAGCTCACACCCACCATGCGGGACATCAATAAGAAGTTCTCTGTGCGCTATTACCTCAACTTGGTGCTGATAGATGAGGAGGAGCGGCGCTACTTCAAGCAGCAGGTGGGTGCCCTCTCCAGGGCCCCGAGTCCCCTTGGACACAGGGCAGAAAGGCCACAATTCCCACAGAGGGCTATCTTTACTCTTAACACCTCTATCACTTGTTTTTGTTGTTGTTGTTGTTGTTTAAGATTTATTTATTATTATGTATACAGTGCTCTGCTTGCCTGTATACCTGCATGTCAGAAGAGGGCACCGGATCACATTATAGATGCTTTGTGAGCCACCATGTGGTTGCTGGGAGTTGAACTCAGGACCTCTGGAAGAGCAGTCAGTGCTCTTAACCTCTGAGCCATCGCTCCAGCCCTGTCATCAAGTGGTAGAAACACGGGATTGCCTAGAACCCCACAGCGGCAGTGCGGGTTCCCACATGATAATACCTAGGGTCTGCTTTCTCAGGCCTAATTGATTAGGCTTTTGTGCGCACACCAGCAACATGGGTATTAGGAGCCATCGCTCAGATGAGAGATTCCCTGGGACCAAGGTGGGGACCCCTGAGAAAAGCATCCCCAAACCTCTTTCAAGTACCATATTGCTCCTTCTTCCAACTCCATAGGAAGTGGTGTTGTGGCGGAAGGGTGACATCGTACGGAAGAGCATGTCCCACCAGGCAGCCATTGCCTCACAGCGCTTCGAGGGCACAACCTCCCTGGGTGAGGTGCGGACCCCCGGCCAACTGTCTGACAACAACAGCAGGCAGTAGGCCCCCGGGGCCAAGAAGTTGCTGGGCTTCTACTGCAGCACCCCCATCTACCAGACACCAGCGGCTGGGGGCGGGGGAGGATGGTGTGAGGCTCCACTGGCCGTAACTTGCAACACTGAAAACAAATCATGTTTTTTACTTAAATTCTTTTTTCTGAAGAACCTAAGGGGCTTGGGTTGGGCAGCAGTCTCCCTGAGATTCTGCAGCCTAGATAGGGATAGGGAGTGGGAACATTCTGGAAACTAGTACCTCCTTTCGGAGGAACTGTCTGTTAAGGCTGCCTTAAGCCTTAAAGCAGAGTTGAGAGCACACATCCTTGGCTCCCGGTTCTCTGGGCTTCCTGATACAGAAGCTGAGTATGTCCTGATAGCAGGGCTCTGGGTAGTCACGTCCTACACTCCCTTCAACCGTTCTGAGGTAGTGGCAGAAGTTGTTGGGCCTGCCTCATCTAAGTTGGAGGAAGACTCAAGATCAGGAAGCTACCTCTGGGGCATCTGGGACGTGGTGCTCTGAAGTTTCCAGTCACCTCTGGCCTTTCACTACTGGGACCAGACACCTCTCTTCTCATCTTCTGTAGCTTGTCAGGAACCATACAGGAGCCTAAGGAAGAGCCTGGGGCTGACTGTCCTCTCACTTGTGAGGAACAGGGCCACAGAAGCCATGAGACGGTGTCACACATGGATGGCCAAGGGGCTAAGCTAGGGGAAAACATCAGGCAAGGTAACTAACTGCCTGCCTTCACATGACTCCACTCGGCAACCCAATGTCTGGGTTGTTCTAGGGAATTATTTTCAGTTATCCACAAGCACTAAGCAGAGGGTCTGTTTCCTTTAGTATAGACCCTTAGAAGAGGCGGGATCTATTTGCGTCCGTAAAGTGATCTGTCATTACCCCCTTGCCCTCCACTTGATTTCTGGAACTGGGCTTGGTTTCAGGCATGTAGTTTTGTTCTTACTAGCACTCCAAACCCTTTCAACCCACTGTCTACAAGTTAAAGGAGGAAGGGCCCCTGCACAAGACCCTGCCACTGTAACTTCAGAATAATTCTGCTTGCCAAATTATATCTTTGTCGTCACCAATTCACTGACTCAAAATTAGGACTGCTGTTTTTTTTTTGGGGGGGGGTTGTTTTTGTTTTTTAATTTAAAACAAAATAGGGAAATTTTTGTGTATGTTGGAATGCTAGAGAAAAAGCTGTTCTTCCTCCTGCTCTGTGCTTGGGCCTGCAAGTAGTAAAGGGGTTAACTGTCCTTTCTGCCTTGTCTGGGAATGACCAGGGATTATCTCCTGTTGGACGATTAAGTGGACCTGATGCTCAACACATACAGTATTCGCTGGTCTGTGTTCTCTCTGATTTGGAAAGTAAAGGATTTTTTCCTGTGTCGTCTTTCAGTTCATGTGAAAATAGGAACTCTTCTTAGAAGTCAGTGCAATCTCTGGCTTTGATGGGACAGGGCTGAATGATCACAGGTGACCCATCACATGATGAAAGACACTTGGGGTGACTCGGGGTAGCAGATCTAAGGAAAGTAAAATTTTCTCCATACCAGACCCCAAGTTCAGGTGTGACATGCAATCCCTATGGGAACAGGTTCACCGACCCAGCTGTCCTTGGATCTCAAGGCCAGGGCCCCAGCATACGAGGGAGGTAGGTTCTGTGCTCCTGCCCTTTTCAGGGTAAAAGCCTAGACACTGCTGTGCCTCCTAATAGCTCATTAAAAGCATTTGTCAATTTCTCTGCCTCCCAGCTGACAACACAAACTCACTTTTCAACTTTGCTAATATTTTAAGCCTTTCTCTTGGGAGAACTAGAAGGTGTAATGTGCTGTTTCCCTCAGGAGCTGTGCAGGCCAGGTCTTGTTTTCTCTGACTTTGTCCCCATTTTCTTTTCTCTGCCAACTGTGAAAGTATGGGAAGGCTCCCATACCAGTCCTTTAAGGTTCCCAAACCTGGAGTGCGTAGGTACTAAACCAAGCAGTGCAACTTGTAATTAAGAAGCTGCAGTGTTTACATGTTTCTTAATGTGCTGTCTTTTCAATGGCTGTATTTTAAAAGAACATTTGTTTTAATGGTGTCTCTAATTAAAGGAAGCCCTATGGCTTTGGAGGCATTGTGCCCATGGTCCACCAGATTCTGTGTTCTTTTCTTCTTAACTGCCTCATCTCTGACACACTGGCAACAAAACATTCAGACTGACTCCAACCTTTGCCTTCTTTTCCAGTGGATGGTAAACATAACGAACACTGCTGTAATAACCACCCATTTTAGGCAAGCATGGCTCCGTTCAGGTTAATCTAGCAGCTTGCCTGAAACCACTCATGTTTTCAACTTTGGTGGGACCCAGAAGACTTAAGGCAGATGAAGAAGACGAGTGCCATAGAAGTATCAAGACAGGTTTCCTGAGTGCTTACAGACAAGGGACCCAGTCCTGCACTCTCGTATTTACTACCTAGCTACAGAGGCAGGGGCAGGTGACAATGGACAGCATCTTCCAGTTGGCAGAAGGGACCACGCCTGAACATAAGACATCTACAGTGGAGGGTTCCACCATACCCAACGCAAGATTAGAAGAAAGTGCTTTCAACATTGTCATTAAATCTTTTATTAGGAAAATTAACAAACTCCCCATGCACATGATCCCAGATAGCAATACCATGCTTTCTCCTTCTGTCTTATAAAATCTTGACTTTGTGGATCAATGGCTTGTTCACTCCATCAATACAGCCTTCATTAACTTGGTTCTGTTTCCTCCAGGCTCAAAATAAAATCAAACTCTTCTAAAAAAGAAAAAGTGGGGGTCAACAGGGAGGGAAAGGGAGAACGGGTGTTGATCTTCTCCTGCACAGGGAAGCTGATGACAGGCACTGGCCGGCTACTTGACAAGTTCCTTCAGCAGGTAGTTGTCCATTCAAAAAGTATGGAATAGGGCTGGAGAGATGGCTCAGAGGTTAAGAGCACTGTCTGCTCTTTCCAAAGGTCCTGAGTTCAGTTCCCAGCAACCACATGGTGGCTCACAACCATCTATAATGAGATCTGGTGCCCTCTTCTGGCCTGCAGGAGTACATACAAATAAATAAATAAATATTACAAAAAAAAAAGTGTAGAATATCTTGGGGTACTGGCTACAGTGAGCATCTTAAGAGCCTTCTTCATGGTTGGCAAAGGTGAGGTCACCAGCTCAGGGTTAATACTTTCTCCACATTTAGGTCTTACCTTGAGTCAGAGGCTGAACTGAAAGTCTCTGGCGAGTGAAGAGAGTCATGGTTTTCAAGGGGCCACCAGTAGCCTTGTGGGCCTGGTGATGGGCTTTCAGTTCATCCAGGGAGATGAAACGCTTCATCATTCGAACAAACTGTACATCCACCTGTTGGACAGCATTGTAGGGGACAGAAACATGTTCAGCCAATCCTAAGCAATGGGTCACCATGTTGCCGAGCCTGTCCTTGAACTCCTGTCCCTGAATCAATTTTCAAGCCTCGGCCTACTGGGTGGCTAAGACTACAGTCTTGCTTCTGTGCCCACCCAGAGTTTTTGCTATTTGCAGGAGGTGCCTGGTGTTAGGGCTGCCAATATTTTGTTCTGTTATCCCAATTCAGTAAAACTGTATCTAACTGCGAGCTGGGCTGCGCTCCTTCACCCAGAAGCACCCCACACTCTTTCTCGCCTTTTGACCGTTCTCCCCTATGAAGCAGGAGGAACAATTAGTACTCACCATCGACCATTTAGGATTGTCCTCTTTGCTGGATGGGTCATAATGGGGATTGTTTTTCTCAAACTGTGTGTGGTCTGGGTACGCCTCCTTTACAATCTGAAAACAAATCCCAAATTTGCAATCATTTTAGCTCCTGACTTCCTATCTCTCTCGGCAGAGACAGCTGGTAGGTACTCAGACATCTGGAAATGGCAACCGAAGCAAGCATAGCTAGGAGAAAAATCCTACTTTTACAAAGTGTCACAGGTATATGCTAAAACTGTATGCTAACAGTTATTGTCAGAAACCATGGGTTTTTATTTTCTCCCAGATCCACACAGTTTTATCCTGAAAGTCTTAGCAAAGCGGAGCTACCTCAGAGGACGGGAAGTATTAGCAGGGTCTGAAAGAAGGCCTTTCTTCATATTCTAACCTTCAGCACACAGGTGATGGTCACGGCTCTGTGACAGGCAGTGTGGAGCGGAGTACATACTTTCGCTGTTGCCTATTTAAGCTGTAGGCTTACACGAGTAAGTCCCTGAAGAGAGGAATCCTGGCTAAAATGTGTGCACCTGACCTTCATAAGTCCCGCGATGCCTGGCTGTTTGCAGTTGCTGTGGTAGAAGAAGGCTTCTTCCTCCAACTTCATGGCCCTGAGGAAGTTCCGAGCCTGTGCCAGGGAAGAAACAAGGATTACCCGCCTACTGGCTGGGAAGAAACCAAGGCTGTTTTCACTAGATTTTTTTTTCCCTGTTTTGCAGCTTCTCTCTGATTCATAATAAGGCCCGTCCCTTTGTTCAGCGTCCTAGCCTTGTTCTAGGACACTAGCCAGAACCAAGCTACTTGCAGACTGCATGCTGTCACAGTGATTGTGATATTTCTGAAAACAGTTTCAGACAGAGTTCAAGGAAGAGCAAGCGCTGGCTGAAAAGGCTCTGCTGCTGCAGAGCTCAGTGGAGGGGGCAGGCATAGACCCCAGCCTAGGCTTCAGGGTCCCCGCCCCTTATCTCCTTACCTGATAGTTGCGAACACCATCCCAGCATGCTGTCTGCTTGGGCTGTGCTTTGAGATCCTCGATGCTGAACTAGGCAAGAGAAAATAAAATCACTAAATAGTCAGTGGCCAGTCGGTAAGTTCTCTCCATGCCCCTGAAGAGTGCCACAAGCTTTTCCGGAGTGGGATGCGTTGCTGGGAATTAGTTCCAGGGAGCCAGTGATGTAATGTAAGTAGAGTTTTACCTTGGGCTTTACATCATGGTCTTTGCTAATTAAGATATTAGTTGGATGGATAACCAGAATAATAAAGCAGTCTGCTGGTTCTCTGTGTTTCACTTATTAATGTATCCCAATTCTCTAATATTTCTATTTTCCTCCATCTATTAAAATCACCTATTCATTCCTTAAATATACAGCAACACTTGTCATGGAGACATAGGAGCATGGAAAGTAGTAAGAAAAGAAAATCAAACTAGTGCCAGGTGTGGTGGTGCCCTCCTGTAAGCCCAGCCCTCCTAAAACAGGGAAGGAGGATCTTAAATTCAAGGGCAACCTGGGGTACCTCAAAAGTTAAGAGGCCAGCTTGGGCTACATAGATCATCTCAAAAGCAAGTAACAGCCATATCAAACTAAGACTGATACTAGCAAATTGAACCATAAGGCTGATTTTATAAATAAGATTTTACCTGAACATAGTCACACCTTTGAATGTGTTGTTTGTGGCCATTTTCTTGTTAGAGACAGAGCTGAAACACAAGACTATAAAAACCTAACTGCCTTTGTGGCTCTCTGCAGAAAAAAAATCTGCCAACCCTTGCTTAGATAGGAAATCCCAAAGACAGAGCTAGGTGGGGCATGTTTTTTGTTTTTTAATTCTTCTGTCATATATTGCATACTTAACGACTGCAGTTTCTCTCCCCTCCTCTCCCCCCAATCTCTCCAGCATCCCTCCCCGCCAGCCCCTGCCTCCCTCAGAAAAGAACAGGCCTCCCAGGGACATCAACCAAAACATGGCATAACAAGCTAAAATAAGATCAGGGCATGCCTAATCTTAACATCTGAAATCTAAAATACTCTGGAATAGTCTAACATTCAAAAAGTCAAAAATACATGTGTATCTTATTGAAGCATTTAGATTTGGGGGTGGGGGTAGGTTGAGATATTCAAATTAATTGCAAAATCTAGAACACTTATGGTCCCAAGAATTTGATAAGGGTTGTCCGGCTTTAGGTTAAAGATAATAAATACTGTTGATTCTATGCATTTTTGCCTTTTCCTTCACCTTCAAAGATGAGAAGCTGGCGTCGGAACCCTATGGTAAAGCACACTCCCCACTTTTTAGTGGAGTCACGTGCATCTGGAGGATGTGTGGTGAGGGTGCAGCTTTCAGGTTCTCCCTTCACTGTGGGTACCAGGCCGCCAGCTTTACCCACCAGCCCGGGGCAGCAGCATGCCAGGACACAGGTCTAGCCTCACCTTCACGTCTACACCTTTCTCCAGGCGGCTTTCTGGCTCTGACTTCATCAGCCAGTAGTTGCTTACATTCTTGCCGCAGGTGTTGGAGGCTGGAGTCTTCTGAGGGCTGGTACTCTCTAGCTTATCTGATGCAGTTTCTGAGTTTTCAGTTTTAGCACGTTTTTCTGATAGCTCCTTCTTGTCTGCAATAGGAAAGCAAAGGAAAATAGCTATCACCTTGCTGGGAGGCAGTGCTCCATTGTGAAAAACTAACAAAAAACAAGCAAAAAAATGCACTCCTTGGTGTCATAACTGGACTCAGAACTAGGCTCTGTAAACACTAGTTGCAGCAACCGCAATCCCATATAGAAGTAACTTGGCCTCCTCTGTAGAAACTGCACAATACCTGCACCTTAGGGGATCAAAAATGACATCCTCTCGACTGAACCACTCAAACCATCAGCTCACATCAATTGCAACCACCTGCACTGGGCCCACAGAAGACTGGCCCTGTCAACAGTCATTCATGAATGGGGGCGGAGCTCACCAACTACTAAAACTATTGGCTACTGATAGACTCTAGGAGAGGGCGAGACACTGCCATGAGTTTTGTAGCCACTGCTGAGCCCACCAGCCTCCAGTAGACAGCTCCAAACCCAAGGCTTCCTCGCTGCCCCTGGTTAAACTCAGTAGGCCACAAACCACAATGAACGCATTTTGTGCATGAGGTTTGTAGGATACAGGTATAGGTATAGTAGCGAGATGGGAGAGGGTAGGATAAACGTGGTCTTAGGGCTAGATACATAGCTCTACCTCAGATTCTGTAAAACTTAGGTTCAATTCCAAGCACCCACATGGCTCACAATTGTCTGTAACTCCAGTCCCAGGGGATCGACCCTGTGACCTCTGCAGGTCCTGCATGAGCATGCTGCATAGACACGCATGCAGACAAAACACTCACACATACAAAATAAACAGTAAAACCCTTTAAAAGGTGCTGGGTGGTGGTGGTGCACGCCTTTAATCCCAGCACTTGGAAGGCAGAGGCAGGTGGATCTCTGTGAGTTCAAGGCCAGCCTCGTCTAAAGCGAGTCCAGGACAGCCAAGGCTACACTGAAAAACTCTGTCTTCAAAACCCAAAAAAACAAAACAAAAAATAGCCTGTTTTCATTCTGTACATTTGTGAAATTGTCAAACTTAATAAAAAAGTACACTCTTAAAGGATATCTTTTAGGTTCCTCATAGGGGCCCTATTGAATTAATAGTCAAGGGTACTGTAGTAATAAGTATGCCCACCTTAAGTCTGTGCCTTTAACCAGGCTTTTCTTTCCTGTGACGCAGTGAAGCACCTACTTGAAACTCGCTCACTGATTATTTGACAACAAAAAAGGAAAGACTCCATCATAATGTTCTGTAAGTATTAGCACTTTCATCATTATCTTACTCTGTTTTCTCCCTTCATACATGCCTGTCTGCTTCTTGAAGATGTCAAGGGAAATTTGAAAGAAGTTTAATCAGCACTATGTAGAAGTGTTTTTTGTTTTTTTAAACAACAACAAACTAGTTTGTTTTCTCCAATGACGGGGACTAAACCCAAAGGTTTTTACTCATGCCAGACGAGCCATCTGTCACTAAGCTATACCCCCACCCCTTTTTTGTTTTGTCTTTATTTTGAGGCACGGTCTCACTAAATTTCCATGGCTGGCCTTCAGCTCATTCTGTAGTCTAGACAAACTGTAATGTACAACCATCCACCTCCTGCATAGCTTGGACTATAGGTCTTTAGCATCAGGCCTGATTTTCCCACCTGCGAAGTTCTAAAAATTGAACTTGGGGCCTCAAGTATGCCAGGCCGTGCTCTACCACTGAACTACATCTCCAGCTCTGAAAGCTGGCTTTTACTAAGTGGATAAAAGAAAATGTGCTTGAGACACAGCATTCACTTCAACATACCAGGACCAACCCTAATTTGGTAAGTCAACACAACCTATGAGGTGTTCTGTCTGTCTGAACAGTGTGCTGCAGGTCATGGTCCAGTCAGTAGAATATAGCTATGAAGTAGTCACAGCGGTCATGTAAATCTGCCTGAACCTACAGTTCACTCTACTATCTCAGAATTTAGTTTGCTACTCTATCCGTCTTCATTAAATATCATTATGGATGCCTGAGGCTCTGAACTTAGCATATCTTAGCACAGTTTCCCAGCTGTCCATAAGAACAGGTATGCTTATGCTCATGTGCTTATGCCTTGTCCAGTCGTCATGAGAGAGGCCTCAGGCACCAGGATCTAAGTGCTCCATCAGGTCCCTTCCCTAGGAGCTGGGGAAACCTCAAGGAAGAAGGGGGTAGAAACTTCTGTAGGAGTCAGCAGGGATAGAAAACACTAGGAGATCACAGGCCACCAAATCAACTAAGCAGGGCTCTTACGAGCTCAGAGACTGAAACAGCAAGCCATGGGTCTGCAGCAGGTCCTCCGTGTAGATGTTATGTATGGCTGTTGGCTTAGTGTTTCTGTTGACTCCTAACTGTGGGAGCAGTGTCAGTGATTCTTTCTGTTTTGTTTTGGAGACAGAGTCTCTCTGTAGCCTTCGCTGTCCTGGACTCACTTTGTAGACCAGGCTGGCCCCGAACTCAAAGTGATCCACCAGCCTCTGCCTCCCGAGTGCTGGGATTAAAGGCATACGCCACCACGCCCGGCCCTGTGTCACTGATTCTTTTGCCTGCTCTTTTCCTCCTGTTATGCTGCCTTATCCAGCCTGCACATGAGAGCTTTTGCTTTGCCTTATTGTATCTTATTTCATCAAGTTTGGTGGTTATCTCTCAGAGGCCTGCTCTTTTCTGAAGGAAGAAGGAAGGGGAGCAGAGGGAGGGGAGGAGCGGAAGGGATCTGGGAGGAGTGGAAGGAGGGGAAAACTGCGGTAAAGATGTATGAAAGAAGAATCTATTTTCTATTTTAAAAAAAAGAAGAAGGGGCCTGGAGAAATGGCTCAGAGGTTAAGAGCACTGACTGCTCTTCTGGAGGTCCTGAGTTCAATTCCCAGCAACCACATGATGGCTCACAAGCATGTCTAATGTGATCTGATGCCCTCTTCTGGCCTGCGGGTATATGTGCAGGCAGAACACTATATACATAATAAATAAATAAATAAATAAATAAATAAATACATCTTAAAAAAAACAGGCATACTACATGTGATTAAATAACCACAATGTGTTGAAACCTGTTATTTCTAAAAGAGGCTCCCTCTACCTTCCACTGCTTAATTTCTGCTCTTTATCCACATAGCATACATTTTTGTGAATGAAAAAAAAAAAAGCCATGTTTTCTGAGTTCTAGAAGTTTGCTGGTGGAAAGTCTTCCCATTCTTTTCAGACTGGGCTCAAATTCTGCTCCCTTCTCAAGGAATTCCATGTGATTCCTCCTCTTCTATGCCAACACAAACCTGTCTTAAGGATTTTTTTCACTCATGTGTACCTGCATTTTCCTTTGGAGAAGGTAGTTTCTTCATTGTTCTCACTTTACAGTCAATTAATTGCCGTTTTCTTTTAAATTTTAACTGACACAGAAAACAAACACTGTACATATTTAATAGGCACCAACTGCCATATGGCGTTTCATACCTGGACACACTGTTTAATAATTCAACCAGTTTGACTATACTTCCTGGAACATCTATGTATTTTGAGTTACGGTCCTTAGAACTCTGTAGCCCAGGCTGGCCACCAATTTGCAGCAATCCTCCTGCCTCAGTTTCGCAAGCACTAAGAGGACAGGCAGGAACCACCTATTGCACATTCTTGTTAGTTTGTTGCAGCCCAGGCTGGCACAGAACACAGACAGTTGTCCGGATGACAAGCACAAGCTGTCATATTTGGCTCCAGTGCTCCTGTGTTCTGACATGTACGGTGCATCATCGTCAGGAGGAAACAGAGCAAGTTGCTGCCTACAGCAATCTGAGTTGAATTTACAACCTGGGATTGTTAAACCACACAGAAGACCTTCAAGGCCAGTAAGAGTGAAGCCAAATTGGGCTTTAAGATTTTAAGCTGGGCATGTTGGTGCATGACTGTAATCCCCAAACATTAGAGCCTAAGGCAGGAGGAGACTTGCTACAAGTTCAAGGCCAGACTAGGCTACAGCAGTCTGTCTGAAAACAGTTAAGAGGTTTAACGTAAAATTAAGCACAAGCATTAAGTGACAGTCGATGATGTGTTGGTAGGTAAGGGCACTTACTTCTCAGCCAAATGACCTGACTTCTATCCCCTAGGGCCCTTGTGATGAGAACCAACTCCACTGTACTAGCACATAGGCCATGACACATACACACAAAATCTGATAATCAGAACACAAGATAAGGACCGCAGAAAAGACCTACAGCAGACGGCTTCTAAGTATGCCTGTAGTACCTGCCTTAACAATAATTACAGAGAAGATTTGCGTAGCCTCTGAAGTCATATTGTTCAGGAAATGGAAGGTTAAGTAAAAATGTCTGTTGATTAGCAAACCTAGAAGCAAAGCACTTGGGAGTGGAGACAGAGGGTTCAGGAATTCAGGTCCCCCTGAGCTACTTAGCAATACCAAATTAACAGGCTGATAAGATAGAAAAATGAGGAAAAGAAATCTCTCCACCTCACCCCACCGTGTGTTTGTGATGAGAGGTGGAGGTCTCCTGTAGTCCAGGCTGGTCTCAAACTCTATATATAGTCAAGATCTCGAATTGCTGACCTTTCTTCTATTTCTAGCTTTTGACTTTTTTACTTTTCACATGAAACCATGCACGACTTTCTGTGCTTAGCTTATTACATTCAAAAGAATGATTTAAGGGTGGCTTAGCTGGTAAACGCATTTTTTTTTTTTTACAAAGCCTGATGACCTGAGTTTAAACCCTGATTTTCACACAGTGGAAAGGGGGTACTGATTCCTGCAAGTTATCCTCCGACCAAGGTGTGTGTGTGTGTGTTTGCTCACACTGCAGACACACCGTAAAAAATGTTAATAAGTCTAATTCTTAAAAGTCTGTTTCCACTCATGTTGTAAAAGATATTTATCTCTGGAGACAGGCTCCTGCTTATGTAGTATTCACTTGATACCCGCCACTATGTAACCCCGGCTTGTCTTGAACTCAAAGCAATCCTCCTGCCCCAGCCTCCGACTAAAGGCGTGGGCCACCTTAGTGCTTAATAACTGTTTCTTGAATGGACAAACAAATGGAAGGGACTTCAAGTGGAAGTCTGGCGGAAAGAGTAAAGATGACGATACGCAACAACTTTCAAGGTCCCTCCAAAATCAGGGAGTGGAAAAATAAACAATGCATGCCCCATGAAAACGTTCTTCACGTGCTGCCGTTTGCAGCCTCGGAGCAGCTCACCTGGGCCAGCAGCGGCAGTCAGTCTCTTCCGGGGTCTTGGCATGGTCTTTTTGCAGCCGGCTAAAGATAACCGGAAATGTCACAAGCAACTCTTCCAAAACCTGCACGGTGAAAGATGGAGGCAAGGAAGCCTAAAGGACCTGAGACTTGTGAAGAAAAGTCACGATTAAGCCGTTCTACTCCTTCCCTCCGTTATCTGTGCCCTTTCCGTTTCATATAGGCTGCCCCTAACCGCTCCTCAGTCCCTTCCTGATTTGGCTTTTCCCACCATCATTTTCTCAACACATTTAAAGAACCACCGGCAAGCCGATCTCCAAAGAGTTTTGAGTAGACTAGCGCGCCCAGGCGGGCTTGGTAGAAGGCGCAGTGCAGAGACGCCGCCCCGAGGATCTCTGGGAACTGTAGTCCCAGCACGCCAGTAGTCCTCTTGGAGCTCGGCTCTATGGCCTTGATGGACTACAACTCCCAGAGTGGCACGGGAAGGGTCGCGAATCATAAGTTCTGGCTTGGGTCAGATGGCCTGGGGGCTGAGACTGGTAGTGTCTGTGGCGATGTTGCGGTGCGGCTCTCGGTGCCTTGGCAGTCTGCGCCCCGCTCTCCGGTCCCTGGCTCACACCGACCACCGGAGCGTCACTTTCTGCATCGATCGTAAGGCTCGTCTGGGCTAGGGGAGATCGGGACTTTTGTGGGCGTCTGTGCGGGCCCGGTTTCCAACAGCTTGCTGGTTCTGACCTCGTCCAGACACGCACACCGACCCGCCTCGATCCAGTCCTGGCGCCCCTTGACGGACTCACTTTGTTCTCAGACTCTGTCGGTCCGGACCCGCTTCCCTCTCTCCGACCAGTACTGTCCCACGAACTCTTTTCCTCTTACAACCCAGGAGCTGCTGTCGGGACCAGCTCCGAGTAGTCCCTGCCACAGGCTCTTGAGTCCAGTCGGGGCTAGTCCAGTGCCAGCTCCCCTTTCCTAGCCCCGGCCCATGCTTTATAGAGGCGAAGAAACTTGTGATTTGGGTTGGTTGAAGTTGTAGGAATAGATTCCCAAAGTATCGAGAGCTAAGAATATGGGTGCTGATCGAGAGATGAAAAGCTCCAGTTTCTATTAAATGTTCTGCCCACAAATACCGATTTCATAGCTTATATTGAAAAAAATACTTATACTCTAGAAACTGCTGCAGGAAAAGAAAGATAACCGCAATTGAGAAACCCTACCAGAGATTACAAACTGATTGCTTAGGAACCTGGCAGAAAACTTAAATATAACAGGGAGTGATTGCCACCCACACAGACTAAGCCAGTTTCTGAGGTCTGTCAATCACTTAAAATAACAAACAACAAAAACCAAAACCACTTTTTCTTCTTCTGAAACAATTTTAAAAATAATTTTTATGTACTTAAGATTCTGTTGTTAACAGCAGTATGATCTTGAACAATGGAGAACAGATTTATAAAGTACACTACAGCATAGGAGACTATTTTCTTTAACAAAGCAGAGAGGCACTGCCCTACTTACGCACCTAGAACTGAGCAAACAAGGTAGCCCTGTTTGATACCAAAGCTATTAAAGTGTGTGTCCCAGTAACGAATGAAGAAAACAATGGGGGTTTCCCTAGTAGATGGTGCTAGGGCAACAAAGATTCTTGAGATGGGGCTTCTTTGTGTAGCCTTGGCGGTTCTGGAACAAGCTCTGTAGACCAGGCTGGCCTGCCTCTGCCTCTGGAGACTGGGATTAAAGGCATGTGCCCCCACCGCCTGACCCGCCTGACCCTCTTTCACTGTTTTAAAGGAGATCTGACTTTCACACAAACTCTGGTGCCCCATATTTGACCATGTCCCTTGGATGGGGAGACCTAGTGGCACTCAGAGGAAGGATAATAGGTCACCAAGAAGAGACTCGATACCCTATGAGCATATACAGGGGGAGGAGGTCCCCCTCAGTCACAGACATAGGGGAGGGGAGTAGGGAGGGAAGCGGGAGGGAGAGAGGAATGGGAGGATACAAGGGATGGGCTAACAATTGAGATGTACTATGAATAAATTAATATAAAAAATAAAAATTAAAAAAAAAGAAGATATTAGAGCTGGCCACTTAGCTTAGTCAGTTTCAGGTAGGAATCCACAAAGCCTTGGATTCTATCCCCAACATCGACTAAACCTGCCAGACCTACCGTGGTGGTTTATGTCTGTAATCCCAGCAATTGTGATATAGAAGCTGGCGGGTAGGAGTTCAAGTCTAGCCTCAGTTACATAGGAAGTTGTAGGCCAATGTGGACTACATGAGGTCCTGTCTCAACCGAAGAATTATTTTTCAGTTGTTCAAGTAAAAGATCCTTGTCTGTGCGTAGATTTGTATACCATCTGGCCTGAGGTGCTTAGTGGTGGATCACTTGAGCCTATTCAAGGCTCTAGATTTGATCCCCAGCACCACAAAAAAAGAAAACTGATTGATAATTAACCCCGACCTCTAGAAATTGTTTTGTTGGCTTGTTTGAGGTGTTTTAATTGTCTCACTTGGTAGTTCGAGCTAGCCTGGAATTTACTATGTAGTCCTGGATATACTTATTTTAAACTTGAAGTGCAAGCCATATTTTAAGGTTAAATAATTTAAGAGAATTAAGACTTTTATTATGAGCAGTGCATAAATTGTTTATAATTTCATCATTTCATATGTGAGGAAGTTTCGTTCAATGTCTAATGCAGCCTCAGGTTACAGTGGGCTCTAACACTAAGTTTAGAGAAGTCGCTAACCTACTGAAATAATTCTTTTTAATTTTTATTATTAATTTTTTTAGACAGTGTCTTTCTACACACAGCTGACCTGGAATTTACTATGTAGGCCAGGCTGGCCTCAAACACACACAGATGCTCCTGCCTCTGTCTCCCAAGTGCTGGGATTAGGCTGTGACACTACTCCTGGACTTCACTTAACCATTTCTGAGCCACAGCTTAGCAGCTTGGTTTGCTGCGGCTGTCAGGCACTCCTTGAATAACTGCATTCTCAGGACTGTTGTTTCCGGGTTAATTTTGTTTCATTTGAAGATGTTGATTTTATTTAAAGGTTTGGGGGACTTTACCTTTTGCTAATAGTAAAGACTTTTCTGATGTTCCTTGGCCTAATTATGTTTTTTGTTTGATCTCTGTGGGCTCTTCATTGCTATTGTTAGTATGTATTGTTTTAACAAAATCTCAAGTGTTCGATTTTACCCATAAAGACTCCGGAGCCAGATTCTGGGGTGGAAGCCTGCTCCTCAGAGAGGTAGAGAAAGCACTCAGCTGACCTTCCTCCTCAGCCAATGTTCCAAAAGGAAAAGCTTCCCCATGTCATCTCAAAAAACTCTTTAAATGAATATTCTTCCCTTCTTCCTGTGCATCTCTCTATCTGTCCTCCTGACTTCCTTTTACTGTCTATGGAGGTCCCCCCCCCCCAACACTGTGCTCACTTCCCGTCAACTGGTTGGTTTATCTGCCTCTTGACCTATGGTTGACTTTATTTAATCCTGTTCAGCCAGAAAGCTCTTAGATTAAAGGTGTGTGCTAAGGTTGAGTCACACCACAACTAGAAACAGGTTTTTCCAGTAAGCAACAAAATCTCGGGATTCACAGTATGATCAAATATCCTATAACAACTGTGTTTGCTCTTAAGAAAGTGTCTCTCCATGTTGCCTCTGCTGGCCTGGAACTTGCAGTTTTCCTTTGTGAGCTTTCCAGCACTGTGATACAGGTGGGCTACCGCCCCTACCTGCTCTGCTTTTCTACTTATGTTCACCTTTGTGTGTGTGTTTGTGTTCATGCTTCAAACTCTGCCTTTAGATTGTTATTGTTTTCTAGGAATTGGGATGTTTTTACTTAGATATTATATAATTTATTTTTGTTGTTCTTGTTTGTTTTTTAGAGTCAGGGTGTCATGTAGTTCAGACTGGCCTGGAATTCACGATCCTCTGCAACCTCTCTAGTGCAGGGATTATAAACGTGACATTATGCAGGCTTCATTTAAATATTTAACTTGCCATCTCCATTTTTTTCTCTAAGCAATGCTTTCCTTTTCTAAATATCAACTATATTTTTTATGTAAGAAGAATATGTGGCCGTATTGTATTTATTACATGTTTACTATTATAACTTACATAAAACTCTTTCTAAAATGAAATTCTAAACTTTTATGTCTTTGGTTACCTGAACTGCTTGTCTTAGGAAGTAGCCTTTTACTTTGTCAAATAATATAATATTTATTAATATATATTAAGGTAGATACCTGTAATCCTAGCATCTAGGAATCTTAGGCAGAGGATTCCCTCAAGTTTGAGGCCAACCTGACCCACATAATAAATTGCAGACCACCTTGGACTATAGAGTGAGACTCTGTCTCAAAAACTGGAACCAAACAAAACAAACAACATACTCTATATTGAGCTCTTGCTAGAAGTAAAATTCTGTAGCACTTCTTTATACCTTAAGGTGCTTGATTTATTACCATTTGAGAGAGAGAGAAAGAGAATACTATACTTATGTTTGTAACACAGCATTGCCACACAATTGATGCTAAGTATTTGGATGGTCAGTTGTACTGGTATTCACACTTAGGGATTTGTTGTGGCCAGACAAGTACTTACTACTGCAGTAGGACTCCAGTTCCATTTTTTTGTTTTTGTTTAGATAGTGAGTTTACTGCATAGGTTTTGTTTTGTTTGTTTTGTTTTCCTAGTACAATAAGTTGAATCTAGGGCCTCATGCATGCTAGGTAGGGGCATTACCACTCAGCTATAGTCTCCTAATTCTTTTGCAGATGAGCATTAATCTATGATCTGTGGCAGCAATTGTACAAGAAAGAATGGAAACATGACAGCCCTCTCCAGCAAGAAAACCATGAAGTTTTGACCATGCCATGTTCCTAATAGTGATACCCTCGGGTTTCTGTTCTAGGTCTCTTGGGGAAGCCTTCTCTAGAAGCCTCGTGGCTTTTCCTCCCCCAACCCCCAGATTATGTAGCCCTGAAAATTCTGAACTCTAGGTAGGTCGCACTGGCCTCAAACTCACAGAGAGGCCTACCTTTGCCTCCTGGATGCTGGGATCGAAGGTGTGCACCATTGTGCTGGGCATTTACTAAGAGTGATTCCCACATCTTCCCCAGAGAAGCAGACTTAGCTGCCAACACACACGTGCTATGAGAAGAGCTGTGCATAGCTAGCAGGCACCAAAGTGAATTATTGTCACGAATGGCTCATACTGTTCCTTTAAGGCTACGTGCGTACCACCTCAGATATGCCCCATCTTTTCCTCATAGTTTTTCTTCAGTGTTTGTTACCATCATAATGACCAAACTTGTAGCACTAAAGGGCCATCCATACCTTAGAACATATCTGCAGAATATCTTCACACCTGCCCCCCCCCTCCCGCTCTCTCACAGCCATCATTGTACCCTGCTTTTTACTGGGCATCTAAGTGTAGGCATGCACTCACTCTTTCCTACAGTTGGCGCCAGCACATCTCAGCCAGTGGCTCTCACAGTGAAAGAGAATGTGAACAATGTGGGTCTGTCCATTCCTATACATGTTGCTGGTTCTGCTCCTGTGCTCTGGCTCATGGAATTCATTCTGTCTTTTCAAGCCTTAAACGGTCATTGCTTTTCACGAGAGTTTTGCCTCAATTCTTTGCTTTCAGTGTCTGCCCTGCCTCTGTTGAATTCTACTTCATCTTAGAAAGTATGGAAAATACTTAAGGCTTTCTGACAACCTAGTTGATAGACAGTCCTGCTTTCCAATTAAATTCAGCTGTCAAGCCGGGCGTGGTGGCGCACGCCTTTAATCCCAGCACTCGGGAGGCAGAGCTAGGCATATCGCTGTGAGTTCGAGGCCAGCCTGGTCTACAAAGTGAGTCCAGGACAGCCAAGGCTACACAGAGAGACCCTGTCTCGAAAAACCAAAAAAAAAAAAAAAAAAAAAAAAAAAATTCAGCTGTCACCCAAATAATTGAGACTCTATTATATTATTTTAACAAGTTTCACAGCACTGGAACTGAGCAGTTTTAACTCTATTCTTAACCCTCTAAGCTAATTTGGCTTCCTCTAAGTGTGCATTTCAGTGATACTTGCACTTTGTAGCTTTACTTGTTGAGCTCTCTCTCTTGGTCCCCCCAGACGTCTCCCGTGGCTGAATCCCCTGTTTCCTCTTTTAACTCCTTCCTTGGCTGCAGGAAGTCCAACCCTGTTCTCTTCCCTGCTCAATGATTGGCTGTAAGCTGCTTTATTGGCATATCAGGGGACAGCTTGGGAGCAATGTTTACACAATGTTGAGACAGGTGATTCTCAGAACAAGCACTGCAACCAGTCCAGAAATCAGCATTTGAATTATACAATAACTTTATGCCTACACTGCTGAGCTACTGTTAGAGCATAGCTTTTTTTTTTTTTTTTTTTTTTTTTTTTAAGACAAGGTTTCTCTGTTTAGCCCTGGCTGCCCTGGGACTCACTTTGTAGACCAGGCTGGCCTTGAACTCACAGACATCCACTTGCCTCTGCCTCTCAAGTTTTGGGATTACAGGCCTGAGCCACCATGTCTGGCTTACAATATAGTCTTTATAAGCTTGATTAGTTTCTAGAAAATTTTCCTAACCATCTGTCCTATTTGTCCATCATCATCACTTTCCCAGTTTATTCTCTTAAGCTTCATTTATCTCAGTCAAGAAATGAAATAGTTACCTAAACTCATTACTAGTGGTTAAGACAGAAAATTTTCTAAGGATGCGATTTCTCTGTTAGGGATTAACTGTGCTTCAACACAAGAAAGCTAGCTTTCTTTCTTTTTTAAATTGGTGCTATCCATAGGTTGTATGGCCATATTATCTCACTTCTTCCTAAGTTGGAAAACAGATTATGATTTCTCAATTGATGTTTTTAAAGGAAAGGTATTAGTGGAAACAGTGGCTGCTGACAAATGTGCAGAGATGGGATGAGAACTTTCCAAGGAATTTATGCAGAAAAGCTAAGACAGCCTATGAGAAAACTTGTCATTTGAGGGCAGCTGTTTTAAATTTTTCTACATTTTTTGTTTGTTTGCTTTGTGTTGCTGAGCCTGAACAGAGACCTCAACTAGGCAATGCTTTGCTTTGGCTTGTATCCCTAGTCCTTCATTAAATTAAAAAAAAGGGGAGGGGGGGGGAATCTATGAGTAGAAAGAGGTAAGCAATTTTGAAAAGCTAGCTGTCCCACTTGGAATTAAAGGAAGAAGAATGGTGGGCCACCAAGATACTCGGTGGAGGTAATGGGACCTGCTGCTGAGCCAGGTGTCCTGAGTTTACTTCCCAGAACACACTCCCCAAAGCTGTCCTCTGGCCTTTGCAGGCACACACACATATAGAATAAACAAACAAACAAGCCTGGTCTACAAAGCAAGGCCAGGACTGTTACATAGAAAAAAAAATCAAAACAACAACAACAACAAAAAACACCAAAAAAAAAAAAACCCACTCCCAAACCAAAACACATTTTAAAAGGAATAGCAATGGTGTTTGAGTTAGCATCTTTATGCATCCTTTGATTCTTCTGTATCCTGGTTCTTCTCCAATGTGTTCCCTGAGGCCTCTGCCTGTTTAGCCTATAACCTCGTCTTACTAAGGGACCAAGGAAGAGATGTCTGGCAGTTGCCATGTTTTATCTTAGGATAATGTTCGTTTAGTGCTAGAACTATCCCTTCTTTCCTGGGAAACTAGTAATGATTTTAGCCCGGGAGTAATAGAGGCGGGATGGTCACGAGTTTGAGGCCAGGCTGGACTGAAGCATGAATCCCTATCTCAAAAACAAAACCAATGAAACACATAGTAGGCGGCACCATTCTCTTGCTGTTAAGTCTAGGAGATGCTGTAGTAGGTCCAGTCTTGGCTTTGAGGCACCCCTTGTTAGTGAAACCCTTCTCTCATTGCTACCGTGGACTCGAATCTGTCTGGTCTTGTTCACAGCTTCCTTGGGACTAAATGAAGAGCAGAAAGAATTTCAGAAAGTTGCCTTTGACTTTGCTGCTCGGGAAATGGCTCCCAATATGGCGGAATGGGATCAGAAGGTAGGAGTCTTCCTGTGGCTAGATGTTCCAATAGATGCTGCATACAATAAACAATGACTTCTCCCTCCTCCCTTCCTCCCTCCCTTCCTCCTCTTCCTCCTCCTCCTCCTCCTCCTCTTCCTCTTCCTCCTCCTCCTTCTTCTTCTTCTTCTTCTTCCCTCTCTCTCTCTCTCTCTCTCTCTCGTCCTAACTGCTCAGTGTCTGCTCTCTACTCACCACCTCTTACTGTGAGTGTGCAGGCTGGCGGGAGGTGTGCAGGATAGTTCCTGTCAACCTGGCACAAGCTGGAATCAAATGAGGAAATGCCTCCATAAGTAGTACTAGCTGTGGGAGGGCCCGGCCCAGTGTGGTGGGGCCACCTCAGGACTGGTGGTCCTGGGCTCTATATGAAAGCATACCGAGCAAGCCAGTAAGCAGCACCCCTCCATGGCTTTTGCATCAGCGCCTGCCTCCAGCTTCCTGGCCTCTTGAGTTCCTGCGCTCGCTGCTTCTGATGCTGAGCTGTGATATGGAAGCGTGAGTGAAGGAAACCTGTTCCTCCCCAAGTTGCTTTTGGTCATGGTGTTTCATCTCGGTACCTGTAACCCTGACTAGGACAGTAGATGACTCCTTCCATAGAAGTCACCCCGATGTCATGTAGGTGCACCTTTTCCTTTTTAATTGAACAAGGATTTAGACATACCTAAACTGAAAGCACTATAGAAAAAACCATTGGAGAACATATAACTGTAACCTATGATAACTGCCACTATAAAACAACAAGGGCGTTTGAAGCTAAGAGAAGTCCTACAGTCTCCCAGGCGCAGGCATCCTAAGCCCCTCATTGTCCCCTCCAAAGGACATCTGTTTCACATCTGGTCTCTGACCACCATGCTTTCTCTTCTATTTAGGAGCTGTTCCCCGTGGATGTGATGCGGAAGGCAGCACAGCTCGGTTTTGGGGGGATCTACGTACGAACAGATGTGGGTGGGTCTGGACTGTCTCGCCTTGATACTTCTGTCATCTTTGAAGCCTTGGCCACAGGCTGCACCAGCACCACTGCCTATATAAGCATCCACAAGTGAGCACCCACACAAAAGCACGGTGAAGGGCTGTGCTCCCGCGGGCTGGTAGGGAAACTTCAGGTCTGTAAGAAAAAGATGAATCACGGTGGGTTGATTGTCCTTGAGAAACTAAACTGTTATCGGTACACAGTAGGTCTGCTGCTGCCTGCTGGATTTGATTCTCTTGCCTTCCTTCTGTGGCAGTGCTTAGAGAACTGATTCTGTTGACCTCCCAAATTTCAGTTTCGGTACCAACAGCCTTCTTTGGTTTTCCTCAGTCTACAGCTGAAACCTCCAGTAATTTGAGAAAGTAGTAAGAAGTACATTTATCTCTGAGTTTTGGCCTCACTTAATGTACAAACCCCTGGGCCTCGGGTATGAGCATCCCAGGGATGTTTTTAAACTAGTCCCTTCCGTTCCAGTTGAGTCATCTCATTTGTCTCCTCTCCCTTTTCACTCCCTCCTGCTCTCATTCTGCTGTGTTGCCTCTTGTTTGTTCTTTATTGCTGTCAATGGCTTCCCTTCTTGGTGTACTATCAGCATGTGTGCCTGGATGATTGATAGCTTTGGAAATGAGGAACAGAGGCACAAATTTTGCCCACCGCTCTGTACCATGGAGAAGTTTGCCTCCTACTGCCTCACTGAACCAGGTGCGTTTGTCCTCCCTGCAAGTGAGACCTTGCAAGGAGAGAAGTGGTACATACGTGGTCACTGAACATCCTCATCCATTGGCACATGATATGGTTTAAAAAGCAGTTTGGTTGTAGAGTCATAAGGGTACTTGTCCCAGGGCCTTTAGGTCAGAGTTCCTCCTGCCTGCAGACCACTTTGTTAGCTGGTTTGTTAGAGAAGCAGTGGGCTGCTTGGTAGTGTTTACCCAGCATGAAGAATTCCTTGACCTTGTGGATTTAAAGTAGTGCATGATGGACTCTAAGGAAGACCTTGGATGCGGAACTGTGCTGGGCTCCTTTGACCTCACTGACTTCCTTACCTTCGGTCCCTTTTGGTCCCTACTTCAGGAAGTGGGAGTGATGCTGCATCTCTTCTGACCTCAGCTAAACCACAAGGGGATCATTACATCCTCAATGGCTCCAAGGTAAGAGCATGTATTCCCAGAGCAATGGAGGCTGTTCCCATATGCCTCCTGGCAGGCCGGGGTTCCTTGAGTCTGCGAATAAATATTTCCGTATAGGAGTTTACATTGGAAAGAGAATCTCACTGCTTATCTACATAATCACATAAATTTTGTGTCATTATATTCTTTTTCTTTGTTCTTCTCTCCTCCAGTACATCCTGAGTGCATCTTCCCCTCCTTCTATTCTTCTCAGTCCCATCTTGTCCTCCCCCTACCAGAAAAGAGCAAGCCTTCCATGGTATCAACTGAACACAGCGTAACAAGAAAAAGAAACTAGGCACAAACCCTCATATCAGCGCTGTATTTGAGGGAACCCAGTAGAAGGAAAGGGTCCCAAGAGCAGTGTCAGGCATGGGTTCCCTCTCATGGCATCGTGTGGGCCTCAAGTTTAACCAGTCATTGGTTGGTCACTCCCACAAGTTCTGCTCCACCATTATCCCTGCACATCTTGCAGGCAGGACAGATTTAGGTAGGAAGTTTTTGGATGGAAGCCTTGCCTGGTTACAGAAGATGAGCAGTTTAGGTTTCTTATTTTCCATTACTAGGAGTACTCACTAGGGTCATCCTTGTAGGTTCCAGGGGGTTTCCACTGTACTAGGTTTCTACCTCACACTCAAATGCCCCCTAATTCCCATCCCCACTCACCCCAGTCCAGCCACAAAATCTGTTTTATTTTCCTTTTCCGGGGAGATCCATGCATACCTCTTTGAGCCCTACCTGTTACTTAGCCTCTTTGGGTCTGTGGCTTGTAGCACAATTATCCTTTACTTAGCAGCTAATATCCACTTATAAGTGATTACATACTATGTTTGTCTTTATGTGTCTGAGTTACTTTGGGATGATTTTTTTTTCTAGTTCCACCCATTTGCCTGCAAATTACATGATGTCAGTAGCTGAGTTGTGCTCTATTATGTAAATGTACCACATTTTCATTTTCCATTATCCAGTTGAGAGACATCTAGGTTGTTTCCAATTTCTGGCTGTTATGAATAAAGCCACTATGAACATGGTCTAGCAAGTGTCCCTAAGTAGGATGAAGGTTCTTTTGGGTACATGCCTAAGAGTGGTATAGCTGGGTCTTGAGGTAGATTGATTCCCAAGTTTTGGAGGAACTGCCATATTGATTTCCATAGAGGTTGTACAAGTTTACACTCCCACCAGCATGGAGAAGTGTTCCCCTTGCTCTGCATCTTCGCCAGTATAAAGCTGTTTTTTGTGCTATTGATCTTAGCCATTCTGACAGGTGCAAGATAGAATCTCGAAGCCACTTTGATTTGCATTAACCTGATGGTTAAGGATTCTAAACATTTCCTTTAAGTGTTCTCAGCAATCTCTTGAGAATTCTCTGTTTAGATCTGTATACATTTTTAATTGGGTTATTTGGTTTGTTATCTAGTTTCTTGAATTCTTTATATACTTTGGATATTAGCCCTCTGTTGGATGTAGGATTGGTGAAGATCTTTTCCCAGTAAGTGGGCTGCTGTTTTTCTGATTGACATTGTCCTTTGCCTTACAGAAGCTTTTCAGTTTCATGAAGTCCCATATATTAATTGTTGATCTTAGTGCCTGTGGTATTGGTGTTCTGTTCAGGAAGTTATCTCCTGTGGCAGTGCATTCAAGGCTCTTCCCCACTTTCTCTTATATTAGGTTCATTGTATCTGGTTTTATGTTGAAGTCTTTGATCCACTTGGACTTGAGTTTTGTGCAGGGTGATAAATATGGATCTATTTGCATTCTTCTACATGCAGTTAGATCACTTGTTGACGATGCTTTCTCTTTTTACTTATGTATTCTGGCTTCTTTATCAAAAATCAGGCTTCCATTGGATGTGGATCTATACTTGGGTCTTCAATTCAATACCATTGATTAACCTGTCTGTTTTTATACCAATACTATGTGGTTTTTATTACTATTCCTCTGTAGTACAGCTTGAAATCAGGGATGGTGAAACCTCCAGAAGTCCTTTTATTGTACAGGATTGTTTTAGCTATCCTGGATTTTTTTTTTTCCGAGACAGGGTTTCTCTGTGTAGCCTTGCCTGTCTTGGACCCGCTTTATAGACCAGGCTGGCCTTGAACTCACAGCTGTCCACCTGCCTCTGCCTCCTGAGTGCTGGGATTATAGCCGTGCGCCACCACGCCCAGCTCTATGCTGGATTTTTTGTTTGTTTGTTTTCCATATGAAGTTGAGTATTGTCCTTTCAAGGTATGTAAGGAATTGTGTTGTAATTTTGATGGGGATTTTGTTGAATCTGTAGATTGCTTTTGGTAGGATAGTTACTATGTTAAGTCTACTGATTTGTGAGCCTAGGGGATCTTTCCATATTCTGATATCTTCAATTTCTTAAAAGATTGAAGTTTTTGTCAAGCAGTCCTTCACTTGCTTGGTTATAGGTGTACCCCCAAGACATTTTGTTTTGTTTGTGACTATTGAGAAGGGTCTTTTTCCCTGATTTGTTCACTTGTCATTTGTATAAAGGAGGGCTGGTGAATTTTCTTTCTTTCTTTCTTTCTTTTTTTTTTTTAGTTATACTTGTATCCAGTCACTTTGCTGAAGGTATTTATAAGTTGTAGGAGTTCCCTCGTACATTTTTCTAGAGTCATATCAGTGTTATGAAAAGTATCAGCTCAGGACACCCAAGACAAAGTTCTTAGCACAAAGGAGATTTATTTGTCCCGAGGGGTAGAGGACAGAGAATAAGAGACAAAAATTGGAGATAGAGGGTGAGGGAGCAGGGGAAGGGAACAAGGGAGAGAGAGAGAGGGTATTTGTCCCAGAGGATGAAGGACTGCCCCTACATAAAGAGAAGACAGGCATAGCAAGCATGGAAATGGCAGTTTATAAAGAAAGGTATAGGTAGGATGACATATTTAATTTTAATTGGGCATGTTAATTAGCTGAGCCAAAGGGGTCTTTTGAATGCTGGATTTCAGTACTTTGATACCTGGATCTTGGTAGTCATCCTCAGAAGGAGGAAGTGGCCAAATAAGGGACTAGACCTTGGTGACTGGCTTTAGGAAGGCAATCTAACAGTTTTTAGCAAGGCAGAGGGAATGGGTGAGAAAGGCAGTGTTTGCCAGAGCCATGTTTGCCGTGTGAGCTGGCCAGAGTCCCTTCAGTCAGATGATCTACAGATAAGGACACTTTGACTTCTTCATTCCCAATTTGTATTCTCTTGATCTCTTTCAGTTATTCTATTGTTCTATCTAGAACTATAAAGTACTATATTGAATAGGTCTAAAGGAAGTGGACCTCCTTGTCTTGTTCCTGGTTTTCGTGGAGTTGCTTTGAGTTTCCCTCCATTTAATTTTGTTGGCTAGCAGCTTGCTTGTGAGTTGCCTTTATTATGTTTGGTATGTCCCTTGTATCCCTGAAGTCTTAAGACTTTTATAATGAAAGGATATTGGATTTTGTCAAGGTCTTTTTCTACATCTAATAAGATTTGTTTTTCTTTCAGTTTGTTTATATAGTGGATTACATTTACTGATTTTCCTATGTTGAACCATCCCTGCTTGAACCATCAAGTAGGAATGAAGCCCACTTGATCATGGTGGATGATCTTTTTTATGCGTTCTTGGATTCTGGTTGAGAGTTTTTTGATGACTATTTTTGTATCAGTGTTCATAAGGGAAAATTGGTCAGTAATTCTCTTTCTTTGTTGAATCTTTGTGTGGCTTGGATATCAGGATAACTGTTAATTTACAAAATGAATTTGGCAATGTTCTTTCTGTTTCTAGTTTCTGAAGTAATTTGATGAGTATTGGGTTTAGGTCGTCTTTGGAAGTCCAGTATAATTCTGTACTAAAACTGTTTGGTCCAGAGCATCTTCCTTTTTTTTTTTTTTTTTTTTTTTTTTTTAGGGGGAGCACTTTTAATGACTGCTTCTATTTCCTTAGGGGTTATAGGTCTATTTAAATTGTTTAATGACCTTGATTTAACTCTGGTAAGCTGTATCTACCAAAGAAATTATCCATTTATTTTAGCTTTTCCAATTTGTGGAGTACAAGTTTTTAAAGTATAACCTAATATTTTTCTTGGTGTCTGTCATTATCTCCCTCTTTTGTTTTTAATTTTGTTAATTTGGATTTTTTTTCTCCAATTTTTAGTTAGTTTAGATAAGGGTTTATCTATCTTGTTGATTTTTTTTCAAAGAACCAAGTGTTTATTTCATTGATTCTTTGTATTGTTTCTATTTTATTGGTTTCAGCCCTTAGTTTGATTATTTCCTGTTGTCTGCTCATCTTGGATGTCTTTGCTTCTTTCTGTGAGCTTTCTGGTGAGCTGTTAAGTTGCTCATAATGAGAACTCTCCAATTTCTTTAGGAAGGCACTTAGTGCTATGAACTTTCCTCTTATCGCTGCTTTCATTGTGTCTCATAAGTTTGGGTATGTTGTGTATTTTCATTGAATTTTAGGAAGTCTTTAATTTCATTTTTCATTTCTCTCTTGACCCAGTAGTCATTCAATAGCCTCTCATCCGGCAGTTAGGCATAGAGAGGATTGGTAACAGTGTTGGGGGTAGGAGCAGCAAGAGAGGGAAGGAGGTCTTGGGGTGGCTTACCTGGAGCCCCGGTGGCTGATGTGGCCTCTGGCCCAGCAGGGAGTCACCACATGAGTTGAGGGCTAGGATATAGCAATGAGAAGGGCAGAGCCACTGGAGATTGTATCAGAGTGGGGGTGCACTGAGAGAGTGGAGGAGGTAGTCTACCTGATCTTCTGGTAGGGGTAGGCGTGGCCTATGAGTTGGCAGGGCGTCTGTCGGTTCTTGTTTATATTCTTAGCAACTAAATCCCTGATTCTGTAGGCGCTGCCAGAGCCATTTACTCTTTGTACTTCTCTGCATTCCGACTCTGTTCTGGATGTGTTACAGTGGTTTTCCCAGATGTCAGGCTTAGCAATCATGCTTTGGCTGATCCTCACACCTCCTCTCCACCCACAGGCCTTCATCAGTGGGGGCGGTGAGTCAGACATCTATGTGGTCATGTGCCGAACTGGAGGAGCGGGCCCCAAGGGTATCTCCTGCATAGTTGTTGAGAAGGGAACCCCTGGCCTCAGCTTTGGAAAGAAGGAGAAGAAGGTGAGTATCTCCTCAACTCTAAGCAATTCAAGTATGTGTCTCTGCCATTCGTTAGCCACTCCTGTCTGATTCCATGGAATAGGCGCACACCCCATTTTGTAGCAAAGGAGAAGTCATTGCCAAAAAAAAAAAAAAAAAAAAAAACAGGCTCCTAGAAAAATGACATACCTTTGTCAGTTGGTTTCAGCTGTTGACTATTTAAATTCTCTTATTTTTTTTCTGTGTCCACTTTTCTTTTGTGTGTGTGTGTGTGTGTGTGTGTGTTTGTGTGTGTGTGTGTGGCTTTGTACGTCTGCTGGTAAGTGTTTATATGCATGTGTTGGAGGTGAGTTGATGTTAGATGTCTTCCTCAATTGTTCTTTACCGTATTTTTTGATCATAATCTCCTTTAATTTAGTTACTTTAATTTTAGTGTTACTGTTTTTAAGGCAGGGTCTTATTATGTGTTCCTGGCTGTTCTCATATATAGACAAGGCTACTCTCAAACTCACTGAGATCTGTCTCCCTCTGCCATCGTGCCTGTTCAGATAGCACCTCCTAATGATCCTGAAACTCACCTTTTCAGGGAGACTGGCTGACCAGCAAGTCCCAGGGATGCTGCTGTCACCACCTTCTGGCTTTTTATGTGGCCACTAAAGAGTGCACTTGGGTTCATGCATGACAGGCACCCTACCAATTGAGCCATCTTTCTAGTCCTCATCCTATATTTGTTAGGCAGCTATTAACATACTCCATTATCCCAGAAAGAGATACATACAAAGACCTGCTGTTTGTCGGAAGTCTCAGTAATGTGGAACACCTTTCTTCTCTAACAAAAATAAAATGAAGGGGCTGGAGAGATGGCTCAGAAGTTAAGAGCACTGTCTGTTCTTCCAGAGGTCCTGAGTTCAATTCCCAGCAACCACATGGTAGCTCACAACCATCTGTAATGAGATCTGGTGCTCTCTTCTGGTGGGCATGTACACATGTAGGCAGAGCACTGTATACATAAATAAATAAATCTTTTTAAAAAATTAAATTAAATTAAACTTATTGACAAGTAGGGCTGTAGGCATTTCAACCGTCTAAGGACAGTGTTTTCATAAGTGCTGTGAAAAATAAGATACTCCTAGGATTAAGAGTAGGCTGTGAACAGGAAACTTGTGATAATGTAATTGCTGATAAGTTAGGACCCTTTGAGTTTTTAGAACAGGTGATCAAAATAGGAGTACAGTTGTCGCCTTTAGACTAGAGCTTTTGGAGATATGTCAGGCATGAAATGAGCCCTAATTATGTCCTGTATCCCTTAGGGTTTCCACATTTTTCTTCAGGATGATTTCTTGCCCTTAACAATTGCCAATGGGTTTGGTGCCATTTCTCTTTTGTAGCATAACAGGCGTTTATTAGATGCCTCCAGTGTTCAAAGCTATGTGCTGTCTCCTGGGAGGTTGCAGGATCCTAAGTCATTCCTAGCTCTATTTGGACTTAAAAATACATATAGCTTTTTCTGTATAAAATTCCTATAGCTGGGCACTAGCTGGACATGGTGGTGCACACAAGTGACTCTAGCATTCTGAACGCTAAGAGATGAAGATTGCCTAATAAGTACTAGGCATGCTCAGGCTATGTGTCACACACACACACACACACACACACACACACACACACACACACACACACAATAATAACAAAAAATATTTGCCTGTTTGTAGAAGGAAAAAAAAGGTGTATATGGGTGGAATTGCAGTGAGCAAGAAAGGAGCTGAATTCTTTTAGTTAGCCTATTTAACATATTATTTTTAATATTTTTTAACCTTCTACTTTGTATTGACTTTACTGGAGAATAATTACTGACTTTTCTTGGATTTAGTTACTAAAAGACTTTATATGGAAGAATGAGTTTTATCATAGAAGTCTGAAAGTGAGAATACTGTACAGAAGAGTAAAAAGTCTGAGCAGCAATAGGCTGTACACACAGTTGTCTGGGCATGCTGGTCTTGAAAGGGAGATCATTTGCCCCCTCCTTCAGCCCCCTAGAGCTTTCCTAGGGCATTTGGAGACGAATTCTATTCATATAGGACGGAAAATAGATTGTATATCTGTGGGCACATGTGCCTCCTTGCATAAGTGTGTATAGAGGCTGAGATTAGCTTTGGGCACTGTCTTAATGCTTTTCTATTGCTGTGAGGAGTCACTGTGACCCAGACAACTTATAATATGGACCATTTAATTTGTGGCTCACAGTCCAGAGGGGTTAGGGTCCATGACAATCATGAACTTACATTCTGGTCCACAGGCAAGAAGCAAAGAGAAAGCTAACTAGGAGTGGCATGGGCTTTTAGGACCACGAGGCCAATCCCCAGAGACACACCTCCTGCAGCAAGGTCACACCTCCTAATCTTTCCCAAACATTTCTGCCACCTGCTGACCAGTATTCAAATATGAACCTGTGGGGGCCATTCTCGTTCAAGTGTCCTCTCTCTCTCCTTTTTGTTTCTTTGTTTTTTAGACAGGGTTTCTTACTGAATCTAACACACATGGTTTGGCTAGACTGGCTAGCCAGTGAGCTATGGGAGTCTGTTTCATGCTTCCATTTACACACATACATACACACACACACACACACACACACACACACACACACACACACCCCTCAGTTGCAGGTGTGAGTATAATAACCCCTGGCTTTTTACTTGGGTACTAGGGATGCAGACTGAGATCCACTTGCCTGTGTGGCATGTATTTTTACCCACTGAGCCATGAAGATACATATTTTTTTACAATAAAGATTTTATAGGTGTGAGAAGGTAGCAGCTATTTGTACTTTGTTTCTTTGATGATTATTCTTACTTTCTTTCTGTTGTTGTTGTTTTTTAAGACAGGGTTTCTCTGTGTAGCCCTGGCTGCCCTGGTACTGGTTCTGTAGACCAGCTCAGATTCACCTGCCTCTGCCTTCTGAGTACTGGGATTAAAGGCACGCACCACCACTGCCCAGTGTGATTCAACATTCTTATAGTCAAAATTTTCAGATACATTCTTGCTTTCAGATGTCTGTATTTGGTTTGAAGGGATGAAATGCAGAGGTAGCCATCGCCCAGGGGAATAACGGGAAGTTGGACTTTTGGTAGAGACTACAGGAACTTAAAAGAGAAGAAACTAGGTTCCAGTTCGTTTGGTTTTGGTTTTCTCGGACTGGATCTCATTACCCCAGGCTTGCTGTACAGTGAAGGCTCCCCTTGAACTCCTGATCCTCCTGCCACTTTGTCCCAAACACTAGGTTTGCAAATAGGCGCCACCATGCATGGCTAGAGGTTTCATGTTACGGAATTATGTGAAGCAGTGTTTTCTAGGTAGGAGGGAGCTCAAGTGTTGTATGTAGCTCATAGTTTTCATGGGCTGCCTTGCTGAGCCTGGAGGTCCTTTGAGTTTCTGAGTACCTTGATGAGGGGCTGACAGGCATGAAGCAGTGAGGCCTTTAACTATGTATATATGAAACATCAGAGTGAGACTTCAGGTTCTACTAAGTTTCTAGTTTCTAGTCCAGCTCTTGTACTTCTATGTAAGGAGACAAAGGTCACAAAGAAGTCAAGTGATTTGTCCAAAGATGAAAATTATAACCAGGTCCTATGGCAGAAGCTCCATTCAAGTGTTCTAAAGTTTCTCCGGGCTTAGGTCTGACATATCCAATGATGTTCTAGTCAGCCACTTTCCTTGGAGAAACAAACAAACAAACAAAAAAGCCCAACCTGATATTTGTAGTGTTTGCCAATTCAATGGCTGACTTCAGATCTTTGCAAGATCATAGAATGCCAAGTTAGAAAACAATAGTGTGTAATTGGCTCTGCTATGTTGACATCACATTACTGGGTTTTACTGCAGCTAAGCGTTGGACTAGGGGATCTCCAGTAATGTGCACATCTTGTCTAATTATAGCACCTGGCAGGGACACTAGGCCTTTGAAAGGAGAAATGTGGTTCTTGCTCACAAGGCCTTTAAAAGTAAACATATCTATATAATCTCTCATATAAGATGTACTCATAGAGGCACTGAAAATGAGGACAGATCTCATCCTGATCCCACAAGAAGTGAGAAGCATTCATAGATAGAGTACACAAAAAACATTTGTGTAATATGTTCCACTGTTAGCCGGGCATGGCTGTAATCCGGCCACTTAGGAGCCTGAGACAGGAAGAATACACAACAGAGTAAGACCATGGTGACAAATAAACATTGTTTGCATGAAATAAGCATCTTTTTAAGTTTTAACAAACCTTTACATTTGAACGTTTTTCTTCTTCTGTTTTATGTTCTCATGGTTCTAAGTGCCAGGTTGCTAGAACCCATACTTTACAAGCTTCTGTCCACAGGGAAGGCCGCCCTGCTTGGGGAATCGCTGGGCAGCCACCAAGACCCTGATTTTTGCCAGGTGGGGTGGAACTCGCAGCCAACCCGAGCAGTGATCTTTGAAGACTGTGCTGTGCCGGTGGCCAACAGGATTGGGAGCGAGGGGCAAGGCTTTCTCATCGCCATGAAAGGACTGAACGGAGGGAGGATCAATGTCGGTGAGGCCAGAAAGGAGTTAGTTGGGGAAGGAAAGCAAGGGCTGAGCCTGGCAACTGTCATTCAGGCTCAGCTGATGTCTGGGCTCTTCCTCTGCAGCATCCTGCTCCCTGGGGGCCGCGCATGCTTCAGTTATCCTTACTCAGGAGCACCTCAAGGTCCGGAAGCAGTTTGGAGCACCTCTAGCCAGAAGCCAGGTAAGGCACCTGGGGACTGCATTTGTATTCTGTTCATACCTTCCCAAGGGCCCACATTCTTGAAGGTTTGGGGGACAACACAGACACAGAATAGATGGGATGGGACAGGACATGATATCCCTCGAAGAACTTGCCACCATCTTAATCAAATGTATATTTTGCATGTACTTGTGCCTTTTTTTTCAGGAGGCAGTAATACCAAGGCAAGCAAATAGACTTCTTTGGAAGTGGCCAGAGAGTTTGAAGTACTTAGAAAAGGCACCTAATTTGAGATATCTTTGCACTTGTGTGTGTGTGCGTGCGTGTGTGCGTTTGTGTGTGTGTGTCTGTCATAGTGCCTAGGTAGAGGTCAGGGAATAGCTTTCAGAAATTGGTTCTCTCCTGATACCCATGGGATCATGTGGGAGTGGAAGTCAGTGTTGATGTCTGTGTGTGTCTAAGTGACTACCTGCTAAGCTAGCTTGCCAGCACAGGATGTCTTATATTAATGGTTCCAGATCATCCCAGATGACCTGTCTAAACCCATGTTTGTTTGTTTGTTTTTGTTTCCATTCTTGCCTATGGATGCAGTATCTGCAGTTTCAGTTGGCAGACATGGCCACCAGGCTGGTTGCCTCCCGGCTGATGATCCGCACCGCTGCAGTGGCTTTGCAGGAGGAGCGGGAGGATGCCGTGGCCCTGTGTTCCATGGCCAAGCTGTTTGCTACAGAGGAGTGCTTCACTGTAAGTGGGAAGTCTGGCCTTCCTGAGACATACAGGAGGCAGCTGCGAGGTTTAGGGATTTTGAGAAAGACGAGTCATCTGTAGGACCCCAGCCTCCTGAGGCGCTGAAGGGATTGCTTTGGGGCCTCGAGATACAGAGGAGTGTGTGAAAGGTCTGCATGGGAGCTCTCCCTGCTGCTTCTGCAGCCTTCCTCATTCTACTAAATGCATCAGCAAGACTGTCCTTTGGATGTGTTCTAGATGAGGCACATCTTTGCAAGGTTCAGAACAGCTGAGCACCACTACCCAAATGCAGCACTAATTACCATGTTTCCCTTGTCAAGCACAGAGCTATTCCCACGCTGACACTCCTCTGTCACTAGGTGGCACCTGAATTTCCTATATTCACTAGTGAGGGTGGTTGTAGGCAGCTTTGCGTCCAGGACAGCATGAAGGAGAAAAGCAGACTGCGTACACTGGCTGGCTGTCAGGAGGAAGACTTCCTTTACATCTGACTATTTAGGATCCGGAGCTCCTCTCCAGCACTGAGATTTGGAGAGGGGAGGGAAGCCGAGTTCTCCACAGTCTCCCTGGGACCAGTGACATCTGTCTCCTCCCTGTTTCCTAGCAGATCTGTAACCAGGCTTTGCAGATGCATGGGGGCTACGGCTACCTGAAGGATTATGCTGTTCAACAGTACATGCGGGACTCCAGGGTCCACCAAATCCTAGAAGGTAAAGCCTGGCAGAGCTTATTCTCTTCTGCTCAGAGCAGTTGTAAGATCTATGCTTTCCTAGCCCAGCTCAGAACTTGTGTGCTGGCTGATCCTCGGGATCCTGCCCGGTCCTGGCCTTTACGTCCACTCTTCCTTTCCTCAGCCCTGCTTTGCCTGCTGCTGCATTAGGAAGTGCTCTGGCTGAGGCCAGGAGACTCTGCTTTATCTTCATGCGGGGGCATCAGACCATTCCTTTCTGTAGATTTCAAAGAAGGCTCACACCAAGCTAGTGTGTGAGAAATCTTGTTGAAAAGCACACTGGTGACTGTTTTCTACTGTTGTAAAGGACTTGTTCCTCAAGGATCTTAAGCTTCCAAACAGCAGTTTAGCAGCCACGCTGTCTAAATGTCGTATGTGTCAGTAGTGCTACTGTATTGTTTAGTAAAGTTGTCAGCTTGTGGTTTTCTTCCTTAGCTACAGACACTCTGTCAGGCAGCCGTGTGAGCTGTTAGTCATGCACAGAGTACAGCTCACACTCAGCACTCAGTAGCTAAGTCTGGAAGGGACACGATTTCTGTTCCCTCGGGTGTAGGCAGCCGGGGCCGTCACACTCCTGGGGCAGCGTGGGAAGAACTTTCTGCGGGCTTCTGGGCAATCAGGGTAGGGGTGTTTTATTGGGGTCACAGAAGATCGTAAGGATCTGTTCCCTACCTTCAAAGGAGCCATGTCATGCCTGAGTGGGCACCGTGATCTTCTGGAGGACTTAGAGCAGGTTATTGGCCCCGCCCTCAGCGTTTCTGCTCCACTGGGCCAAGTGAAGGCTGCAGCCACTGGTGTGGGAACAGCTGGAGTCCCACCGTCCCTGTCTGAATCACAGTCCTAAAGGGCTGCGTGTTACCCAAACTTGAACTCTAACCTTTATTTGGCTCAGACCCTTATGCTGAAACCAAACTTCCCAGAGGTTTTGAGTGGGAAATGTCACCATTTTACAAGGAAGCTTGGATTTGCCTTTTTTGAGATTGTATGATTATCAGTTCCTCAAGGACTTTATTTTGTATTTTGTTTGTACTGAAAGCCAATCTGTTCACTCCTTCAGGGCAAATTTATTCTCTAGTTTTCTGATTACCAAATGAAATATATATTATTGAAAGTATATAAAATATGCAAAAAGAAAAAGATCACTCATGGTTCTACATCCAGGGTGTATATATTTTTTATTTATGTTTATTAACTTCTTCAGACTTTTTCCTATCTTTTTACAAGTATAATTAAAATTTAAAAATTAGAGTTATATAATTTTCTTCTACATATTAATTTAATACAATCATTTTTATCACTAGGAGAAGTCTTTAAAAATGTAAATATTATCCTACTGCACCAGCAAGATGGCTCATGGGTACAGGCACTTACTACCAAGCCTGAAGGCCTGAATTTGATCCCTAGGATCCACATGGTAGAAGGAACAAAGCAGTCATGCACATTGTCCTCTGATCTTCACATGTGCACAGTGGCATGGGTACACTCACATAATACACGCACACATGCATACGTAATAAGTACACATACTTTAAAAAAAAGTTAAGCCATAAATATTGCTATAGTCCTAGTGCTGATAGGGGCAGGAAGATCAGGAGTTCAAGGGCAGCCTGGGCTACATCAGACCCTGACTCAAGCCAAACAACAACAAATGTAAACACTATTTCTTACACTACCATTTTTCTGTAATTACAAAAGAAGTCACAGTTGTTTAAATCCATGAGTACCCGGTTCTTACTGAATTCTTCATTGTTCCTCTTGCAGGTAGCAATGAAGTAATGAGGATGCTGATCTCTCGAAGCCTGCTCCAGGACTAGCTCCCACAGTGGAGAGTCTAGCCTAGAGTGCCATGTGCAGCTGGAATCATGTTGAGTGTTCAATTGCAAAGGGATCATGACTGAAGCGCTGAGCTCTTCAGATAGAGACCCTGAGCTGTAGTGCTAGCTCTAATGGGGGAACAAAGTTCTCATCAGAGCTAGAAGGACTGCCCTGAGGAGCCATGCCAAAAGAAGACCTGCCACACTGCTTTCCTCATTTTGGAGGGACAAACAGTCAAAAGTGTGGCTTGGTTCCACACCATGTTCATTTTGTTGATTCTTGTCCTAGGGTCTGGTTACTTCAGTGAAGCCTTTTCTAGTAGTTATGATGAAGTATGGGGCGGCAAGGGCAGTGGATGGCCCTACCCCTTTCTGTTCTCTGTTCTGCACTTAGCAGAGTCTCAGGACAGGACTTCTAAACTCAGATCATGATGAAGTGACCATTTGGAACCTACTGCTAAGCTATGAATTAGGGTGCACCTTCATTCCTGCAACCACTAAATAAATGTCAAGGGCTAAGATTATTTGGAATATTTGGATTTTTATATGGGCTTTTATTTCCTCTTGAGGGCTCTTTCTCTTTTTAAGTACTTTTAATTAATTCCTTGGTAAGTAAAAATCTATCTCTTTACTGTCTCCTTCAACTATAAGCCTTATAAGTATATTTAAGATTTTGTATTATATTTGGTTAAATATTTTACTGGATTTTAGAATAATTAGGAATCTCTCCTAAGGCAGTTTATCTTTTAACGAATACATCCTTTTATTAATAACTCTGCAAACAAA
Organism: Acomys minous; assembly: GCF_964271855.1. Taxonomy (NCBI): domain Eukaryota; kingdom Metazoa; phylum Chordata; class Mammalia; order Rodentia; family Muridae; genus Acomys; species Acomys minous. The sequence goes on along the minus strand of NC_140494.1, from coordinate 88,958,888 downwards.
GCATTATTTGTCATGCATGGGTCTAAGTATTAGTCAATGATTAGGAGTTTGGGGAAAACCTTCTTACAGATAATTATTTAATCCATCTTTTCATGTTTAGAAAAGAAAAAATTGTAAGATATTTTGTTAGCCACAAGTCAGTGATTATAGAAAAGGGTCTTTGTCTGTAGCTATGACAGACACTTTTTTTTTTTGTGAAAACATACTTTGTCTTTAAAACTGTCTTGTGCAAGGTGTACTTTGAAGTTAAAAATGGGATTCTGCTTGTCCACAGCTGTACTTAGCAGACGATGAAGTAGTGCATGGTCACAGTGTCCAAACAAGACAGAATAGCCTGGCAGAAATGGGAAGGTCCACTGCCTGCGCTTCCCCAGTGAGGACCTAGCTTCCAACTCATTAAAAAAAAATAGAGGTTAACAGAATAGGCAAAGATTCAGATTAAGCTTTTATGAAAATGCCTGATTACTTAAAGGAAAACTGTTTTACAGAAGCCAGGGGAGGGAGTGTAGGGCTTGTGTGGATTGTTGACTTTGTGTTCATTGTGGCTTGCATAAAACAGAAAATACAAGTTAAATGTGGATAGAAAATGGAGAAAGGGTAGCATTTTATCTGTCAGTCTGTATCTATCTATCTATCTATCTATCTATCTACCTATCTGTCTCTATTTATGTGGGGGTGTGTATATGATGTCCATGTGTGAGTACCACTTTGTGTATGTGGAAATCAGGATAACTTCTGATTATCAGTTCTCTTCTTTCATCATGAGGGGTTCCAAGAATCAAACAGATCATCAGGCTTCAACAGCAAGCACTTTTACCCACTGAGCAATCTACTGTTTCCAAATGTATCAATTCCTGAGAATATTCCGGGGTATGTAGGATGAATATGACCGTGTAAAGACAGAAGAAGGTAAGGCATACCCAGTCCAGTGGGTTTTCAAAATTGTCAAAGTGTGAGAGCCTCTGAGCCCATCTTTGGAAATAGAGAGGGAAGGGCAAGTGAAAGCGTAGAGATCTTGTCATTAACCAGGCTGCTTGCTGGCAATGCTGAGGTCCCTGTTCCTCCCCACAGCAGTGACAGTGCTCTCTGTACTGATGCCTTTGGAAGTATGGTTATTGAAAAGTGCAAGTTGTGGGACTGTAATGATGGCTCAGTAGCTAAGTACTTGCTGCTCTTCCAGAGGACCCAAGTTTGATTCCCAGTGCCCCCCCACCCACCCACCCATAGGGCGTCTAACAACTAAGCATGGCTTCTCTAACCGGCCTCTGTAGGCACCTGAACTTGTGCACACACCCACACACAGACACACATGAAATATACATAATAATAAATTAAAAAGAATACAAACAGGATGTGATGCTTTAGTCCTGTGATCTCAGCTCAGAAAGCTAAAGCAAGATAATTGCCATGAGTTCAGCTATCACCTGGGCTACATACGGAATGAACGAGCTGGCAAGGTAGTTCAGTAGTAAAGAACCTAACAAGTGTGGAGGCTCCAGGGGTCTACCTCCAGCACTGAAATAAAGTTCTTAAGTGTCATTTTTAGATATTACTGAGAGATTTCCTATTCCCAATCACTGGTATAAGTTGTCAATGAACTTTTAACTAATTCCCATCATTGTTTTATATCATAAGTCAAAGCAAAAGTACCACAGCAATATTCACTATTCTTTTAGAGACACCTATGGTAAGGCCAGGTATATGGTAAGACATTGGTGTTTGGGGTGTAGGAAGGTACATCACTGAAGGAATTGAGGTGATGCTATGGGTTGAATTGTGCCCCCCCCAAAAAGATAGTTCAGAGTATCTTGGCATGTAATCTAATTTGATAGATATAATTAGTTAAAATGAAGTGAAGGTACCATAGGGTAGGCTGTAAAATAGTGTAACTACTCCTTATTAGACAGTCATGTGAAGACTAGGGCCAAGGACATCACCAGTTAATGCCAGCTGTCACAGGAAGCTAGAACGGCCATAGAATAGATTGCCCCTTAGAGCCCCCAGGCAACACACACACACACACACACACACACACACACACACACACACCAAAAATACCTCCCCCCCCCCAAAAAAAAAAAAAGCAGAAACCAAAGCTTGTGATGCTCTGGCCTAGAACTCTTAAGGAAGTGTTTGTTGGTGAAGACACTCAACCTGTGGTATTTTGTTATGGCACCCTGAGCTGGGTAACATAATCAGCCTCATTGAAATCTTGTAAGGCATTGTGATGGAGTAGTTTCTCAAAAAGCAGGGAGGAGGGTGCTGAGAATATAGTTTAGTGGTGCAGTGTTTGCCTAGTATGCCATTTGTTCTACAGCATCAAAAACAAATTATAAATCACAGTATGTTTCCCCGTGCCAACGATATGAAACTGGGAGGTAAAGATTTAAAATATCACAATGGTGTCCCCAAACATTTACACTTATGTGTAAGTGTAAAGTTATACAAGGCCTCTCCAGTGAAGGTTATTAATGTTGCTATGAAACATTTAAAATACCAATGGTAACATTAAAGTTTGCCTTTTAGTTCATTTACACAGTTGAAACCAATGCAATTCAAAATCAGATTTTGTGTGTGGTGGGGGAGGGGATTGTTGAAAATAGAATATGACAAGCTCATTCTAAAAGTATGGAAATACAAAGGACTTAGATATGTCCCCATGTTGAACATATACTATTGAATATTCAATTTGATTTAGAATACGTAAGTAAAAGAGTAAAGTTGAAGATCTTTTCTAAAAGAGTTATTTTCATCTTATGTGTATGTACTACCTGTATGTGTGTGTGTGTGTACCACATCCCTGCCCAGCGCCTGTGGAAGCCAAAAGAGGGTGTGGGTTCCCCTGGTATTGGAGCCACTATGTGGGTGCTGGAAACTGAACCCAAGCAGCAAGTACTTTTAACCACTGAGCCATCTTTCCAGCCCCTAAAGCTAAAGATCTTAATGTTTATGACTTAAAAATTATAGCATGATGGCACACACCTTCAATCCCAGTGCTTGGGAGCAGAAGCAGGTTGATCTCTGAAGTTCCAGGACAGCCAGGGCCACACAGAAAACAAAAACAAAAACAAAAACAAACAAACAAACAAAAAAAACCCTATCTCAGAGAAAAAGTGAGGTCTGAGGTGCACATCCCCATCCTTTGGCCCATCCCCAGCCACCTGTGAAATAATACTAAGCCAGGATGACCTCAGATCACACCACTCAGAATTGTCTCCAGGACTGAACTTCACCCAGCTTAGCCAAGACAAACTAAGCTGACATAAGAATAAACTCCAAGAAAAACACTCAACGCAAATAGGAAATCTATAATGGTTGGAACCCACCTACATAGGCAGTACATGATGGGGGGAGAGGATTAAAAATACTAAAAAATTAATCCAAAACACTGGAGATGAAAATTTCAGTAAATGGATAGCTTATTGAAAAGCCCTACCAATAGACTAGAATATGAGAAGGACAGGACCCAGGAGTTTAAGACAAGGTGGAGAAATGTGAATTTTTAGTTAAAATACATTGATATTTTTAAAAGTATGAGTAGAATCTGTGCAGTCTTTGGTATATCATGAAAAAGCCAAATCTACAAATATGAGCATAGAAGTATGTGAACTCCATACCAAGGCATAGAAAACATTTTCAATGCAATCATAACCGAAAATTCTGCAAATCTAAAGAAAGGGGCCCATCTAGGCACAAGTAGCTTACAGAATACCAAGTAGACAAGACGACAATAAACTCCTTCACACCATATCATAGTTTGAACACTAGATCTACTGAATAAAGTGTATTGAAAGCTGCAAAAGAGAGAAAGCTGCAAAAGAGAAACACTTAAATTTCGTGTAAAGACATGCTCATCAAGATAACAGCCGATTGCCCTACAGAAACTGCAGGGCAGGGACAAATTGGAATGATGCATCTAAGGTTTTGAAGGGCCACAGCTATGAACCCGAACCCAGTAACACAAGGATGCTTGAGGGAGAAAGGGGGAAATGTTCTCTGATAACAGCAGGCTAAAAGAGTTTATGGCTACTAAGCCAGCTCCACCAAGGATACTGGAAGGAATTCTTTGGACTAAAACGTTAAACACATCCAGGGAAAGGGGTGGATGATAAGGCAAGAATAAAACCAAAGATTATGAAACACACATTTTGGTACTATTTTGGATTTTATTGGTCTAAGTTTCCAAATCAGAGGAGATACTATTTTATCCCTAAATTTTGCTTCCTCTGAAAGGCTCATCTGACCATCAGTGATAGAGGCTTCTTAGGATGGAAGGGTGTGCAAAGCTGTTTAAGCAAGTGGAACCAGTAAGCAAGCAGGTACGATGCATTCATTTTGTATTTCTGTGATAAAACAATGAGTGATGCAACAGCGAAGCTGATCTAGGCTTACAGTTGCAGAGGGTTAGTGTCAATGACAGAGCAGACGGGGCACGTGAAGCTGAGCCAGCAAGCTGAGAGCCCACATCCTGGACTGTAAGGAGGAAGTGTACAGTGGGCAGCTGGTCTTTGCTACCTCGTGGGTTCTTTTTCCCCACCCTTTGTCCTCCCCCCCCACCCCAGTTTCACTAACACTAGATAGGAGAGAAACAAAGATAGAGGAGAAAGAATTAGGAAAAATCTCTGAGTCTAATTTCTTTATTTTTGTTTCTTTGACCACTGCTTGTCTGTAGCCAACCTTCCTAAGTGACCAACTACGTGATGACTCCTCCTCTCAAGGCCCTCAAACTTATGTACCCTCTGAAAAGTTCCCAGAATTCCAAATGGCACATAATTGCAGAAGTTATCTGCAGAGGAGAAAGTTGTTGCCACCAAAAACACCCAAAGTGTGCATGGGTGCATTTGCACATGGGTGTAACAAGGAAAAAGAGGCCATGGATTTGAGAGGTGACAAGGGAGGAGTTAGAGGGAGGAAAGGAAGGGGGGAAAGTATTTCTGTGCTGTCCTGCTCTTTGTTTTGTCTATGGCAACTTGACATGAGAAGGAACCTCAATTAAGAGAATGCCCCATCAGATTGCCTATAGGCCAGTTTGTAGGGCATTTTGATTAATGACTACCACCTGGTGATGTTGAGACGGCTCCTTTTGGGTAGCATAACTATAAACATTTTTATTTCAAGCCTACTAGCCTCATCATCTCAGCTCATTGCTGATATAAAAGAATCTCTATACAAAGTCAGGTTGACCATAAACTATGTTTATGTTCAGCATATCTTGTGTCTTTTATTAATCAACAAAAATTCCCCAACCACAAGCCCAGCTGCCCCCAACTGCCAGGCACACTTTCAAAGTTAGCTAGAACTTCTTTGTAGCAAAATAACTTGAGTTAGAGCTGACCAACCTGTTCCACCATCTGCCCACCTCCCTGTATGAGCTAATTGCAGCTTTCATCTTTAAATATTCAATACAACTTCCTCTTGAGGACATGGTTCAGATTCCAAACTGGCCCAACCTTCCTGAGCTCAGAAATAAAGTCTCTATTGTTTTTTTATTACCAGTATGGCCTAATAATATTTATTATCAGGCCTACAATTATTATTACTTCAGTATGCCCAGCTAGCAATCAATCAAGACACAGACACCTGTTATATTTTAAAATAGCCTTAGTTAGTTAACCTGGGGCAGGGCAGATATCAATCCTCTAAACTACCTCCCATAGTAGAGCAGGTATCACATACCTGCTCCAATCTCATGCCATCTGCTTCTAATAACCTCTATCAAGCTACTTCCCACCATAATCCCAAATACTTGTTAATGTTCTTCATCTGGGCCAAATTCCCCATCCACTCTGTGCTTCTCTTCCATCTAACCCATGGCGGGCTTCCTCTCTTCCTCTCCTCTGGTATCTTTTCCTCCTCTTCCCAGGATCCCTCTGTCTCTCTAAGCCTGGGAAGCTTAGCCACATATATCTCATCTGCCCTGCCCAGATGGGATGGCTTTTTATTAATTAGCATCAAAATACATCAGATCATGCCCCAACAGTTTTCATTTTAAGCTTCTGCCTTTGAAGTGAGTTTTCTCCGCCTCCACCTCAAACCCAACAATAACTGTCCTGTGAACAAGCTTTGCTGTACCAAATGACTAAACAAAGACTGAAATATTTGTTAAGAGGTAGTGATTATTTATATCTGGATAAAATGAAATAAAGTATGCATTATTCTCTAAAATAAAGTGCATTGTAGATCAGAATAGAAACCTGTCTAAAGAAGAAATACAGAAGTGGTCAACATCACTGGCCATCAGGAAAATTAAAATTAAAATTATTTTGAGATTCCATCTCCTTCCCAATGGCTATCATAACGAAAATGGGGCCAGTAAGATGGCTAAGTAGTTAAAATCACTTGTGAAACTCAGTGACCTGAGTTTACTCCCTGGAATCCTCATAGTGAAATGAAAGGACTGAGTCTCATTCGTTGTCTTCTGACCTTTACCCACAATGCCCTGACACATATGTGCCCACACACCTTGATACGCCAAATAAACTAATTAATCAAGAAACCTAATACATTTCTTTCAAAGAGAAAAACAAATGGAAGCAAATAATGGCTAGGGTGTGGGGAAAGAACAACCTTTATTTACTTTTGTAGTATAAACTGATTTGGCCAGTATATCAGTCAGTGTAGACATTCTTTGAGAAGATAAAAATAGAGCTACCACATAACTCAGCTATACTACTTGTAGGCATTTGCCTGAAGAGCTCTATACCTTATGGCAGAGATACTGACACATATATGTTTCTTCTCTGTTGAATCAGTCTAGATGTTCATCAACTGAGGAATACATACTAACAATGGGATACACACGTGTGAGTACACACACACACACATACACACACACACACACACTCACTAGAGTTCAGAACTAAAGAAAATGAAAATGAAATCTGCAGGAAAATGGATGGAACAACAAAATTCTAAGCTGAGTTAGGTAACATAAGTCCAAGGTCAGAGGATACGGTGTGTTCTTTCATATGTGGCTTGTAGTTTTGAATTTTTATATTTGTTTTTTAAGTTGGAATAAACATCTGTAGAGACCAGGAAACAAGAAAGGAGGTGTGTGTGTGTGTGTGTGTGTGTGTGTGTGTGTGTGTGTGTGTGTGTGTGTGTGTCCATAACGCTTCATATTTTATTATTTTTCAAAAGATTCCCTCCCCACCATGTGGCTACCTATAATCATATGGCTAACCTCCACACCATTTTCCCTGGGCAATTTTGAGATTTATAGGTTGGCTGTCCTGGAGTTTCCTCAAGCTTCAATTGAGTCTCTTTTGTCCTTCAAAATGACACTCAAAATCAGTTGTTGCTGAAAAAAAATCTAGGAAAGATGATACACTATAATGAGGAACTGCACCAAAGGATGATGAGGAAGATGAAACTTTATTTGTCCTGTATAATTAAGACATGCCAGTTGGCAACCCTCTGACATATTTAAAAGCCAGTCAAACTTTTCATTATTGTAAGGTACTGAGATAAAAGTAAAGTCTTCTCCTAATATTTTTCTTGCTTCGTTTACTGTAAGCAGTTAATTTTTTTTTTTTGAGCTGCTGACAAATAGACCTATTCTAGAGGACCTTCTTCCCAAATGACCCCAGTAGGTGTAAAGCACTTGGGCAGGACCAGAAGTTCCCAGGGCAAAGCAAGGGCACTTCTCTGTAACTGATGTTTATTTAATTCCTAATGTATAAGTTGCTAAACAGCTTTTCCTTCTGGCCTTAATTGATGAGGGGAACTTGGATCTGATGGCCCTTTCAAGATAGTAAATGATGTTTTTAAGTCTTCAGTAGCCAATTTTAAAAAAGATCTAGCCTGATTTATTTCCCCCAACACCTTTTGAAAGTCATTTAAAGTTTTTAGAAGCGAGAAATTCAGAAGCAGACACTGAGGAATCACAGACTGTGTCTGGATAATTCTACCTAGATAATTGAAAGGAGGTATCACCTGCCTTTGCAGCCTGGTGTGCAGCCAGAGCTAGACCCCTCTTACTAGATTTTTGTCTTGGGGACCTTGGGGGCTGGCAGGCTGGATAAAAGACTAGAAGTGCCAACTCTGTCTGGAGGCCATCATTTCTTAATGGTTTCAGTACACAAATCAGAGCTGGCATCAGAGCTGATCTGAGAAATGGGATCTGAGAAGTTCTCTGTGTCATCTGATTATAAATCACTTAGCTCTATTTTAACAAAGGCTGGCTGCCTTCCAGAGTTTAAAACTGAGCCAAGACATTTGTGAGGCAACTAACTTTTCTTTCTTTCTTTCTTTCTTTCTTTCTTTCTTTTTTTTTTTTTTTTGAGTTTGTTTTTATGCTGGTCTAAGTCTGCAAGCTGGAAAGCTGGATTTCAATTAAGTCTTCTGTAGAAGAGCCAGAAGACTTATCAGAAACCTGAGCCCCTTGTAAGCTGCATTCTTGAAAGGCAAGATCTGGCAGGTCAGGCAATGTTAATTTTTCTTCTCTCAGTCCCTGTTTAATTATTACCCAGAGTGTAAGTGCAGATTCTGGCATGGGCTTGTCAGCGTGGCTTGCAACCTATCTTTTTTAATTCTTGCCCTACCTTTTCCATTCTTCTCAGCTTAATGTACCTGATTCTATGAGCCATGGGCTCACTTTTTGAATGAATGTTATGAATTTCTCCAGAGCATCATAATAAACTGCAATACCCTTTGTTTTTAAAGCTTTCTTAAGAATCTGAATATATATGCTCTGTTCCTCAGATTCAGTTTGACCCATGATTACCCGCTCCCAATCTGACAGCCTTTCTGTCAGACAAGTCTGCAACACTGAGCAGGAGCCTAGCTCAAAATGCCAAGAAATAATAAGTGATGATTACCCACCATCTGCCCCACGCTAGGCACCAAATCCCCACAGACCAGCTTCAGGAACCAGTGCGGAGGAGAGAAGAGAAAGTCTTGGTGGATCCATGGTAGGGAGAATTGAGCAAGCGATGAACAGCTGGTTAAGGGAAACCAACTAGCTATAGTAACTAGTTGTTGAGGAGAGCTTGAGGAACAGAGGAAAAAAGAAATATTGAGACCCAGGAACATGCAGTACAAACTGAAAGATCTTATAGCCCAGGAGAACTTTTTTTCTTCTTTCCTTGTTGGTTACTTGCTTACTTTTCTGTCTCTGTTACTCCTTGGGCCAATCCCAGTACTTTATTTAAAGTGAAGTTCAATTTTTCATTACAGATTGCATTAAACAGTTCTGTATAACCTACAATAAGGCATACATCAAAAATCAATTTCCAAGCAATGGTCAGCATGACCTGATTAAACAATACTCAGGAAGGCTTAATCATAAATTTCCCTGGGCTAAAGCCATTGTGTTTACATGACTGTCATAGCAACATAAGTTGAACTAAATATTTTAACACAGTGATTTGACTTATGTCCAGTCCCAAACCACCAGGTGTGCTATCCAAGCCTAGGCTAACTGCCAAGGGGTGCATGATTCTAAAATATCTGTGAAGCATGACATTCCAAGCCCACCTTCTATTGCTCTCAAAGCAGATTCTAAAGAAACTTTTCTACAGCTAACAATATCTAGACAGGTACTGTTATGTCAAGGTCCTAACTTTCTTTCAAGCAGTTTCTACTGGACTGCTCACAGTCAGAACCAAAAACTGTCTAATTGTCTTAAGCCTTTGGCCAGATTCCTTCTTTCAACATTCTCTGTAGGAAAAAGTTTTCTCTTTGTGAATTTCATTAGGGCTGAGAAATAGAGAAAAAGACAGTTTTAGGAGAAAACACAGATTTCAATATAGTTTTTAGGCAAAATGGTACCTGGACTAATCATAATATTTAAGAGAATGGTGATCAGCTGTAGGTCTTTGGAACTTTGACAAGAAAAGCCTCAACAGCTAGCTGTTCTGGATGTCTAAAGATACTGCAGAACAGTTGGAGGTCTCTGGAACTTTGTCAAGCAAAGCCTCTACATCTTGTCTTTATGTCTCTGACACTGTCATTTGTGTCTGCTTAAAAAAAAAAACCCTGTGTACAGACATTCTTATATTGTGCTGTGGAAATGTGGGGTTGTATAGTAATATTTTTTTGTTACATCAAACTGGTTTCTGAGAGTCTATGTCTCAAAATTTTAGTTGGAATTAATAACTATTGAAATATATATATGAATGAAATAATGAATGGAATACTTACTTGCTTGTTCTGATATGGGAAGAGAGAATGACTAGTTGAGGACACAAGGAAGCACAAAATGTGGTTCCTTTCATTGAAGAACAGATCTCAGACAGAGAAGATGGCTCAGAGGTTAAGAGCACTGGCTATTCTTCCAAAGGTCCTGAGTTCAATTCCCAGCAACCACATGATGGCTTATAGCTATCTATAATGAGATCTGGTGCCCTATTCTGTCCTGTAGGCACACATGCAGATAGAATACTGTATAAACAATAAATAAATAAATAAAAATTTTAAAGATTGAAAAGAACAGATAATTTCCAGTTTTTTAATCACTAAAGATTAGGCAAACAAACACACAACATGGAGTCTGCTTTGTGCTGGTCAACTGCACTTCAGTAGAAAACCTGCCCTCAAGTTGTCACTCCACTGAAGAAAACTTGTGTTTCTCTTTTCCAGAAGCTTTAATTGCAAGATTTCTTGGCTAGGGGTAGGATTTTGTGCCGCTTCCTTCTCTATGCTTGAATTTTTATCCCGCTTGACTTGTATAGTCTTTGTGAGTTCACATGTATATATTAGCTCTGCTGTGTCTGGAAAATGCTGTTTTCTTAGTGTCATCCATCACCTCTGGCTTTTATAATTGTTGTTGACCAGCATTCAAATATATGAGCTAATGGGGGCTGTTCTTATCCAACCATCACAGCAGCCTTATAGAAAACTGCCTCCTTCTTCCCATCAGAAAAGGAAAAGTTTTCTAACGAGGTTTTATAGTTTATCCATGGTCAAACTCAGACCCGGCACCAGAGCCAATTTGTTTTCAATGGCAGAGTTTTGTTTTATTTACTTATTTTAAGGTGTTTCTTTTATGTGTATTGGTGTTTTGTCTTCATGTTTATCTGTGTACTACATCTGCATGGTGTCCTGCAGGAGCTGGAAAAAGGTGTTGAATTCCCTGGGCCTGACGTTACAGATGGTTGTGAGCTTTGGGATGGGGCCTCTGGAAGGCCAGCCATTGCTCCTAGTCTATGAGCCACCTCTCCAGCTTTATATATTTTTTTTTGATAGGGTCACATATGCTAGATATTATAGCCTGGTCACATACCTCATTATATAACCCAAGCTAACCTGGAACTCCTGATCCTTCTGACTCCAGTTCTGGGGCATAGGATTACAACTGCGTGCCACACCCAGCTCAGTACCACCATGGTTTTTTGGGGGTGGGGGTTGCATCTCTGAACTACATAAACCTCTGCCCTTAGCCCCATTTGTGTGAGGGTTGTAGATGTCAGATCCATATGTTAAGCTTTTAGGTTAAACCAGCAAGCCTGATTTTCAGACAAGCCAGAAGAAATGCTGCGGCTTCCTCTCTGCCATTTGCCTCCAGGACATCACAAAGAGAGTGGGAGGGCATAGGAGCTGGAGTCTCTCTTGAACTGTTGCCCACTCTTATTTCTCAATTCACTTCTTAGAGAAAGGCTGAGTTAAAATTGTCCTCTTACTATTGTTCCAATGGTGAAAAACTGTTTGACATACTACAGAACTGCTTTTGACAACTTATTTCTTTTAAACAGAATTAAAAAAAAACCAAACTATTAGGCCAGTGGTGGTGGCACACGTCTTTAATCTCAGCACTTGGAATGTAGAAGCAGGCAGATCTCTGAGTTCAAGGCCAGCCTGGTCTATGTAACAAGTTCCAGAATACCCAGGGCTACACAGAGAAACCTTGCCTCAAAACCCACAAAACCTATTATTAAATTAAGCTTTATTTCAAATTCTGTATGAAAATGATTTTAGTTAAGTACTTTCAGAAGTTGGCTATTAACTTTTTTTGTTGTTTTGTTTTGTGTTGCTTTTGAGACAGGGTCTCACTATATAGCCCTGGCTGGCTGTGAGCTTGCTATGTAGACTAGTTTGGCCTGGACATCATGGAGATCTGCCTGCCTCTGTCTCCCAAGTGCAGGATGAAGTGTGCCCCACCACCTGGTACAACTTTCATTTGGTTTTCAATAAGGCTGTAGGCTTCCTATCTCTACTCTGATTGCTACTGTGCAATCACTTTCAGAACACTCACCTGTGTTCCCCAGTAATTATCCACAGCTGTCAAAACACTGTTTGAACTCCCATGTATTGATTTCACATTTTGGACAACCTCATTCTTTGTTTAGATATGAAAAATTCAAACTTTTGCTTATTTAAACATTTTTAATACATACTTGTCTTATTCTTATGTGTCTGGGTCTTTTGCCTGAATGCTCATATGTGCGGAATGTTGATGCCTCAGCCCGAGGAGGCCAGACGAGAGCCTTGGAGTGACTATCACTGGAATTATGCATAGTTGTGAGCTGCCATGTGGGTCCTGGGGACTGAACCTGGATCTTCTGCAAAAGTAGCCAGTGTTCTTACCCACTGAGCCATTTCTCCAGGCCCAAGATATGGAACATTTGAATTTTAAATTTCTGAATCTATTCTGCCTATCTACCATAATATTTTTGCTACCTTTTCATTACAGTTATGTCAAGATTTTTGGTTACGTTAATTTTTAGTGTTTATGTTGACATGCAAAATGGTTAGTGTTTAGTCTCTTAGTGTTCTGTGGTGTCCTTTTTTTGTCTAATAATTTAACTTCAGAAATACAAAATCTTCTCCCATTAATTGGAACACAAGTTCAGTTAGAATTTATAAATACTTGTTTGAGTTTGAAATAATATATTTTCATTTTAAACACAGCTGTAATGTTAACATATAAAAATTAATACTATTCTATAAAACATAATGATACTAAATGCAAATGCAAATACAATGGTTAGAACTGGTCATATTCATTATTCACAGTAAGACCAGTGTAAACATATACAAATAATTACTATGAGGGTATAGCTCTCTGATACAGCGAACTTTCCATAGCCACAGAGAGCCCTGAGTTTCATCCCTTTGAATCCCACAGGAAATTAATACTTGGGAAGGGATGACACGAATCGCAAATTCTGGATCATGTAGCTCGAGTTGAGCTGCTTCTGTGATGTTGCCAGGATCTCATTTTGGACTCCTTTCAGCTCCCTGGTTCTCATAAGCTCCGTCCAAAGAATTCAAAGGAGACAAAAAGCAGAATGCTGAAGAGGAACTGGGTTTCCTGCAGTGACTCTCACAGGCGATGACCAAGGGACCCTGGAGGATAGGGAACACTCTGAAGGGTGGGGGTGGACAGTGGCCAAGGAGGTCATTGTGCCAACCTACATCTTTGGGTAGTCTTCATGTGACTTCTAAACTTTTTAGGACAGGGAACGTCTCCTGAGGTAATTGAGAGATACATTTGGATTAACTCTCATAGAAGAGCACTTGGGTTTTTGTTGTTGTTTTGTTTTTTAATAGAGGAGTCTCAAATAGCCCAAGTGGGCCTGGATCTCACTCTACATTCTTAGACTGCGGATCCTCCTCCCTCTGCCTCGGGAGTGCTTGGATTATGGGTGTTCGACACCTTCATTGGCCTGTTCTTGTTCTTTAGCAGAAAGCCTCAGGCTAGATAGTAATCTTAACTATATATGCTATTCTGGATGTGGGACCAGAACGCCGTGCAACAGGAGGGGCCAGTCTGGAGCAAGAGTGAGGTCTAGACATGTCCAAACCCTGGAAATCTAGTCCTGAGATGGGCAGTAGGACCATCCCCTCCTTGCTCTGGGCCTGCATGTCCAGGTGCCACCTGTTGGCCAGGTTTCATGTTAAACCTCCTCCCTGCTTAGAAGGACAGGTCCTGCTAGCACCAGGAATTCCTCTTCATGCAAATGGAGCGTCTCTGGCACTGGGGCACAGCCAGTAATGATTACTTGCCCCAAATACCGCTACCCACTCCCCAAGGTTTACATAGCTCTTAATCACCCTCAATAAAGAGAGCTGTTTCATCGATAACGCACCATCCCACTAAGCTTCATTGCTTCTAGCACCTGGATACCCCAAGGGCAAAGCAGACCCAGGCCAGTATCTGGTTAGTTAAGAATGGCAGGTCTCCACACAGAGATAAGCTCAGATGCCACACTTTGCACCAGTAATCAGAGTTCTTCAGTTTTAGTTCCTGCCTTTGGCAATAGTTAATTTTCAGGTGTGGAAACCAGCCTCAGTGACCTGTAAGCCTGCTAACATCTCACGGGGCTACCTAACAAGGAGACAGTAGGCAGAATGTAATAGTTTGGGATCAGCTTTAGGTAGGGCAGCCAGAACCAGTATGGGTCAGAGACTTAATGTAAAACAATACATTTACCAGACTGGGAATTTTAATCACAGGTAGAACATGTGTCTAGCAGGCACAAGCCCTTGGCCTCACCAAGATTCTCTTAGCGCACTACCAAAAACAAAACAGAAAAATACCTAACTTGCCTTGGGCTGGGAGCTCTGGCTGCTGTGCCGAGGTCAGTGGCAAGGAGGTCATCCCAGTATCCCAGGGCTGTGGTGGTGGCAGTGCAGGTTAGAAGTCAAGCCAGGAGACACCCAGAGACACACTGCGTGGGTGGGAAAGACACCCATAGAACTGTCCATCCTCCTCTGCACCTCACAGATAAGTGATAAACAGAGCCCCACCTGCTGCCACCTAGCCTGCTGCCACCTAACAACAGCCTGGGAGGAGGAAGACATCCAAAGTTTCGCCCACTGCCATGCAATGGGGCACAGATGGGGAGAGAGGCCCAGAGACCTGCTGCTGTCTCATGGCTCCCGTGGGCGATAGACACACAGATGCTCTCCTGTTACCACGTAGTGCAGGAGTGGGGAGATGTCTATAGAATGGCCAGCCAAGCCACACGGGCAGGCTGTGGACACCTAGAGGCCCACTTGCTGCCACGCCACACTACAGGTACAGAGGAGGTCACCCAGAGACCCGACAGCTTGTGGCTCAGCCGCAGCGGAGCCACTATAATGTGCAAATATGTGGTAGACAGATGGGAGAGAAAGAAATGGAACAGTTTGAGCATTATTAAGGGAGATAGAACTGGAGACATGAGGGTAGAGACGGGCAGCCTATTGTGAATAGCCAGCACCATCACATGAACCCATGTGAAATCCCGGCCCATGCTGCTGCTGAGGGCCAAATCTGGGTCTGTGGCTCATATGACCACTAGAGATCAGGGGGATGTCCCTGGTCTGGGCAGTCTCCTGGGACCACGTGTATGTCCAGGGTTTGTGCAGAGGTGGTCCTGCTCCTCACTGCTGTGCTACTAGCTCAACCTCTGATCAGCAGCAGCGTTCAGGAAAGCAGGTCCTGCACTTCACCCAGGCAGCACGGTAGAGCTGGCCCTAGTGGAGGGGACACAAGGGAGGATGAGAGGGACAGTGGGAGCTGGCTCCACCACTCCTCTTCCTTGAGATGGCGTGGATGTTGAGGTGATGCTCTCTACCCACTCATCTCTCCTCATCTGTGGTAGTTTGGAGGGAGAGATTGCGACCCCTCCCAGCTCCCTCCTCCTCCCAGTGATGAGAGCAAGAGAGCTAGCCTTGCTCCTCACTGGTGGGAGAGTGGGACCTGCATCTTGCCCTGATAGAAAAAGCCGGGGTGAGCCAGCCCCAGAGATGTGGGAGTGGGGAAAGCCAGATGAGCATCTTGTAGGCTGCAGCACTTGGAGGAGTGGGTGCCTATGAGATGGCCCTAAGGTCATGATAGCGGGAGAGCTGACCCCGCCTCCTGCTGATGGCAGCATTGGGTGGCCTAACCTGAGCAGTGCTGGAAAGCTCTGGTGGTGCGGATCAAGAAGAACCAGTGGGCTGACCGGCTGAGCTGTACCACCCAGGTCCAGATCCAGGGTTTTGATTTGGCCCGTCCCAAAATCTGCATCTTTTGTGAACTGTTTGGGCAAATGTAAGGGCTAGTCCTGCTGATCCAAAGCTGCATGATCTCCATGACACAGGGCAACAACAGTTTAATGGGGAGGAGTCCCAGTCTGGAGCCAATATTGATGGTGTCACAGAAGCTAGAGACCTCAAACCATACGAATGACTCATTGCGAAAAACATTCTCAAGAAACTATGTGTGGACAGAGGGGTGTACTGTGGGACACACTGTGACACACTGCAGCTTCCACAACAAGGTGTTTTCTATGTTTTGTTTATTTTTGTTTGCTTGCTTGTGTGTTTTTATTTTGGGAAGGAGGTTGCCAGGGTGAATACAAGGGATTGGGGAGATGAGTGGGATTGGGGTGCCTGATGTGAAACTCACAAGGAATCAATAAAAAAATTTTTTTAAAACAGAAAAATAAATAATAAAAAGTAGAGCAATGAAATTTGTCATACTACATAGTTCAATGCGCTCACTGCGAACAAAAACCAACCCAGTTCTGAGTAAGAACTACGTTTATTTGGGATTAATCAGGATTAGAATCTGGGAAAACCCATTTTAAAACCACCTTGCAAACAAGCTCCTGTTTTTTGTTTGTTTGTTTTGTTTTGTTTTGTTTTGTTTTAAATGATGATGCACATACTTAAAGCTTAAAATCACAAAGGGTAGGAAGGTTATTGTGCAATTTGCTGGTCAGAAATTATGACTGATTTGAGTTAAATTATTTTTCTTAAAAAAAAAAAAAGGGATTAGGTGTTATCTCAATGTGTCAGTAATTTAGGAGAGCAGGGAGGTTTCACAGGTGGCTAAAGAAAGCTGGTGAAGTGTGGTTTGCCCAGTCTTCAGTTATCATGCATACCACCAGTTCAGAATGTCAGTGTGAGCATAGCCATTTCATTTCCTTTCACTTTTTTTTTTTTGAGATAGTATCTCAGGTAACCAAGGCTGTCTTTTGAACCTTCTGCCTTTACCTCTCAAGTGCTGGTATTACAAGAGTATTTACTCAGCATTTTCAGCACTCTCAAACCAATGCTGCGTGCCTTTTTCCTTTTCTCCTTGCCATACATATAGAATGCTCTTGAAGTGACAAGATAACATACTACAGAAAACGGACTAGAGGTTGTCCAAGGCTAGGAAGAGGATGAAGGGAGAGACATAGTGTAGTAATAAACATGCATTATGAGGGGTGCTTGTCACACAGGGTTACCCTGGACCTTCATTTTGTTAAGGTAAGCCTCTTGGCTGCAATAATGAGCTCTGGTTTCACAAGGTGCTGGTTATCACCTGGGAAACACTGGGTAAAAGGTCTGTGATTTATATCTCATTAACAGGCACTTAGAAATTGCTTTTGCTAATGTTCTCTTTAAAAATTCTTTTCTTGGACCCATAGGTGATTAAAAATCAAGATAAATACTGAGATGTCTGTATTGTGTCTTTGCTTTGGGCCAGACCCTTGCTTGATTCTGAATAGGCATCTTAACCACTCATGGAGTATCTGTCTGTCTAAGCTATTTCACATTACCTTCCCCCACTGTGAGTGTGTGTGTGTGTGTGTGTGTGTGTGTGTGTGTGCGCGCGCGCAAGTACTTTTAGAACAGAAGGGAGTATGAGATAGCCTGAAGCTGGAATTATGGGCGGGAGCTGCCTGATATGGGTGCTGGGACCTGAACTCAGAGCCTCTGGAATATTTCATGCCCCTTTAAGGCAGAAGGTACAGAGAAGAGTCACTTTCCTAAGCCTGGAGTCAGAGTCCAGCAGCAGCAAAATCTTGCAAATCCTGTTGATGGCAGTTATCCACTAGGAGGAGGAGGCTGTACCCTGAAGCATCAGTAGCTGTTTCCTGAGAACATTCTGTGACTTCCCTCCCACTTTCCACCCTAACAACACCGTCCTGATTGTCTTGCTTGACCAGCACTGAGACACCATTCTTTGAGAACTACAGGTAAAGACTGCTTAATCACACACATGAGACACCACTCTTTGGGAACCACAGCTTAGTAAAGACTGCTTAATGACAACACACCTCCTACCCTTTGCCTCCTCACTTCCTCTGTTTAAACAATGACGCTGTAGTAGCCCAAAGTTTGAGTAGGAATCTCGGAACCCCTTTATTTGTTCTTCATGGTGTGTTGACTAAATCTCTTCTGTAAGCGTTTAATCTGCATATACATTTAGACATTAGGGACAGTATGTGTCAGTATATGCTTTGCTTGTCCACGGAATTCTGTCTTTTAAGACAGAATTTTCTTTTTGTATGTACACTGTACAGGCTTGCTAGTGCCAAACTAAAGGAAACTGAGCCCAGGACAGAGACTTGCATGATTAAGGTGGAAACCTGTTGCTTAAAGTTTGCTTGCTCTGAAATCATGCTTGCCTGCTGTATGCACAAGCACACACGCACACCATTGTTCTGCTATATCCAAATGCAACAGGAAAATTGTAAGTATATTTTTTAATCAGTGGCCCATAACACTTGCTCCTCAGAAACAGAAGCGTTATCTCCAATCCCATTTCCCTAAAAATGATTATGACACCATAACAAAGTATGCAGCCAAAGGCAACTGAAGAAGTTCCAGATTTCTGCTCCCAGTGTCCCAACACACTAAGCCAGCTTTGAGGCACACCACTAGGAAATCCGTCTTGAAGCAGATTTACTTATCTGTGTAGGTAGTCTCTGAAATATAGAAAACACGTAGCCTTAGAGGCTTTCAGGCTGGGCTCAGGCTCTTGGTGTCTTTCCATTTCTGCTTCTTCTGCCAGGCTCTGAGTGAGAGCCACTCCTCTGTGGGCATATGTACCACCTGGCAAATCTAGGGTGCTGCAGTGTGCTGAGGAGCTACTACCAGTGGGCTGGCTGCCCTTGGGGTGCCAGGGGGAAAGTTCTAAATAGTACTTCCAGTTCCTGTATTGGAAAGGGGGAGTTGGGAGACTTTTAACCAGGTCTCGGACTCAGATTTTAGACTCCTCTCTAGCCAGATCCTTTTCCACACACTGAGGCAGCACCTAGTTCCTTTCCATTTTGCCCTTGCCCCCAGACAGGGTCTCTCTCTGTGTAACAGCCCTGGCTGTCCTGGAATGTCATGCAGAATGTAAACCAGGCTGGCCTCGAACTCACAGAGATCTACCTGCCTCTGCCTTCACAGTGCTGGGATTAAAGGTATGGGCCACCATGCCCAGCCCTTTCCATCTTTTTAAGGAACAACTTAATTTTGCTAGTCCCAATTCCTGACCACTAAAAGTGATATTTCCAACTCGTTGGTGTTTGAGCAGTTTTGTTTGCTCGTTTATGTTTGGGTTGGACCCCCCGACGTGTTTACCAAGGTCTTCCCTCCTCCTGGCCAAGGGAGCTATGATGAGCTACACCCATCTCCTGTGATGTTAAGCTATAAATGTAGCTGTTGCTTTGTGAAACAGACTGTCTGCATCTCTTTTCTTGGGATGGCAATCCTAACCAGAATCAATCCTTCATCCTGCCTCGGTTAATTTCATTCTTGGTCACCACGGGTCCAGAAGGTGTCTGTGTGCTTCGGTTTGTTGCAGAATGCCATCTTTCCTCAACAGCCTGTCCCCACAGGCCATTTACCCCTCACAGCACCAGTTCCTACACAAAGCGCATCCCAGTTTTCCTTCCCTTTACAGCAAAGATCCTTTAAAGCATACACCATCTTACTCAACCTGCTCCCCCTACCCCCAGCCCTGATCCTTTGGGGACCTAATTCAGGGTTTCCCCCTCACCTTCATTAAAGTATCCCCGCAGCTAAATCAATGATCAATTCTTAGCTGACTCATGGGTAATAATGTACTTGAACCCCACTTTCTAGTTTAAACTCCCTCCTCCTCTCCCCATGTCCCCCCCCCCTTTATAGAGCTGGGGATTGAATCCAAGACCCAGTGCATGCAAGTCCGTACCTACATCCTCTACCACTGAGCAAACTCTCCAGCCCCTAATATTTCCCTTCAGGTGGCTTTGAGGAGGCCACCTTCACCTGATTGGTTACCTTCCTTTCTGAGGTTCTTGGTTCTCACCTTCCGCTGCTGGTTCTTGTTTGTTTGCTTTGTTTTGGGCTTGTTTTTTTTTTTTTTTTTGGTGGGGGGCTTTTCTTTCGTGGGTAGAGGGTTGAGAGAGGGGCTCACTGTGTAGCTCAGATTGCTCCCATACCTTTAGTGCTTCTCTCCCGTGGCAGCTGCCCAAACACTGAGCATGACCAAGCACTCACAGCCCTTGCTTTTTTCTTTATTAACTTGGTATCTCAGGTCTCAGTCCTGGGGACTCTCTATCTTCACTTACCCTTCGAAAATCTCTGTATATGGCTTTACATTTATCAGTACCATTGTGTGTGTGTGTGTGTGTGTGTGTGTGTGTGTGTGTGTGCGCGCGCGCGCGCGCACGCGCTCAGGGCTTAAAAGTTCAGTCTTATGCCGGGCGGTGGTGATGCATGCCTTTAATCCCAGCACTCGGGAGGCAGAGGCAGGCAGATCACTGTGAGTTTGAGGCCAGCCTGGTCTACATAGTTACTCCAGGACAGCCAAGATAACATAGAGAAACCCTGTTGCAAAAAAGCAAAAAAGCAAAAAAAAAAAAAAAAAAAGTCCAAGTCTTAGCCCTCCCTCCCCACCCCCACCCTCCCCCACCCCCCCCACCTTCTCCCAGCCCCCAACCCCCCACCCTCTACCCCCCCCCCGACCCCCGTTGCACATAAGAAAACTATGTTCTGGCAGCCATTCCTACATAGTCAGTGATGACTCAACCTTTCCACTTTTCCCAAGGGGGGAAAATGCCTTGGGGTCATCCTCTTACTTCACAATCAACCAATTAGTAAGCCCCTACCTCTGGCACATGTACATTCCTCCCACACTGGTCCAACCCACCATGAATTCTCACTTCACTGCCAGAAAGCCTTGTTTCCTTCTAACTTTGCCCCTGGCATTTTAGACTGTGTTAATATGAAACTCAGAACACATCATTCTTTGGACCAAAACACTCCAGTGCTTGTCTCGGCCCAGAGCAAAACTGAAAGCCCTTCCTTTGATCTCCCAGGTTTTGCATGATTTCGTCTCCTCATTTGCCTGTCTGATCTACCAGCCCTCAGATTCCTCAGTGGTCCTCATGCCTCTGTGGCCTTCTCCAGATCACCAAAGTGTTCCCACCTCAGGGCCTTCCGGCTGAGGTGGTTTTCCGTTCTGTATCGAAGCGACTCACTTCTTTACTTCTTAAGGCTCCTGTGTCGAGACCCTTCCTGACCCCCTGCCTAAAATACTGTCTTATTTTGACACCATCTTCTTCTCTCCTCTCCCCACTCTTCCTGTTCTGTATTTCCCTAAAGAACCTATCACCTAGTAACATGGTCTACATTTTAATGTTGTCCTCTTTGCCATAAGCACAGATGGTTGGCAGCTTTTTCTGTCAATAATGCTGCCTTACCAACATCCAGAACAGTGCTTAGACTAGTAGGTGGGTAATATACTTTACTAAGAGCAGCCAGAAGCAATGTGTCCAGGTCTGCAAATCTTCCAGTGCAAGAGTATTATGAAGCTGTGTGCACTGGCACCTGTCTGTGATCCCAGAACTTGAAGGCCAGTCAGGGCTACGCTTAAGAATTCAGGCAATGGCAATAATAAAACAATAAAAGTGTGGATTATTTAATATTATAAAATTGTAAAGGAAGGCAACAGAAGACTGGAAACTAAAAGGATGGTGAAAAATAGGTTTTTACATGATGAAGAGAAAAGCTGCTGTGTCTGTAAAGTAGTGCTTAGGGTTTTGGATCACGTATCTTGGCTGCGGGGTGTCTGATGCTTGACAAGGGGGGAAGTTCTGGGATGAAGAAGCAGTGTAAGAGGTTCCTGGTTTGGGGATGGAAAGCTGGAGTGGGGGTGGGGCTTGTCAGAAGCTCCACACAGAGATGAGCAAGGCTGGCGGATCTGTGCGCAGGGGTCCTGTACAAACTGGTGCACCAGCCAAGGACATTGCAGTCGGAGAATTCAGACCCCCTGCTCAGATGTAGCCGATGGACAGTTCATCCTCCACATGCAGAAGGGGAGGGGAGAGCGGAGAACTACCTCTGACACATCTCTGGTGCCTGTAATTTGATCACTGCGCTTGGCGGAGAGGCCCCATGGGCACACAGAGCAAGGAGATGCAGGCCATCCAGGTGAGACCTGGTAGGCTGTGGTCAGATGGTGGGGGAGGAGGACCCCATAGGTCAGAGATCTAGGGGAGGAGAATAGGGTTGAAGAGGGAGGGAGGGTGGGAATAAGAAGATAGGAGAGGGGGATTACAATCATGATGTGATATAAATAAATTATGATAAAATATGTATAAAAAGAGTTTCTATCAATGGTCAGAGATAACACCACGGATAATACCGGGCAACAGAGGGAGACAACGTGCTGCAAGAGTCTGAGACAAGGCCGGGCGTGGTGGCGCTCGCCTTTAATCCCAGCACTCGGGAGGCAGAGGCAGGCGGATCGCTGTGAGTTCGAGGCCAGCCTGGTCTACAAAGTGAGTCCAGGACAGCCAAGGTTATACAGAGAGACTCTGTCTCGAAAAACCAAAAAAAAAAAAAAAAAAAAAAAGAGTCTGAGACAATATTCTATTCTTGTCTGTGTATTTTCAGGATGTAACAGGAGAGCATGGAGTCATTTATTGCCCACCTTAGATGAAAGAGGGTGAAATTAGCAGTAAAAATGCAAGTACAGACTATAAGTAAGTAAGAAAGTTATGGGGAAATGAGTTAAAATCATAACTGTAGCCAGGAGTGTTAACCTACACCTTTAATCCAGCACTCAGGAGGCAGAAGCAGGCAGGTCTCTGAGTTTGAGGCCAGAGCTAGTTCCAGGACAGCCAAGGCTAAAGAAACCTTGTCTTGAAAAAAACCATTTAAAACAATCAGTTGTAAATTAAGAAAATGGCCGGGCATGGTGTCACATGCCTTTAATCCCAACACTCAGGAGGCAGAAGCAGGCAGATCTCTGTGAGTTCAAGGCCAGCCTGGTCTACAGAGTGAGTCTAGGACAGCCAAGGCTACACAGAGAAACCTTGTCTCGAAAAAAAGAATTAAGAAAATGACAGAATAGAAAAATTCCATTAGTTGAGTGGATTTCCCAAGGAAATTTTGTCCCGACACACTTCAGGGAAAGCACAAGAGTAGACAGACTGGTCTAGAAAGCAAGCCTAGAAAAGAGATTTTTAAAAATATGCAAGCCTTCAGCCAGGGAAGGCAATTTTGGGGGGGAAATCATTCACCTCGGTACTTCATCCAGTGTCAAACTTTCAACTGTTTAGTACCAAAATCAAAGGAAAAGTGTAGTAAGAGCCATAGTTAAAGTGCAAGGAGGAGGTGGCCTGGAAAATTCAGTCTGGCCCAGAAAGAGATCAGTAATGATGGCACCGCCTGCTTCTGTGGGAAGCTAGCCTGCTGGTGGATTGAGCCCTCAGGCTACCCTGGACAAAGTATAAATCATGCTGTCAGAATTTGAAACAGCTTTCCTCCACCCACGAGGTCCTGCACCCACAGGCCGAGAAAAAGGGCACCAACCACAGGTGTCTGGCCACCTGGGCTCAGCCTGCCCCGTGGGCGTGGGGACACGAGGCTGCAGACAGCGGTGGGGGAAAAGGCTCCGCGGTGCTGTGGCTGCTGGCTGACAGAGAATTAGCTTCGACAAGGGACCAGTCCAGTAAGGCACCAGCATCTCCTCCTCGAGGACCTTGATACACTGCAGGTCTTCGAGGGAGAGTGTGTATGCCAAGCACGTGGCGTGTGCAGGACAGGAGGCTGGGCCCTGGCTTGTGGCTACCGGCGTGAGCTGAGGCACCGTAGCAGTGCAGGTCTCTGTGATGCTTTAGGAATAGGCTCTGGGAACGCGGGCTGGTGTTCCCCAGACGCGTGTCCTCTGGCCTATGCGAGGCTCCTCTCCACAGTGCACTCTCGCGGTCCCTGGCCTCCAGGTTGCATGCCTCTGCCGGGGGTTATCAGTGAAATCAGCTCACACTGAAAACTGCGCCTGTGGGCTCTCTTTCAGGTTCTCTTAGCTTTGTGAACGCTCTTCTCCTCGGAAAGCTCGCCAGAGCATCCGCTGTCGTTTCCTAGCACCCAAACCCTGCTCTGTGCTCTGGCAACACTTCCTTACAATCTTTGTTTTCTTTAATTTTTGGTTGGTTTTGTTTTGTTTGTTTTAATTTTCGTGTGACTTCCCAAACTTTTACTCATTTCCAACTTGCCTAGATGTAGATGCTTTACTAATGTTAGCAACTTAGCAATTGCTCACAAATACTTACGGAAGTGGTGTTGTTGATCTGAATGTAGAAGAGTGATTGCTACAGGTGTGTGTGTGTGTGTGTGTGTGTGTGTGTGTGTGTGTGTGTGTGTGTGTAAAAGGAGGCTGGATTTGAAACGTTTTGCTTCTGCTTAGTAATATGTAGATAGTAAGTTCATATTAATTAAACTATGCTTAAACTTTTTTAAAAAGTGGAACTTCAAGTGTTTTAATTAGGAAACTTTGTTGAGCCCAGGCACTGCTGTGGGTGCAGGTGTCACCCACGCCCTGGAAACAGCAGCATTCAGACTCCGCTGAACATGTTCAGTCCACCCTGGCTGGACTCACAAGTTCTTGATGCATTTGCCCCAGAATGAGTGCTATAAAGACATTCTCAACGGGCCATAAAAAATGACAAGATGTGTTCTGGCCATCTATAGGTCGATCCCCAACAGCAGCAGACAAAAGAAAAATTGAGTTGGAGAAAAAGAACTGAGACGTCTGTCCTCCGTCTATTAAGTAGGACAGCACTAGCAGCCTTTCTTTAGCAGCCAAACCACTGTGGAAGCTTCCCAGAAGGTATACTCTTTGTTTATTTTTTTTAAATTTCCTGTGTCTTCCCAAACTCTTACCCATGCCCAGCTCTGCCTAGACATAGACGTTTTACGAATGGTGGCATAAAACCCATCATTTGATGGTTCGTGGGTTGTGAGCCACAGCAAAATGTATACAGTGCCTGAAAGTTCAGCTATGTGGCAAGCATTTCCTGTGGTACACTTCTTCCTGCAGTCGGGGGCCAGGGCTTCACAATGCCGTCATGAGTCTGGTTAGTGCAAAGCCCAGGGACAAATCCTGCTTTCCAACAGGCCACCCTCTCTCTTCCTGCCCTTCTCCAAGGAAGGCGTCTTTCAGCTCCCAGCTGCTTCTCCTCTCTACCCCTATGTCTGACCCCTCATTTCTGTCCCATTTAGCATGTGGAGCTTCCTGGAAAGACCTGAACGCATCCTGTGTCTGTCTTCAGCCTTATCCGTGATGGCTTCGATTGACCGTAGCCCATTACCCAGGTTTGTTTCAGACCACCACAGAGCCTCCATTAATGGTATACCTAGGGTCCTCGAAGGAAAGGCTCAAAAAAGTCCCCTTGTGTGCATGTGCATACATGCATATGGCATATATGTGCGTGTTTGTGTGCACGTACCACAGTGCATGTGTGGAGGTCAGAGGACAACTTCAGATGTTACACTTTGACCTCCACCTTGTTTGAGACAGGGTCTCTCATGTCCCTGCCTTCCACTTCCACTAGGAGTGCTGGGATTGGATACATGCCCTGTTACATTTGACATGTCTGGCCTTTACCTGGATTCTGGGACTCTGCAAGCTCTTTACACAATGAGCCATGTCCCTAGATCCTGTTGCTTTCTTTCTTTTCCCTTTCCTCCCTTTCCCTCCTCTGCTGTCCTCTCTTCCTTTCTTCTCGTTTCGTTAGAAACAGGATGGGCTTCATAGTCCAGGCTGAGTTTGAAGCCTTCAGATTCCCTGGGCCTGTTTGATCAACCATCCCGTGCTCCGGAAAGCACATGACTTCCTGTCCTTACAGGCTTAACCAAACTCACTTGAGCCCCTTGCTGCTCGTGATTCGAAAGGTGGGCCTGAAAGTGGAGGGCTCACAGTTCACTCTGGAAGGCTCTCCATTCCGGATCATAGCCGGCACTATCGACTACTTCCGAATACCTAGGCAGTCCTGGAGGGGCAGCTTGAGGAAGATGCAGGCTGGTGGCTTCAACACCCTTACCACGTGAGTTTTAGCTTCTGGTTCTTGTTTCAAGGATTTTTTTTTCAACTGAGTCCTAGCCAAGGCTCCACTTGAACAGTCTTTTTATATTATTATTAAGAAAGATATTTGTTAGCCAAGTTATTAGTGAGGGTTTTCTAAGGGAGCAGGAGTATATGTATACTCACATATCTTTTTATATAGGATTTATTATAGTGGCTTACTGTAGTCTGAGTAGTTAAGCATTGGCTGTCTCCAGATGGAAAATCCAAGGAGTTGGTGATGGGTCAGCCCTTGAGACTGGATGCTTCAGCAGTCCCAGTCTAGTGCTGGAGTTCCAGGGAAGTCCTGGAGAGCTGCTGGCCTTCAGAGTACGCTGGAATCCCAGAAGGAGCCTCAAACTTGTAATCCTCCTGCTTCAGCCTCTTCAGTGTTTGGAATGCATATGCACACACTGGTGACATCACCGTTGAAACATAGGCTTTCTCCCAGTAGATTGAAACTTGCTTCTCTGTAAATATGGAGGAGTCAGCATAGAGGACACGCATGATGGGGGAGGTCCTTACTTTTCTCTCTTCTCCGTGATAGGCATGTTCCTTGGAATCTCCACGAGCCAGCAGTGGGCCAGTTTCATTTCACTGAAAACATTGACCTCATGTATGTGTTTTTACTTTTTTAAAATTATTTTTATTTGTGTGTGTGTGTGTGTGTGTGTGTGTGTGTGTGTGTGTGTGTGTGTGTTTACTTTAGTCTCTTGATTCTGAGATCCAGATAGCGATGTGCCCAGGGGGTTGGATGAAGGAATGGGGTATATAGTTTTGCTTTTTGGTTATTGTTTTTGTTGCTGTTATTGTTGTTTCAAGCCACGGTCTCACCATATAACTGTAGCTGGCCTGGGATTCTGGGATCTGATATGTAGATCAGGCTGGCCGCACACTCACAGAGGTCTGCTTGCCTTTGCTTGAATTGAAAGTGTGTGTTACCAAGCCCCGGCCTCTAATTTTGCTTTAGAAGGCAGCCAAAAGTGTTAGCAGCTTGTTATCTGGCTTGTAGCCTCCTTAAGCCATTGGTGTATGGCTTACACAGGACGTAGCCTGCTGTTACAGTGTGGTCTACACCTTGTTTTAGCCAGCGTCGCACAGTGTGGGTCCACCTCAAAGAACCTGATCGCTCAGTTATAATAGCAGATTTCTGAGCTACAGTTTATAGTTTCTACAACCTGATAGAAGTAGAATAATTGTTTTTTTAAAAAAAACTTACTGACTTCTGGAGTGTTACCATCATCTTAGAGAGGCGGCAGAGAGCAAGGCAAACACATCGTGGCTGTACAGACTCAGCCAGGGACAAGTCAGCAAAGACAACGGCTGTGCGGAAGCCGAGTCAAGTTTCAAGGTCAGGGATGAATGGGACAGGGCTATGTGCAGCAGAGGCCAAGTCAGAGATCAGACAGGATAGTGCACACCAGTCAAGGTGACATTAGGTGCTGGAACAGGTAAGCCTCACACCCTTTTAGAAGTCAAGAGTTAGTTTTATTTAAATAGGACTTTTCTGGCTGGCAAATATTTCTCTTCCAATAAGTAACAATAGGAAGAATTCCGGGTCTTTTTGTCCTAAATCTTCAATAGGATCTTCTAAGTCACTCTCCCTTTGGGTTCTGAGCTCACAAGAGGAAGAAAGAGCAAGAGCGGCCGTGCCAAGTCCTGCTTTGGGAGTGACGTGACTGCTTGCTTTCTCTCCAGAGCTTTTATCACCATGGCATCAGAGGCAGGACTCTGGGTCATTCTGTGTCCAGGCCCCTACATTGGCAGTGACATAGACCTCGGAGGCTTGCCCAGGTGAGTCGTGGTCTGAGGGTCCCTGGCTGGGAAGCACATTCCCCGGGGGTTTATTTCTCCATACATTTTTAAAAAAATCTGCACTATTTTCACTGATAGCTGGTGATGGTGATTGTGCGTATGGTCTTTGAGTCTGGCTGTTTTCTCTCAGTTAATAGTTCCAAAGCTTATGCATGTTGGGGCAGGACTGTCTGCCAAGGGCAGTTTTCCTTCTCCTAGCTGAGTATTTTCCAGTAGATCCAGTCTTTCTATCTTTCATACACACAAACCCAAGCACTTCTAAAGAGCTCTGTAACGCTCTCATTCTAAAATAGAGGTCGATGAGCTTTTCCTGTAAAAGGCCAGATAGTAGTCCCAGCCGAGGTAGGAGGATTGTCACAAATTTGGGGCCATCCTGGGCTACATAGTGAGCCCTAGACTAGTCAGTGCCTCACATAGCAATCCAAAGTCTAGATAGCAAAAATTTGTGGGCTTTCTGAGCCACAGGCAGCCTCTGTAATTAGCCTGAAAACTGCAGTGAAAATATGTGAACAATTGGGTACAATTGTGCCAACCAAACTATTTAATACACAGACAGCAGGTTTGACTTGGCTGTTGGGCTGTAGTTTGGTGAACTCTGTCTTGGCGCATCTTGTGGTGCTGAGTTATTTTTCATTGGCACAGCCTGCTCTTTCTGGACCATACCCTCACATCCCACTGTTCTGTGTGGCTGTGTAAATGTGGCTGCATTTTAGAATTCCTTTGCTGGAACATTTCTTATCACTGTTTCCCATCCGAAGTGTGACGCTCACCTTTTAAATCATAGCTGGTTACTCAAGGATCCGAAAATGAGGCTGCGGACAACTTATAAGGGATTCACCAGAGCAGTGAACCGGTATTTTGATCAGCTGATTTCCAGGGTAGCACAATTCCAGGTAAATCTGCCGTCATTTCCACAGGTAAGGGTAGTGCTTTCCAGATAGGTTTCTGGGATAGTGCCCGCTGCTTTCTGCACTCCGAGAAACAGGGAGCACATGTTTTCTCTTGCGTATTAGCAACCAGGAATTCCTGTTTCTTATCTAAGAAATCTTCTGGCTTTATTCTTTAATCGTCCTGGTGGTGCATGCTGTAATCCCTGCCTCTGGCAGTAGAAGTGAAAGGATCCAGCCTGGGCTACATACTGAGATTGTGTCTCAAAGAGGGGCTGGGCTCTGGATCCAATTACTCTCCTTTTGCCTTCTGCCCCAACTGCTCAATTTGGATCTGCCCTTCCACTATCAGGACACTTGGAAGAACGTTCTGTGTGTCTTTGCTTGCGTTTTCTGGCTATTAGCTTGTGCTCAGGATTGCCAGACATTAGAGTTAATGATTATTCTCCCAAGCTCTCACAGGCAGCTACATGCCACTGCATTGCAAACAGTGCTTCAGAGGATCCCTGGGTAGAGGTCACGGTCTCTCAACTCAGAAGCCTAGAAAGGAGTAGAGCTAGAATTACAGTGGTTCAAATGAGGGCTTTTCTATCTATCCATCATCTATCTATCTATCTATCTATCTATCTATCTATCTATCTATCATCTATCTATCGTGTGAGATGAAACTCAGGTCACCAGGCTTTGTGGTAAGTTCTTTTGCCTGAAGAGCCATCTTAACCAGCCCCACTTTGAGTCTTTTGTATTTATTTTTATCTTATGCATATTCATGTTTTACACGTATGTACATGAATACATGAACTAGAGTTACAAAGAGTTGTGAGCTTCCACGGGTTTCTGGGAACCGAACCCAGGTCCTCAGGAAGAGTAGCCAGTACCCTTAACCTCTGAGCCATCTCTCCAGACCCCCCCCCCCATCCCAACGATATTTTCAGCTTAGGATGGGACAGAACAGCACCTTAGGTTGAAGAACGTCTATACTAGGTAGAAAATGAGCGGAAAGCAGCAAATATTTAATGACCTCTATTAGGTATCAAGCTTTGCACTAGGAAATCAGCTCTTGCCCAACTTTCCCTCACAGTGATAGTTTTAGATTAGCATACCCTGAATGGGGGCAATGCCAAAGCTTGTTTATATGTCTGGAGGAATGCTTCCCAAGGTTGAACGTGTTGGGAATAGACTATAATTACTCAGGAAGCTATTAAAGCTCATAAGTGACCAAAACGACACAAACCAGGACACACTTTGGAGATGGGAGAGATGGTCCTTTTCAGAGACACCATAGCCATAGCCACATGTGGCTGCTCACCTTAATTTAAATGAAATAACACATCAAGTTTCCGGTGCACAGTCTCCTCCTTCACTGCACCAGTGACAAATAGCTATTCTGTGGGCAGTACACAAACAGAGCCTCAGGTCAGGAATGTAGCTCCATTGGTAAAGTGTTTGTTTATCACAGAAGCTCTGGGTTCAATCCTCAGTCTCTCAGAAGCCAGTGTGGTGCTCCAGCCCTTTAGCCTCAGGCCATTTCTGGTCCTGACAGCTTGGACCTTCCTCTGCTTCTGCTGTATTCTTCATTGGAGAGATAAGGAGCAAAGGGAAAAGGATGGATTTAAAAGTCTGTCAGGGTTCATCAGCTAGGGGCATGCAGTTTAAAGGCCAAAACATACCTTTAGTCTACACCCCCTGCCACAAGGAAGGGATCGAGTGTTCGTTGCTTGCTCGGTATCTTCCTGTTCAACTCTGTCTGTCTCAACCTTTTCCTCAGTCACATACTTCAGTCATAAGTTTACACAGCCCAGGATGCTCCCCTTTTGCTCCCTATGTCACGGGCATGGAGTTGAATTCCTTATGGTATTTCCCCGCCCCACCCCAACGTGCCAGGAGAGGCACCTTGTGGCTGTACCACATGTTCCTGAAGGGAGTTTGAAGAAATATTTTATGAGTTTGGTTGTGAAGGTGAAGAAGGCAAGATGGTGATACCTAGAGGGGCTGGTGGTCCAGGCAAGTTCATTATAACATAGGGCCTTAAGGGATTTTAAAGGACAACGAGAAGGATGAAGATGCTGAAGGCAGTGATGCCTCTAACTGCAAAGCTCTTGAGAGATGGGAAAGGTGACTATGGAAGTTTGAGACCTTGTGATTAACACACTAAATTATGGGGAAATGGTAATTAATTAGCAGACTTTTTTTTTTTGCAGACATTTTTTAAAGGAACTATTTTGGATGCGTTTGGCTTCCCACACAGAGCCACTGACGTTGAGTGAGAGAAATGGCCAGGATGGTGGTTCATTCTGGGTTGAGAGTGATGTTGTTAATGTGTGTGCCCGGTATTCAGAAAATCCATTTTTTTCCTACCACTGTCTCACTCTCACATTCTCATCTCCTTGAACCTCAGTATAAAAGAGGAGGCCCTATCATTGCCGTGCAAGTCGAGAATGAATATGGTTCCTACTACATGGATAAAAAATATATGGCATATGTAAAAACGGTAAGTGCTCCTTTAATTTTGCCCTGCTTCTTGTACTGTGTTACACTGTGGAACAATCACATCCTGTGTACCTGCTGCTTGCCTGGAACTGTGAGGTCTGAGGATGAATGGGGTCCAGGTTTAGTCTCACATTAAGGGTATATTCTGGACAGAGGCCTGGAAATAACACACATGGCTCTAATATAAGGTCGAGATCCACACTTGGACAGCTTTCTTTTGATTGACATTTACTACGTGTTCTTCCATTCTTTTACTTTCAGATGCATCTGCCTACTTAGGATACTTACAAGTAGCATGCAATGCACAAGATCAGATCTGTTGTTGAGCTGGGAGTGGTGAAGGTGGGTGGGTGGGGCAACAGTTAACGATCAGCCTCAGCTACCCAGTAAGTCTGAGGTCAGCCTGGGTGACATGAGACCCTGTCTCTCTCTCTCTCTCTCTCTCTCCCTACGCTGATGTGATAAAGTATTCTAACAGTTTAAGGGAGAAAGGGCTTGCTTCTTTTTAGCTCACTATTCAAGGTACCGTGCATCATTTTGGGGGAAGTCAAAGCCGCCGGAGCTTGAAACAGTGGCTCACATCACATCTACTACCAGGAGGCAGAGAGAGACGAGCATCACCGCCCCGCATCCCTAACTCAGGGGACAGTCCTGCTCACAGTTCAGGTGCATCTTCCTACTTCAGTTAATGTGGCGGAGAAAACCCTCCAAAGGTCTAAAGGCCCATCACCTCCCTCATGATGCTGCGGCCTGTCAGGCTGATAGTTAGCCGTACCCATTCTAACCTCCGCCAACTACTCGTTCTTGGTAAATGAGGAGTGTAGCTTGTTCACATTCCTGCCTGATACATCTTACTCCATCTATTATACTGTGCCTTTTTTTTTCCCTCTCAACTTCCTGTTCTGTGGTCCCTTTTCCTCCTCCTGCTCTCAGCATGACTTTGAACTTTGATCCTTCTGCCTCCACTTGCCAAGTGCTAGGATTATAGGTTAGTATCACCGCACCCAGTGTATGTTCCGTTGCGGCCCCAACCCAAGGCTTTGCTCATGATGCCCAAACACTCAACCGGCTAAGCCATTTACCTGATTTTTTAAAAAATTAAATTATAAAAGGTTTTAATTAAAAAACACTTATTTATATTTGTGTGTCTGCGTGTCAGAGTGCGTGTTCTGCCATATGCATGTGGAGGTCAGAGAATGACTTGAGGGCCTGACTGCTCTTCTTCTGCCACGTAGGTCTCAGGAATTGAATTGCAGTGATCAGGCTTGTCAGAAAGTGCTGTCACTCACCCAGCCATCTCTAGGCACTGGTGTTCTGTTTACTGATTAGTTTTTTACCATCTCACTTCCTAGGATCAGCTGCTGTCTCAGCAGAAAGTAGTACTGAGTGCCAGCCTCCCTTCCCTGTTAGGACCCCAACTCCTTAAATTCGGTCTCAACCTAGGCTCTCCAATTAGTCTTTAGGAAAATATTTTGTCTAACTGTGTAGCTTTGTTAGAAATGTCAGTGGGAGTAAACAGAGCCCCTTGTGTACAGAAGTACAGTCCATTTCTGTCTGATCTGATATGGGCACCACTTTTCACTCTCAAACCTCCTGGCTTGTCTATAGCATACGGTCACCTGCCAATGAGCTACATTGCTCACTGGAGTGGGATGACATACTGAATTGTCATCACTTCTATGGGAATCAGAGGACAGTAGCGCAGAGTGATGAGTGACAGTCTGGATCCTCTGACTTGAGTGACTTTCCTGCCTCCCTTGGTTTTTGAGATGGTCTTAAGAAAAACTGTTTTCTGGTAACAACAAGGGATTTAAGGATGAGTATGAGAGTTTTCTCACCCTCAAGATATTTAGGGTCAAAAGACGCCACAGGGCATACCTCTGATTTGTCTTAGAGCCTACAGCCAGCATCTCAGTGTTTTGCTCCCCAATCACATAAGTCCCTTAGTCTCTTCTCTGCCTTTATTAGATTACCTCTACTTTAGTGTGTGCAGTTCAAGTAGGAGCTTTTTTGGGCGTGGTGGTGGTAGGTTTTGAGATGGTTTCTCCGTGTAGCCCTGACTGTCCTGGAACTCACTCTGTAGACCAGGCAGGCCTGGAATTCACAGAGATCCACCTGCCTCTGCCTCCCTGAGTGCTGAGATTACAGGTGTGTGCCACCACTGTAGGAACATTTAAGGTTCATGCCACCCTGTGCCCAGTGCCACCCTGGATGCATTAAGCCACAACTTACCTGCCTTTTCTGCTGACTGAAGAAACAGCAGGGGAAAAATGTGTATCATGTGGCTCATGAAGTGTGATAACTTGGCGCCATCCTGGACAGAGACATTCATTTTGTGTTCTCTGGCTTGGAGACACTGCAGGAGGAAGGTCCTTTTGGGGGGGGGGCACCGCTTTAGGTGACACAACTGCCGATCTGTCTCGTCTGTGAGGTTTGGCATTTGGACTCCTGCTGAGGCGTGTGTGTGGCGGAGGCAGGAATCATACACCGATTTAACTCTTTAACATAAAAGTTGTTGCACGGGGAAGTCAAGCCTTCCTCTCCACGCCTCAGCTTCACTGTGGTGTTTCCATTACCATAGGTGACCTCCTCCCACCTCTCCCCCTCCCCCAACAGGAAGAAACCGTCTCATGGGACTAGGAACGATCCCTTTATCTCCCTTATTGAATTTCTCCTTAGGCTTTAGTATCAAGGGGGATCACCGAGCTGCTCATGACTGCGGATGACGGTGCGCATCTGAAAAAGGGCCACTTGAAAAACGGTACGGCTTTGACCTCTGTCTGTTTCTTCACTGGCCCCTTCTGAGGCTTCAGCCTTCCACTCCCTGGCAGTGAGGGCAGTGAGGGCTTGTGTTCAAAACTGAGTTAGGAAGGTGGGACCCGACCTTGCCGCACACCAGCTTCTATGACCAGAGTGTGACTGCGGTCTTGCCAGCTTTCAGTGGCCTGGCGCAGGGCCCAGCTTCGGCCCGAGAGGCAAAGTTGTCTCCAGTGCTGACAAGGGACCTGGATTGAAAGGCAGGGAACGGAGGAGTTTCAGACTGGTACTGCCATGGGGCCCACCCCCGGCAGTTCTTTGTACAAATGAGCCAAGAGAATAAAAGGACGGCCGGGAGTGGGGTGACGGGAGGCACACCTCTCACAGGTAGAGCACGTGCTTAGCATGTGCCCTTGGGCTCAGCCTCGGGAGCAGAAAGAAGGAAAAAGGAACGCATAGAAGCCAGTACCAAGAAAAGAGATCCCTAAATTCTGTTCTCCAGGCAAAAATGTCTGCTCTATTCTCTCCCAGTGTGTTTGTCCCTGGTCTTATTGGTGGCCCTTCTCTGTTGTAGCAGGAAGTTTAGAACGTTAATGTTCCGAATTAGAAGTCAAGCATGAATGAGGGCCAGCTTTGACACCCCCTTATTCCCCCAAATGTTTTGGAGTCTCAATTTCTTCATTTGCTTTCCATGTATTAATCTGTGCCATGTGGCATGTTGTAACTGCATTCTTGACTTTTTAGACCATCCCAGTAAGTTCTAAGAGAAGGACCATGTGTGAAATCTCTTTGTATGTGCTCATGTGGCTATAAGTGAAGCCACATGTCTTTTTTCAAATTTATTTTTATTTTTGGTAGTCCTGCATATAGAGGTATTGAAGTGAGACTCTGGGGGGCATAAGTCCAATAGGTGTGAACGGGACTCTTCACCCTGGCTGTGGGAGAGTCTGTTATCCCTGCCTTGTGTGGGCATGGCAGGATCTCATGTGTGTTCTCCCTACTCCCAGTGCTCGCCACCGTCCACATGAAGAATATAAAGAGAGAAACATACGAAGATCTGGAATCCATTCAGGTAATGGCCTTTCAGAAATGATAGACACTTTGATTTCTGCCCTACCCTGGACACCTTGGCTTACTTACCTAGAAAAATCTTAATAATAATTAGTTTAGTTAAAAATTGAATCTGCAGCATCCTTAAATATCTATTACAGGTGGTTTTAGGTTCAAATTGTATAAATCCAGACCGCTTTGTCCATAGGCTGTAGTGTTGGAGAATTGTAATCCTAACTCTTGTCCACTCTGGTTTGTAGGGCATTGCTTTTTGCTGTTAGCTAAAAGGCTGGCACTTGTCATAATGCATCCACTGATGCAGCCCCCACATCATTGAACATTTAAAGTTTTCCCCCTGTGTCAGTTGTTTCTAAACCTCTACTCTGGTCACTCAGGAGAATGAACAGTCTATTTTTATAAATTTCCAATTTTTACTTTTGGGATATCTTGAAAGGGTAATGTTGAAATGGCAGCTGATCCCCACCCCCAGCCAAAACTTGGACAAGATGACCAATAAAAAACACGAAGAGACCATGTGCCTGGGCAGGTCACATGAGAATGGGAGAGGAGAGCTCAGAGCTCTGGCAGCAGCAAGGCGCTTTCAGTTAAAGGGCATGTGGGCAGGCTGGACATCATTGTTCCTTTGTGGGCAGTTCAGGGCTTCAGAATTGCAGGAGAGCCGGGCGTGGTGGCGCACGCCTTTAATCCCAGCACTCAGGAGGCAGAGGCTGGCAGATCGCTGTGAGTTCGAGGCCCAGCCTGGTCTACAAAGTGAGTCCAGGACAGCCAAGGCTACACAGAGAAACCCTGTCTCGAAAAACAAAAACAAAAACAGCACACCCCCCATCCCCCGCCCCAGAATTGCAGGAGAGCATCCTAAATTGGCACTCGAATTGCTTTGTTTTGTTTTCCTTCAGGGTAAAAGCCCTATACTGATGATGGTGTATACAGCAAACTCTTTTGACACGTGGGGAGCTCTCCGCAACATTGGAAATCCACACAGTGAGCTCTCCTTACTGACTTTTTCAGGGAAACATGTGACAGCAGTGGCACTGGGCTGTCTTCTTTGCTCGTTAGGGAGGTTTAGAGACAAGGCTCCCATATGTTGTATCATATAAGCATCAGTGTAGCTAAGTAGACGCCTCCTAAACATCTGCTCTGATGGAGGGGCCATCGAACGTGACCACCTCCGCGGAGTCATTGCAATGGGAACATGAGTTTCTGTACGCTTCGCGCAGGCTGTAAAAGCGACAAGAACGAATTGTTCTGCAAGGCAGGATAATACAAAGATGGGGTGCTGGGTATGGAAGTAGGAAGCTATATGGCTGCAGCCCATCTGATTTTTAATTCTTTTCTTCTCCCTGGAGAATTAATGATGGCCGTTTAAATGGAGTTAAAGGTAGATGTGCCTGTTGCCTCCACTTCAGATAAGTCACTGTGAGACGTTGGTATGCGCTTTAGAGACTGTAAACTGGACACATGCCCGCCCCTAAAAAGTCATGAGCAATGTCTGATACACAGTCTGTGTGCTAGAAAGAAAGATGCGCCCACATATGAAACCTAGAGAAAGAAGTAGCAAGTGACTTTGGAGTGTGGAAACAAACACTGCCAACTACCTCACTCAGCCCTGGTTCATCTAACGTGGCTTTCTGGGCACGAGCTCTAGGCAGCCCTTGAAGGTTTGAGGTCTAGGTAGTTTGCACATCCGTGATGAATTGTGACTCTTCAAACCCTACTTCTGTGGCTGCTTTCTCCCTTCCTTCTCCTCTGCAGTGCTGACAAAGGATGTTCATGAGATGTTCAACTTAGGGTTCTCACTCAACTTCTACATGTTCCAAGGTGGCACCAACTTTGGCTTCATTGGTGGAGCTCAGTCTTCAAACGGTTACCAACCTGTAGTAACGAGCTATGGCAAGTACTTGGCCCAAGAGTTATCACCAACCTAGACTGCTCTGTGGGGTCTGGATCACATTACGTTAGGGAAAATCTCTGGAAATGTGCAGAAGTTTAGACTTTAATGTGTGTTGAAGGATTTGGTATTTGTTCTTGACCACACTAGATATTGAGGTCTTGGCAAACAGACAGGTGAGCAAGCGTAAACCGTAGTCTTGCTTATCCGTTGACTAGAACCTGCCTTTCAAAAGTTGTACGCAGAGTCCTTTGCTTTGAAACCTCCTAAGAGTACCTCACAAATGTCCCATCCTTAGCCTCCAAATCTCCCAAGAGACCATGTGGGAAATTAAGGATGAAATAAAGCCAAGGAATTCATTTAGAGCTATGAGGTCTCATTTTCCTCCATGTCCTTACCGTACTTGAATCTTTTTAAGGTCATTGTTCTGAGAGGGGTGCCCTGGGGTCTCATGGTTTTAATAACTAATGATTTTGGGCCTCTTTGCACTTGCTGATTTGTCATTAGTTTAACTTTTTTTTGGGGTGAAGTATCTATTCATATCTTTGTTCCATTTTTTAAAACAGTAGGTTACATCTTTGGTGTTTTTGTTTGTTTGTTTGTTTTAATTCTGAAAATGTTAAAAAACCTGAGTTCTGGATAGAAGGACTTTGCCAAGTATGTGCTTTACAAATGTTTTCTCACAGTACATAGCTTGTCTTTTTTTTTTTATTACCTTCACAGTGTGTTTTGCTAGTCAGAAATTTAAAATTTTAATAAAATATTAACTTCTTAAAAATAAAAGGAATTGGATAGGAAGGACAAACCACTGCATTGAAGGGGCATGGGCTGTCACCAGGACTTACTATAGACCCAGGGGTTGGTACAAGTTGCCTCCTATTAATACTCCCCACCCCCATCAAAACTCAGCAGATGGCAGATGTCTCTAGGTTTGGATGAACAGATACATGGAATTCTCTTATCACAGACCCAAAGCTCCCCCCTGAGGTTGCTGTACGGTTGCTTTTTCTGCTCAGAGCTAAGGTTTTGTTTTGTTTTGTTTTTTCCTCTTTGGAGAAAGAAGCTAATCCTAAGGTTTTCTTAGGAGGAAGTGACACATTTCTCCATGTTCTTTAGACTACAGTGCACTACTGACAGAGAGTGGAGAATACACGTCGGAGTACCTGGAATTTCAACGTTTTTTTCTCTCTGTTACAGGTACCCAGCAGCAACTTCACTCTGAATGGTGGCTTAGATCTCCAGTGAGATCCACTCTGGGAGGAGGGAAGGGAGGGAGTAGACACCTTTTAGGGAGAAACCCAGTTTGCTTTAGTTTATTATTGGCACTATAAATGCATGCAATACAGGGTCTGCTCTCATGTACTCAGCCTGGGACCATGTTGCTTGGCCTTGGCTGTGCCTACAATCCTTTAAGAACTTCTAACAGCTAGAGGTCACAGCTCCCCTTCCTCTGAGCTATTCAGTAAGCATGACTTGGATGAGGTGAAGAAGAAAGGGTAGACTTTGAAAGCGTGTGTGTTTGTAGGGCTTTAGGAGATTCTACTGAGCAGCTAGGTTGAGATCTCTAGGTATAAGCTGGGGTCAACATGTTCCTTTTTTTTTTTTCTAGGACAGTAAGGGTCTTTTCTTAGATGTTTAATGATATGTAGAGGACTTTTACTCGATTAGCACCTGCCTTGACTTTTCTTGGAACCAGGCCACATGATTGGGTCTTTCATTTGTGGAGGCTGTGGGACAGCAGGGTACCTGATGGTTTTGAATGGGCTTATGATAGGCCCTAGGATGGACAGCTATGTGCTTTTTATTGCAGATGTTTTCTTGTTCATTAAACCAAAATCTATACAGATGACCGCTTATAAGCCATTGAAATTGTTATATTTCATGACCTTGTGGGAAGTCCTGCCCCATTTGGTCCAGGTGAGTGTTTCTTGGGTACCACACATGGTATCATGTTAGAAAAAAAGAGACGGGAGATAAAGACATAGCTCAAAGACCAAGGAGTAGATGATTAGGGAAGGAAAGTGATCCTGGGGAGTGTTAGTTCTTTTCAAGTTTTACATCTCAGGAAACCTATTATAAGAACTCAGATTAGGCATTTAAATGGGAAGAAATGGTCTAACCTTGTCTAACACTAAAATGATCTCTTCCATGATCTAGCTTCCATGATCCTTCCTTCCTTCCTTCCTTCCTTTCTCCCTCCCTCCTTCCTTCCTTCCTTCCTTCCTTCTTTCCTTCTTTATTTTCTTCTCCTTCTCCTCCTCCTCCTTCTTTGATTCTTTTAATTTGTATGAGTGTTTTGTCTGCATGTATGCAAGTGAGCCACATGCACATCTGCTGAGGACAGAAGAGGGTCTTGGATCTCCTGGAACTGGAGTTGGAGACCATTGTCAGTGATTATATGGATGCTAGGAACTGAATCTGCATCCTTTGAAAGAAGAGACGCTGCTTTTACCCACTGCGCCATCTCTCCAACCATATGCCCGCTTTCTTAAGGTGTTAGAAGGGAAGTACATCGACTAGACCTAGGCAATGATTTCTAATCTTTTGTTTTTGAGATCAATTCTGCCTGTGTAGGTCAGGCTGGCTCAAATTCCTGATTTTCCGTTGGCCTCCATTGCCTGGGGGATTACATATATGCACCGCGGTAACCGATCTTTGCTGCTTTTTGGGTTCTTTCTTCCACCCTTTCAACCCTCGAATACTAGATAAGAAGAAAAATAGGATAGAGAGGAAAGGAAAGAGATCTCCATATGAAGTAAAGGGTTGGAAGTGGGGCAGCATTATTGTCAGACTACTTCCTGCTAATTAAGGGCATTGAGCTCCTTGTGGTAAGTTTGACCTTTGCCATCAGGATATTAATTTCTTCTTCTTCCTGTTTCTGCTTTGCACATCACTACTTACAAAACCATGACAAGCAACAAACAACAATCCACACTGCCTTTTGGGGCCTTAGCATTATATACCCTCTAAAAAGTCCCCAGAATTCCAAACATTACACAGTCCTAGAAACTATTCTGTGGTTGATAAAAACCACACCTTTGCTAGAGCACAAGGCAAATCATAGTCAATTTCTGTGATGCAGCCCTATATACCCATACCTGGGATTAAAAGGAAAACATATTTTTATAGTATATCTGTGTTTTTAAAAGAAACCAAAATTCCAGCACTCTCACTGCACACCGCCATGTAGTGTTTTTCTTTTGTGCATCCCTGCCTGTGAGTTTACTTCATAGGCAGTACTGCTGTGCTTTTGTGTACCGTGTCCCTGCCACAGTGCAAATTGTTTCTGGTTTCACTGCTGTCCAGTGGGTGTAGGTGCTGCTAGTGTACATGCTCATTTTCAACTTTCCTGTCAGGTGCCTACCCAGTGGTTTTAACAGCATTGAAGTTAGCCATGCTGAGAATACTTACAGTACAGAAACGGGAAGTCAGTTGCCAAGAATTTTCTAGAAATCTCTTATTTTAGGGAATTGTAGCTATCACTTTTGTTTTATTGAGATTACATTACTGTAGTGATGACTTCTTGTAAAGAGCCCCACATTTTTGAGATAGTTGGTAAACTTTGGTGGTGTCTGAGATCTGCTTTAAAATAGTTCTAAAGGGCAAGAGAGATGGCTCAGTGGTTGAGAGCACTGGTTCTCCTTCTATATGACCCAAATGGACCACAATA
Organism: Acomys minous; assembly: GCF_964271855.1. Lineage (NCBI taxonomy): Eukaryota > Metazoa > Chordata > Mammalia > Rodentia > Muridae > Acomys > Acomys minous. The sequence goes on along the minus strand of NC_140494.1, from coordinate 88,918,305 downwards.
TCTGTAACTCCAGTTCCAGGGGATCCAGTACCCTCTTTGATATCTCTGGGGACTGCATGCTTACAGTTCTCAGACACACATGCAGGTAAAACACTCATACATGTAAAATAATAAGATAAAAATAATCCTGTAGAGGGTGGAGAGGGAAGGCTGAGGTGCAGGTGGAACAAGATAAGCCAACACTTCATTAAACGCCTTGGAAATATTTTAATTCTATAATTATATTTGTATTTATTAAATTTGAGTTCTTCTACAGAAGCCCTTCCTTCATCACCTTTTTACCTTTAAGTACAGTTTGTACAGAAAAGGGATGAATTAAAATATTTCCTTTAACCAGAAAAATGAATTTATGTGTCTTCCAAAGGTACAGCTGGTTGTTTTACCACTGTGGTTCTTTGCATGGTTATAAACATGTAAGATTTAACTTGTTTGTATGCCACCATAATCTCTTTGATGTTTACATTGACCCATTGTAGTCCATCAGGTCCCTTTGTGGTTGGCTTCTGTGTCTTCTTAAGAGGAGACCCATAGCTATTAGCATCTTTGCTGTTCCCTGAATAATCTAGGCTCTGTGGTTCTTCAGACATGGAATCATATGTTTCCCCAGGGGGATCTGAAGGGCTTTTGTTGTTACATATGGAGTGCATACAAGTGTGTGCATGTGTGGTTGTATGTGTTTGGGCACACATGTGTGGGTACAGATGAGTGTTCTTGCACATATGCATGAATGCATGTGAAGGCTCAAAGCTGATGTCATGTGATTTTCTTGATCATTCTTCACTTTTTAAAAAAATTGAGGCAGATTCTCTTTGCTGAACTTGGAACTCACCAAATCTGGCTAGTCTCTATAGTTATTTGCTTGCCTCAGGAATCCCCTGTTTCTGCCTACCAACTGCTAGGATTGCAGGCATATGCCACAATGCTTGTGGCTCTTCTTATTTTCAGTTTTTCATTTAAATTATAAGAGTAACTCACTAGCTGAATGTGCAGTGAAGTGTGAGATTGGTTGGGAAACAAAAATAATAATTTCTATGTTATGCTTAAGCATGGTTTTCATTGGGTACTCCTCTTCAGCATTCCTGATTGCCAGGCTGTGGGGATCATCACCCTGGAGAAGGAGGCTGTAGGTGGCAACTTCTGAGATTCTTTTCTATATCCTGACCCGTTGTCATGCTTGTCACTCCTGTTTCTGCCATAGCCAACCAAGTCTGTCAAGCCACTCTCCATGGAGCAGCTGCCTGTGAACTATGGGAACGGCCAGTCCTTTGGGTACACACTTTATGAGACCCCCGTCTTCAATGAAGGCTTCCTCAGATCAAGGGGTCATATTCAAGACAGGGGGCAGGTAGGGAACAGTATGTAGTTTCCGGTGGCACTTATATGTTAATATCACCCTGTGATACTAGGATAAATGTCTAAGTGGTGGTCAAATCATTTGAATGTCAGAAAATACTCACTTTTAGTGAAGTACTTTATGCATAGACATGCCTAGGCATATACTCCTGAGATGACAGAGGCAGTTTTCTATCTGAATAGTCACCCAAAGCTCTCTATAATGTTGGAGCATCTTCTTCAGCCTTCTGGCCCAATATATCTGACAGACATATTTGTGAGGCAGGAACTACTGAGGACTTACTTACCTTGTCTTGGCAGAGTTTGGTTGTCATCTCTGCTGCATCCAAATTTGCCTCTCTTTAGGCAGAGTTCTGTCTGTGGCAGAAATAATGACATTTTGCCCACTGGCTTGTTTGCCACATTTGAAGCCATCTCCATAAGGAAATTCTTTGATGCTCATCATCCTCTTTGAGGTAGGCTGGGTGTTGCCAGGAGTTAACCTGTCTCATTGTCAGTGAATCTTTAAAATAATAAAAACATTTTAAAATGCCATATTCTGCACGTTTCTGAGGTTTTTGAAGACCTTATCGAACTATTTTACCTTATCTTTCTATAGAATCATATCTATCTGCCACGCCTAAGATGTACATTCTTGTGATAAGAGTAGACTAGTGATTGACATGACCATGATTTGATCAGCTAACAATTAACTTGTATAACTTATTTATCTTGGCACTTAAGTCTTAAAGCACCTAGGTGAGATAAGTGTCTGAATAGGGAATCCTCAGGAAAAGTAAAGTCCCTTCAGAGCTTGTGCAGCTGGGAGGTCACAGTGCAGATGCCGAGGGTTGCACCCCACTTCCCAAGTTCAGAGCTGGTCAAAGTATTCTGAAAGTTTCTTGCTCTGCATTTTTTTGTTTTTATATCACCATTTCCAAAGGCTCCAGATTGGGTGCTCCTAGTCTAAAGTCTGTAATGCTCAGGGAAAAACATGATGCTCAAAAAAAAAAAAAATTCAGATGGAACTGGAGAGATAATTCAGAGGGTAAAGTGTTTGCTGTACGTATTTGAGGACCTAACTCAGATTCCCAGCACCTTTATAAAAAGTCAAGGATGGCCCCACATCCCTGTCCTACCAGCTTAGGGAGGACAGATAGGAAGATCCTAGGAGCTCAATGGCCAGCCAGCCAACCTAGATGAAACAGCTGGCTCCAGGCTCAATGAAGAGACCTGGCCTTGGAAAGTAAGCCAGGGCTACACAGAGACACGCTGACTTGAAAAACAAAACAAAAACAAAAACAAAAAATAAACAAACAAATAACCGTGGGCTAGATTAATGAATCTAGGAAGCAAATTGTTCTTAAGTGGTCTTGCCTTACTAGTGTGACTCCTCTGAGTGGTTTAATCTAGTGTTTAATCAACATAGTAGCTCTATTAGTTTGTTTTTTCTGTTACCATCATAAACACTATGACCCAAAAGAGCTTTGGGAAGGAAAGGGTTCATTTGGTTTACAGGTTATAGTCCAAAATTGTGGGAAGCCGTGGCAAGATCTCAAGGCAAGAACTGGCTTGCTGCCTGTAGCTTACTCGGCCTGTTTTTTTTGTTTTTTTAATACTACCCAGGACCTTGCCACCTGCCAAAAGGTGGCAGTACCCTCAGGGCCTTAGCCCTCCCACACCAATTATTAAATAGTGAGATTCCCCACAGGCTTGCTTCCAGGCCAATCTATCTGAGATACTTTCTTAATTTATGTTCTCTCTTCTCAGGTGACTCTAGTTTGTCAAGTACACACACACACATACACACACACACACACACACACACACACACACAGCACACAAACACACACAAACACACAAACACAAATGCACACACAGAGACACAAACACAAATGCGCACGCGCGCACACACGCACACATACACACACACACATACACACACACACACACACACACACACACACACACACACACACACACACACACAAATACCAGCAGAGTGGGTAATGGAAAAACAATGGGTTTACATGCTAACATTTCTAAACTTAGTCAGAATATGGCAGCAGGCTCTCCAGACACAAATTGGGAGTACCTAGCAGAACTGAACCCCTTGGAGAGTTGAAACCCCGGGGATAAGGCAGACAGACACAAAACAGTTGCTGCCCCTCAGTCTCCCTTTTGCTATCATTTCCTTGATGTTTATCCATTTTTACCTCCTCTCGCCTCTAGTTTCCTGCAGGTCTTTTAAACATCCTTCCTGCCTTGCACTACAGTTGATGAGGGTCCACTTTTCTCTGAGGGCTCGACCCCAGGTTGCCCTTCACGAATCTTCTCATTGTATGGCTTTCGCTGTTACCTGGTCTTTGTAGGCCTGGGAGCCTATACGGTTCTGGGAGACATGGAGTTCATTATGCCTCTGGACTTGCACTGTGTCTTGTATTTTTCAATACTGCTTTCCTTTTCTTTATGAGGACTTAACAGTGCTCTCTTCTCTCTCTCTCTCTCTCTCTCTCTCTCTCTCTCTCTCTCTCTCTCTCTTTTTGGCAGGTGTTTTTGGATGAAAAGTATATAGGAGTTCTGGATCATTTCAATGATGAGCTGTTTATCTTGAGAAATGTATATAACATTTAATGGACAAGGCATTCTAGTTCTAACTAGACTTGGGCCCAAGAGTTTGCAAGGCCTTATTATAGATTGTTTCCACTCCACTGCCCTTGGTTTGCTCCATGCAGAGGAGCCCAGAAACCACAGGGAAGCTTATGCACATCTTAGAGGTACTGGTGACTCTTCTTTGAGTGAGTACCCATCCCCGTGCCCCATCACCTCGAATATTCCCCGTTCAAAGCACTCTGCCTCGGTCACTAGCCCCTTGTTTAAATGTGCCGGTGACTCTTCCTGGGAAAGAAGAGAAAAAGCAAGAGTTCAAGGGCTTGCCAGTCCCGTAGCTGGAGACCTATATAGTTCTGAGCTTGTGGTCTGTCAGCCCCCTGCTCATGTCCTGTCCCAAGGTCTAAGTCGGGGTTGGGGGTGGGGTGGAAAGTTGTGCCAAGTGCTGTATCCTCTGCTCTGTCTTGAATAGCGCTCCAAGAATAGTGAGATTCTGAGGATCCTGGTGGAGAACCAAGGGAGACTCTCTTCTGGCCAGAATATCAACAAGGAGAAAAAAGGTGGGCTCCAGAGGAAGGTGCCTGAGATGACGTGGCATCAAACTGCTATTGCTCTTCCCCGGGCCAATGGCAGCTGAGAGCAGGACGTGTTTGGAAAAGGGCACACTTGTTGTGTGACACCTCGGCACAGAATCTGTAATACTTCTGTGTTCTGTAGTGGCCAAGCAAAAGCCACCAAACTGTCACCCGCTTCCACAAGGGCTGTGAAAGTGGTGCCCGCAGGAGAAATCTAGGCTTCCTCTCTTGAGGTATCGCTTCTTCATTTCCAGGAACCCAGGGGCTAGATGTGTCCTTCTGCCTGGGCCCAGTACTCCTGAGCAGGGCTGCTCTACCCTAAATGCTTGGGCAAACCTGAGTAGTCAGCCTAGCCAGAAGCCCTGTGTTGGCCAGATCCGCAGCAGTTGCCATGACTCTGTGCTGTTAATGTGAGGCACGTTCTTGTCATGTACACTTAAGAGGATAACATCTGTGTAGGACGTGGGCTTAGGTAGCTTAATGGTAGAGTACTTGCCTAGCATGCCTAAAGCCTATTGAGTATGAGTGGTTCAATCCTCAGGACCATCAGGGGGAAAGGGGGGAAATCCATGGAGGTTTATAGGAACCTTCTATCCAGATGAGGCCAAGAAAGCACGTTCCTCCAGGGAGAGCCCTGACTGCAGCCTGTGTATACCTCTGCTCTTCTCGCCTCCTTCACACTGCCTTTCATTCTTGTCCCACAGGTTTAACTGGAGACATCTATCTAGAAGAGTCTCCACTAAGAAAATTTACAATCTACAGCCTGGATATGGGAAATATGCTCATACAAAAGTAGGTGCCTTACCTTCAGGTGACCAAAGGTGGTTAGCGGGGAGCCGGAGCTCAGTGGTAGAGCATTTTGCCCAGCATGTGTGAGGCCCTGAGATCAGTCACTGTACTGGAGATAAACAAAATAGATAAGATAAAAGGTACCAAAATGTGGTGAACATGCAGAGCTGGAAGGATGCTCAGAGGTCTCCGGATGAAGCCTTTGAGTTCCAGATAGACAATAACACGCCCCAGAATACCCAACGAAATGATGCCAACCTCATAGCTGTCTAGGAGCGGAGTGGTGATTGTTCCTCACCTCATGGTAAATACCTACTGTCTCACACATGCTGAGGGCATAGCTAGCACCAGAGCAGGGGTGGAGTGCCAGGGGTCACAGAGGAGGCCAAGCTCAAAGGTCACAGGTAGCACGTTAGAAGAAAATCATAAGTCCTTGCTGGCTTTTGATTCCCTCTTAGGAACCTTCCAAAGTCCTGGAAAGTAGTGACAAGCTATGTTTTTGGCCCTACATTTTTCTTGAGTTATTTGAAAGCTGGAGACCCACCCCAGGGCACCTTCATAAAAGTAAAGGTTAGTGCCATTTCTTCTCTGCTCATGTACCCCAGCCCCCATGCCACCCCACCCCACCCCAAAGAAGCTTAAGAAACACTCCCCAGGCTCCTGGAAGTCACAGCCACTTCATAGCCACCCTGAAGGCTGCTCTATTTAGAGATCATTAGGACAGGAAGAGGAAAGTGAATGGATGCGCTAGTGGCCTGAGTGGCGTGTGCCACTGAGACTGGCTGGTGCATGCACTGTAGCAAGGATTTAGTGAGTGTGATCCATTAGTCCTTGTACATAGCCCTAGATGCTGAGACCTGTACCATTGCCATGAGTTCACCATCCAAGGCTCATCATCCAGGGCACGTTGGCTGCCAGTCCTGCCATTCTACCATGCTATGCTTATAAGGCCTGATGCGTTTTTGATGATTTTTGGGTTGTAAGTGGGCATCCTCTTTTCTGGCTTGGGGCAGACCTGGGGAAATGAGATGGAAATTGGATTCTCCCTTGAGGCGTGATGATGAGCCAGTTCCAAGGCAAGGTAGTGGCACAGACTCAAGAGCGCCCTCCTGCCCTCGGCTCTAGTTGTCAATCCACCCTGTCTTAGTTTTAGCATAGGAGTCTATTTGTTTTCTATCTTTATAGAAGCTAATTCCTGAAACCTCACAATATTTTTCAGGGTTGGCAAAAAGGTGTCATATTCATCAATGGACAAGTCCTGGGAAGATACTGGAATATTGGCCCCCAGGAAACTCTCTATGTCCCTGGCTCCTGGCTTCATCCTGGAGTTAATGAGGTGTGATCCCTTGCTAGTGTCCCCTGCTTCTTAGTTCCCTTACTTTGAACTCTGGCCTGCTTTAGAGGGTGAAACTGAATCTTCTGTCCGATTTACTTTTTTTCTTTGTACAGGTCATGATGTTTGAGGAATTGAGAGGCAGCCTACAGATCCACTTCACAGAAGATGCTCAACTAGGTATGGCATTCCCAAGGGCCATTTCAGCATCTGGGACCATTCTTTAGCCCTTGTACAATTGATGAGCTTTCTACTATGCTTACACAGCTCCATCCATCCTTCCTGCATCTTCCCCTCCACTTATTTACTTAATCACTTTACAGCCTGATCCCAGCCCCCTCCCTCCCCTCCTCCCAGTCTCACCCTCATGCCTCCCTTCCCCCAATCTCTCCATCTCCTTCTTCTCAGAGAAGGGGAGGCCCCCAAGGGGTACCAACTCACCCTGGCATCTCAAATCTCTGCAGGACTAGATGTCTCCTCTCCCACTGAGGCCAGAAAAGGCAGCTAGGACATCCTCCCTCCCATTTCAAGATGACTTAGTTAGCCTCCTCCTCCTTTAACAGCCTCATCCCCACCCCCTTTAGTCTCCCTTTCTGATATCCCCATCATGTTTTCAGGATTCAAGTCTCATTGTGAGTCAATCTCAGCATCCCCCACTTCTAACCTTTTCTATGAGGAATCTTCTCCCTATGGCTCTTTCTCAGGCTACCATGATAGATAACTCCCAGGCACTCTTTCTAGTGTCCTTTAGCTAGTTTTCATTGTAAGGAATGCACAGAACAATTTTATCAGGCCCAAGTTGCAAAGTGTCTATATTTGTTCTTACTAAGCAGCTTAAGCAGCTTCTGTCTGAGTACCCAGCCTTCTTTGAGCATTGTTTTTCTTTTTCTTTCTTTCGATAGTAAGAGACAGTTATTCACTTGTCCTCTGACACCCCTCCCTCCTCCTCGGCTAGCCAATCAAGCCTGAGATCTTGCGTGTGCCATGCAAGTGCCCTAACACTGAGGCACACCACAGTGTTGTCCGCCTTATGGACAATCACTGCCTCACTTCAGTAGAGTCCTTTTTGGACTTAGCAAGCAAGCTTTCATGTCCCCAAAGGTCACAGTTTTACCTTCTTTGGGATGGACATGGAGCACACAGTAGGCTAATCACATTTTCTTTTTCAGGACATTGAATGTTGAGTAGTGTTACATAAGCTAGAAACCAGACAGCTGAAACACATCCACCGTGGTGCTGTGAGGGAGCCATCAGTCCTGACCCACAGGCACGTCTCTGCCTCTACACTAGGCTTGGCTTCCACCAGCCTCCTCCTCACAAAAGAAAACAAGCCCATCTTTTGACTTGTTAGCTCATCCATTTCTGACGTTTACAACAAAACGGGCTTTACCTGTGCACTTCCTCTGTCATGTTTCTTCTATTAAAAGCTCTTTGACCAGCAGATAAAATTCCAGAGGGAAAAAAAAAAAGAAAAACAAAGTGAGAAGATGCTCAGAATAATTGACATTGCAAGTGTAAATCTGAAGTGAAAACAACTATTTCCAAGAAGTCAAATAAAGTGGAAACTGCAGGCAATGACAGGCAGTTGTTTTATATGGCTTCTGGTTTCAGAGTAAAAAACATCAACGATGTTTTCTTTTTCTTTTTTCCAGTGGTCATGTCATTTCATACTAATGTTTTTTCATATGCGGATAAAAACTCTTGCTTCTTGGAGGCTGGGTTCGTCAACTGTGCCTTCCTATTCTGCCTTTGGAGCCTGACTTACAGTCCCTGTTGATTACTGATCCACACTTGGTCCTTCCTGGATAGTTTCAGCTTGTCTGAGCTCTACCAGAGGGCCTAGAGAACTGCCTTACATCCCCGGGGTAAACTGATTTGGTGGCCCATCTCAGGCTGGCAGAGGGAAGACCCATTGTTCTAAGAGCTACTACAAATTCCAGTGTAGTGTGAGCAGACCCCGAGTTAGGTTACAGACTGGGGGAACTTGGGAGAGGGTCCGCACAGAAATGAATTGGCGTGACCCCAAGAAACATGGAGGAGGCTAACAAGAAACACCAGCTAGACCTCAGAGGCTCTGTGGACTTTAGGTGAGTTTAGGCTGGCCACACAGGGAAAGAACCCCATCTTGGGTTAGCCCAGGAGTTAGTGTCTTATGATACTCATGGCACTAATAGCATGCCAGCCAATGCTCTGTGTCTGCATTTCTTTTCTTGTTGCTCTGAAAGATGCAACTTAATGAAGAAAGAGTTTATCGTGGCCTACAGTTCAAGGCACAGTCTATTATGGTGGGGATGTCAAAGTGCCAGGAACTGGAAGCAGCTGCCACAGTGTATCCCTAGTCAGAGAGCAATGGGTGAACTCTAGTGTTCAAATTGTTTTCTCCGTTTGTACACCTCAGGGTCTGCCAGAGAATAGTCTGCTCCACAGTTAAGAATGGTCATCACACATCAGTAACATCATTATCAAGATGATCTTCCTAACACATGCCTAGACACACATTTCCCAAATGACTATGGAGCTCTCAAATTGATAATGAATGCTATCATATCCTATTTCAAACACTGCCATGCTTTACCTAAAAATTATGACAATTTCTCATCCACAGTTCCTTCCTTCCTTCCTTCCTTCATTTCTCCCTCCTTCCCTCCCTTCCTCCTTCTTTCTGTCCTCTCTGTGTGTGTGTGTGTGTGTGTGTGTGCGTGTGCATGTGTGTGTGTGTGTGTGTTTATGCATGCATGTACATGCCACAGCACATATAGTTTCCAGGGATGAAACTAAGGTCTTTAAACTTGGAGGCAAGTGCTTTTACCTGCTGAGACACCTCACCATTCCCCACCCACACTTTTATCCTCTGTCTCTTCCTACCCCTTTATTTATTTTATATCTTAAGTCTGTTTCTTACATTTCTCCTGGGGCTCTTTGTTTTTTGCACAACCTCTTCTTCTCACTTGGGAAGCCTGCATTCCTTTCTGTGCTGAGCATGTGATGTGGCAGAGGGAGCTTACCTAATTCAGCCACAAACTCTGTGAATACCGCTGCTCTTCTTTGATGCCTTGTCCACCTGGATGCGTTCATGGACCAGATAATCTATGCTCAGACCTTTAACTTAGCATATTTCCTGAATTTTAGAGCATGTGTAACAAAAATCAATCACTCTTTTTGGGTCACTCAGTTTGCTCCTGCTCCACGATTTGGCCTGGGCTTATGTACCAATTCTACCACTGTACTATCAGGGTAGCAAACATTGCTTTTTGAAGTGACACTTCTCAAATTCTTGATCTTTGGTTCATTTTGAGGGGAGTTTTCATTCTGTAGCACAGGCTCACTTGCAATTTATTATTTAGCCTAGGTTGGCATCAAATTTGTAGCAGCCCTCTTGACTCAGCTTCTAAAGTGCTAGGGTGAGAGGTCCCATCCACCATTGGCCCACCAGGGTCTCAACTATAGTCTTAAAAATTGGCCAGGTTATTAACCTGTTAAATTCTTTAATCTCTACCACCACTTTAAGGGACCAAACTGTTTTCTGACAAAATGATTACTTTCGTCCAGCTTTGCTCTCATAGGTAACTGTACTCATCTGAGGGAGTAGTTTGTCCTCTGAGGTTTAAGTCCTCCTGGAATCCATGGTAAATGGAGGTTCAGGACAACATCTTGTCTTTGTACCTAAATAATTTATTCTTAGTTAAGAATGAGGAACAAATACCTTGCTTCTCTATACATTGATAATTAATAAAGATAAATCTGATAGTAATCTTATATGTATCATAAAAGAGTTCTGATCCCAGTTATATCCATGACAGAAGGAAACAGATTAAACTAACATGTCTACATAGCTGAACATCAGTAGCCTCTAAATGAATGCTAGCTTGGTTTTAACATTACCCCATTTCTTTCCTTCACTCCCAAATTTTTGACTGAACTCTTATGCTTGTGTATTAGCTAGGCTTGATTATGATAAATATTTTGAAGGGCTGGCTTTTAACTCCAAATTCAAATTCATATTTACATACATTCTCCTGGATATATGCTTTATATTGTGAATGCCAAAAATAGTGATTTTAGCATACAGTAAATTAATTTTTTTTCAAAAATTAAGTAGCCACAGGTTTGCCACTCACTTATTTTCAGGAATTTTTTTTGGGGGCAGATTAAGGTGTACTCTTAAGATTAGGACTCCTTTGGTTAGACTCTCATCTGTGAGGCAGAAGCAAGGGTTAATGCTAGGGAAGTGTTTTGAGTAGGTAAGGCTTACTGCTCAATAGGAACCCTTTCCTAAAGCATCACAAATTGGCCAGTTTCTCTTGTATGTGTTATAAAAACCCAATGTCAACTGGCACAGAGTATTTAAGTGTGCTGCATTAATACCCCTTATGTGCACATCCCGCATGAACTCTCTGAGTTTCTTTCAAGCTAGGAATGAGTATGTTCCTATAACTTAAGCTCCCAATGAGACTACTGTACACCATGACCATATACCCCAGTGGTAGTTAACCTAGTCAACATGATGCAATTTAGAATCACCAAGGGGACACTTCAGTTGGCATACCAATGAGGGCACTTCCAGAAAGCTTTAATGGAGGAAGACTCTCCAAATATGAATGCATTGCTAAATTTCCTTCCCGGGGCAAGCCAAGTCTATCCCTTCTCCTAAGGTCCCAATGATAAACTGAGGTATGCTTCTGTCAAAGTTTACTCTGGGGAACCAATGAGTTTATTTGGCTTCCTCATGGAGGATGAGCCTGCAATCAAGATGCAGAGAACACAGCCATGCGTAGTGGTGCACGCCTTTAATCCCATCAGAGGCAGGCAGATCTCTATGAGTTTGAGGATAGCCTGATCTACACAATGAGTTTCAGGCCAGCCAGGGTTATGGAGAGAGAGCCCATCTCAAAAGCAAGCAAGCAAGCAAACAAACAAAAAAGAAACATATAAAAAACAGACAACAAGAAGAAAGAACCAAAACAGGGAACAAAAGTAACAAGCAAGCAAGCAAACAAAAAGCAACAGAGAGCAATGAATGTAGTTATGATAGCACTCAGTTTTCATTCTGCATTTTGTTAGCCCAGGGTCCCAGGGAATCCCTCCCACAATCAAGATAGCAAGGAACGTAATCAAGATAACTGCCCCCAGGCATGTCCAGTGGCCCACCTCCCAGCTGACTACAGACTCTGTCAGGCTGACATGAACACTGACCATTATGGGACCCCTCTAGGTACTGGGGTCACAGGTTGCATATAGATGGAAAAGAAAATGGAGAGCAAGTTCATCCCTCTTCTTCCTGTCTGCACATATGACCAGCTGCCTCAAGCTCCTGTTGACACAATTAGAGCCACTGTCATGGCCATACCTTCTCTGGAATTATGTACTGTCCCCTCAGACATGAACAGAATCAGCCTTTATCTCCTTAAGTTGTTTTCACAAAGTATTTTGTGACTGCAATGAGAAAAGTAACTGATATGCTCCTGGTACCTCCAATAAAAGTCTAGTCACCTAAACTAATGCAGAGTGAGCCAGAGGGAACATTTGCCCCCTTACTTTGGTGTCCCAGTGGACCTCAGGGTAGATAGATATCTAGTAGGACTACAGCCACCATCATGCCAATTTTTATAGACACAGACACGCAGATAGATAGACAAATTTCATAAAATGACACATAAAACAACATTGACTTTGTTTATCTTTTTTAAAAAATTTTTTTTTGAGACAGAGTCAGGCACAGACAGAGTCTCTGTGTTAGCCTTGACTGTCTTGGACTCGCTTTGTAGACCAGGCTGACCTTGAACTCACAGTGATCTGCCTGCCTCTGCCTCCTGAGTGCTGGGATATGACTGCTCCATGGTATGGTTAAGGGGGAGGCTTTTTTTGTATATATGAGAGAACAGCCAGAGGCATCTGGAAGAGTCTAGAGGAGAGAGAGGGAGAGAGGGAGGGAGAGAGAGAGAGAGAGGGAGGGAGGGAGGGGAGAGAGAGAGAGAGAGAGAGAGAGAGAGAGAGAGAGAGAGAGAGGGAGAGGGAGGGAGGGAGAGAGGAGCACTCATGAGCTGGGAGAGGTTGGAGCTGTCTGAAGACGTGGGAAGGGCTAGGATGCTACTGGAAAGGGCTTTAAAATGTGTACCTGCCATCTTGAAGGCGCCTGGAGTCCAGCATGCACTTTGGTATGCTAATAGGCACCTTTTGAAATGTGAGGAAATGGGATTTCCTTTGGACCTGATAATTATTAGATGAAGCATTGTAAGTTTGTTACAAAACAAGTTAGACAAAATTATCCTTAGGGGACACCAGAAATCATACAGACCTAGTATTTCACGATGGCTATATAAATGGCTGTAGTGACTCTCCAGACACCCTTGTTTTTGTTTGTTTGTTTTGTTTTTTTGCCTTACATCACTTCCCACATAGTTATTAGCAACACAGAAGTTATAGGAGTCACTCACCTGTAGAAACCCAAATTGTTTAAAATTACCCAACTGGCTCAAAATAGCCCACAAATAGAAGGAACCCAAGTTCCTGTCAGAAAAGTGGCAGAAATTTATGTTAACTCAAGAAGAATTCAAAAAGTGCAAAAGGGCTTCCAAATTGGGAAGGAAAAAAAAAGAGGTGCCCTGACTGGGGACCTTACTGTGGGCTAAATACTAAAGTCGAAATATTACTTTCTCTGCATCAGCAGAGTAAAAGAGGTCAGATGGAAAGATAAGAAAACGGTTCCTGGAGTAAGCGTGACTCCAGCATGCGTGTGTATCAACTGACAACATGGCCTCTCCACAGAATGATTTAGGGCAGGGTTTTTATTGTAGATGTGAGAGATAGAACAATGAGAGCCATCTGGAAGAGTCCAGAGCAGCTAGAGAAGAACAGCTCGGGCTAGAGAGTAGAAAAAAAAAAAAACAGCTGGGTCAGGGCAGACAGACAGACAGACAGACAGACAGACAGAAAGAGAGGATTCCTGAGGAATGCGAACTTTTATCTAACTTTTCTGGACATTTAGATGGTCTTTTGGAGTTTGGGGAATTGGAATTTCCTTTGGACCTGATATGTAGTACGTGTGTGTGTGTGTGTGTGTGTGTGTGTGTGTGTGTGTGTGTGTGTCCATCCAAAGTTGACTAGGTACAAGATGCCGACACACAAAAATGCATTTTCTTATTATTTGGTTTGACAAAGTTGTAAAAGGAGTTTTTAAAGATAAAAGCCTGAGGTGTAGAAACCCCGGCAAGTTAGGTCCGTTCCAGTGTTGTTCACCAGAGTGACAGTAATGGCGACTACCAGGAAAAGAGATTCACTCCACTTGGACACATCAAGAAGAGGAACAGATAAGGAAATCCAGTGACCCTGAGTCTCTTTCAGGGTTGCTGATGTGAGCTTTAAGGTTAGATAAATGAAGAGTTAGATGAAAAGGTGAAAACGCAAGGAATGTATAATCAAGCAGTCCCTATGTAAGCGAGGTCTCCTTCACCACTGTCTCAGTTCTAGCTTGGCAAAGACATCCTCTTGCTTGGAAGGACAAACTGGTACTGCCCCAGGGTACAGTACAGGTATCATGGGTAACTGTCCTCATCTGGGAGATAGTCTATTCTATGAGTTTATCTTGTTTCTTAGAACTCAGGGTGACAACAGGTTAGGACAATGGCTCTTATGCATATTTTGCAGCGTAGCCAACAGTGGTAAAGCTGACAGTTACTTGTCTCTTATCTTTGTGCCTTCGTCCTTAAAGGGGAATGATCCTTTTTGTCTAGACAAATTCAACTTGACAGATGATTGATGTGAGGGAGGTCTGTTTCACAGTGGGTGGTGCTACTCTTGGGCAGGTGGTTCTGGGAAGAGTAAGAAAGTAGCCAAATCTGTGTCTCAGGGGCCAGCGTCTTCATGGTCTCTGACTCAATGCCTGCTCTAGGGTTCTTCTTCAGTTCTTGCCAAGATTTTCCTTAGTGACAGACTACAGTGTGCAAGGGTAAGGCAAATAAATCCTTTCCTCTTTATTGCTTTGGTCACGATGTTTATCACAGCGATAGCAAAATTTTAGGACAAGAGCCATTGCAGGCTTCAAAGAGAAGGCGTGGTGGCTTGATTAGAGCTGTTTCCCAATTCTTCTGATCCTAGGATCTAAGCCAGGGCCTCAAGCGTACTACGCCAGGAAAGGGATCCATTTCTAAAAGGACTCCAGCTGCTGCGAGAAGGACAGAGAGAATACTGAAGTAACGAAAGCAGTAAGAAGTGTAGGGGCCTATTTCCACGACTGTAGGAAAGAACAGGCATCTGGATTCCAGTAGGATTAGGGAAATCTGCTAAAAGTGAACTGACAACATGAATCTCAGAGGCTACAAGCAAGAAGCCATGCTAGTTGATGGGACACATGCTTTACTGCAACAGGCTGTGACTGGACCTGATGGTCCCCGTGGTTCTTGATGGCATCATTAAAATAATTAAAGTAAGCCGGCACGTCTGTAATCACAGCACTCGGGGAGGCAGAGGCCGGCAGATCGCTGTGAGTTCGAGGTTGGTCTACAAAGTGAGTCCATGACAATTAAGGCTACACAGAGAAACCCTGCTTCAGAAAACAATTCAAGTACAGATACTGAATAATACTTAAGCAGAAACAGATTATTGAAGAGAAGCAAAAGCTCCCACAAGCCAGGGGGCGTGCAATCCCATAAAGAGCCAAGTGGCTTCTACCTGGACCCGAGAGGGCACTTCCAGGAACCAGGGAAAGAGAAAGAATAGACGGACCAAAATGGAACCTCCATTTCCAACGTAGTCATCTGGAGGGAGGTGTGTGCACAAAATCACAACTGCAATGCAGTCAGGGAGTTCTCCAGCTGAATCTTAGCATCTTGGAGTTCCCTGTAGCACACAGGTAAGTCACCCACAGCAGAAGGCTGCTGATGATTCAGACAAAACCAGATCTAAGCACAAGAGGGGGATGAATTGGAAATGGCCCGGACGGATATCACAAAATCTGAACACACAAGATCAGGTTGAGTTAAAGAGGTAGCATTTCTTGTGTGCCATAGGTCGTTAAACACAAGTCTTAGCGGCAGTAGTGTTGCTGCTCAGTGTCAGGGAGGCCTATTGTTTTTAAAATTATCTGTATTACCTGTAGGTCCGGCTGGTGATCAATCAAGACACAGACACTTGTTATAATTTAAAATTGCCTTAGTTAACCTAGGGCAGGACAGATATTGATCTTCTAAACTACCTCCCATAGTGGGATAGGCATGGGATCCCTGTCTCAATCCCATGCCATCTGCTTCTAATAATTTCTATCAAGCTACCTCCCATCCATAATCCCATATACTTGCTAATATTCTTCATCTGGGCTGGACTCTCCATCCACACTGGCCATGTGCTTCTCCTCCAGCTAACCCATGGCAGCCTTCCTTTCTTCCTTTCAGGGCTTTCTCCTTTTTCCTGGTGGTGGTCTTCTTCCCAGAATTCCTCTCTCTCCTAGCCCCACCTATCTCTTTTGCTCTGCCCAGGTGTGATGGCTTTTTATTGAGCAAAAGATGGGTCAGAGACAGCAAGCAGTAATTAGCATCAAAATACATCAGACCATCCCCTAACAGAGCCCACTGAGGCCTTTAGAGTTTCACTAGACAGTTGCCCTTGCTGCTGGTTTCTCACCATAACTATGCAAGAAGTCCTTTCTGCTGAAGGTGCTATACAGCTTGATCACTGCGCATACAGAAATCATGCTGGAACATGGCTATAGGCTTTTTCTGTGCTAGCTAGTCCTCATACAGCAGGAAGGTGCTATGCAGGTTGTGAAACTGAATCATCTTATTCAGGAGTGAAACATGTATGCAACCATATCTGCAACAGTATCAAGCAGGCAGACAAGAGGAGCCCACAGCTGCAATGGTACAGTAACAGAGTGCTTTCTGGTGGGCCTCAATGCCTGCTTCATGGGAGGGAATTCACATTTGATACTATAAGCTCTGGGGGTGGGGGGAGTGGGAGTGGTCTGTGGCTGGGAAAGTCCTCTGCCCTAGTAGGGAAGCTACTGGTGTTGTTTTTCTAAATGGACACCAAGTGCCAATCAACTGCCTTCTAAACAACTATTTTTATGCCCACCCAACAGGATTTTTGTCAGTTTTGACCAGAGATGCTTCTTTTTGCGGTGCTCACAGATGAATACAAAAACTCATAACTGATCTAAACCCTGAGAATAAATTACTGTTGAATGCCCAGCTATATACAAGATACCTGTATCACCCCCTTGAAGGCTCAGAAAATGTCTCAGAAGTGCCAGGAAGAATGTAAGAGCTGCAGGAAGTGTGCATGTGTGTCTCTCTGTATGTAATGCTGACTCCAATGCATAACATAGCTGTTGCATTTATTTATGTATTTTTGTTTTAATTTTATATGTACACTAAGTGTTTTTTGCCTGCACCATGCAATGCATGGTGGTCAGAAGAGGGCAACATACCTCCTGAAGTTAGTTACAGATACACCACTGTATGTGGGTGCTGGGAACTGAGCCAGGGTTCTTTTCAAGAGTGACAAATAATTTTTACCTCTGAGCCATCTCTCCAGTTATTGCTGCATTCTATAAGGCATAACAAATATGATCACCTGCATAAGATGGGGACTTTCAGCATCCTGTCATGGGAAGGGGAGGATCTCTTGGGTCTCTACCCCTCCTTTAAAGATTTTAATGTAGTTAAACATTGATAGAAGAGGGAGGGCTATTCTCTTCAGGTGTAACTACTGGTAAGATGCCCATGCTTTTGTGAACAAGTTCTTATGCTCTTGTAAATACCCTAATCTCATACACACACACACACACACACACACACACACACACACACACACATGGAAGACTAGTTAGAACAAAGAAAGACATTAGTGGGAATAGGAGATGGACTACAGAAAGTAAAGGAGTAATGGCAAATATGACTGAAATACATTATGTACATGTATGACTATGTCCTAAGAAAACCCATTATTATGTATAATTAATATATTAATGAAAACATTGTTTCAAAAAGGAGGCAGCTTCTCCTATGCTCTACAATTGGATGAAACAAATGTTGTATGGCGCAAGTGAATGGGTACACACAGCCCAGCCACCTCCAGTGGCAGCTGTGCACAGGACAGGCTGTGGTCTTACAGAGAACATTCCCTTCCCAGCCCTGCTAGAGTGTTCAGACTCACCTCGCCTCTTCTGTTTTTCCTCTTGGTGAGATGGGTGAAGACATCTCTCTGTTGCAAGGTATTTGTTCCCACTGTGAACCCTGAGATTGTGAACTGTAAAAACTTGTTTCTAGTTGTGTAGCTCTGCCCTAACACACACCTTTAATCCAAGAACTTTCTGTTTATTGTAAACAGATGGTTGTGGTGTGGCTCGGCTCTAGAACATACCTTTAATCTTAACGTTTTCTGTAAACAGGATAAATAAAGTTAACCCTAGGTCAAGAAATGGAGCAAGAAACCAGTTGACACAAAGCGAACATGTGAAAAAACCATAGAGAGTGAGAGGAAGTCCTGAGGATGGATAGAGAGTTGAACAGGAAGTAGAATGGAGGGACACTGAGTTGAAAGGTATTTAAGACATCGTAGAGAAAGAGAAGGAGCTTTTTCCTTCTGGGATGTGTAGCTTTTAGCTGACTGCTTGACAAACAGCTGGAAAAAGGCTAAGGTGTTGGCCAGAGAGGCACCTAAATTAGCATATGAGAGGAGAATTGAAAGTGAGAAGGAGTCTTGTTGGGAGGTATTTAGGTGAAGAGGAGGTAGTTGGTGTTGGATAGGCTCAAGGTACATTGTACATGCAGAGTAAAAATATTAGCCGGGGCGAGAGAGATGGCTCAGTGGTTAAGCGCACCTGTTGCTCTTACAGAAGACCCCCACATGGTGGTTCACAACCAAACCCCATCTTTAGGTGGATACAATGCCCTCTTCTGACCCATGCAGGCACCAGGCACACAAGTGGTACACATGCAGACATGTAAGCAAAGCACTCACACATAAAATACTAAATGACTAAATAAAGTAAAAAATGAATAAGTAAAATTTCAAAAGTTAAAAAAAAAACGTTAGCTTAGGAAAGAATCAATTACATGGGGGGAAAAAAACCTTGAAAACTCCAAGTCAACTGTTACATGCAAGGGACAGAACCTGTGTGGAAAAACTCATTGACATTCAAATGAAGGAGTAAACAGGTGCCTACTGTCATTGAGCCTTTGACATTTTCTTAGCTCTGACCTATTTCCACCCTCAAGTGCCTTTCTCCCTTAGTGAACTATCTCTTTTTCTGTTAGTATCCATGAGTCATTGTTCAGATTTTTGTTCAGGGACACAAGAACCTGAAAATCCTAGCGGGTACCCCCAGAATCTACACCCAGAGTCCCACAGCATCATTTTTTTATTCCACGTTGTGACTGGTGCTTCTTGTCTGTAAGCTTCTCAGTTAGGACACTGGTTCTGTAATATTAATTCCCCATCTCTTCCCCTTACTTTCTTTCTTCCTTCTTTTTCCCTTTTCTTAGTTTTTCAAGACAGGATTTCTCTGTATAGCCTTGGCTGTCCTGAGACTTGTTTGTAGACCAGACTGGCCTTGAATTTAGAGATCCACCTGCCTCTACCTCTCAAATGTTGGCTTAAAGGTGTGCACCACACCACCCAGGGTTATATTAATTTCCAATAGGACATCAATAGAGTCTTCTGAGTTTTTAATGAAAGAGAGAGGAGAGAGAGAGAGAGAGAGAGAGAGAGAGAGAGAGAGAGAGAGAGAGAGAGAGAGAGAGAGAGAATATGCAAAGGAGAGGAGAAAGAGAGGAGAGAGTGCATATATTTATGTGATGTATAAATGTACTTATTTACACATCACCACCCCACTCCTACTGTGTGTGTGTGTGTGTGTGTGTGTGTGTGTGTGTGTGTGTGTGCCTGCACTTTCTCCACCCACCTCCTTGGGAGATGGACTCTTCCCATGGGACACTTTCCTAAAGAATGATTGGTGTGGTGGGGCCCAGCTCAAGTGAGCTCTGCTTATGACTCATCCTCAAGTCTGTCCATTGACCAATGGATCTGTTTTTATGCCAGCACCATGGCGTTTTTATTACCATAATTCTGTAGTGTAACTGAGATCTGGGCTAGAGATACATCCAGCAATGCTTTTATTGTTCAAGCCAGTTTTATGTAATCTGGTTTTGTTTGTTTGTTTGTTTGTTTGTTTGTTTTTTGGCATAAAGTTTTCTCTCTGCAGCCCTTGCTGTCCTCTGTAGACCAGGCTGGCCTTGAATTCCTGAGTGGATCTGGGCCCTGGTGGCAGTTGAGACGGTTAGCCCTCTCCATGATGTGGGCTTTTCTGAAATAAAGACTTTTAAAGTATGTCCTATGATGTCTAACTTTTCTTCTCTACTTTTATTAATTTGAATCATTTTGGTTTCTTGGTTAATTTAGCTAGAGGTTAATTAATCTTTTGAAAGAATGAACTCCCAATTTTATTGGTTATTTGCATTTCTAAAATGAGACAAAGACCAAATTGGAAATCTCTACTGGGTCCTTATGCTCTGAGCTCAGGGAAGCCAGCAGAAGAGGGGAAGGAAGGGTTGTAGGAGCGAGAGGGGTCAAGGAGAACATGGCCAACAGAATCAACCAAGCAGGGCTCATATCAGCTCACAAAGACCGAAATGACAGTCAGAGACTGGTAGGTCCTTTGCATATGTGTTATTGTTGTTTGGCTTGGTGTTTTTGTGGGACCCTTTTCCTCCTACTGGGTTGCCTTGTCCAGCCTTGATATGAGGGTTTGTACCTAGTCTTATTGTATCATGTTATGCTGTGTTCATTTGCTATCTCTGGGAGGCCTGCTCTTTTCTGAAGGGAAAAGGAGGAGTGAATCTGGGGGAGAGAGGTGGTGTGTGTGTGGGAACTTGGAGGAGTAGAGAAAGAAAAAAACAGTGGTTGTATTGTAGGAGAGAAGAATTTTTAAAAAATGTACAGTTCAGACCCGACTTTGATTATTTTTTCCCCATGCTTCTTTTGAGTGTTATTTCTTCTTGTTTTCCCAAAGCTTTTTGGTTATTAACTTATTTTTTTTCTGAGACAAAGTTTATCTGTGTAGCCTTGGCAGGCCTGGACTAGCTTTGTAGACCAGGCTGGCCTTGAACTCACAGAGATCTGCCCACCTCTGCATCCCTGAGTGCTGGAATCATTATTAACTTATTACTTTGAGATCTCTAAAACTTTTTTCTTTTTTTTCTTTATTAATTTATTCTTGTTACATCTAAAACTTTTTTTTAATGCAGACAATTAGTGTTATAAACCTTCCTTTTAGTGCTGCCTTCACTCTTTCCTGGACATAGGTCTTGGTATGCTATGTTTTTATTTTCATTTATTTCTAGGAAAATTTAAATTGCCTACTTTTTTTCTTCTTTGGCCCAGCTACCATTCAGTAGTGTGTTGTTTAGTTTCTATGAGCTCATGTATTTTCTGAACTTTCTAATGGTGTTGTATTGAATGATTATTAATATTTAATATTGATTTACAATCTTAGTATAATCATCGGTTACTCCTTAACTAGCTATATACTCAAATAACCATAGAGAGAGACTAGGATATATTTAATTAGCCTAGATCACAATACTGAGCAATAATTCCTCCATCCTAAACTTCCAAGCTAATATAGCTTTCTCCCATTCAGATTTGCCACATTATACTTGCTTTTTACTCATATCCTACGTCTGGCTCATTTCTCCTGGTGTTTCCTGGTCCTTTCCAGGTGCATCCCTCCTGTCCTTCCTCTCTTTTTCCTCCCCTCACTGGACCAGGGTGTCCCACTCTATTCTCTGTATTGCTCACCATTGGCTAGTTGGCTTTTAATGCCAACGCAGAGAACAAATGGTGACATGTTTACACAAACTTGAGACAATAGATACTTAGAATAAACATCACAGTGCAATGGGATTGAGACCAGGTAGTGGAAAAGAGAAATCAGCATTTGAATGAACAAGGGTAAACTGTACACAGTCCATGAGAACATTATGCCAACATTGTTGGTATCTAGATTTATTCCATTGTGGCCAGGTAGATGCAGGTATCATTTCAATGTTCCTGTAAATTGTTAAACCGATCTTACTTTCTGTGCGTATATATATATACAGTGTTCTACCTGCATGTACAACTGTAGGCCAGAAGAGGGCATCAGATCACATTACAGATGGTTGTGAGCCACCATGTGGTTGCTGGGATCTGAACTCAGGAACTTTGGGAGAACAGGTGGTACTCTTAACCACTGAGCCATCTCTCTAGCCCTTCTATGCATATTTTAAGTGTGGCCTACATATTTTTTTCTGTATGTGATGAGATATACCTTGGTCTATAAACATGCAATAACCTAATCTTGTAACACGTGTCCGAGTCTCAATCTATCACAACTGTTTAAATTGAGTTCAAAATGGCACCCTAGGAGCCTAAGCAGCCAGATGTCTCTATGTCCCATTTGTTTCTTCGTGGTGCCTTCTGTTCTCTGGCTATGACACACCTTGCTTATGTTGTGGGGCCGGACATTCTGATCCATTCTGGGTCTACACTATTTCTCAAGTTAGAACTAGGAAAGCCAATGAAAGGGCTGGGAAACTAGGTTGGGGAGCCAGCCCAGTTAGTTAAGAATCTGCTTGAAACAGAGAGGCCATCATTCCTGGAATTCCCAAAATTCCCAGGCCAGCCAGCTTAGCCTATTTAGTGGGTACCAGGCCTGTTGTGATATCCTGACCCCAAAATCAAGCTGAACTCACCTAACGTACAATACCTGGGAATGTTCGTCAGTCTCCACTTGTGCATGCATTCACACCTTTGTGACCGCAGCCATGTACACACAAAGGCATAAAGTATCCATGAAACTAGGTTTGTTGTAATTTTCTCTCTGAAGATCGAGAATATTCGTACTGAACCATGTATGTTCTATCTCAGCCTACGAGGAGCTGTACAGGTTAACTGGCATCACAGTGATCAAGGGCTCAGCTCTTGCTATGTTGGGAGTGGCTGGTCTTGTGCGTTCGGAGTCCTTTCCTAATACTTGGCACCCTCTCTCCAAGCCTCTTATTTCACATGTCAGGTGACACTGTCTTTGGGAGGGTCCAGTCCTTTCCCTGGAGCTGCCTAAATTATTTGTTTACTCAGTAGACACTTACTGAAGGCCTGTTGTAGGCCAGGCAGTTTTGGAATGCTAGCATGCGGTAATGAATCATTCATAGTACATGCTTTCACTGAAGCACGGGTTTATAGGAATGGAATATCATAAAATCCCAGTTCATTGGTTCAGTTTTGCTCAAGACATGGAGTTGAAATCCAGCTTATGTGGGGCTTGGAGTGTGGCTCAGTGTAGAGTGCTTACAGGAGTGGGGGTAGGGGTATGGACATAAGGTCTCAATTCACAGTGGCATTGAGGTCCGACTAAATGCCCTTCAGAATAGAGTTCTAGATTCATGTTTCCTTTGCTGTAGAGATAAAGGAGAAAGCACTGGCAAAGTTCAGTTAGTTCTCAAAAGGATACAGAATTGCAGAGCACTACTCATAAAGGGTGGGGTGTGTGTGTTGATGTTGCTGAAGTTCTTGAGGAACACTTTCCGTATCCTGTCATAAAATAATAATAATAATAATAATAATAATAATAATAATAATAATAATAATAATTATTATTATTATTATTTGCGTACTTGCTGAGGAAGGCAAGAAGCTCTCCTGATCTAGACTGTATCAGTTTTAAGGGATGATGATTTTTTTTCCTCTTCAAAGTAGAATGTTTTCTTTAATCTTTATTTTCGAGGTGCTTGGAGTTGAACATAGAACCAGGGGCATGCTACCCAAATGTCATAGCAGTTACAATCCACTCCTAGAAGATACTCTTGAAATTCCTCAACTCCTGATGAAACCTTATGTGGTTGCTGTGGGAAGTCGATGCGCTGACCCCTGACCTCATTAACTATAGTCTGCGGGATTATCATTCTAAAAAACGAACGGGCCCCTTGCCAGTCATAAAGCGATAGATTCTTTTGTTTTGATTTTATGAAATGCCCATAACGTTATTATTATTAGTTTTAAAACTTTGTGATGTCTAAGAAAGAAGTTTCTATACTTTTTTTTTTTTAGTGCTGAGAATTGAACTCAGGGCCTCATATATGTTAAACGAACACTTTAACATTGAATTAAATCCTGAGTTCGGTAAATACTTTTTTTTTAAATGCAAAGAGAACTTATTCATGGTGGGAAAGAACAAAACAAACAAACAAACCATGAACTGAGTGGACAAGCAAGTAAACTGTCGAACATTGGGTAAGTGCTATGAGGGAAACACCTGAGGCGTTGGCTATGAAGGAACACAATCCTTTCTGTTTAGATTATCACGTCTTTGGAGGAGGGCACTGTGAGGATGGAGTTCACCACTGTGAGCATGTGCAAGGCATTGCGACAGCTGCTGGGGATTTGGTAAGGAAAAGAAGCCTCAATATCACCTCTTGGGTGTTTCCTCCTGGCTGTGTGTTGTGCTCTTTTGTCTTTCTTTCTTTCTTTCTTTCCTTCCTTCCTTCCTTCTTTCTTTCTTTCTTTTTCCTTCCTTTCTTTCTTTTTTTCCTTCTTTCTTTCATCCTTCCCTTCCCTTCCTTCCTTCCTTTCCTCCTAGGCCTCCTCTTTGTTCTTTTTTTTTTTTGAGACAAGGTTTCTCTGTGTAGCCCTGGCTGTCCTCGACTCACTTGGTAGACCAGGCTGGCCTCAAACTCACAGAGATCAGCCTGCCTCTGCCTCCCTGAGGGTTGGGATTACAGGCTTGTGCCACCGTGCCTGGCTATGAGCAACTCTTCCTTAAGAGACCAGTCAACTTCTTTCATATTTCTTGCTTTGCAGTTTAGGTGATTTTTCTATCCAGAGTCTGGCATCTGATCCTGTAACCATCTACAGGAGTTAAATGTGTATGTGACCTGGCTGTTCTTTTTGTTTTTGTTGTTTGTTATTGGATAGTTTTGGGTGCTGGACCATTTTTAAAATCATAATTATTTTTGCATTATTTTTCTTGACTTGTTATAACTCACAGCATGTGATCTGGCATGGATAGAAGAAAGTATATGTGTGCTGAAAGAGCAAAGGAATTTACAAAACCTGAAAACATTGTGAGAGTGAACAAATACCCCTCCTCCCAACACAGAAGCCCGTGGGAAATGACAGGAGATCTAATGTCCCTGTCACTGAGTGATGGAATAAAAGGGTCAAGAGAGCAGGCTGAAGGAGTACGTAATAAAATATTAAGTCCTTCACTTCTTTGGTTAGGGTTACTCCAAGCTGTTTTTGTTTTGTTTTTGAGACAGGGTTTCTATGTGTACCCTTGCCTGGCCTGGCCTTACTCTGTAGACTAGGCTTGCCTCGAACTCAGAGATCTGCCTGCCTCTGCCTCCCTGAGTGTTGATTAAAGGTATGCACCACCATGCCTGGCTCCAAGTTATTTTTTAAAAAGACTATTGGGAATAGGCTTGTTTTCCCGATTTCTTTCTCAGTCTATCTTCAGTATATAGGAAGGCTGTGGATTCTGTAAACTATTGCTTTGCTCAAAGTGCTTATCAGACCCATGAGCTTCCTGATAGAGTCTTCTGTTCTCGCTCTTGTCCCCGCTCTTTGGGTGGTGAGCCAGCTGGCTGTACACACAGTCTGAGGAAGCCAAGGCTGAGATAACCCTGATGATCCTCCCGTTTTATTCCCAACACAGAGAGGGATTTGGATACAGAGGAAGGCTGGGGCATCCTGCAGGCTCTGCTGTATGGGGTCCAGGGTCCAGAGCCAATAGCTGCTTGTGGACACTGTCCCCACAGACCCTGGACCCAGACTCTGCTTGTGGTGGCTGCAGGCCTGGGGTGGCACTGTGGTATCAAGGTTGTGGGACCTCCTTCTTTCCCCAACTCTTGACATATTTTCATCCAGACACCAGCACTGAGTTGGGCTGCCTGTCAACCGTAAATCCTGACTGAAGGTCGTCTGTCAGAGCCACCCAAGAGAGCAAGAGCTTCAAGGACCTTCGCTCCCTGGCTTCCAGCGATGGCATACCTCAGGTGACCCTTTCTGCTCCCCCTGAAGTAGCTAGAGTCCAAGACCCTGGCAGCTTTTTGACGCATGTGGCTCTCCTGAACTTCCCCAAGCCCAACATCCTGAATGTGCTCCCCTGGAGGCCTGTAGACCCCCCACAGGTATTCTGTAGGTCAGCCAGTGAGTCAGGTGCAAGGAATTGTGGTGCTAGAACCCACAAGTCTCTCTGCCCCAGCTCTGCAGGTCCCTTTGTACCCGACCCTACTAAGGGTCTGCACATTGACCCTGAGCTCAACAGGGCAGTTGTGGGTGGTGAGGAGGTGCTTTGGTTGTGTCGTCCCTGGACCCTGTACGTGGAATGTTGCACCTTTCCTGAATTCTCCCCTCCCCTCACCCCATGCCTCCCTCAGTGCATGGCCTTGCCTTGTTGTGGTGTGTCCTATGAGGGAGGATTTGTGGGTACCCTGGAGTTGGGGGATTTGGGTGGAACGGAGTAGAGCCCCAGCCTCCCTTACCCTAGGTTCCCTGAGAGAATGCTTGTGATGGGTGTCCTTCACTACAGGCTTCTAGAAGCTTCTGGAGCAGCCTTCTAGTCCTTGTGGCTCAAGGAGCTACCGCGTTCCCCTTGTCATTGTCTCTTTTCCTTGCAGGGACTGTCTTTCCTGGAAGAGAATCATGGCCGTCTTCTTCCTGCCATTTGTCTTAGCAGGTCTTGCTCCTCGCCCATTTAAAAATGCTGTGTTTAAGTCTCCTGCCAGGTTGGTGTGAATACGGAGTGGGGAGCGTCGACCCTTTTCCTGGGAGAAAGTCCGGGGCACAAGCAGTTCAGTGTGTCCTGCTAACAGAAGCCTCACTGCCCCCAAAGGTTTGCAGCCGTCTCTCTGCACCCCTTTTCTCTCTCCCCTCCAATGCAGGTTCAGCTGGTCTCATCTGTCGCCTTTCAACCTGAAGAACAGAACCGTAGGGCTTAGCACTGCACTACAGCCTAATGGAAAAGCATATTTCACCCTGGAGGGTCACAAATTCATGATAGTTGGAGGCTCCGTGCACTACTTCCGGGTGCCCAGGGAGTATTGGAAAGACCGCTTGCTGAAGCTGCAGGCCTGTGGATTCAACACCGTCACTACGTGAGTACCGCCTTCCCCTCAGCCCCCCCCCCCCCGCCCTGTTCAGCCCTCATGACATCTGTAGCTACATATGTCCTGACAGAAGGCTGCAGACGGGCAAAGTTGGGGTCCTGGTTTTGAGAGCGCAGTATCCACAACTTAGCTCCGGAGTAGCCGTTTCCAGAAGAGCCTTTCACATTTGTGTCCAGTCGTCACTCAAATTTCAACCTCAGTTTGCTCTTCAAACAAAGCTGTGCATAAAGTTGACAGGGTATGGACACTTTTTCATCAGGTGACATTGGGTCACTTATGAATCACTGGCCTGAGTGACACATTGAAGGCATACTTATACACAAGTAAAGTCATGTTTTACTTACAGACACATATTTTCATATTCTTATTTTTTAATGATGGAAACAAAAAGATCTTAATCTGAAACTTCCAGAAGAGCTACATGTTATTTCTTGTCATTTTTTAAAAAATTTCCTGACAGTCTCATACATGTATATAGTGAATTTTGGTAATTTTCACCTTCCGTTATATTCTTAAAGCCAACCTTCCACTTAAACCCTTCCAACAAATACCTTTCCTCTGTTCATGTCTTTGTGTGTGTGTGTGTGTGTGTGTGTGTGTGTCTGGTTAGTTAGGGATTCTTGCATGAAAATAGGGGGTTATTTCCTGGGGCACGGGCAACTTGTCAGGGTCTACACCACTAAAGGAAGTGATGTCCCCTTCCCTAGCCACCATTAACTGTCTGTAGTCTGTGGTATTCATAAACCGTTCCTTCTGCCGTGATGACATGTTAACGGGTCCAGTCTTGTGATGGTCTTGTGCAGGTAACCACAGCTCCAGTGAGGTCTTGTGTGCAATGGCCATGTTATATCCAGGGAAAGTCTTTTGCAACCCACTCCCCATCCCTTGGCTCTTCTTTCTTCCATCTCTTCTTCATTGATGCTTTCCGAGTCTTAGAGGGGTGGTGCAGGCAAGCCATTTAGAGCTGAGTACCACAGTGCTCCTTACTCTCAGCATTCTAACCAGCTGCTGCTATTTGAAATTTCTTTGCTATAAGCTGATAACGGCAGAAATGTATGGATATAAAAATGAGTATTTAAAAGTTAACTTTATTCTAATTATGTTACGGATTCCAGTTTAGTGTTTTTATAGGATTCTTGTATGTGCAAACAAATGGTGCTTGATTCTGATGTCTCTTGGGCTCTTTTCCTTCAGCTTGTTTGTCTTGTCTAACACTTGTACAATTTTTTGTTTTATCTTATTATGTTATTATATTTTATTATCTCCTAAAAGCCTGGTTCTTTTTTCTAATGAAAGATAGAAAAGGAGCGGATCTGGATGATAGCTGGGGAGGAAATTGGAGTAGTAGAGGGAAGGAAAACTGTAATCAGGATATGTTATGGGAGAAGAATCTATTTTCAATAAAAGGAAAAAACCAAAATAGGCCAAATTTCTATTTAGCAAACCGATAGTAGTAAATAGGCCAAATTTCTATTTAGCAAACCGATAGTAGTAGTTTCCTCCCTGTAGCCTATGATCTTCCTAGCCAGCTGCCCAGGTTTATAGTAGTAGGCATGATAGATCTCAAATCCAATAAAAGAGCAGTTGGCTACCCAGTTAACATTCATGCCATTATTGGGTCAATGGGCACATCTGGCCAGGCTGGTCATATTGGAGCCTGTAGGATTCATAGGTAAGACTGTTAGTGAGTTCCCTCCCTCCTTTTCTCCCTCCCTTCTTCTTTCCCTCCTTTCCTCCTTCCCTTCTTCCTTCTCTCCTTCCCTCCCTCCCTTCTTTCCTCCCCCTCTTCCCCTTTTCCCTCTTATTTTCTGGGTTACTTTCTGATTACATTTTTATTTTGTCAAATGTAATTGTTTTAAAGCCTGGTCCCACCCCTCTCCATCCTCTCCTCCAAGTTCCACCTTCATGCCACCTCCCTATACCCCCTCTCCTTCTTCTCAGAGAAGGGGGCCTAAGGGTACCAACTTAACCTGGCACCTGAAATAACAGGAGAAATAAGCACATCCTTTCCAACTGAGGCCAGACAAAGCAGTCCAGCTAGGGGAAAAGGATCCAGAGGCAGGCAACAGAGTCAGAGACAGCTCTTACTCCCATTGCTACGGGACCCACATGATGAGCATACTGCATATCTGCTACATATGTCATACACATGTGTAGGTGGTCTAGGTATGGCCATTGCAAGTTCAGTCTCTGTGAGCCCCCATGGGCCCAGGTTAGTTTACTCTGTAGGTCTTCTTTTGGTGTCCTTGACCCCTCTGGCTCCTTCAATCCTTCCTCCCACTCTTCCACAGAACTCCCCAAGCTCAGTCTATTGTTTGGCTGTGGGTCTCTGCAATCTGATCCCATCAGCATCTGGATGAAGCCTCTCAGAAGACAGTTATGCTACGCTCCAGTCTGCAAGCATAGCAGAATATCATTAATAGGGTCAGGGGGTGGCTCTTTCCCATGGGTTGGGTCTAAAGCTGGGCTAGTCATTGGTTTGCCGTTCCCTCAATTTCTGATCCACCTTTATCCCTACATTTCTGGTAGGGAGGACAAAGTTTGGGTCAAAGGTTTTATGGGTGGTTTGGTGTCCTCCTCCCTCCCTGGAAATCCCAGCTGGCTATAGGAGGTAGTGATTCCAGGCTCCATATCCCATCCCCTCTGCCCTTAGGAATCTCAGCTAGGGTCACCCCATAAACTCCTGGTGGCCTCCTGGTCCTAGAGGTAATCCCCCACCCATTTCTGTTCTCTCTCCTGTTCCTCTCCTTCCACCACCCCACCTCTACATTTTTTGATTAATTAGAGAAATCTGTTATTTGTATGGCCAACTCATGATGTTTTATTAAGAGACATCAATAAAAAAAATAAATGCAGTCCTGTGAAACTCAGTCTCTAATGTATGGAAAGAGAGAGTGCGAAATGCAAAATGCAATGTAGTATATGGTGCTACACATCTATAATAAATAATAAATATATGAATGTGAGAATATTTAACTTGACATTGCCTTTCTAATTCTTCATGGCTTATACTATATTGAGTATTTTTTTTTTTTTAAAAAGCCTCTACCCCCTATATCCACACACTGTCCATTCATCCATTCTACAGGACCATAAGCCTACAAAACAGCTTGAGCGTCAGAGAGACCCTTCCTCTGGTGTGTCCTCCACCATGCTTTGGTGGCAAAGCTTAACACCTACTCAGTGAAACCAGCTAAAGAAGATATGGAGCTCAGAGGCAGTAAACTGATGGCTCACTTAATGTGCCAATGATTTAGTCAGAAATAATCGAGTTACTACAGTTTTTACAGTACAGGTGATAAAGACTTTGCATACACCAAGGCAAGCAATGTGCTACTGAGTAATATTACTAACCTGTAATTACTGAGTTATACTAAGTGCTGTTAGTGGCATCATATAATTTTTTCCACTCTTCTTTTAAAGTGGTGATTTACCTTGACAATTTTACTGATTTAGTCACCTTACAGTCCTTGAATGAACTCTAGTTATAAGACACACATTGAGGAGTAGACTTGATTTAGTAGTGGTTTATTATGTATAGATTCATGTATGGTTATAATTTAAATAGATTTAAATTTCATGTGTGCCCTTGTCTAGTCTTCATCCAAATCTTAGAAATAAGGTCATAGAATGAATCTTTTCCTCCTCACTGAAAATGATTTGTACAGACTTACTCTTACAGTGACTGCTTGTGAAGATTTACCTTTGAGATCTTGTGATATAATCTGTGGCTATGAGGTGATGATTCAGGGACATTCAGTAATTATGTATGTATCCCATTTTCCTTTTTTTTTTTTTTTTAGGATTTATTTATTTTATGTATGAGTGCTCTATTTGCATTTACACCTGCATGCCAGAAGAGGGCATCAGATCCCAGTATATATGTTTGTGAGCCATCCTGTGGTTTCTGGGAATTGAACTCAGGACCTCTGGAGGAGCAGACAGTGCTCTTAACTACTGAAGCATATTTCTAGGCCCCTTCCTTTGTCTATGTCCTTTTCTTTCCTTTCTATTTCAGATTTACTCAGACAAAAATTTTCCACTTTTTTCTGTCCTGTACTTATTATAAGTTATACATTGTGTCGTGTAATTGCTCCATTGTCCCTTTTTAAAAAATCTCATTTTGTGCTTTTTAGTCTTTTAAAAACAAATAGTCTGCAGCCTTGTTGATTATTTCTGTCTATTTGCTTTTCT
Source organism: Acomys minous (assembly GCF_964271855.1). Classification (NCBI taxonomy): domain Eukaryota; kingdom Metazoa; phylum Chordata; class Mammalia; order Rodentia; family Muridae; genus Acomys; species Acomys minous. The sequence continues at coordinate 88,887,334 of NC_140494.1, read as the reverse complement.
GTTTCACAATTCTGAGTTATGCACAAATTCCTATGACCTTTTCATTTGATTTAATGTCTCCTCTCCTTACACGTTTTCTTCTGAGTTGAATATGCTGCTTTCAAAGACATTTCCTGTCAAATATTTTACAGATGATGTTGTGCTTTTCTTCTTGACTCACTAGCTACTTGGAGATATGCTTTCTTTTTATCATCATCTTCATCATTTTTAGCTGTCATTTTCTAATTTTATTACAATATGGACCTTTTGGAATATAATGAGATATAATGATAGCCTCTGTTGATACTATTCAGTTGCATTTTTCAAAACAGGATGCAGCCAGGTGTGGTATGGTAGGTGATCCTATCGTCCCAGAACATTGAGGGGCCAAGGCGGGAAAGCCTTGAGTTGGCACCATCTTGGGCTACATAGGGTATTGGAACCTAGTCTTGACAAGCCCCCACATAAATCTGTTGGCCATTAGATTCTTTGCATATGTATTAGATCCTGTTGTGTGTTTCCGTACACTGTACACATGTGTGTATGTGTATGAGTGTGAAAACATGTCATGGGTCATGCATGGATGTCAGAGACAACCTTAGGTGCCAGTCCTTATCTTCCACCTTATTTGAGACAGTCTCCGTTGTCTTTTCACTGTGTGTGCCAGGATAAGTGGCCCATGTGTTTCTGGGAATTTTCATGTCCCACCTCCAAAAGACCATTGTGATTAAAAACTACTTGAGGTACCCATCATGAGTTCTAGAAGTTTCCACTGAGTTCCCCACACTTGTGGACAAGCACTTGTGCCATCCACTCAGCACAGGCCCTGAAGTTTAGTTGTCTGTTGAAATCTATGTCCTTATTCTTTTGCTGCTTATTAGGCATTTCATTCCTCCAACTCCAGCTGTGATGCTGAGTCATCCATGTCCTCTCTCAGCTGATGTCTTTTTCACTCACAGCTATGTTAAGACGACAGAACATCATGATAGTGTGTTTGCTGGATGAAGCTTTCCTTCCCATTTTTATTTCAGCCCACACTTACTACCTATTTGCAAATTTAGAATAGATTTGCCTGCTGTTGGTTGAAGGGACAATTTTACCTTATCTGGATATTTTTTATTTTTGTTTTTCTGTATATTTTCCTGTATATTTTCCTTTCCTTTCCACATGTAGGTCGCATCCATCATTCTCATTGTGTTTTCCCATGTTATAATTACGAATGTTGCTATGGATTTTATTTTCATTCCTCTGTCTCAAATTCAGTCAGTCCCATTGTCACGCGACACTTTTATTACCCCAAATCTCTTACTGCATAAAAACTGTGTGTTTAAAAAAACAGAGTTTGTGGAAAATGATGTTAGGAGCCGTACACTGCAAACTGTCACCAACACACAAAAGTCATGTAGAAAGAACAAATCTTCTACACGTCCTTTGGCATGGGGTATTCCTAGCCCTATGAGTGTTGGTTCTGGCTAGCTCTCTCCTTCTTGAGGTTGAAAGACCGGATTGTTCCTTATCTGACTGGGACTATTTGACTATTCTTATTTTAATTTATTCTTAGTAATACTTGTCAATAAAAAACATAATTTTTCATGTTTCCTCATTTTCTTTAAATTTTTGATAGTTATTTAAAAGAGTAGGGCTGTGAGAGAACGTATATAAACCTACGGAAGCGTAGGATGATTGACATCTTGAAACATAGTTGGATAATAGGGAAGCATGGTTACATCTGTGTAGCAAAGGTTAATTTTCACTGGAAACTTCAACTCGCTACGATGCAGAGACATACTAGGGCTTGGCTTGGTCATCATATGAAGTGTGTGTGTGTGTGTGTGTGTGTGTGTGTGTGTGTGTGTGTGTGATGCTTATTATACTTCTTGGTCTCCTCTTCCAGCTACATCCCGTGGAACCTCCATGAGCAAGAGAGAGGGAAATTTGACTTCTCTGAGATGCTGGACCTGGAGTATGTGGTGTTTCTGCTTCTGTGGGCTGACCCAGGGAGGGATACAGCCGGGATGGGGGCAGTACTTGAGATTGAAGAGAAGACTGGGTCTGAGGTTTTGTTTGCAGGGTCTGCATCCAGAATTTGGATATTCCCTAGCCATAGCCTGTCGCTCTGCAGCTTCTGACCCCCGACACCCCACCATTTCACTGAAGCTAGGGGTCTGAGACTCTAGATGCTGGCAGAGAAGTCAATACAGCAGATATGGGGACTGGGGATTCCTATTTTAGCAAGGCAGATGCTGGGGACAGAGCTCTGGGACCTAGTGTGTGACTTCTCCAGAAGGGCTCTGGGAATGGTTGTGATGCTGGGAGCTGGTGCAGGCCCAGCTCACAGAGTCTCTGGCTTCCAGCCTGTTGCATGGATTCCCTGCTGTGTGGGGCTGAGGAGAAGCCACCCTCACCTCACCCCTGGTTAAAAGTGTAATAGGAGGACATGCCTATACCCTGTTGTGTCAGTGGGCTTCCCTTTATATCCAGCCTCCCCTTTGGGTCACCCCCAAACAGGCTGACTTTCTTTCCCTTTCTAGGGCCTATGTTTCGCTGGCTGCAAGCCTTGGGCTGTGGGTGATCCTTCGACCAGGGCCCTACATCTGTGCTGAGATAGACCTGGGTGGATTACCCAGGTGAGCTACCCCAGAGTCCAGCGTTGTGACTTAGTAAGATGTTTTTGTTTGACAGTAAGTAACTTTCCAAGCCAGTGAGAATGCTTGCCATGGACAATGGTTGTGCTCTAAGTTAAACTCTATACTTCCTGCCCGGATGGTAGGCTGATGTCTAGAGTGATGGGGCAGGTTTGGGTGCTGCTGTCGTCGTCCTGGTTTTCAGAAACAGACCTGAGGCATGGGTTTTGGCTCATTGAATATGTAGCCATTAAGAGCAGGGCAAAGTCAGATGTGCCAATCCAGGCTGGTCATCCTGTTGCTCCACAGCGATGGTGTAATGGACATCTGCATTCTTTTCATGGGCTGCAAGAAAGGGATTCAAGCCTCTAGAGGAATATGATGGCAAATTCTGGGCTTGTCCTAGAGACCTCAGATGTGTCTCTGGCTGAAGGCCGGTGACCACCGACTGAAACCTCAGCGTCTTCCCTTCCTTCTTGCCTTTCTGGCTTGTTCCTTTATCACAACACCTACTCATAGCTCAGTAGACAGAGAGACACACAGGGTCTCTTCTCTTCTGTCACCCTTCTCAGTGACTAGGACTTCTAAGCCCTGCCTTCAGGTGAGCCCTGTTGCTTCTCAGGGCAGAAAGCAAAAGAGAGCTTTTCTTCAAGCTCGGGCCCTGCTATAACTAGATGGAGCATAGAAAAATCCTGTGCTTAAGCTGTGGAAGTGTTGGGGAAGGCAATTCATACCTGAATTCCTTCAGGAGCCGACTCCTTCCCTCACCAGTTCACTGGCCTGTGGACCGTTCCGCCCAAAGTCTTAGATAGTAGAGGCAAATGTGACGCTGTGCCTGAGGAGCAGAGCCAATGCTAAGGGCTAAGGGCCATGTTCTAAAGAACTGAAGGGAAAATGGAGTTCTGGGAAGCGTGGGAAAAAGCAGAGACTCGGGAGCATTGCCAGGCTCAGTCTTTCAGCTTGACTCAGCAGAGGAGAGAAGATCTGAAGTGCCTTGAAATGGCCATGGCCTGGTTCCTGCTTTGTCTCACACATCTCTGGAGTCCTTGGGGGAACACTGTAAAAAGCCCATACGACATAGATCCCCTGAAGACCTTGAGTATCCGTGTGCTGTGGTTGTCCAGCGGACAGAGAGACATCCAAGCTATAGAGGGCTCTGAGCAGAGACATCTGCTGTGCTCAGCTGGCCAGACCCACCCTCTTCCCTGCCTCCTGCTTCATACACTCACATTTTGCCTCTCGTTCCTAGCTGGCTTCTGCGCGATCCTGACTCAAAACTGAGAACAACCAGCAAGGATTTCGTTCAGGCTGTTGACGAGTATTTTGACCATCTGATTCCCAGAATACTTCCTCTCCAGGTGAAAACATGCCGTCTCAATTCCTCATAAAGAGTGTGAGGGGTGGGCGTGGGGGAATGTAGAAAATGAACGCGGTAGCCTTCAGACGCGCCTCATTAGCAGGCTTAGAAAACCACAAGCTGAAGTTTGAGGAGTAATAGCATCATATCAGGGGCAGCATGATAGCATCCTGGAGGGAGAGCCTCCAGTTCCAGAGGGCAGGAGAAGTTTATAATTCGTATAGGTTTTATTTTATTGCTTTGTGTTTGGAGGGGTTGGGTGAGCTCTGTACAAACTTGACCTAGCCTGTGTGTCAAGAGTCACAAGGCTGGAACACTACTAGATAGAGTAAGATCGTAATTTAGACCGCATCACATATTTGATCGTTTCTCCGTCTCGGAGAGTGCAGGGGAGCTTGGCCTGATTTCTGATGAGTGGGGCCTGTTAGAATAGATGTGATCTAACAGCATTCACAAGAAGCACTTGTGGCTTATCCAGTCCCTCTAGAATATTAAACTGACTTTCCTACAAGTTAGATCTAGACCCTTAAGTTAAGCATAGAATCTTTGATTGGTCCTTATGGCCTTGGCCCAGAGCTTCTAAAAAGACATTACACAAGACAGGGATAACACAGAAGGATGTCCCAGTTAATTGCATGTGCCTCATATCTGCCAAGCTCACACATCAGCTCATTGGCAATGACTACTCTAAGTGAATTCTGTTGTTTTAACTGGTTAACTCTGGGGAAATGCAAGCAAAAATATTTAAAAGACTATGATAAAATAAAATTCTTCCTTTGTTGTCCCATAATAATTTAGTTGTTTTTTTAGGAGACAATAATTTTTTCTTTTTTTTTTTTCAATAATTTTTTCTTAATCATACTTTTATATACACCCCTTCCCCAATTCAGCATACAAAAGTATGCATATGCATGTTCTTTTTAATACGAACTATAGAACTCCCTGTTGGTGTTATCTTGTTGCTAGAGAAACTGTGTGAAAGCTGCCATTCTTCTCGATCACTGCACAGTGTTGCACAGCAGCATATGCCACATACATTGTTGCTATCCTATTCATGGATATTGGGATTTTTTTTTCAGTGTTACGCTGTAAAACATGACTTGGTCCATTTCATGCATCAGTTTGTGCCTATGGGACTATTGTTTCTGGCTTCATGTCTCTCACTGGGAAAAGACACAGACACCATGCACTTCCATTCATCTCAGGATACAATACCCAGGGAAGATAACGTCTTATACCTTCAGCCTGCAGCCCAGACCGAAGCACGACAAAAAACATGTACCTTACCTAATGTCATACAGTTTGCCAGGCACAAATTGTTCAGTTTTTGTGACAGCCTTGTGTTTGATAAGTAAAATATAAATATCTCTTCCAAAAACATAAATTTATATGATTATGAGTTAGGTAATAAACCTCTTGATACAGGAAAGGTAACACATTCTCAGGAATTTTCCAGCCATGTCATCTTCGCAGCTGAGGACAATGACTACTGAAGCCAGCTCTTTTCTCCCTGGGTATGGATAGCATTCAGTTAGTTCTTACTGGGCATCCATGGTGATGGGGAGGTGGACATTTTCCTTTAGAAGGAGAAGAGGAAGGTACATAAAAGAGAGGGAACTATACGAAATATCCGTTCACGGGGGTTGCGGGGAGTGGAGAGGAATGCACCGATGGAATGCATTAGGTGGAAAGGTGGGTAGGATAGATATGGAAGTGAGTTTTTACATGTGAGGGCTCAAAGCTCATGAATACAAGGAACAGAAAATAAGATGGTGCTCCTATAACCACAAAACACTGTGGAGGGTAGGACACTTTCAGGAGCTTACGTGCCTAAGGATGAATGAAGATGCCTGTCTCCAAAGGACCTGAGAGAAAGCACCATATCAGTTCTGTCATCTTTATTGGCAGCCCTGACTCGGGGCTTTTGCTCCAATAACAAGGTTGTTTCTCCAACTGTCATCTGTTTGCTTCTCAGTACCTCTACGGTGGCCCTGTTATTGCTGTCCAAGTAGAGAATGAATATGGTTCCTTTTATATGGATCAACTGTACATGGATTACATTAAGGAGGTAAGAATAATTGCTCTGCGTGCATATTTTTATGCCTTCTTCCTAATTTTGTACCTTTCTAAAATGCATGCCTGATTGCCAGCCTCATGGGTCTCATGTGACTTTTCTTGGCGAGATGTGAATAAACCCATTAGAGTACTGACGACGGAAGGAAGAAATTATGCTACCCAAGTCAGTGAGTTTATTGGAGTTATTTACAAAAGCTTGAGTGGTTCAAGATAGCCGCCTCACTGAGAAGCCATACAGCACTGTCTTTGGAGCTCCCTGCGTGACTTGCTTGTAATTCAGAGTGCTGTAGTCTCCCCATCCACAGCAGTTGTTACTGCTTATGTAACCCTGGGGAGGAGCCTTGTGAATCTTCTGTTTCCGGAGCTTTCTGATCCTTCTAAGTTTCGTTTACTTCCTGGGTTTTGGATATTTTATTTACTTCCTGAGCTTTATGAGCTTCTCTTCTTCATCCAAACCAGGGTTTTGTTGTGTAGCTCTGGCTGTCCTGGAACTTTTTCTATAGACCTGACTGGCCTTGAGCTCACAGAGATCCACCTGCTTCTGCCTCCTGAGTGTTGGGATTAAAGGTGTGTGCCAGCACTGCCTAGCTAGGAGGTAATGTTTTAATTTGGAGGAAAGAGCTACTTACTAATCATCTCCTTCATTAACATGTAAAAATCATGTTTACTTTTTCAATACATTTCCCACATAATCATGTTAATCAAGATAAATATGAATACCATTGTTACTATTATACAAAATGTGACGTCAGAAATCATTGCTCTCAGGACCTTCTTAAAACATGAAAATTTGTACTTTCATCTAAAGTCCACCATGGCTTAGAGATTTTTGATTCATGATACTTAAATTCTGTCTTTTTGAGCCAGTGACTATTTACAGCCTTGCTAGAGTTTTTTCTTGTGGATTAGACTCTATTGGTTCTTGGCTTCCCTCATTTAAGGAGCCCAGGAGGCTCCAGTCTCAACTGGACTCTGTCCTTAGGGTACAAAGCCTGACTCACTTAGACATGGTGCTGCCTACTTGGCTCGGCCCACACAGAAACTGGGAATGGATGACCTGAACTTAGTCATTTTTGTTCAGCTAAGATTATTTTTTCATGATTTTTTTTTAAAGGCACTGAGCTGGGTGTGGTCATGTACACCTGTAACCTCAGCACTTGGGAGGCAGGAGGATCAAAGCTCAGGAGCACCCTCAGCTAATAGCAAGCTTCAAGGGCAGCTTAGGCTGCAGGAAGACGTGTGTCAAAGAACAATGCCAGGGCTGGAGAGATGGCTCAGAGGTTAAGAGCACTGGCTGCTCTTCCAGAGGTCCTGAGTTCAATTCCCAGCAACCACATGGTGGCTCACAACCATCTATAATGTAATCTGGTGCCCTCCGCTGGCATGCAGGTGTACATGTAGTCAGAACACTGTATACACAGTAAATAAATAAATTTTAAAATATTAGAAAAAAACAACAATAGCAACAACAACACTTACCCCTTAACTTCATTCCCAGGACTATATGCGTCGATGTGAACATAATAGGTGCTCGGGGAAGACCCCATACTTTCTGAGCCATCTGCCTGATTTCCAGGCTCTATGGTACAAGCAGGGGTTTTAAGATCGTAGCCCCCCCCTTTCCTACAGACAGAGAAGGATTTCTTGTTTCTCTTGGCAGAATCCATTTAGAATTCAAGCTTTGTAAAGTTGATTGGCCCCTCCCTTATGGTGTTGAGACCACCAGACAAAACAATTTAAAACGTAAAAACAAACAAACAAACAAGAAAACGAGTTTAGTTTATTTGTGGAAACGTTGTGGCAACAGCCTCCTTTGACAATATGAGAGCTGCTGTGAAAGGGTAAGACAGGGGCCGGAGTGCTTAAAGGAACAGACTACAATTGTCTCAACCCTGTGCACTTTTTGCTATAGGTAAGACAGGGGCTGGAGTGCTTAAAGGCAGAGACTGCAATTGTCTCAACCCTGGGCACTTCCTGCTATATGAGGTATTATCGTGGTTTTTTTGTTTTTGTGTTTCCTGGGTAATCAGTGGTTAAGCGATAGTACAGAAGCAGAGCTAGCATCTGGTTAATATCATAGGATTAAAAATTATAGAATAAGAAAAGAGGAACTAATTTTAGGAAACAAGCCAAGTGGTTCTGAGATCAGTCTCCTCTTTAGAAATTTGTCAAGCCTCAACTGCTGACAGTGTTGACCTTAAGGATGTGTTCCAGACATCCTGTAGTTAACAATCCTTAGACTAGGAATAAGGTGCTGCTGACTCTTAGATTTTTCTTTTTTCTTTTTTATATAGTATCTTGGTTTGAAATCCAGTTCAAAATGGAACTTGTTTTTTTTTAAAACTATTAACAGCACCAAATATCTTCCTTCTTTTCTCTCTCTTTGTTGTAGTTGATATACTTCTGAAGTACGGTCATTGAGAAACTCAGCTTTCATTTACCATGGATATTGGGGCCCACAGGCCTCCACTGCTTTAGTGCAGCTTCTGGAACCACTATGAGATGAGCCTAGAGCAACAATTTCCTTATTGCCCAAGTTGTGGATGGCTACTCTACATTCAAGCTTTTCCATGGCAGTCAACTTTCCTCTGCTGCAACAGATACCTTACATACCATCTAAGTAGACATAGGCATGTGTGAAAAGTCATTATGAAGCCCAGTGTTAAATGTATAGTCAGTCTATGCCGCTTAAAAAGTAAAAGATAACTGAAATAATTAACCTAGAAACAGAAGACTCACGTTGGCTCATGTAATTCCAGTCCATGACTGGTTCATGCTAATGGGACTTGTGTTGAAAGACAATGCATATCACCACAGAAGTCCCACACAGAGCCAACCCAAGTACCTCCTGATCTGGTAGTGCAAGGAAAGAGAGAGGAACTGGACAGACTACCGCAGTCTCCTTTCAGAGCACACCTCCAATAACCTGAACGCCTCTCCACTTTCTAAAGTATTTACCATCTCTCACTAGCATCATGCTCAGCACAAATCTTTGTTATTTATACACACACACTTGGGAGACTTTTCATATACTTCTTTTGCAGTTCACACTCTTTTCATCTGAACCAAACTGCCTTTATTATCTAACTTATAATATCTCTTCTTTCCCATGGAAGCAAGAGAAGTTCATAATATTCATTCTATCAACAGGCTCTGCTGAAGAGAGGGATTGTAGAGTTCCTCTTGACCTCAGACAATGGCGAGGAAATTGAGTTCGGCTCTGTCAAAGGAGGTACTGCTTTACAGTCATTTTATTGGACATCCAAGGCTCTTAGCCAGCCAATATATATTGTAACCAAGTATCAAAGAGAACCAGATGTATTTTTTTCTGATCCTCTTTCCCATGTCAATTGAGATGGACCCCAGAGATTTGATATGATACAAAATGAGGTTCAACATCAAAGCTTACAGTTCAAATATCATGTGAGTCATTTTTTTTCCTCTTTGAATAGAACACTGATGGATCTCCTCGTTCTGAGTACATCTTTCAATTTTTAAAACAATTTCCATAGGTAGGAATCTAGGTTGGTGCAGGATATAGCTTAGGGCCTTATTGATCTCCATCAGCATGTACGGTCACATAGGGAGGTATTGGGTGGGTGTGAATGAAACACACTGCAGTCAAAGGTCCAGTCTAGGCATCAGTGTTAGACTACCCAATGTAGACGCTTAGCAGATCATAAAACAAATTCAGTGGAATAACAAAGTAATAACAATATGGGAAAATGCCAATATACGAGCATGGTGGTTGAGTTCAGGGGACATCATGAAATGTTCTTTTCATGGATATTGGTAACTATTGTGGATTGCCATCTTTTTGTGTGTGTGTGTGTGTGTGGAAGCTCTGCTCATGTTACCATCCCTTGGAAAGTGTGGGATCAGAAGCTTTCATTCAGTGGTCCACCTACATGTATGAAGTGCTGTTAAATTTAAAAAGATAGTGTTTCTGCACGTACGATTTGGTAATAGTTATAATAGTCCTTTATGCTTTGCAGTGGGTTACAAACAGTATGCTGTTATCTATCACTTATACTCAACCTGTCTCCTGAGCTTATGGTCCTTGTCACAATGTTTCAGAGGAACCTCTCTTTCTCCACAGCACTGGCTACTCTAAACACACAGTCATTTGTGAAGGATTATTTTATTAAGCTTCATCGAATGCAGGTAAGATTTTCAAGCAATGCAGAGTTTTGTTTATGTGTCCTCAAGATCTTGCTCTCTGTGCAATTGATGCGAGAGAACACAGGGGGTGTGACAAGGATAAGACCGTCTTACCCTGAGCCTTGGTGTGGATCAAAGTCACTTGATGGGAAGGACTTTTCTTCTATCATCTAGAAAGCATGAAGAGCTTATGCCAGATGAGAAGCAAATATGATCAGAGGGAGTGAGTGATGCCTTTCCTCCAAGAGGGTACAGTTAAGAATGGACCAATGCTGGTGTTTATGGGAATCTCATCATCACCTATTGGTGCTTTTACTAGACTGTTAGGGTTATTGGTGGAATATGAGTATATTCAAGAATTGGAAGGAATGTGTGTATTTAAGACCATCTTTGAGGAGTGTAAACTTTTCTGTCTCAAACCTTCATTTTGGAGGAGCAAGGTATCTTAGTTAGGGTTTCTGTTGCTATGAGAAAACACTATGACAAGGCAATTTCGGGAGAAAAGTGTTTATTTCAGCTTACACTTCCAGGTGGTATCCCATCACTGAGGGAAGTCAAGGCAGGGTTCCAAAGCAGTAATCTGGAGACAGGAGCTGGTGCAGAGGCCATGGAGGGGATGCTGCTTACTGGCTTGCTACTCATGGCTTGCTTAGCCTGCTTTCTTAGAGAACCCCAGACCACCAGCCCAGGGATGGAACCATGCACAATGTGCTGGGCCCTCCCCCATCAATCCTAATTCAGAAAATGCCTTATGGCTGGATCTTATGGGGACATTTTTCTCTATTGAGGTTTCCTCCTTTCTGATAACTAGTTTGTACCAAGTTGACAGAAGACTAGCGAGCACACAAGGTTAGATGTTAAAAGCATTTGTGGAATACTGGGTAGAGAATCCTGCAGCTGGTAGAATCTTAATGTTCAGTCTCTCTCCTCATTCCTTAAAAATGGTATTGGTATTTTTTTTATTATGGATATAGTATCTTGCTTTTTTCTCTGAAAGTCAAAGTTGATCAGGACCTCCCAAGGGGTTGGATACTCCATTTTCCACCTCAGATAAAAAGTCTTCTCTTCTCCTCTCTTCTCCTCTCCTCTCCTCTCCTCTCCTCTCCTCTCCTCTCCTCTCCTCTCTTCTCTTCTCTTCTCTTGTCTTCCTTCCTTCCTTCCTTTTCTCTCTTTCTTTCTTTCTCTTTTATGCTTCCATTCATCCTTCCTTCCTTCCTTCTTTCTTTCTTTAGACTATTTTGTTTGCTGATGATGAGGGAGATAATTTATATTGGTTGTCTAGTCTTTGGAATAAACACATAAGATACTCCCTCAGCATACAGGTCCATGGAGGATCTGAGGTGAGGTTAGAAGTGTCTTCCTCTGGTGGGGTGTACTATACTCTGTATTGATGAATCCAGAACTTTATTTGTGGGAATGCCAGTGAGGGCTTAGTACTTAGTAGTACAACATAGAGTCCTTTCTACTTTTCCTTTTTAGAAAACTCTGTGTGTGTGTGTGTGTGTGTGTGTGTGTGTGTGTGTGTTAGTGCAGGTACTCATGTGTCACAGTGCATGTATGGATGTCAGAAGATAACTCTGTGGAATGGGTTAGTTCCTTCCACCTTTATGTAGGCTCTGGAGATCAAACCAAGGTTCCCAGGCTTGCATGGCAAGTCCTTTTACCCACTGAGCCATCTCACTGGTTCCCCTGCCCATTTCTTTAGCTGGCAGTTTGTCAGTACTTTGGGCTTTCCAGGTTTTTATCGGCATCTTGCCTTGTGGGTGAAAGGGGTGGAATGGCTTATCCTTTGGATGTGACAACCCAGAGAGAGCAGACTAATGAAAAGACATCAGTATCTGACTTAATTGCTGTATGTCCTGTTTAATCCCAGCTTCATCTTGTAACTTAAGAGGTGGAATGATTATCATAGAGATGAATGTTTCGAGGTCCACTTGCATCCAACATAACTCAATCACCAGGTCGATGCAGCTGACAAGAGTTTATTGTAATCAAGTCGCTACTGATTGATCAGGGCCACGAACAGACTAGGGAGATGAACACGAGCCTGAAGGGATGTTGTACAGCATTTAAAGGATGAAGCCATAAAGTGAAGGGGAGGGGGAGGGGGTGGGTGTAGCATGACCCAGGCGTATTTTGACATAAGGGGTTGAGCAAGGGAGTTTCCATCAATCAGGACAGGAGTAGGTCCCTGGGCCTGGGAACATGAACTTAGTTTGACCCTGCCAGCAAGATGGAGAAGTTGTCCTTGAGATGTCTGGGCACAGACAACTGTCTCCTTACAAGTTGTCCCTGAGTTGTCTGCACTCAGACAACTGTTTCCTTATAAGAGAAGCTGATCAGCTATTAGGAAGTCCCCAGCCACGATTGTTAAATCTTGCTCAGGAGAATTAAATTCTTTTCAGGTTTGGAGTACCAAGCTCTACTCAGGGTGGTAAAAAGCAATCTTTTGTTTCTAAATGATGAGTAAAGATTTCCAAATAACCTAAGGATTATATTTGTCATGGGCATTCTGATTCTCAGTGGGGCCTAGTCTATCAAAGCCTATGCCTATCTGTACAGGCCGTATTTGGCAAAAATGAAAAAGATGAACCATCTGCTTATAAGACGGTAGTGGGGCTGGAGAGATGGCTCAGCAGTTAAAAGCACTGGCTGCTCTTGAAGAGAACTGGGTTTGGTTCTTAGCATCCACATGGCAGCTCACAAGCACTAGAAATTCCAGTTCCCAGGCCTGGGCCACCTGCTTCTGGTCCCTGGAGGCACTATTCACAGATAGTGCACTACAAAAGCATAGTAGTCAAACATAAAATAAAGATTAATAAAACCTTAACTAAAGAAAGACACTGGCTAACCTTTTCAAGATACCAACTAAGCTTTACTTATGTTTCGGCTCTGGATGAGTATGGCGCCTCAAAGCAGAACTACGTTGCTTTAAAGTTATAGATTTAAAAAAACCAAAAAGACTTTCTAATGTTGGGAACAAAGCAGCAGAAATAGTCTAAGTACTACCATTTCATTTTCAGACTCCATTTAATTATAGGGAGAAACTAGGTTCAAGGTGCCAGGCCCTACAGGAACTGGGGACTTCCTAATAGCTGATCAACTCCCAGCTCTTCTCCCAGCTCACTTCCTTCTAACTTTAGGCCCCTTTTATTTGTTTGTTTGTTTATTAAACTATGGAGTTCAAGTTGTGGAGCGTATATACTCAGTGGCAGGGAGTGAGGCTTGGTTAACCTTCCGGGGGCCACACCCTTAAAGAAACCGGACTCTTCCCTCCCCCTCCCACTTTCCCCCACTATTGTCATCAACCTCTCAGCTGGGGGCTCATGGTCCCTCTGCCCTCCATGTTGGATAATCAACTGGCTTGCTCTTATGTGGGGCTTGTGCAGGCCAAACATAGAGCAATTTTGAAACTCTGAGAGCCCAGGGATATTAGAAGGAGGCTTTGATGCTGGATCATTGTATTCAAGAGCAAATAACAGTCTTCTGGCTTTGTCTCCAAGTGGGTTGTAAAAACAAATAAAAAACCAAAACCAAAATTAAAAAAAGTAAAAAAATGCCCCCAAACAAACAAACAAAACCCAAACTAAACAAAACTAAAACCAACTCACCAAACACACACACAAAAGAAGCAAATCCCCAAACAATTCTGAAAGAACAAAATTGAAAACCATCCATTATTTCCCAGAATAACAGTCTCTGAATATTTGGCATGATGGAATAAATACATTATATAGTGTATTTATAGTTCTCAAATCTTGAAAAAAACCCATATTCATTTGTATGGGCTCTTAATACTGTCAGAATTGGAATGTGAGAGGGCAGTTGGCATGCCAGAGTAGTTTGCAGTTATGGAATTTTGCAATACTGTCTGAATTCTTCTCAAAGCCTCATATCTGAGGGATCATTCCTTCTGAGATCATGTAATTATCATTTTTAAATTCAAAGTTATCTAGTTGTGCACTTGACACTTAATCTGGGGTCCCATCTATTCACATAGTCTTACTGTCTCATAGGTCTCAGGGACAAAAGTTCCTTGGCTGTCTTCTCAGGGAGAGCAAGCAGCATTTGTAAGCAGATGGCTTTTCCTAATTGGGACCAGTAGGTGAATCTGTTATCTTTCTAGAGAGAAAGAGAACTGAATTTACATAATAAATTGTGTCCACTAATAGAGCTGGGCATTCTAACATGTAGAGGAGATGATATTTTAATACGGTTTAGTCCAGTTTCTTGGTTGATGGCTACAGGTCAGAGAAAGTCTGTTATCTCCCACTTTACATCTGATTTCCTGTCATTTTGAACTGTTTTGTATTGAGAACAGTATAATTATAACCTGTGTCCAAGTGAAACTTCATAATTTGATAGTTGTAGTAAGGGTTCCTGAGGGAAATATGCACCGGCTCTGAGATATGGGGGACACATGGCTCTTGACTCATCTTCTGATGGACACCTCTGACTTTTCACCTGGCTGTGACCTTCTTTTTTGTTTCTATCCCCTTTTTTGATTTTTGGTCTTTATGTTCCCAGTGTCCTTCTTCCTTGGAGCATGCACACTGGCCCAGACATTCTCTTTTTCACATTTGCCTCACCCATTTCCCCCTCATATTCTATATTACTTCATCATCTTGCTTTATATACTGTGAAATCATTACCTACAACTGGAGATAACTTCACGCCTACAGTCATGTTCAATTTTTTGTGTCTTCTGTGACTAACAGGGGCACTTTATCCTTTAAAGGTGATGCCAACCACTGTTATATTCCCTGGCTCAGCATCAGCTTTCCACACACTTGATAACATATTTTTTTAAAGTTCTGGAGGGTTCTTGTTTTATTTATTGCATGTCTTGTGCTTCCTTTAAACTTATATTAGCTAGTCATTGGCTTAGCCCTCCCAGAATGCACTGCTTGATCTAAGTTAGTCATTGCCCTGCTGTCTCATTACAATTAGAGTCTGCTGATGTAGTCGCCTCTAGTATCAACTTGTCTACAGGATTTTCTTGGTGGTGGTGGTATGCCTTTCACTAACTTTGGCTGTCTGTTACTAATGTTTTCTTTTTCTTTTCCTTTTCTTTTCTTTCAGTTTATAGAATCTTTAAAATAAACTTGAATGTCTACCCAGGTAGGGTGTAAACAATAAAAATGAAGACACACCAGTCAGCCTTTTTTTTCCTGTGAATTATTTGTAGTGTTTTTCTAGTTTAACATATCTGGAGACGAGACTGGACCGCAAGTGCAGAAGTGCCTTGCTGCCCTTGTCCTTACTGCAGCCTGTGACTGGGCACTGCATTAAAGGGTAGTCTCTTGCCACAAGATAGAGCGAGTCTTGTCCAGACTGAGTACCTTGCTAGGTTTTCAAGGGGAAAACATTTCAAACAGTTCTGGTAATTCCATATTTTGGAACTGTGCTATGGGTTTCACACTAACTGAAAATGGATTTAGAGAGATAAAAACACAGTGGCACCAAAACCAAGCCAAATCAAAGGCGCACATGAAGTCAGTTTAACCATTTGCCCCCTTTCTCCTAATGGGAGGGATAAAGCCTTTCACTCCTCCCTGGAGCCTCCGTTCAGCTTCTTTCTGAGAGCGCTCATTACACAAGAGCATGGAAGCCTACACACGAGGAGTTTTATCCCACTTACCTAACTTTTGACAAAATGATTCCAGCTAAGAAATGACATGACAATTCAAAGGACCTTTGGGAAGCCACCAGTCAGCAGCATCTAACATGTAAGCCGACTAACCCTGTGTTTTATGAATATGTTATTCTTTCTTATTCATAGACCTTTAACGGGAATTTGACCAGTTCATGAATATGTGGCTACTAGCATTCCAAGCTAGAACTGAAACTGCACCACACATCCTAGGAAACAAGGTATAAGAAGAAAAAGACAAGCAGCTATGCCAAACCCATGAGCGCTCTTCGGAGAACTACATTTCTTGATACTTGCCATCCTCTATTTTTTTTTTTTTAGCTTATACTAGCAAGTGCATCCCCCAACACCTAGAAAACAGATACCCAAACCTCATGCAGCAGAAATTACTTCTCTTGTGCCAGCTCATACTGCAGTGTCCCGAGCAGGGCCAAGAAGACGTTTAAGCCTCAAACACGGAAGTAAAGAATGCCAGTGTGGTTATACCCATGCTGGAACTCATCAGTTCTTAGAAAAGCCAACCAGCCAAATGAAAGTAGCTAAAACCTAAAACCCTAAAACCCAAATCAAACAAATAGTCCCTGCTAACAAAATGAAACAGGTAAGGAGCTACTAAACAGCCTACGGTTTATGCTAGAGCGTGTATCACACACACACACACACACACACACACACACACACACACACACACACACACGGCTATCAAAAGCCCAAACCCTCTTCTTTCTACCAATGAGTTATCTATTGACAGCCGAAGTATGGGCTAGAAAGAAAGAAGGATCTAGGAGCTGCTAGGCTATCCCAGAACTCCAGGTACAGGGCTGTCTGTCTGCCAGCAGTCGGAACGCTTCTTCCCTAGGGGTTTCTGGTCTTCCAGTGAGAGCGGAGAAGAGCCACACTGCTTAGGCTATTTATTTCTCTTGGTTGGATCCATCAAAACTTTACCAGTATGTGAGATTAGTACTGCTCCATGCTCTATGGGAGAGAAGTAAAAGAAATAGTTTGATTCAAGCTATGGCTGGAGGAAAATGAAGCAGATTTCCTTCAGATTTCTGTCTTCAGGGAGAGGGGGCTGTGTGTTGTGGGCTTTAGGGTCAGTGGGTAGAGCGGCCACAGACAGGTAGAGTCCTTATCAGAGTGCTGTGATCTTTTCCTTTTATTTTTTATATTTTTATTTATTTATTTTCTCTGTGTAGACGTGGCTGCCCTGGATTCACTTTGTAGACCATGCTGGCCTTGAACGCACTGCCATCCGCCTACCTCTGCCTCCCAAGTTCTGGGATTAAAGGCATGCATCACCACAAATCTGAAAGTCATGCGGGGCAGGTATTTTCTCCTGAGTGAAATTCTATTCTTTTTCTTTTTTTTTTTTCCTTTAAAATTTTATTTAATCACTTTACAGCCTGATCCCAGCCCCCTCCCACCTCTCCTCCCAGGACCCCCACAACCCCATCCTTCCATTTGCCCTCCCTTCTCAGAGTATGAGAGGCTCTTAAGGGATACCAACCCCCCCCCCTCCGTAACCTCAAGTCCCAGGAGGACTAAATTCATCCTCTCCCATTGAGGCCAGACAAGGCAGCCCAGCTGGGAGAAAGGATCCAAATGCAGGCAACAGCGTCAGAGACAGGCCCTACTCCCCTTGTTAGGAGACCCTCATGAGGAACAAGATGCGCATCGGATCCATATGTGAAGGGGTTCTAGGTCCAGCACATGTGTGGTCTTTGGTTGTTGGTTCAGTCTCTGTGAGCTCCCATGGGCCCAGGTGAGTTTGCTCTGTAGGTCTCTTGGGGTGTCCTTGACCCCTCGGGCTCTCTCAGTCCTTCTTCCCACTCTTCTTCAAAACTCCCCGAGCTCTGCCTATTGTTTGCCTGTGGGTCTCTGCATCTGTGTCCATCAGCTGCTGGAGGAAGCCTTGACTCTTTTTCTTGAAGTTCAAAGTTGAATCCGACCTAGGGGTCACACACACATATAAAAGGATGAGCCATTGAAAAATCTGTGAGGAGGACTGGAGAAGGAGGTAGTAGGTACCTGGATCTTCCAAGTCTGTTAGCATCTCATAGCCAAAAAGATCAGAAGGGAAGCTCTGACAAAATCCCATGTGGATCACTTATTTTTTCCCTCTTATAACCTCTGAATATTAGTTAATATGTACCTTGAGAAGAAAAGCTTTTTTGTTTTTATTTTATTTCTTTATTTCTTTAGTCGTGGTTTCTTTTTGTTTCCTTATGGCTTCAGAGAGTTCAGCCCTGGCTTGCTTGGCCTCACATGCAGGATGCAGAAGGTGAGATAAGATGAACCCAAAGGAAATATACCCCCAAGTGCCCACACAGAGGGACTTCCTTCTTTCAGCCAGGAGCGCCCACCTCCAAAAGTTTCCGGAAACTCTCAGAGCAGTGCTATCAGATGGAGACCAAGCATTTAACATATGAGCGTGGAGAGGCAGGGGCATTTCATATTCGGACGTTGTGAGTAGCTAACCTTTGCTAAGCACATGTGTGCCAGCTATGGTCCTAGGTGTTTACTGTTTTGCAGCTCTCCCAGGGCAGTGCGGCAGGTACTGTTGTTGTGCCTCACTTCATAAGGAAATCAGGACACAAATGGATGTAGACATTCAGTGCTAGGATTTGATAGTTAAGTACATATAGGTGCTGCTGACTCAACCAGATCCAACTGGAGTCCCCTCAGCAATCATCACCTAGGCAAAAGCCACCTGCAAAGCACTGCTATTACTCAAGCCCGGTGAAGACACCTGGGACAGTGCTGTAGGCAGGCACGTTCCATGGCGCCTGTGTCAGATGCCACTCACACCTTCTCTCAAGAATTTCAGTAAGATATGGTGATGGTCTTCTTACTTTAAGTTTAGTTTTCATGGAGGACCTGTATCGGGCATCCCCAGTCAATTATCTTGTTGACATCTTTTTCTCTATTTTTTAAAAGTTTAGATTAATATCTGTCCTGAGGTTTCCTGACAAATAGTTTTTGTTCCCTGCCTCTTTGGATTGAATTTGCCTTTATTTACCTACATTTTTCCTGGTGAAATCTTATTACAATTTGCTCTTCATATAAATCCTTATTAATATCAACTTTCCTATATTTACATCATGCTAATTTTGATTTATTATATTTCCATTGAACTCAAAACATTTAAAAACTTCTCTTGAGACTTTTGTTTATTTCATGTTTAAAATATGTTGTGAAAGTTCTGGATCTTTAGGGACTTCCCAACCATTCTTAATTTCCCTTTTTACATTTAGTGTGCGTGTGCGTGTGCCTGTGCGTGTACGTGTGTGTGTGTGTGTGTGTGTGTGTGTCTGTGTGTGTTCATGCCATACTGCGCAGGTGCAGGTTAGAGGATAATTTGGGAGAATAGGTTATCCCCTTCCACTGTGTGGGTTCTGAGGATAAACCTCAGTTTATGAGGCTTGAGTGCAGGAGCTCGTCCTTCCTGGGTTGTCTCAGTACCGCATCGTTCTGTTTTCATTTCTGTCTTAGTACTTTTGCTGGTAAAGAGAATAGCTTGCAGTATTTCTGTTCTTCATTCACTGAGATCCATCTCATGTACAGAGTACTGTCATTCTTGGTAAATATTTCATGTGCATTTGAGAATAATGACTTTGCCTTTGTTTTCAAGTTATGATTACGATTTGTTGGTGCAGCCATTGTTCTATTAATCATTGTCTATGTGGGGTCCTTTTAGGTACATACACATATAGTTTTTTTTAACTTGGAAATTGCATTTTGCTGAGGAATTTATCCCTTTAGAACTGTGTAATGCACCTCCTATTTTTCTCTGTTCTAGTGTGTCTGATGTAAATGGAGCTAATTTTACTTTTAGTTAGAACTGTGTGTGTGAGAGAGAGAGGTGGGGAGGGAGGAAATGAGGGAGGAAGAGAGAAAGGAGGAGGAGGGGGGGAGAGAGAGAAAGGGGGAGGGAGGGAAGGAATGATGGAGGGAGAGAGCGAGAGAGAGAGAGAGAGAGAGAGAGAGAGAGAGAGAGAGAGAGAGAGAATTGATGTGTAGACATAAATTTTAAGACATTTAGCGCAAGATCAGGGCTTGCTATTAAGACACTGCTTTTTGAACAAGAGCTTTCATTGTTCATCTGACTTGAGAATGTTAGTAGAGGTGGAGTGAATATAGTTATTAACTTGAAAGTATGCTTGGCCTAGAGTTTAGACATCCATAAAATAAAATTGTAAAATAAATGACCATATTTTAAGAAAAATGAGTGATAGAGTGTTGGAACATATAGGACTTTGATATATTTCTGTATAGTTTGTGCTGATAAGTCTGTTTTGATCACACCCTTAGCCCAGCACAATGGTTAGAAGTACGGCTGCAGGGACTACATTTGCCAGTTCAAATCCAAGCTCTATCACTTCCAAGCTCAGCTAAATTGGACAGTAGCCTAAATTGGGAGTAACCTCTATTTCTTCATCTGTACAGTCAGAGTGGTAGTTTATCACTGCGGGATGGTTACACAGAATTACTTAAGTAAAATGTATTACTCAGTGCCTTGTACTAGTAAAAAATCTCAGTAATGATTAGCATTTAGATATGCTAATATCTAAATACATAAAATGAATATATAATTCATAAAGATAAAAAAGTTAAAGTACTTACATATAGTTTATTAACAAAAAATACAAATAAGCGTTGTTAGAAATAAAAATTATATGAGTATGAGAGGGTGTGTATCAAAATAGGAAAATCTCTGAAGTGGGATAAAGGTGGAAAACATTGTTGGTGTTCTCACACGTGGTGCCACCTTATTCTGCTTTATTTTCCTTTGTCACACAGTATTTGATTTGCTTTGTTTCTAGAATGATAAGCCCATTATGATTATGGAATACTGGACTGGCTGGTATGACACATGGGGCAGTCCTCACAATACTAAGAGTGCAAATGGTAAGTGAGTCATAGTTTTTAACTCTGAGTCAGGAAGGCTCTGTGCTAAGGATCATTACCACACAACTGTTTATTGACATTCCTGTGCAGAAACAAATATCCATCTAGTCATTGCTAATTACAAGCACTGCCAGCTCTGAAGATGACCTTGTGAGCACAAATTGTGTGAGACCTACCTTATAGCATTCTTATAAATTGAGTGAAAACAGCAGATTGGTAGGAATTAAAGCATCACTCTGATGCCCACCTTTATCAGCTGTTTGCTGCACTGAACCAAGTCCAGTGAGAGAACTAAGGTGGGAAACAGTTCTCTTCAGTTAGTGAAGGTGGACATGGAGGTGTCGGGGAGTGTGACATACCTACAAACATTTCTCGGCCATTTGCATGACTTCTTACTCATCTCTAGGAATGATGACTCTATGGTATTGTCAACAAGATGGTAGTGATATCTAGGGCCCCACAAACAGTGGGAGAGGAAACCTTGGATCCTGGGGCCAGAGACCAGGACTTTAATCCCAGTGTCTCAGCAGAAGCTTTGCGATTTGAGGCAGATTTCTTTTACTTCTGAATCAAAATGCCTGTCTACCCCCAAAATGGGTTGTTATTAACTTAGATGCCCACCAGTGGATGAATGGATAAAAAGAATGTGGTAAACATGCACCACGGTGGAGTATTATTCAGTCATGAAAGAAGGAACCTTTGCATCTGCACCAACAAGGTGTAACCCTGTTACCCAGCTAAAGAATTGCAAGTATGATTTCCCCTTCATTTGTGGAAATTAAAAAAAAAGGTTGATCTTGTAGAAGAGTGGAGAGGAATGGTAGTTATTAGAGACTGCGGTGGACGAAGAGAGACAGGAGGAAGCCAAGTGAGGAATGCCAAAATGCAGTCAGAAGAGCCGCGTCAGGTCTGGCTTTCTGTAGCTTAGTGAGACAAGCACTTGTCAAGTCAATCTGTGAGACACTCACATTGATTAAGTAAGATGACTGCAAAGACCCAGCATAAAATGATCAATGGTTAATGATACAGACACACTTTTTATCCTGGTTTGATTGTTGTGTTTTGTACGTGTATATCAAATTACCACCAAGACACCCATGAAGGCATACAAAGACTATATCTCAATAAAATAAGATATAAGAAGTCTTTCCCTCAAAAGCAAAGAATAGGGGGGGGGGTGGGATTGCTGGAAAGATATACCTGTGCCACTCAGAACAATGCCTGGCAATTGTCATCTACTAAGCACAAGTGTGTTGCCAAGAAGCTATTTTGTTACAGCTATATGAAAAGCTCCCTGATACTGAAATGGGAGAATTACCTAAGTATTGGTGACCGAGAAACAGACAATAGCCAGCTTTGGACTGCAAAACAGAAAACAAAATGCGAACCAAGGAAAACATGACTAGCAAAACCTGGCCACCATCACCAGCCGTAATGCCACCAAACAACAGATGTGTGATCACTTGTGTCTGGGGCATGGACTCATGATAGCTAGACATAGTTTTTCATCAGTTGATTTACTCATCATTCTTGTGACGGTGTGGGGATTAAAGTTTGATTGGAAGCAAAGAAGCTGAAAGAGAAAATAAGCCAGGTGTGTCCTTATAAACAGTCAAAAGCACAGCCGCCATCTTCCCACTTCCAACGGTAGCCAGAGGGAAGAGAGTGTTCGCCAAACATGCCGGAAAGATGGAAGTTTCTGCGACCAAAATTTATGAACAGCCATGGGCACAGTAAAACGATGTGGTGCTTTTTAACTCAACACCTCTAGTGACATTGTACTGGGAAGGTAGGACTGAGGGCATACTAGCTATTTTTGTAAATAATTTTAAGTTTTTGATGGTCATGTAATAATGCAGTTTGGGGTAAATTTGTACCAAAGCTATAGTGAAAGAAAAAAGAAAAAGAAAAAGCTACAAGTTCCGGGACTTGCTTTTCAAGAGTGGTTCTGGATGGTTCCACTTGCTTAATGATGAAAAAGATGACAAGATGGATTGTAGGGAACGGAGCTGGAAGTAATCATTTTCACCTAAGATCTCTGCCTCCCTTCTGATCTCACCCCTCTTTTCTCGACAGAAATTCAACGAACAGTATCTAAATTTATCAAATATGGATTCTCCTTCAACTTGTATATGTTTCACGGCGGAACCAACTTTGGTTTCATGAGTGGAGCGAAGCAGGACCCCTATCGCCTAGGTGTTGTGACCAGCTACGGCAAGTGATTGCGACGGTGTGGTCCCTTCTCGGGGGTGGTGGGTGGGGCCGACAGCTCTGAGGAGGAGGCTCCAGATTCATGCTCTTGCACCATGAGGTCTCAGCAAGCAATGCGTGCTGAGTGCTGAGGCTTTTCGTCTGCTCTCCTTGTGATGATGTCTGTGCTGCCCATCTAGCTGTCATTCTAGCAGCCGGGCTTCCCCACACCAAGTGCTCCGCTTCACTCTTGCACTCTCAGAGCAATCCAGGCGGGACTAGGATGAGAGGTCAAAGGGAAATGGCAGGGTGCGCCCCGTGTTTGTTTCCAGCTTGACATTTCACAGCGTGTTATAGAGCACGCCAGAGGTGGAGGATGTGAGCGCCTTCTAGCTCATCTTCGGTGGACCTGGGTTTGCGCACATCCCCACGCTGAGGCAGGGCCTGCTGTGGAGGACTGACTGTCCCAAACATCTGTCTCGTAGACTATGATGCTGTGCTGTCGGAGGCTGGAGATTACACCGAAAAGTATTTCAAGCTTCGGAAACTCTTTGCATCTGCTTCAGGTACTTATCGCATTAGTAGGAGGGTAGCACTCTCTTGGGCTATGTATAGTATTGGGTGTGACTTAGCAACTACATATGCAGAAAGAAAAAAATTGTCAGTTTGACTTTAGGTAGATCCAATTAGCTGTCTAGTGAGGGTTAGAACAGAGGCAAGAGTCAGCATCGCAAAAGATGTAACATGAAGCTTTCCCCTAGTCCTCTTTCTCTATGTTCCCACCAGGTACCATGGTTACTCTGTGTTTACTAGGTATGCTGTCTACCAGGAATTAATGACTCCTAGCTATTTGTCTCTAACAGATGTGGGTGGATGCAAAATGGTTCATTTTATCTCCCGTAGAGAACCTAGAATAAAGCTCTCTTTTTTTTTCCTGTCTCTGGATCCAGAGGCCACAGATAGTCATGGGAATGCTTAGAGAAAGGAATGTTCATTTTAGCCACTGTTCCCTGTGGCCCATTCTCCTTGCAGCAGGTCCCCAGCCTCCGTTGCCTCTCACTACTCCCAAGACCGTGTACCCGTTTGTGGGCCCATCGTTCTTCTTGCCACTGTTTGATATCCTGTCGTCCTTAGATAAGGTGAGATCTGCTTGGGCACTAGCACTGGGGGTGAGGGTTGGAGGGAGGACCATGGAGAAGCGGGGGAGAAGGATGTGGGTCCCAGAAGAGACATTCTATCAGGGAAGTCTTTTGGAAGGGGAGTTTGAAGATGTTTTTCTTGGCATTGTATCTAAACCTGGAATTATTGGTCAGGAACCAATTGGTGGAGAATTATTGGTGGAAAAGATGGTGAAGGACTTGAAGAATTAGCGGGAGAAAACAGACATAGCAGGATATCCCATCTTAGGAGTCCACTCCGAGCTTAGATGGATTCAATTGGTGAATGCTATTGCAGGATTCACAGTGGAAAAAAATCTCTGACGATAGACCCAGGAAAGCAGTCTTCTTCATTATCCACTAGTTAGGCTTCATCTTAAAAAAATTTCCTGTGGTTTCTATACC
Organism: Acomys minous; assembly: GCF_964271855.1. Lineage (NCBI taxonomy): Eukaryota > Metazoa > Chordata > Mammalia > Rodentia > Muridae > Acomys > Acomys minous. The sequence goes on along the minus strand of NC_140494.1, from coordinate 88,862,824 downwards.
TCTAAATGAGAAACCTGTCCTAATTGTAGAGACCAAAGTCTTGAATTTCTATTGGCTTCACCTCCATTGTTTGTATTTTAGACGAGAAACAGTGAACAGTAAACGGTCCACATAAGTCAGTGTTTGCTGAGTTCAAAACTTCTCCAATCTTCAGTTGTTTTGCAATACATTTGCTTATTCTATTGATTAATTTTTATGATTATAGTGGTTGGGCGGTCTTCATAATGCCACATTACTCCAAATTTCTTGGACAGTAAATGTATTATTATAGAAGCATTGCCATAGCATCTATTGTGCGATTGTTTTCTTTTAAAGAATCTGCGAGGACCGTTGTGTGGTCCAGCAAGTCATGGCAAGAGTCTTAGGACAAGGATCATGGCTTCTTCTCATTTTGTCTTCTGTCCCTGCCCCGTCTCCATCATAGCCTGTCAAGTTATACACTCCCGTCACCATGGAGAATCTCCCGATAAACAATGACAGTGGTCAGGCATTTGGATTGGTTCTCTATGAGACTTCCATCTGTTCTGGAGGCAGGCTCTTGGCCTCAGTGCATGATGCAGCACAGGTAGGCACCAACAGGTATCTCTAGCTATTGAGAAATGTAGTTGCACATTGATTTCACTATATGCTAGTATTTGTTTACCAGTATGGTAGAATCATAGGACACACAGAGCCAAATCAAATTATTTGATTATTATTTTATTATTTGTTTTTGATATAACCTTTATTATTTGTTTTGATATAACTCACAATGTAGTGGGGAGTCCTGTTCAACATATAGTCATCTGAGTACTGAATTTAGTACCTACCTTTCCCTTTGTTATGACCACCTTCTAACTAAATCTCTGTTCTTCGGGTAGGACTATTGACAAATCTGACGCTGGATTTATTTTTGTAGGTGTTTTTGAATAATGTAAGTATAGGAATTCTGGATGCAAATACTGCTGCCCTGAATATTCCTAAAATCCAGGTAAGTGATCCCACAGTCCAGGAGATGCTCTTGACTGCTTTCATAGGTAGCCTGGTTCTGGGCCTGACTACTACCTCCTTCCACTATGCCATTTCTTCTCCCATAGGACTGTAGCGGCAAGTGTGCAGGGCCATAATCTTAAAGCATCTTCTAAGCTTTGGTGGCCTAAGGACCTACAGGATGAATTATTTAGCAGGAGTAGCGGTTCTCCTTAAGGTTGAGTCAACCCCCAGCTCCTGTTGGGACTGCTGATAAAAAGCAGAGTGAGAGATTCTTTTTTCCTGTCCTAACAGAATCAGAAAAAAGGGAAGAGTAGATTAAGTATGGTATAGGAGCACAGTGTGTGCGTGTGTGTGTGTGTGTGTGTGTGTGTGTGTGTGTGTGTGTGTGTGAATTGTGAGTCACTGAGTTCAAGCCCCCTTTACCAACTTTCTTGGGACTTGAAAAAAGAATGTGCTATCTTGTTTCCACTAACTTGTCCCCCTAAGCAGGGTTGTCAGCTTCTGAGGATCTTGGTTGAGAATCAAGGCCGAATCAATTTCTCATGGAAAATTCAAAGTGAGCAGAAAGGTAGGCTTTGGTCCACAAAAACAAGTGTAACGTCCCTTCATTTCTTTGAAGCTTATACTGTGGATGTTTTGGGGTTCAGAAGGCAGAAATGACCCCCCCCCTGAGAAGTAGGTTACTTAAGTCCTTGGAATGGTGATGTTACTTTGTCCCCTTTTTTGTTCTGACTTTTTTGTTACCTATGGCAGCAAAGCAGAGCAATTCTGTTGGCTGCTGACGCATCTTAGATCAGGGCTCAGTCTTCTTTTAGGAATAATCTCTATATTAGGCATGGGGGGGTAGGGGGGAGGTTTTTAGTAGTGTGGAAGCATACAGCAAGAAAATTTACATAACAATAGGTCTGTTTAGTATTTATTCTCCTGGCTATATTCCTTGCCAGAACACACATTTAATCTATCTTTCTCTGTTCCCACCTTTGGACAATATCTAGAACTCATTGCTAATCTCTTCTTGGCTTCCCACCTACAGGGTTAAATGAATTTGTTAGCGTCAATTACGTCCTGCTGAGGAATTTCACCATCTATTCTCTGGACATGAAGAGGAGTTTCTTGAAGAGGTATGCTCCTCCCTACCTGTGATGCATACCGAGGGCATGGGAGGCTATGAATTCTCGTCCCCCCCCCCCCCCCGACCCCCGTCCCCAGCTCTGCAAAGCCCAAGGTTCAGACACCTGAAGGGGTGTGTCCAGTCATTAGATGTTTTACTCCAGCAGCAGAGCAGACTAGGCATCCTGACTGCCATGTCAATAGTGAGAGTTCAGTGTCAATGGGGGACTCTTGATCTCTGTGAGAGAAGGTTGGGTCAGTATTGGAAGGAAAGCTGGAAAAAGTTTTCCTCAGCCTCATCGTTGATGCTGTCTCCAGGCTCCTCTTGCGCAACTGGAAGCTTGCCCCACCCCATTACAGAGGCCCTGCCTTCTACTGGGGAATCTTGAAGGTTGGCTCTTCCCCCAAGGATACCTTCCTGGACCTACGAGTAAGTAAGGCTCCTATTTTTCTCCTCTGATATTCTAAACATGTGCTTTCTTGTAAGATTTAGTTTATTTTTAAAATTATATGTATGTGTGTATGTATATGTGTGTGTGTGTTTGTGTGCAGACATGTGAATGTGTGTGACCTCTCCTGGAAGCCAAGAGAGAGAGAGTCAGCTCCCCTGGAGTTGGAGCTATAAGCAGGTATGACCTGCCTGACTTAGGTACTGGTAGCTGAATTTCAAGTCTTCTACAGAGCAGTATGAATTCTTAACTGCTCATTCATGTCACTAGTCCCACACAATTTTTTTTAAAGGCTCTAGGATGTTGCAGAAGAGGCAGCAGAAAGAGTTCAAGATCCAGAGGCATGGATGCCTTCAAGGACACAGCATCTCTGGATACAGCAGAGCAGATAGACATACAAACTCACAAGGACCGTGATAGCATGGACAAGAGCTATGCAAACCCAAGCAAGAGCCAATCCCAGGACAGAGAGGGGGTCAGGCATGAAGTTCTACCTCTAGTGGAGGAGTTCCTGGCAATTTCTAGATCTTGGGAGTTGTTGATAATTCTGCCTAGATCCAGTGGAATGAGATACATTCATGAATATTTGGGGAGCAGAAATGGGCACTGATTGGGGGGAAACAACTCAAAGTTTAGTGGGAAGGAGGCAGTGAGGAGAGTTGTGGGAGGGAGGAGGTAAATATAGTAAAAATGTATACAAAATTCTCACATAGGTAATATATGTCATATATAAAAATAAAAATATGTTTTAAAAAAACCTAAGGCAAATAAAACTTAAGCAAGGCCACGGTATACCTGGAGGATTATTTGCCTTTGTTTCTCCCCTCTTGTTTACTTCTAATAAGCTGTATGATCTTTGTCAAGCATCCTAATTTATCATTACTTATAAGGTATATGAAAATCCAATTGGAAAAGCCAAAAAAAAACCTGTAACATTTACAGAACAAATGGCTGACTCTCTATCACATTCCATTTCATATCTGTGTTTGCCAAAAGTACATATTTATATTTAAATGTGCTTAAATATGCAACACATAAAAGCTTTTCTTGATTGGTCTTCTAAAGGCTTGTGAATTTTGTCTTTTCCAAAAGTCAAATGGTGGTTCTGTTGATTATATATATATCAAATATATATATATTTGAATCTCTATTGCATCTTTTTTCCACTTTTTGTTATTTCTTTTCTACTAGCTTGAATTTGTGGCAATGCGCCTGGCTCAGTCTTCTGAGTGCTGGGAATATAGACAAGAACAGCCACATTGGGCTTTTAAGTGTTTTATTAAAACTGGGTTTGGGTCTTTGATCCTTTTCTCCTGAGAATGCTACATTTTAACAGCTTGACAGCTTTTCTGATTTTAGTTGTCTTTTTTTGTTTTTTGAGACAGGGTTTCTCTGTGTAGCCTTGGCTGTCCTAGACTCACTTTATAGGACCAGGCTGACCTCAAACTCACAGAGATCTACCTGCCTCTGCCTCCCGAGTGCTGAGTGCTGGGATTAAAGGCATGAGCCACCATGCCTGGGCCGTCATATTTTTAAGAGGAAGAATTCAAACATTTCTTGTTACTCTTCTGTGACTGTTGTAATCCCTTAGTTTTCAATTGTTCTGGGGCGGGGGACTCAATTCTCTTTCATTTCTGAAGGACAAAATTTCTACGTATTATAGTATTCTTGTTTGGCATATTTTTTTCTTTCTGGACTTTAAATGTGTCATCTCATTTACTTCTGCCTGTACCTTTTCTTCCGAGAAACGTACAGCTACTTCGTTACGATTCTCCCTGTGCAGCATGATGATTTTCTGACTGATGTTGAATTCTTTTTGAAGCTTTGTTGCTTTGATAATAATAATATGCTTCAGGGGAACCTGATGTAATTGGGGTTATTTAAACTTTTTTTAAACTTCTTAATTATCTGGATCTTTCCCAATATTTGGGACATTTTAACCGTTGTCTTACCAAGTAGGTTTCCATGCCTCTTTCTTCTGCCTTTCTACTGTGACGTGAATACTTTGCTTCCTGACACTTCACAGTTTTCAGAGGCTGTCTCCCCCTTCCTTTCCCTTAATTTCTACCCCTCTTTCTCTTCTTTCTCTTCTTCCTCACCCCACAACTGGAATATTTCAAAAGACCAATGTTGAAGTTCAGAGATTCTATTTGGTCCGATCTGTTGTTGAAGAAGCTTTCAACTGTGTTTCTGATTTACATTTTGAACTTCATTGGCTCCAAGATTTCTCTTTGCCTCTTCTTAAAAGTAATCTCTAGTGCTCGCTTCGGCAGCACATATACTAAAATTGGAACGATACAGAGAAGATTAGCATGGCCCCTGCGCAAGGATGACACGCAAATTCGTGAAGCGTTCCATATTTTTCCATTGATAGTCTTCCAACCAAAAAAAGCCCAGGGCCAGATGGCTTCAGCGCAGAATTCTACCAGTCCTTCAAAGAGGAGTTAATACCGATACTAGTCAAGCTATTCCGAAAGATAGAAATGGACGGAACATTACCAAATTCCTTCTATGAGGCCACAATTACATTGATACCTAAACCTCACAAAGACCCAACAAAAAAAGAGAATTTCAGACCAATTTCTCTTATGAACATTGATGCAAAAATACTCAACAAAATACTCGCAAAGCGATTACAACAGCATATCAAAGACATTATCCACCATGACCAGGTAGGATTCATTCCAGGCATGCAGGGATGGTTTAACATACGGAAATCCATCAATGTAATCCATCATATAAACAAACTGAAAGAGAAAAACCACATGATCATCTCTCTTGATGCAGAAAAAGCATTTGACAAAATCCAACACCCATTTATGTTTAAAGTTCTGGAGAGATCGGGAATACAAGGCACTTATCTAAACATAATAAAGGCTATTTACAGCAAACCAACAGCCAACATTAAATTAAATGGAGAGATACTCAAGGAAATCCCTCTAAAATCGGGAACCAGACAAGGCTGCCCTCTGTCCCCATATCTCTTCAATATAGTTCTTGAAGTTCTAGCCAGAGCAATAAGACATCAAAAGGAGATCATGGGGATCCAAATGGGAAAGGAAGAAGTCAAATTATCCCTATTTGCAGATGATATGATAGTGTACATAAGCGATCCCCAAAATTCCACCAGAGAACTCCTGCAGCTGATAAACACCTTCAGCAAATTGGCAGGATACAAAATAAACTCGAAAAAGTCAGTAGCCTTTCTGTATACAAATGACAAACAGGCAGAGGAAGAAATTAGGAAAACTACTCCCTTCACGATAGCCACAAACAATATAAAATATCTAGGAATAACTTTAACCAAGCAAGTGAAGGACTTATTTGAAAAAAACTTCAAACTTTTGAAGAAAGAGATTGAAAATGACATCAGAAGATGGAGGGATTTACCTTGTTCATGGATCGGGAGAATTAACATAGTAAAAATGGCCATCTTACCAAAAGCAATTTACAAATTCAATGCAATCCCTATCAAAATACCTACAAAATATTTTGAAGATATTGAAAGATTAATTCTCAAATTCATATGGAGAAATAAAAAACCCAGAATAGCAAAAACAATCCTATACAATAAAAGATCCTCCGGAGGAATCTCCATACCTGATCTCAAGCTGTACTACAGAGCAACAGTAATTAAAACAGCATGGTACTGGCAAAGTAATAGGCTGGTGGATCAATGGAATCGAATTGAAGACCCGGAGATGAACCCACACACATTTGCTCACTTGATTTTTGACAAAGAAGCCAAATCTATTCAATGGAAAAATGATAGCATCTTCAACAAATGGTGCTGGTCTAACTGGATGTCTACATGTAGAAAAATGCAATTAGACCCTTATTTGTCACCATGCACAAAACTCAAGTCCAAGTGGATTAAAGACCTCAACTTAAAACCAGAGACATTAACTCAGTTAGAGGAAAAAGTGGGGAAGAGCCTGGGACACATAGGCGCAGGAAACAACTTCCTGAACAGTACACCCACAGCCCAGGCCTTAATGTCAACAATTAATAAATGGGACCTTATGAGGCTGAGAAGCTTCTGTAAGGCAGCAGACACTGTCAAGAGAACAAAGCGACAGCCTACTGACTGGGAAAAGATCTTCACCAACCCTTCATCTGACAAAGGTTTAATATCCAAAATATATAAAGAACTCAAGAAATTAAACACCACAAAACCAAACAACCCAATTGCAAAATGGGGCTTAGAACTAAACAGAGAATTCTCAACAGAGGAATATCAAATGGCTGAGAAACACTTAAAGAAATGCTCATCCTCATTAGGCATCAGAGAAATGCAAATCAAAACGACACTGAGATTCCATCTTACACCCATCAGAATGGCTAAGATCAAAAACTCAAATGACACCACATGTTGGCGAGGATGTGGAGAGAGAGGAACACTCCTTCACTGCTGGTGGGAATGCAAACTAGTACAACCACTTTGGAAAGCTATCTGGCGTTTTCTCAGAAAAATGGGAATAGGGCTTCCTCAAGACCCAGCTATCCCACTCCTTGGAATATACCCAGAAAATGCTCGAACACACAACAGGGACATATGCTCAACCATGTTCATAGCTGCTTTATACACAATAGCCAGAACATGGAAACAGCCTAAGTGTCCCTCAGTAGAAGAATGGACTAAGAAACTATGGTACATTTACACTATGGAGTATTACTCAGCTATTAAAAACGAGGAATTCCCGAAATTTGTGGACAAATGGATTGACCTAGAAATTATCATAATGAGTGAGTTCACCCAGAAGCAAAAAGAGACAAACGGTATATACTCACTTATATCAAAACACTAGTCCAAGGGATAAGTCCCATGAAAAACCTTACTTACCAAGAAAGTGGGTCAGAGGAGAGGACATCCTATTGAGACTTTAGGCGAGAGTAGCATGGAAGAATGGGGAAATAACAGGACCCACAGGGTCCTGGAAACCTACAAGAAGAACTTTATGACAGGCAGATCTGGGTCCTGGGGTCCTCCTCAAACTAAGGCACCAGCCAAGGAGAAATAGGCAGTAAACTTCGAACCCCTACCAAGACCTAGCCGACGAACACGATATTTTCCACTGTTGAGTGGAGAGTGAGATCTGATTCTCACGTGAACTCTGGTGCCCCTTTTCTGACCATGTCCCCTGGATGGGGAGGCCTGGTGGCACTCAGAAGAAGGATAGCAAGTTACCAAGAAGAGACTCAATAATCTTAGAGCATACATAGGGGGAAGAAGTCTCCCTCAATCACAGACATAGGGGAGGGGAGAAGGGGGGAAGTGGGAGGGAGGGAGAAATGGGAGGAAACAGGGGAAGGGCTAACAATCAAGATGTAATATGAATAAATTAATTAAAAAAAAAGTAATCTCTAATTCTTTGGTTTACATCATAAATAGATAAGCCTTGAGATGTTGTAGTAAAACAATACAAAAGAACCAAATTATAATGTTATGAGAGATCCCAGGTATCCTAAACCTTACCTTAGTTTAGTTTAGAATGATTAATCATTGTCATTGTCATTGTCATCATCATCATCATCACCATCATCATCATCGTCATCATCATCATTTCTCTTCCTTTCATACAGCACACTTAATCACCCGTGGCTCCCCTCTGGTGAGAGCAGTGACATATCATGGCATGGTGGGCAAGAGGGGCAAATGTGTTAATAGCTAAATGAAACAAATGCCCTTGATGAGCAAGCAAAACCTTCTTCAGATAAAAAAGCCCATCACGCCTTGAAGTGCTTTTGTCTCCCATCTTAATGACATAAGCTGAGTATTCCCCCAAAATGTTTCTTTAACATCTTAAACTTGTATCCTAGGATCTGGAAGACATGCCTAGGAGTGAGCCCACCATCTCTCCTTATTGAACTGTGACATTAAACTGAGCATGCTCATTAGAACACATCTTAAGCTGACCTTGCTGGTGAATGTGCTATCTTTCAACATGCTTTACTATATAAAAATCCATAGGCTTCCTACCTGAAATCTCCAGAACAATCCAGACAATGACATTTCTTCTAGTGCTTTGGGGGACATTTCTAAAAGCCAGGGTGCATGTCTTCTAATGTATTTTTGGCACAGAGTTTCTCTGCAACAGCTTTGGCTGTCCTGGAACTCTCTACAGGCCAGACTGGCCTCAAACTCACAGACATCCACCTGCCTCTGCCTCCCTAATGCTGGGATTAAAGTTGTGTGCCATCACTCCGGCTGTCTTCTAATCTTTTGAAAAGGAATTTTAAGTTTCGAAAAAGTGGGGATGAAATCAGAAGAGGCAGTTGTGACAGCATGTATCATCTTTGCTATGCCCGAATAGAATGTAAGGGGGTTTGGTTATTGCACACTACTTTGGCCAAAGAATTTATCCCTCACTATTGAACAGAAATGGCCCAGGGCACTTATTATTAGGTATTTTTCTTTAGAGTTTTAAATCATGTGTTCATGAGCCCCAACCAGGGAAAAAATGTGCTGCAATATGTATCCCAGAATCCACTTTTCTAGTCCCTAGAGGCAAATACTCAGAGGGCTTTCTTAATTCTCATGAGCAATGCTGGTGAGCTGGGTCAATGTTTACTGTCTTGAGATAGTATATAGAATTGTCATTTGACGCCTCAACAAAGAAGTTTTCCAAACTTTCCAGGTCTCTAGACACACACACACACACACACACACACACACACACACACACACACACACACACACACACACACACACATACCTACACACTTATATGTATATGGTATATACAAACTTCCACCAGACAAATGAATATCCTGTCTCTAGTACACTGATTCTGTGTTCTCTTTACTTTGATATAACAAATCTAGGGGGCTTTGCTTGAATGAGTATTCAATAAGGTTGTGATAGTTTGAATAAGGATGAAGCTTGGCTTCATATGTTTGAATGCTTAGTAATCATCGAGTGGCATTATTTGAAAAGGATTATAAATGTGGCCTTATTGGAGGAAGCATGTCACTATGGGTGGGCTTTGAGATTTCAAAAGCCCACACCAGGTCCTATGGATCAGGATGCAGCTCTCAACTATTTCTCCAGCACTGTCATGTCTGCTACCATGTTCCTTGCCTTGATGATAATGGAAGTGTGAGTAAGCGCCTAGTTAAATGTTTTTTCTTATTAGAGTTGCTGTGATCATCTCTTCACAGCAATAGAACAATGATTAAGACAAAGGTCTTGCACACATTCGGTTTAGCTACTTATCTTAGCCATTGATCTATTGCAGTGAAGAAGCACCATTTAATTGGTGCTTGTTTACAATTTCAGAGGTTTAATTCATTACCATCACGATGTGGAGCATGACTACACACAGGCAGACTTGTTGTTGGAGAATTAGTTGAAAGCTCTATTTCTGAATCCATAGGCATCAGGAAGAAAGACTCTAGGCTGGTTGTGAGTTTTTGAAACCTCACAGCGCACCCCCAGTGACCTATTTCCCTCAAGAAGGCGACACTTCCTAATCCTTTTCAAATAGCGCTACTACTCTCTGATGACTAAGCATTCAACTGGATGAGACTACCGGGGGCTACACTACTCTTAAATGGATCCTGATTTCTAGGTTTTGAAATGCCTACTCCTCTGGTTGATAGGGGTAAAATGTTATCCCTGAAAGAGAATATATTTTTAGGTCAATATACTTCACAGGAGTGGGCATTGCTTGCCGTAGATGGGTTGTGGGATTTATTGGCAGTTCAGTTTCTGCATCCAGGAGTATGTTGGAGCTAGTACCTTCCAGGAAGGATTTTTTTTTTTCACATAACGTGTCACAGAGGGCAGCTTGAGCTTCTTTGGTAGCAGCACTGATGTGAGTCAGGGTGAGAGGTGAGAGTAGCTTTCTGACAAAGTATGGCTGAGCTGACCTTAAGTGTGATTGGCCATTTAAGGCTTGCCAGAGGGCTAGCGTCCACGCTTCATTGTCCACTGTATTCCCAGCTTCCGGGAAATCGTATCTACTATCCTTGAAATAAAAGTGGGCCCACTGTTGCTATGGATAGACTGGTTTATCCCAAACCAGTGGGTAATTTCTTCTCAACATCTTTGAACAATTTTCCATGCTTTTTCTGCCCCGTCCCAAGCCTAGGAATCCACGAAAACTGAAATATTTGAATCCCCCTGTGGTAGCTGTCATGACTTTCCAGTCAACTTGGAGGCCCTCTCTTGGCAGCATGCCTCTGGCTTGTCCTGATCTTCTGATGGGAGTAGGGTTGTTAGTTGAACGGTGTTCTTCTGATAGCACATGCCACGCCCTGCATGGCTTCGTTCTGGACACATGACTAGGGTGATGAGGGGACGAAGAAAAGGCAGATACATGGACAGAAAAGCTGGGGCTTGGTGGCCTCCGTGCGCTCTAATGAAGACACACTAGCAAAAGAGCAACCTGGAAAGTGTGCTTTATTTTGTAAAGTGCAAGTTGAAGAGGTGGGTTTATTGTATATAGCTGGATACAGAAGTGGCTGTGGTGGTTTGAATTGGAATGGCCCCTATTGGCTCATGGGTTTGAATGCTTGGTCTCCAGTAGTGAAAGTGTTAGGGAAGGATTAGGAGGTGTGGCCTATTGGAGGTACAGCCTTGTTGGAGGAGGTGTGCCACTGTGGTTGGCCTTTGAGGTTTCAAAAGCCAGGTAGTAGTCACAGTTCCCTCCCATGCCTACCTGCTGTCTGCTCCCGACCATGTGGGCCAACCTGAAACTGTGAGCAAGGCCCCCCAGTTAAATGGTTTCTTCTCTAAACTGCAACAGAACAGTAATTAAGAAAATAGGTTTGCGGTATACCTCCAAGCAAGGAGGCAGGCTTCCCTCATCTCAGTAGGGGTTCTCTATGGGAGAACCGGCTCAGGCAGCAGTCATCTTGGAAGCTGTGGTTAACTTCTATACACACGGGCCACTTATCCAGAAACACTAACACTTGGACCAGCAGAAGGCTCTGCCAATTCCTGAGCCAGACCTGGGCAAGGCTTTGCCCACAGAGATGGAAAATGTCTGAATATCTATTGTTTTGTTTTGAAATGCCTTCCCCGGGAGGATAGGAGGGAATGAATTGTGTAGAGGCACGGAGGGGACCAGACAGGCAGAGAATCTGTGTGTGGACAGGACCGCACACTTAGCTGCGGTGCCAGCTGGAGTTCTCGTCGGCAGATTCTGAGGCTTCCCTTCCGTGTTCTCTGCGCCGCATGGCTGCCATTTCTTTAGACTCATTTGCTGGCTGAAGCAACCAATGTGCTTTTCTTTCCTGTTTGCGTGTAAAAGACTGCTCTCTTTCTAGATTGTACCGTGAACCTGAAAACTGGGAAGGCAGATCTGGAACCTACAAAATAAAGTTAATGCTGTTATCTATTTCTGAGTCAGGATTCGTTTCTCAGACTTTTTTGTCTCAGTGTGTCCCATGCAAGGAGACCGTTATGCACCCAGCTTGACGCTCACTATCATAAACTTGGTTTGTCTACAAACTAGATTTTTTTCCCCCTTCACTTGGCCAGAGCTCAGTCTGAACTTTTTTTCCTCCTTTCTGCTTGACAAATCTAGGTTTTGTTTTGTTTTGTTTTTTAGCTCTGAGCAATCACACATTAGAGGCTCTTGTGAAACAGGTAACCCAGTGACTGGATTACAGTTCTGGCATGGTTTTTTAAGGTAAAAATAGGTGGGGAGCTGAGTCTGTTGCTTGAGAATAGCTCTGTGATTTTTACTCACTCATTAGTCAGAGACAGCTTTGCGTCCACTAGAGACCTGGCATGTGGTCCAGACTACCCTTGGCTGCCCGGTGACCCACATGTTGCTGTTTTTCACTGAATGGTGAAGTCTAAGCAGCTGCTCTTCAGCATGATAACCAGCCCCAAGGATGTATCTAGTGGCTGAGATGCCACCACCATTTTTAAAAAATTAATTTATTCATATTACATCTAAATTGTTAGCCCATCCCTTGTATCTTCCCATTCCTCCCTCCCTCCCGCTTCCGCCCTACTCCCTTCCCCTATGTCTGTGACTGAGGGGGATCTCCTCCCCCTGTATATGCTCATAGAGTATCAAGTCTCTTCTTGGTGACCTGTTATCCTTCCTCTGAGTGCCACCAGCCCTCCCCATCAAGGGGACGTGGTCAGAAATGGGGCACCAGCGTTGGTATGAAAGTCAGACCTCACTCTCCACTCAACGGTGGAGAATGTCCTGTCAATTGGCTAGGTCTGGGTAGGGGTTTAAAGTTTACTGCCAGTATTGTCCTTGGCTGGTGCCTTAGTTTGAGCAGGACCCCAAGACCCAGATCCTCCCGTCATAATGTTCTTCTTGTAGGTTTCCAGGACCCTCTGGATCCTTCTATTTCCCCATTCTCCCATCCTTCTCTCACCTAAAGTCCCAATAGGATGTCCTCCCCTCTGACCCACTTTCCTGGTAAGTAAAGTCTTTCATGGGACATGCCCCTTGGGCTAGTGTCTCAATATAAGTGAGTATATACCATTTGTCTCTTTTTGCTTCTGGGCGAACTCACTCATTATGATAATTTCTAGTTCAATCCATTAGTCCACAAATTTCGGGAATTTCTTGTTTTTAATAGCTGAATAGTATTCCATAGTGTAAATGTACTACAGTTTCTTTATCCATTCTTCTACTGAGGGACACTTAGGCTGTTTCCATGTTCTGGCTATTATGAATAAGGCAGCTATGAACATGGTTGAGCATATGTCCCTGTTGTGTGGTAGAGCATTTTCTGGGTATATTCCAAGGAGCCACCGCCCTTTTTAAAGGGGAAGGCCATCTGTGTGAACACCAGCAGCCTTAGCTTTTTAAAATAATACTCTAAACGATTGTATGATTTCATACTTTCATCTTTCATTTTCCTCCCTCCATCCCCTCCCATATATTCCCCATGTTTTCTCTCAAGTTCATGACCTATTTTCCTTTAATTGTTGAGTATATATGTATATATACTCATAAATACACAAATATAACCTGCTTGGTCCATATGTTACCATATGTATATGATCTCAGGGAATGACTACTTAATATTTTTATATGCATTTAAATTAAATGACTACTTTATGTCTGGTAGTCCCTATCTAAGAACATTCATTAGTGGCCTCTTGGGTTTACCAAAGCTGTGATTATCCTGTTTATCCCTAGCTCAATAAACCAGCGTTCGGTTCCTTTAGATGGTTTTGTGAAGGCTTTGCGATAAGCACAACATTGGAATCAAATAGAAATTTGCTCCTAAGGGTGACTTTGTAACTTAGCTGGTAGCATATTAAGGCTTTAGTGAATAATCTATTTTTATTTCATTATTTCCTATGGTATAGTCCCTCAGAATCCCAGCCCAGAGTGTACATTATTTGATGAGCTTCCTTGCCAGCTATATATTTTACCCTTTGTGAGGCTAAGGAAGGCTCTATATAGGTTCTCAGCAGCTCTCCTTGAGTAAAATATCTCCAGTGGGAAAAAAATAACCAGGGAGTCTCCTTGGTTCTTTGTTTTCTTGTCCTAAATATTGTTCTCTGTGGCTATTTGGTGTAGTTCCAGTAGATTATAGAAGATTATGTTCAGCCTGGAGAGATGGCTTAGCTGTTACAAGCACTGGCTGCTCCTTCAGAGGACCTGGATTCCGTTCTCAGCACCCGTATGGCAGCTCACAACTGTTTAACGTCCGTGTCAGGGGATCTAATGCCTTCTTCTACCCTCATCTAGAACCAGGCATGTGAGGTGCACATATATACACTTAGGCAAAACATTTATACCCATACAAATAAAATAAGTAGACAAACATAAAAGGATAATAAAACCCAAAAAGAATATGTGTAGCTTTGCCCATCATTGTCAGCAGCACTTATTTTGGAAATGAAAATCCCTGCTTAAAAAGTATAACATGGACGTCATCGGCAGGACCACAGCAGCATCTCCAGGCAAGGGCTGGCCCCATGGTCTTCTTTCTTGGTCTCAGACTGTGGGAAAGGAGTTCCAGATGCTTTCCATTTGAAGTGGCTTTCATTCTCAGTACCTCTGGTACCTTATTCTTTCTCTCAAGCCACAGTACTTTGCTTTCTCTTTATATCCCTATCTCTCAAACCCACATTTTTTTTCAGAACTGGAGTTATGGGTTTGTGTTCATCAATGGACGAAACCTTGGCAGATACCATAGCATCGGGCCTCAGAGAACGCTGTACGTCCCTGGTCCCTGGCTTCATCCAGATAACAATGACGTGAGTTACCTAACCCTGCCTTGATGAGGTCTCCAAAACTCCTAGATGGGTCTTCACTCTCAAGTTCCAGTGTTTTCTTCACCGTGTGCAAGTAGCTTGACTATTCTTACCCCCCGAGTTTTTTTTTCCTTCCAGGTCATCGTGTTTGAGAAGATAAAGAAGGGTTTTTACATCCAGACCACAAACAAACCCCAGCTGCAAAAATGCTGCAAAGAAAATTCTTAAGTGTTGCATAAATCGCAGGATACTCAAGATATTTACCACTAAGAATACAGAACATAATATTACCTACAGAAAAATATGATAATAACCTAAATACCCAGAGAAATGGTTACATACTCCATATTATCCATTTAATTACTATTTTAGTCTGTAATCCTCCAAATATTTAATAAACAAATTTATGTAGTCAAAT
This sequence comes from Acomys minous, assembly GCF_964271855.1. NCBI lineage: Eukaryota > Metazoa > Chordata > Mammalia > Rodentia > Muridae > Acomys > Acomys minous. The sequence goes on along the minus strand of NC_140494.1, from coordinate 88,847,688 downwards.
GCTTAATTCTTAATAGATTCTCTCTGTCCAGATGCGCCTTTAGAAAGGAACAAAATGAAAACAAATTTAACTTCTGCTTTCTCATGCTCAGTCAGGAGGAAAAGAATTAACTTAAATTAGGGGAGACTAAGCATGCTGGCCATCCCTTGCAAAAGAGTATTGAAATAGTCACTTGTAAATGCATGGTTGTGTGTGTGTGTGTGTGTGTGTGTGTGTGTGTGTGTGTGTGTGTGTGTGTGTATGTGTGTGTGTGTGTGTGAGAGAGAGAGAGAGAGAGAGAGAGAGAGAGAGAGAGAGAGAGAAAGTGTTGGAGGAGGAGGTAACATAGATCAGTGATTAATGTCTTTAGGCATTTTTCTGTCCTGTTTGTCTTCAAAGTGATCTCTTGGGTGACATCTAATCAAAGATCAAACATCAATTTGGTTTGGTTTGGGTATATGTAACAGCAAAGTCTGGTACTGTGCCCTGTTTAGCTTATTCCTTCTTGGTTTCCTGGGATTAGTGGAGCCTCTTACTTAAAGTGCACAGGCATCAGTAAGATTATTACACATCCATGAATAATCCAACAAATCTTCTCAAATCACACCATTTGAAGCCAAACACATTCCCTCATATAAATAATATACTGGCCCAACTTCCAACCACCAACCCTTTAAAAGACCTTCTTTTTTTTGGTTGTTATAGTGCCCGTAGGCCTCACGCAATGTAGTAAGTAGTCAAGTCAGATGTCCAAGGAAGAAAGAAACCATTTCCTTTTACATGTACCAATTTAGATTATCAAATTATTACTTGGTTTCAGTAAAAATTAAAATACAGAAAATGACACTGATTAAATTGTCTTTTCTGTTTAAAATTATTTTTTTTCAATAAGTGTGTGTGTGTGTGTGTGTGTGTGTGTGTGTGTGTGTGTGTTGTACATGTGAGTATAAACATCCCTGGAAACCAGGGATGCTGGATTCCACTGGAGCTGTAGCTGCAAGTACTTTGAGCCACCCAACACAGTGCACACTTTTACTGGCAGAGCCCTGTCTAGTCCCCAGTCTTGTCTTTTAAGTAAGAAGCAGTCTGTGGGTAGTCAGAAAACAGCAGCAGCTGTTATTATCCAAGATGCTAGCATCATAGGTTTGCAGTCATTTATAAAAACACAGTAGAGTAGCATAGGGGAGGGAGATGGACATCATTCGTAACAGCTGGAACCTCATGCACATGTAACCAAATCCCAGCTCTCAAGAGCTTGCTTCTTGAGTTTCATACTTTACCGGTCACGTTTTCTTCTCAAACACTACATTTTTTCTTTGACCTTTTCTCCTTTAAAGTATAAGTAGTATGAAAGAAGAACTTCAAATAATGCATTTGCTCTGGACAGTTACAAATATGCAATTCAGATGTTACAGGGCCATTTGCATATTGATAAAATCCCATTGAGTTTTGGATGATCTGATATTTTATGTGATCTCAGGGCACAGAGGAAACTAAAGCACTTCATTTGCTACATGTAAGATTCAGCTCTTCAGTCTGGTGACAATCAGTGACATTTTCCCTCTTCAACATTAGCATGGTTCCGTATGTGGACATGTTCCCTCTTGTATGGTTATGTCCCATTACTATTTCAAGCTAGATTTGAAACTTCAAAACCAGCCAACTACAGCAAATAGGTAAAGACAGTAGTGCTTTCTTTTCAGGGCATTTATCCCAATAGCTATGAAGATGATCTAGTGGCATCTAAACACTGAGTGGTGATATTAAATATTAGGTCCAATTTATATGTTCATTTTTTAAGCTGCAGCATCCTTCAGTGAACTCAGAGTAGAATCCAGCACTGATTCTCCAAACTACCATGCAGAGTCTAACCAAGTCAGCTTGTTGAATCATTAGCACAAAACAGTAGATTTGTCCTCGGTGCCTTTCACTTTCTTTTACCTCTATAATTAAATTCCTGAGTTAGGTACATCATAAAGCAAATAGGCTTCTCTACCTCAGGCTTCTGGAAATTCAAGAGCATGGAATGAGTATCTGCCTGACATATCTGATGGTGTGGTGGGAGTCAGGAGAGAGAAGCCCGGTCATGCCTGACTCATGAAGCAAGAGGAGTTCAGGAGCCAGGCTTGCTGTTGAAACAGCAATTCACATCAAGAAAAATCACTAGGGTCCTCTGAGAATGGGATCAGTCCTTTCTGAAAGCAGCACCCCTCATGACCTAATAATCTTTACACACCCCAGCTCCTCTATGTACCATGAAGTTTCTACTGCTTTACCACACTGAGGGTCGAGATCCAAGTGTATGGGCCTTTGAGGGACAAACATAAATTACAGGGAAGTGTTGCTAATGGTGAAGAAAATTTAATTGCTGACAAAAAGATTTTATACTTAATATCCTAAGAAATGTAGTAAAAAATATATAAGTATTTCCAGCTCCGTAAGAGGAAATAAGAATAGAGATGTTTTACATTGAGAAACAAATTATATGACTTTTAAAACTGTCATATGATTAATATGCATGTGTTTATGAAGTATAAATCCCTTTGAAAATTGTAAGTCAGTAGTTTTAGTACAATCTGTCAACAAAGCTTTAAAAGAAGTACCACTTGCTAGTTATTCTTCTCAGTGTTGTGACAAAATACGTGAGCAAAGAAAGTTAAGAAAGGAAGCATTTATTTTGCCTCAGGGTTTGAAGATAACAGCCATCCTGATGCACCCCACATGGCGGCAGAAGCAAGAGGTAGCTGGCTAAGTTGCATCCCTATTTGGGAAGGAGAGAGATTAAAGGTTGCTTATCAGTTTGCTCTCTTGTTTTTATTCAGTCCAGGATCCCAGCCCACTAAATAGTGTCACCCACAATCAGGAGGTGTTTTCCTATGCTAGTTATTCCAGTCTAGAAATTTCCTTATGGACACGCTCACAGGTTTGTCTTCTAGTAACTCTAGATCGTGCTGGTACTGAGAGTCAACATTGCCTATCATAAGCACCATCTGAGTCTAGCATAATTTCCTCACATCAAAAAGAAGCCCTTAGTTCTTTTGCAGTCACTCAGTACTTCCCCCTTTTCAGCATTTTCTGGCAGCCACACATCACTCTTTGTGTCTTTGGGATGGTCTAGTCTGAAAACTTTACGATGATGTAATCATAAAATCCCATCCAAAACGCTCATAAATACTTGCACATGCTTTCCATCCGGGCTGTTTCTCTCCAGCTTCTGATCCTCAGAGCAAGCTCCTCCCCGCCGTGTGGTTCTTCTTTATGTTAACCCAGGACTCTGCTTTCTCTTTTCTCTTCTCCTGTCTTCCTCCTTTGTCCTCTCTTCCCCTCCCATGATCCTCCTGTCCTCCAAGCCAGCAAACCTCAGCTCTGCCTACCTCTCTTCTGTCCAACCCAGGTATGTAGGCAACGTTATTTAGCCAATCAGGGATAATTTGGAGACAAGGTTACACAGCATCACTTAGCATACGTGAGCATTTGCTAGCAGAACAGTAAGAATCTTGAGGGGTAAGCAACTACCATCTGAGTACAAAGCACCAGATCACACTGTATCACTGAATTATACCATCATCCCTAACTTTGGATTGCAACTGAGCCCCTAGTTGATATGAAATATTATTTCTTTGTGGTTTCTATTTGTCTACCCCTAAAACATTGTCTTCATACATATTGAATCTAAAAGCATAGTGGTTGGGTGGCAATAGGTTTTAAGATCCTCTCTGAAGGCAGAACCTCCAAAGTTTCATGTTTATAATATGTTTCATTTCCATTGAATGAGACCGACCTTCCTCAGGAATCATAGACAGGGCACTTTTTCTCTCAAGGTAAGACTGTGTGCTTATTTCCTTAGTTCAAGCAAATCAGTTGCTGTTTGGAAAGCGTCATTAGTACAGGGTGGCAGTATGCTTTTTAAAAACATGCATCAGTTGTTATGTGACATTCAAAACATCAAAAAGTGAAAGATAGGAAAGAATGCTATACATATTATTTACCTTAAACTTGCACTATGGAGTTGAAGATTCTGAATAAAACACCTACATTTGTAAGTCGTTAAGCACTTATGACCTTAGCCATGTTTGATCTTTGCCAGCTGCAAACACACGATAACTTTATTTCCTAAGTTGTTATTTTATTATTATTTATTAGTTTCCTGCTAGATTTGGTAGCTCATCCCTGTCAACCCAGTCTATTTAGTCCATAGGAGGAAGAGACTGGGGAATCACAAGTCCTAGGCCAGCCATGTCTACATAGAAAGATCCTGCTTCAGAAAAGCGAACAACATATGAACAAGTTAGTTCCTGATTCTAGATGGAAAAAAACCCTCATGACAATAACAGAATGAAGAAGAAGTTTTCCCAACTCATCACTAGTCCACACTCCGCTACCCTTCAGGACAGCCTTGTTTCTGCATGTCCACACACCTTATATAAAATAGATGCATAGTGACTTATGGCTAAAACCCAAGGGAGAAAGACTTTAATCGAATATTTTACAGAAGTTACTTAAGTTTTAAAGTCTTTGAGGAGCAAACATCTATTGGAAACAGAATAAGGGGTTTCTCTGATAAACTTTTTTTCAGCTTAGGTTTCACAAACTAAAAGTTATAGGAAATTATTTTTCACTGACATTGAAATAAGGGCATTTTTGATCTCTGGCTAATGCCTTCATCTTTTTCGAAACCCTGTTTCAAAAACAAAACAAAACAAAACAAAGCAAAGCAAAACAAAACAAAACAAAACAGAACAAAACAAAAAAGTCTTTCTTGAAGTCTCATGAATAGAGTGAAACTTAGTCTGTGAGGTTCTGCTCAGCACCATGAACAGTGCATTACTTGGATTTCTATCACTACTGTGCAATGTTGGGAGTGGCTAGCTTTATTAAGAATGGGTTTGTTAAGAGTGCAGTCATGGGGTTCATGTAGCCTTAGCTTAGGCTCTGCAGCCACCCTTTGGCATGGGTGTCAATGCCCAAAGTATACTAGCAGTAGATGTGGGCTTGTATCCCAGAATGGAGCAAAGATAAAGGCCAGGCTGTTTTTTTTGTTTTGTTTTGTTTTTGTTTTTTTTTTAACTTTTTTTTGCTTTTTGTTTTGTTTTGTTTTGTTTTTCGAGACAGTGTCTGTCTGTGTTAGCCTTGGCTGACCTGGACTCACTTTGTAGACCAGACTGGCATTGCCCTCACAGTGATCCACCTGCCTCTGCCTCCCAAGTGCTGGGATTAAACGTATGTGCCACCATGCCCGGCTCCAGGCTGGTTTAATAGCCTTCTCTTGAGGTTGGTCCTACTATGACATATTCCCCCAAAGACCCAAGGACATTCCACTAGGTCCTATGTCTTAGAGGCCATAGCTTCTCCCATTATCACCACTCTGGGAAATGAGCATTGGGACAATCCATATAGCAAATGGATAAAATCTATTATGGCAAGAAAGACATGGCAGCAGGCAGGGAAGTCATGGCAGAGGCAAGAGGCCGGCTGGTCACACTGCAGCTATATTTAAAAGGCTGACACGAACAAGAAGTAGGGCCATAAAACCCCAAGGCTTGCTGGGTATGGTGGCAGACATCTTTAATTCCAGCATTCTAGAGGCAGAGACATATTTCTGTAAGTTCAAGTCCAGTCTGGTCTACATAATAAGTTCCAGACCAGCTAGGACTATGAAGTGAGATCCTGCCTCAAACTAAACCAAACCAAACCAAACCAAACCAAACCAAAGCAAATCAACCCAGCCCAACCCACCCAACCCAAGCAAACCAAACCACCATCAAGTCCTGCCCCCAGTTACTCACTTTCTCCAGAAAGGCTGTACCTTCTTAAAGATCCCAAAACCTTCTCAGATTGTACTACTAGCTTGGGATCAAGTGTTCAGATATGAGCCTATATTGAAAATTTCATAATTAATCTACAACAGCCCATCTGTTTTCCTATGTGCTTCCTATGAGAATGCTCTTAATAATAGTTGTTCTGGGAATTGCATTAATAGTTTTCATAAAAACCAAAACCATTGTTTCATTTTACCCTGGCCTCCCAATAAACCTGTGTATTTCACTTTTTTTTTTAGCTCCCATGCACCCCTCTGTTTGAAAGTGAATGTTCACATATTAGCAACAATTTCCAATGACATGCCTAGTTCCCAGCTGGGACCAAGTTACATTGTGCATTTCAAGTAACCTAAGCATCTCTCTATCACTCAGATGCAGTGATATCCTAAATCTTCCTGTGTACTCCCTTGAAAGTCCCTGCCTTTGGTTGGTAACCAGGTCCCTCCAACTCAACTTCTCAAAAGTATAATCATGTTCTCTGTCCTCCCTCACTGATTTTTATTGTCTCCTGAGCAAGGTCAGCATGCATGATCGGTCTGCTTCTTCCCCATAAGGAGAAACCACCTAAGGCCGAGTTCTAGAGTCATTTTCCTTCTCCAACCTCACCTACCATGGCATTTATTTGATCCCCTTTTTGGCGTAGACCCTCGAACAATTCATCTGTGTTTGCCACCTGCCTTTGTTACTTTCCTGTTGCTGTGATAAAATACTCTCACAAAAGCAACTTGCAGGGGAAATGGTGAGTTCTGGCTTACAGATGGATGGCCATAGTCCATCCATCACGTCAGTGAAGTCAAGGGAGTAGGAACTTGAGGTATCTGGTCATATGACATCTGCAGTCAGGAAGCAGAGGGGGACGAATGCTGCACTCAGACCCTTTCTCCTTTTTACCCAGTCTCGGACCCTAGTCACAGGAGTGGTGCCTTCCGCTTTTGGAGTGGAGCTTCCCAATTCAATTACCCTAACCAAGACAAACCCTTACTGGCACACGCAGAGGCCACACAAATTAAGGAGCTCCCTCACAGTGGTGCCTGGAAACTTGTTTACTAGGTGATTTTAGTCTGTCAACCAATGCTGTCACATCATTTTAAGTTCCTCGTTCACTTTTGTTTTTGTTACGTGTGCGTAGCACTGAGCATCAACCTTAGGCCCTTTCTAGGCCCTTTCTTCTAGTACATTACATACCCAAACTCTTTACATGTTTTTATTCTGAGCTGCGCAAGCCCAGGAACATTAGCCACATCTATCTCATCTGCCCTGTACAGGTGGGGCGGCTTTTTTATTAATGAGCATCAAAATACATCAGACCTCCCCCAACACTTGAGCTCACTGTGAATCTCAGATTAGTATAGATTGGTTCAGATCACCAATATCTGATGCATTCCACATACCTTGGTCCATTCTCAACAGCTGCATCACCCTAGTTCATCACTGCCTCCGCCGGGGACACTTTGTCTTCATGACTTTGAGGACACCCTTGTAGGTATAAGATTTTTGTGTAATTAAAATGCTGATTTCTGCATACACACCCCCCCAATCTGGTTGTAATCCTTGTTCTGAGAATTTCCTGTCTCAATGTTGTATAGACACTGCTCCCCAATTGTTCCCTCGTATACCAAAAAAGCAGTTGACAGCCTCATCTTGCCTACAGACAGAAGGAAAGAAACAAAAAAGAGCAAACAAGACAGGTAACATAATTTGCTGATCCCTCCACATGGGAACAGCTCCAAGACTGACTGAGACATAAAAATATCTCCATTCAGGACTTGAACTATGCATGGCCAATAAATCTTTGGCTGCAATATCCTCAAAACTTATCATGCTATTATTTTAAATGGCATAGATAAAATTTTACTTTACAGAGAATTATCTTTAACTGAACTGTGCTCAGTGCACAGCCCATACATATATTAATACAGAAATGTATAATACATTTGAAAGTTTACTATTTTGCAGAGCAAGGGTACCAGATACCAAAAAAAAAAAAAAAAAAAAAAAAAAAAAAAAAGACAAGACAAGTAGCAGATGTGATCCAACCTCACAGACGGCCTCAGTAACTGTATCCTCAAAAGTCTGCATCCAGGACAATCCAGCATCACAGACTGTTCCAGTCAGGACGCCAGTTAAGCCCTGAACTTTCTCAGCATTAAGAGACTGGACAAATAAAAATTACAGCTAGATTTCTTCAGACTGGATCATATTCCAGTTTTCTTGCCCCCACCTCCCAAACTACATCCTGAATCAACAGAAAAGAATTTAAAAAACTATTCCGCATTCCCATGGCGGGATGGATGGCTTTTGGTCATTGTATAGGTGATAGTTGTTTGTTATTGTTTTAGAGGGGTTGGTTATAGGAATGATAAGTAAAGAGGTAGATTGTTGAATCTATTTTTAGACCAAGGAACATTAATAAACCAAAAATATTACAGTTGTATAGACGTTTGTATATTAAACAGATTTAAGATTATATTTTGCTACAACATAAGGTATTATACCTATGTAATTCTTAAAACTACAGTGTTAAGTTATAATCATTTTTAAAAAATGTTATAATCATTTTAAAAGCCGCTATTGCCAACTGTTTAGGATAATTAACAAATATATATTAGTAGTTAGACAATCAAACTCATGATCATACTGGATACTAGTTTAGTTAATTATAAAAATATGGTTTTTAGGTTGACAGATAAAAATAGCTAGAAGCAAACAATTCAGATAAGATAGATAGATAGATAGATAGATAGATAGATAGATAGATAGATAGTCTTCATAAACCTCAGAGATCCACAGAATATGACAGTTAAAGATTTTATTACCTCAAATCATTTTTGACAATGAGACAGGTTTGCTCCTGGCAGCACCCCTGTTCTATTTCAAAGAACATCAAAGGTTTCATATGTGGCAAGCTAGCTACTGAACAAGAAAATAACTATCCTGTATCCATTACAGACAGAATACTGTCCAAACTGGACAAAATGGATTAAGTAAAAAAGTCGATTGCCAAGCTTTTCAAGGACAAAGTAGGCAAGTCCTTTATAATTCCTGTTTCACAAAAATGTCTATCAGATATTCTGAGCCAGAAGGCTAAAGATGATGCTCCAACATTATGGAAAAATTTGGAGGGACTGTCCCAGCAGCCAAATATCTTTGTCATATCTGTACTTTCAGAAGCTGATTGCCTGCACTTCCTACATATTTAGATACTATTTATTCCTTATTCAGTCGCTGATGTGCATAAGGGTATTGTGTAATTCAAATGCTCATTTCTGTACCCCTCATATCTGGTTGTAGTCCTTGCTCGGAAAATCTCCTGTCTCGATGTTATATACACACTGCTCCCTAATTGTCCCTTGACAATTGGCTGAGCAGGGGAGAGAAGAGGGATGGATTTCCTGCCAAAGGAGGAAGTGGGGGATTCAGCCAGGGGATTCTGCCATAGGAGAGGTCCCAGATGATAAGAGGGACCCGGAACATGAAAGCTACAAACTGCAAGCATTGCTGGGGTGCATTTTGGGAGGAAGCCAAATTAGCTTAGGTGGTCAAGAATAGAGTAATAACTGCTCAATTCAGGTGAAGCTTGTTTAAATGATATAATAGAGTCTCGATTATTTGTGTGTTAGCCAGGTTAGGAGAGAAATTGAGAACCAAACACAGTATGTAAAAATAACTTTAACATACCCCACATTCTGACTTCTCTATTTTTCCAGGGGCTGCTGGTTCTGCCCCATGAGTTCCTCTTCTGTCCTCATTAGGTGTTACCAGAGTTTGCACTTTCTCCTCTCTATCTGTCGTGCTTAGTTCATTGGTGATCTCATCCAAAGTCTTACCCTATAAAACCCTTAACTGGTATCTTCATCCTAGACTCTTTCTCAACATCAGGCTTCTATTTGTAACACAATACTCATATTTATTTTTGGCATCACTTGTATGTCTCTCACACACAGTTCAAACTCTGTAAGTAAAAACCTGGTTCCTGATGTCCCCCCCCGCAGTAAATTTACTCCCCTCATAGCCTTCCTGTCTCAAGCAGTTCCTACAGTTTCTCCAGCTTAATGTGTTAGCCTTTTTTTCGAGTCCTCTTTGTTTTCCACCCCACAAATAATGCATGGATTTAGAAATCCCTTTATCTGTCCAAATATTTCCAGTGGTCCAGCGTGTCTCATCAGCACCATTGTCATCTTCCTCCTCTGAGTCAGCATCAGTTCTCAGGATGGGATGTTCATATCAGGTGGGTGAGCTATGATGGGCTTTGCAAAGGACTTAGGCCGAGGACTGTGATGTCATTGCTTTCTTAGTTTTTGGGTTAATGGAGATTAGACAACTGACAGGCATCACACCAGTTTCCCTGAACTTACACTGAACTCATGGTCAGAAGGTATTATGTCAGACAGGCAAGTTGATTAAAAAAAAATGGCTGGTAAAGTATAACCTAAGATAACTTTTCATGTGTAACGTCCCATGACTCCACAGTCACATTGTTCCGCTCAGTCAAGGGCCTGGTAGTCCATGGCTCTTGAATATGGATGTGGCTTCTCCAGAGAACTAGAGTTCAGTCTTATAAATTATTGATCCAAGATGTTCTGTGATAGTAACAGAACGTTCAGCAACACACAGATCATTGCAATGGTCTGTTATCTAGTTTCCCCTAGTCTTTCCTGCTCCTAAGATTCTTAAACACAGCTGCCTGATTCCTAAATCATAATCAGTGTCATGTCCAAACTCGAAGAGACTGCCACTTCACTGAGATTCAAGGCCCCACTCTTAGGCCTTCCTTAGCCTGGCCTCTGCCTTCCTCTGACCTCATTTCCTGCCTTTTGACGTCACCCTTCTCCTCTCTTACTGGCTTCCTTGACTTTCTTTGAACGGGAACAGCTGGTCCTGGTCTTGCCTCAGTGTCCAGGCACTGGGTGCGTCCTTGGCTTGGGCAGCTACCCTTCACTAATAGCCACTGCTACCTGCAGGTCTTTCCTCAGTTAACATTTTTTTCCGGGGACTCTTTCTTCCCTGCAGCCCCCTAGAGCCCACCCTTAACCCTCTTTCCCTTATCTGCTTTTATTTTGCTTTGATGTTTATTATCTTTGAACATATTCTACAGTATATTGTTTTACTATGCTAATTTTTGTCAGTTTTCTTTCCCAGCCAGAATGTTGCGTTTTAAAGGGACAGGATCATTGCCTGTTGTGTCTACTGATAGATCCGAAGCACCTGAAAACATCTGAAACGGTGCGCAGCATTTAACAAGTGGTTATTTTAAAAAGTCCAACTTGTTATTTGTCTATTTTTTCTGATTCTTTTTAAATTAATTACATCATTTCCCATTTTGTTTTCCTCACCCCAAACCCTCCTGTATACCCCTTCTTGTCTTGTTCCTTTTCAGAATTATGGCCTCTCTTTTCTTTGTTCACATACACACACACACACACACACACACACACACACACACACACACACACCCCTTGCTCAGTCTGTATAATGTATAGTGTATAAAATATATTTGTTTGCATGTGTTTTCAGGCCTGACTTTCATATTGGATAACCAATTGGCAAGCTCATCCCTGGATAAGACTATTTCACACACTCTCAGTATTCCTTAGTTGTTTGTAGTTCTTTGTGTAGGTAGGGTTGTGGGCTTCATATGCTTTCCCCAGCCTTGTTGGTATTATTATTATTATTATTATTATTATTATTATTAATTATTATTATTAATGAACATGATGATATTGAGTTAGATCAAGGTCCCCAGCCTTTCAAAGGCTGAGGTTGTGAATGAAAGTTTTGGACTGTGAAGGTCACAGACAAAGTTCTGGGCATTCCCCTGTGTGAATGGATCCCTTCCAGTCCTAACTACTACCACATTATTTGGACTTTGGAGGGTTTTCTGCCTTTCAACTTAATTCTTTTCTTTTTAAAAGGCTAAAAATTTCATTTTAGGATTTTTCTATTTTGTCTTTGTCTATGATTGACCTGGTCCTCATTTATTTCCAGAAATTGCTCCATATTTTTAATTTCCTAAAGAGCCCTGACACTTGCCACTGTAGCTGGACGTGGCTTACACGAGCTGAGTAATATGTGGACCAACTTCTGATAACTAATTTTTAATCCAAGCTAATCCCAAAAGTTTTCATCCTAGCCTTAGCAACGACTAAGCTATCTTTTGCCTCAGCAATGGAGAAAATGTTCAGATTTTGGGAGACCAGTTTGCTGATTTTAGAGGGCCCAACTTCCCTCTGTGACTATAAAGCCTGTACCTACAGTGAGAAGGTGTTAAGCAAAGCGCCAGCCCATGCTTATTCAGGCAGGCAGTCATCTCCTCCCCTCTCTCCAACTCGCTACTTTACCAAGTATTTAGTTATGCTAGAAAAAAGGACCCTTCCTTCCAATCCTTCTGTCTTTGTTCTTGGAATTGAAATTTCTTTTTTTTTTTCAGCTTTATGTATGGAGTAGAAAATACAGACCTGCAGCTGGAGAGATACTTCACAAACAGACGCTCTGAAAAGTTGTCTTATCCTGGAATAAATGTCACCCAAAATATCATATAAGGTAGCTGGGACATGATTTTGTGGCAGAGTAATGATAGTATGATGGTCAGACTTTCCTAAAATGTAATAATTAATTTGTTTTATTTTTAATTATGTGTAGTGTGTGTGTGTGTGATTGCTGGTGCCAGTGGGGTCCAGAGAATAGTGCTGAAGTCCCTGGAGCTGGAATTACAGGCTGTTGTGAGCCACCAATGTGGACACTAGGAAATGAGCTCAGGTCGTGGGCTCTTAACGGCTGAGCCATCTCTCCAGCTCAAAAGTAAACTGTTATGTATGACTCTTTTAAAAATAAAAGCTGAATTTGTCAGGGCCTGAACCAGATCTGTGGAACCAAGAGCAGAATATTTTGGTCTTCACTTAGTGCTACTGAAACTTCCAGCTACATTCAGCCATCAAATGTCTTAAGGAGATTCTACACTATCCGGGCTTTTAACATGAGTTATTGCTTCAAAACCGTTTTTTCTCTTTCAAACTTTGAGTTGTTTTAAAAGATCTTTTTTCCACCCTCCTGTCATGCACACTTAGTTAATCCTTGCTTCATAGTGTAGTACTTTCTCTCATAGTTCAAGTATTCGAAGACGCAGCAACACAGGCCCAATAGTTCTACACCTGTCTACACCTCTGGGACTCAGAGTGGGACACAGACCCACCAGGGGAAGTTGGTAACTCTTAGGTACCTGATTACAGCCTAGACAGGCAGGCAACTTTGAGGCACTCAGACAGGTTTGAGTACAGGTTGAGACCGCCTTGTCCCCGCCCCGCCCCTATCCTCCCTAGTCCCCGATGGGGTCCCTTGTCTGCGCAAAGCCTGGACGCGGAGGCGGGGCCTCAAACCTCAGCCAATGAGCGACAACATGAGGGGCTGGCCGTAGCACGGTTGCCTAGGCGACCAGTGTGTGGCCCCGCCCCACCGGGCGAAGGCTTTGGCGCGCCGCTGAGTGTGTGCTGCAGGAGTGAGAACCCGGTTGTGTACCAGCGGCGCTCGCTTGCGCGATGCCCAAGTGGAGCCTGCGGCGGAGGCCCGGCCGCACACTCGGACTCCTGCTGCTGCTGGTCTTGAGCTTCCTGGTGCTTCGCAGGTGAGAGAGAGAGAGAGCCCCGCCCAGCACCTGCGGGACTCCTCTGGTCTCAGCCCAACAACTCAGGTTCTAGTCTGCCGCAACCGCGACTCTAATCTCTTCTTAGAGCGCTCCAACAGCCCGGAGTCCTTTTGAACCTCCAGTCACTCTTACCCCGCCTCTTGGTAACACTAGGTAGGCGCTGCCCTGTCAGTCCCAAGGGGTCGGTGCGCGTTGACTTTCCTAGTGCTCCACACTTGGTGCTGGACTCTGCTTGTTCATAGACACGTCCAGTCTTGTGGGAAGAGCGACAGAACTGGCCTTCACATCTCTCTTCAGACGTCTCCTCTGCTTCATTTAGTCCCCCACACTTCCTCCCAAGCTGGAAATCTCTATTCTGCAAAGCTAGTATTCTGATGCCCCCGGTTAAGGTGGATTTAGAATCCTAAGGACACTGCCCGTGGGCCTCTCCCAGACCCTAAGTCCTGATGTACTTGCACCACGCTGCTGTTTAAAAGTATGGCTCTCCACGTTCCCTTTTCATTGTGGTAGCCCCCTTTTATAAGCTGCTGGCTTGTGGCAGTCTGCGGTGTTCTTTGAAAGAAAGGTTTACCCACTGCCCATGAATAAGTTCTCTGGTGATCCACTCCAGAAGTCTCCCTAAGTATATCTATTTATAGGAGTCTACAGGCCTGCTGATCTTCCAGGTCGATGCCTGGCACTTTACATATTCAAAATCTCCAGTGTTGCTGGGAGGCGCAGCAGCAACATGTAATGTTTTGGCAGCAGAACTGAGGTTGAAGGCGCAGCCCTGGGAACTGGTGGTGGCCATCACCTTTAGTTTTATCTTTGGTTCCTTTTTCATTCCCTTCCCTCACTTACCTGAACTTCTTCTGGAAGATTGGGACTTTTTAAAAAAAGTTCCGAGTGCGTTTTGCTTCCACGAGAACACATTTGGAAACTTTAAATTGACACCTTTTCAAGACTTACACCTCTGTTTCTGAGAGGATGCCACTATATTGTTTGGGTGAAGAAAATGGATGTTTTCTCATTCTGGGGCCCAGGAAATTCATTTTATTTCCTTATTTTGTTCCACTTTCCCCACCTTATCTATTCTAGCCTCTTTTTCTTTGAAGTTTGGTCTTGGCTTCTGTTAAATGCTGGGCTTTCCCCAGGTGCAATGTTGATGTAATAACTCAGAGGCATCCCGGGGCCTGAGGTAACAGGAGCTCTTGCATAGAGCAGGGGATCTTAGAACTGGGACTCCAGAGATGTATTTGTTTTTGATCATCAGTCCACCTGTGCCTGCAGGTTACCGAGACAGGTGACTGTGAAGGCAACTCTTGAAGGGTTGAGCAAGGGCTGGTTGTATTTTTTTTACCAGTCCCCAGGAAAATGTGTGGGAAGGAGGCAGGGTGTTTGTCACCTAGCAGGACATTGATGAGGTGTCAGGCAAGTGACTTGGACTGTGAGGAAGCTGCCTGACTGTCTCATAGGTGACTAACCTGTTCCCCACCCAGGCAAGGTGGCCGTAGCAGCAATCAGGCTGGGGCTGTAGAGTGGCTCAGGAGGAGCAGCAGAGGACCCGTAGCTAGCTGTGACTTAAGCCTGAAAACAGGCTGAAGTGCTAATTTGCTTCACAGCAGGTAGGGAAGGCTAGAGAGGTTCCAACCTAATGTCACACCATCTTTTGGGATCCCTCTGGAACACAAGTCTCTTTGGCGTCATTTTGACTGTGTCCCCATAGGTGACTCCTGCTCAGTTCTTTCTGTCAAACTTGTGCTGGACACCAGTGACTAATAGCTATGGAGCAAAGGAAAACAAACTGGCTCTCTCTTCCTGGCTCACCCCAGCTTTGACTAGGTCATTAACTGAGTGGGTGGCGGGGGCCTGCCCCAGCTGTTGGTGGGGAATGTTGGTGTGGCTAATGGGAAATAGGTCACATGGAAACTGGCTGCTCTGCTCATAGTGCTCTGGAGCCCAGCTCTGAGGACCAGCTCTTTTCCCAGATCCTGGCAGCAGGTATTTGGAGGTTTCTGGGGGTAAGGTATTTGTTTGGCTTAAAGACATTGCTTTTTACCCTGATAGACTTTTCCTTGGGTTGAATCACAGTCAATTATAGTTGTTTGATTATATCCTTTCTAAGAAATAGGAGGGCTAAAAATGACTTTGGGGAAAGATTTCATTCAATTTTTTTTCTTCAAATAATATGTTTTCTTTTCTTTCTTTCTTTCTTTCTTTCTTTTTTTTTTTTTTTTGTTTTTTTGAGACAGGGTATCTCTGTGTAGCCTTGGCTGTTCTGGACTTGCTTTGTAGACCAGGCTGGCCTCAAACTCACAGCGATCTGCCTGCCTCTGCCTCTGGAGTACTGGGATTAAAGGAATGTGCCACCATGCCCAACTAAAAGTTTTCTTTATATATAGAAGTGTAATTGTTATATACCATGAAGTATACATAGTCGATCAATCGGCTTTGATATAGGTAATGTGGGAAAATACCACTAAGATTAAAAGTAATGGAAGTAGCCATCTTCTGTCTCCCTGAAATTTTTTGTACCCCATTAACACCCTTCCCTCCCACTTTTTCTTCCTCGGTAGGACCCAGTAACCACTGGTGGGTTGTCTGTGGCCCTGTGTGTTATTTGACACGTGTGCTGTCATTTGGCTTCTTTTCACCCATCTTGAGAGTGGTGGCCTGTGCTGTCAGTGTGACCCATCCATGGCTTTGAGTTGGCTGTTCTCTTATCCCTCTGTCCTTCCACTCAACAAGCACAAGGAAGCCCATTTGATACAATCTAGGCATAGTCTTTGTGTGACCTTTTCCTCTCTATACACTTCATTGAGCAATAGTTCAGTCAGCTCTGCATTTCTTAGGCCTAGATTTTATCTGGCCAAGGGGTGGGGCAGTGGGGGGAGGGGGAGAGAGAGAGTCTCCTGTTTCTAAAGGATGTGTTCACTTCTTCGTTCAGCTCTTTCTTACTCACTGTTCTGTCCCACCAGCATCTGGATTCTAGGCCCCAGTGTCTGTCTCTCAAGCTATTCCTTGCTAAAAGTGGCTAGCTTACCTATGATGGTTGCATTTTTTTAAAAACTTAAATCCACATGCTTCCCAAAGGTGATGTGTGGACAAATAGTGTCTCTCTTCCTGAGCGTTTGTGAAGCTACTGAGTTTATGAGCTTTATGTATTTTAGGACTCCACTCTGTTTGAGGCCTGAGTCACAGGGCCCTGGAGTGTCCAAACGCCTTGGGTGCTGTCCCTTTCATCTTTTGGTGGTAAAGTTTTTAGAATCTGGGGAGGGTCTCTGGGCAGGCAGTCACCTGTCTCAGACAGGTGGGAAGCAAAGCTACCTGGGAAGTGGCTCACAGTGCAGGCAAGGTAAGATATCTGACTTACCCTGTGCTCCTAGGATGGAGTTGGCACTGGGTCTTTTATGGAGCTGTGGTAGGCAATCGCTGAAGGAGACCAACATTCTCTTAGAATTTTGACATTTTTGGTGGGAGCAAAGAACTGCATAGCACGGTCATCAGGTGTGTCAAAAGGCCGGGGAAGGGCTCTTCCCACCTTGGGTCAAATAAATAGCAATGAAAACACCTGGGAATAGTCTTTGCTAAAATGGCAGTTTGACTTTCCTAAGTTGCCACTTCCAGCAGGGGCAGAGCCCTTTTGTGGATGTTTTCTACTCCATCCAGTCTCACAGTTTGCTTAAATCTATTGCTGTGAGTATTAAAGCCTATGTTGAAAAAAAAAAAAAAAAGAGTTCCCATTGTGTGGGATGCTCCTGGGATGACAGGGCAGCGGTGTCTTCAAGGCTCAGGGTGAGGAAGCAAACACTTTCAGACTGCTGTTCCTTTGCTGGAAGGAGAGGCCACTGCTATTCACGGCTCCTTTGGTGACAGTCAGCATATAATACTGGGTGTTTCTCACTTTGAGAAAAAAAAGTTTTTTAAATGTTTAATTTGTGAGTAGGTAATAAACAAACCTTCAGAGGATAAAGGGAGAATTAGTGAGAAGAAGCTCCTATAGCCTAGCCTTCCTTTCCTTCCTGCCTCAGACAGTTAACGGTGAGAGTTCTTTTCGATGTATTGTATGCATACATGGAAGGAAAGCTGTATTGTTTGCCCACTGGTCCATTAGATACATAATTTATTTAAGCATTCCTCAGTTGATGGGCATTGATTGTTTTTAGTCTTTTAGCTACTGGAGTAAACAGTGGCAATGAATATACAATGGGTGGATTTCTAAAGGTAGAGTTGCTGACCATAACAGATATTAATTTTAAATCTTGGCAGATTCTTCCAAAACAGCATATTTCATTTCTCCTCGGTCATGTAAAGAACATTTTGACCTCAGCTTCCTATGCTAAGGGAGACAGTTCTTTTTAGTTTGTGTGTAGGACAATATAGGTTCCTGAGGTTTTATAAAAATTACTGTGTCTATTATATACCTTTGTGACATAATCTCAAGAAATAGACTTTAAACACTTAGCACAGCTGTACTGCCTCCTGCATCAGTAGGTAATTCTATTTATACTCCCAGAATATCCCCATAGGCTTATTATTAAAGAACAAGAATCTTTCTGAGTTATCAGAGTTTCTATTTTTCTCTAGGGTGAGATATACTAATTTATGGCTTATGAGGCTATCAATGGATTTTTTTTTTGTCCCAGTAAAAGTATTCTATGATTGAAGACTGTCGTAGTTGTAGCTTTTGTCAGGTGGTGAATTGCTGAATGGGTTTTGTTATTTCACCACTTGGTCTCAAGGTCTAGGTCTGCCACACAGTTCTCCATGTATATATTTCCTATAGTACCTAGAAAATGTTGCCCTCTGTAGCACGATGCCATCTCGGGGCCAAGAGGACAGACATCTATAGCCTGGGAAACAGTCTGGTTTCTTTTCAAAGGGAAAAGTAGAGACAGTAGGATTGCAGTAGTGCCTTGTGTCTCTGTAGAAAGCACATACTGGCCCCTGGGAGTGCTTAATGGCTCTTTCAGCAAAGTAAGAGTCCAGAGCATTGGGCTTCAACTAAGGGGCATATATCCAATATGCTGAGCCACATGGGAGCTGATGGGAGGAAATTTCTATGTGTGTATAATGAGGTCTTTGGGCATTTAATGTATGTACTATGTAAAATTGTGGTCTCTGGCTTGGCTACTGGGATGAATGAGGTAGTGGGTATTCTCTGAGGCCCTGAAGTAAATTCAGTTGTCTCTCTGGTTCAGGAGGCCCTAGCTAGCTCATGGTGCATTTGGAAATGGAACCTGTAGGCTCTTATCTCAGGCAGCATATTAGGTATATTACCAAAGTAATTAGCCCTTAGGATCAGCAAGTTCTTGGAACGGAAGGACTGTTATTCTAGACTGCTGCTGTAGGTGCCCGGCCTACTGCAGGGAACGTATTACCTAGGCTTTGCCTCTGATCATTGAGTTCAGCTGTTCCTGGTGATGTCTATGTTGGATCCACTCTTGGGAGATACTGAACCATCTATGTCTGGTCAGAGGGATGCTTGAAGGAGGTGACTGTGTCTGTAGTGAAGTGTCCTAGCCCCACTGAAAGCCTGGTACTGATCAGTGTTTGCAGGGTTTACAGAGGCCCCGCTGGCGTGGTGAGAGGTACTCTAACACTGTTTTGATTTGCATATATCATTCAAGGAACTTGCTCAAGGAGATGTCAGGATCTCTTTCCTCTGATCCCAGCATCCTGCAAGTTGACAGTTTTTTGGCATTGACAGTTAAAAATCTATTCATGGGCCTATGCAAAGTGAAAGAGGTAGTGACCTGTCACCTGCTCCCACACAGTAGCTCATCTTATCATGCCTAGGGACATACTGCCTGCTGGAGTCTTTTCTATGCTCCCTGGCCTCATGCTCTACTTTGGTGGTCGGTCATTAAGTATACCTGGAAGCGTCAGCCTTCACCCTGCTCCTTCACAGGGTATAGCCTGTTGAGAAGTCCTCACAGCACTTACCTCATGGTCTGCTTTTCACTGTAGCCTGGTTCTATGTCAGTAGCCCTCCATAGCTATAGTGAATACTGTGTTTTTTCATTTGTCACTGGTAGGATGAATTGCATCAGGCCCCCGTAGGAATACACACACACACACACACACACACACACACACACACACACACACACATACACACACACATACACACACACACACACATACACACTCACACACATCTTTGTCCAGGATCATCAGGCCCCTGTAGGAATACACACACACATACACACAAACACACACACATACCTACATACACACACACATACACACACACACACACACATCTTTGTCTAGGATCATCAGGCCACAGTAGGAATACACACACACACACACACACACACACACACACACACACACACACGCATATGCATATCTTTGTCCAGGACCGTGAGCATGACTATCCTTTCTTTTAGGTGGAAGAACAAAACACAACTGAGCAGAGTAGGCCTAAGGATGCAGGGCAGAGCCCTTCTGCCTACATTGCTTCCTTAAAATAAAGCCAAGATATAAAAGCCGCAGAAGTTTTAGAAGAAAGCAGTCCTATAAGCTCCCAGCTCCAGTGAAGGCATCATAAATGAACTGCTTGCTAAGGAGAACAACAAAACACACTGGGTTCCCTAGGGTTTGCTTAGCTCCTTGGCAACAAGCTTGACTTAGGAGTGAAGTGCCTCTGACCTTCAAACCACAGAGCCCACAGTTGGCATTTCCTTTATTCTAATGTTACCTGCTTAATTACTCAGGAAATTATGGGGCTATTCTTAATATGATGACCATTAGTATTAATGAGCATGTTTAGTGTTGGGAACTATTTGCAGGGAGTTCTGTCTTTTGGTACACGAAGACCTCACTTGCATCATCTCAGTTTTCTCACAGAGAATTCCCTGGAGAAACCCAGCATCTACCGTCCTTATTATTTTCACTGAATTCATCCCTTTTATTGTTACCCTAGTAGGCTACCAGAAAATTCCCCCCCCCCCAAAATGGAATTTTCTGGGATTCTGAATTTGATAATAATTACCTGCTTGCTTGTTTGCTTATTTCCTATTTCTTGAAAATAGGAAAATTGACTGAGAGTTTTTTTTTTCAAATCTAGAAAATGATAGGACATAAAAAGACAAAGAAAGAAAAAGAAAGAGGAGTCAAGGATGACTCCAGGCTCTGGTGTTGAACAATTGGAAGTTAGAGTCTGTTGGTGGGGAGAAAAAGACATAAGGGGGTTGGGTTCGGGGAACACTTGAACTGTTTGCCATGTATGGTAACAAAGTTATTACATCATGACTTGGCTTATGGGCGTTTGGAGTTCAAGAATGTTTGGAATGCAACTGTATGTTTTCTTTATTGTGGTTTTGTTTTTCATCTCAAAGCGTTTTCTGATTTCTTTGTGATTTTTTTTCCCCTTGACCTATTTGTTGGTTAAGCGTGTTGTTCAGTTCCTACCTGTTTGTAAATTTTGTAGTTTTGCTTCTCTTACTGATTCCTTATTTCATTTCAGCATAGGGAAGTGTGTGTGTGTGTGTGTGTGTGTGTGTGTGTGTGTGTGTGTGTGTGTCTGTGTGTGTGTGTGTGTGTGTCTGTGTGTGTGTGTCTGTGTGTGTCTGTGTGTGTGTGTGTGTGTGTGTGTGTGTGTGTGTGTGTGTGTGTGTGTACTGGCACTTGTCTGGAACCTTGGGAATCTGGTTGAAGTGCAGGTTTCGGTTCACTAGCTCTCAGATTCCTGTATTTCCAACAAGCTACCCATGGAAATACTCTGCTGTCTGTCCACAAAACTCAGAGAATTCATCCTGTATCGGTCACCAACTGGGGCCCAGATAAGTAGGTTTGCTATTGGCAAGGAACAGGAGTCCCAGAGCCTGCCTCCAGCCCTGATCATCTCTCTGTACTTAACAGGGTGAGGAGTCTCTTGCACCTATAAACAGAAGTTTAAAGGTGCTCACCGAGAAAAGTAAGAAGTTAGAATCAACGATGTGAACTTCAGTCAATATTTAGAGATGATTCTTTTCAAGGTCTGCCCAGAGAACAAGGATTGCTACCCAACAGAGTGATCATAACATGTATATGCATCTTTAAAAACAGAGACTGTGTATATGTATATTGTCATAAGCAGATTGCTAATGTGTCCCTTTTTAAGACTTTAAAGGACTTAAAGAAGAGTTTGTCCTACGAGTTATTACTCACAGTAGCCTGGCCAGTCTAGCAAGTGTGTGTGTGTGTGTGTGTGTGTGTGTGTGTGTGTGTGTGTGTGTGTTTAGGTGAGCAGACAAGTGATGCAGAGTGCATTCTTCAGAGGAAGTGTCCTCAAACCAAGGGAAATGCACAAGTAGAAACCAGCCCAGCTGTCCAGAACTTACAGCCTAAGAAAGGGTCCTGCTCAGAAGAATTACTGCTAGGAGCCCAGTGGCAATCTCATTTGAATAGAGCTCATCAACCAGGGTAGAAAGCTCAGGGCTTCCGGGCAAGGGGCAGATATTAATTTCTCTCAGTAGAGTGAGCCACACAATCTCCACAGCAGCTATTTACCTGTGCCCCAAAGCAGCCATCCATATATAGAGCTGGGTGTGGCAGTGTATCAGTAAAGTTACTTACGGACACTGAATGTGACCCTCATGCCATTCTTTTAGTATATATCCAAATGTTATACTTTTGACTCTTTTTCAACCACTTAAAGATGTGAAAAGCCACGTTTACCTTGCAGGCCTTGCTTAGGCAGGTGGTAGGCAGGGTTTGGCTCATGGCTAGAGTAGATTACATGCTGTCAGAGGGGTTGAATTGGTGAGTTAGGATCTCTTTGTACAGATCTTTCAGTGCAAACGTTTAGGCAGTGTCCTCAGGTGGCCTGAAACAAAGTTTAAGTATCAAAAATATTTTCTACTAAAATGGGGCCATGGCAACCTTAGGATTATTTCATATTAATGCTATTACATGCACCGAGACTATCCTTTGTGCCATGCAAGCTCACTAACACGTGTTGCTTTCCAATAGTGATAAGACTCCTTCACCACACTCCACAGGGCATGTTATTTTTACCTGACCCTCTTAGTGGTCGATCTGAGCAATAGCGAGAGGCATCAGCCCCATTCCACAGAAGAAACTCAGAGCTGGAGTCATTCATTTAGGATGAGAGTTCCCACAAGGGGAACCCCACCTAGGTCTTTTACTTCCAAATGCTGTTTTTGTTTTCATTCCCCCAAGAAGGAGATGGAGCCCTCAGATGTCATTTACTAGTTACTTGCTGGAAGATGGAGCTTTTCTCCGTAGAGAAAGAGGGAAAAAGTAGGTCAAGGATGCTTAAGTAGAAATGGAATGAGACTTGATAGACTTGATAGACTTGATAGATAGCCTGTGACCATATAGTGGGGGAAGAGGTCCCCCTTGGTCATAGACCCAGGGAAGGGGAATAGGGTGAAAGTGGGAGGGAGGGAGGAATGGGTGGATACAAGTGAAGGGAAAACAACTGAGATGTAATGTGAATAGATTAATTAAATAATAAAAAAAAAGTAGAAATGGAGTTCTGTGTGGGTCTGGAAGCTGGGGGTGTGAGAAGCCAGAAGAAACAGATCAGAAGTTATTTTCATTGTTCATGAATGGTCCCAGGGAGTCCGCAAGTAGGCAGCGATGCCCGTGCAGTGTCCACACTCTCAGTTAAGTGCCCATTCTGGGGCCATCGGGACCATAGTTTGTGGTACTCAGAGGACTGTTTTATGAAAAAAGGCAGCAACTAAACATTACTTTTACATCAAACATTCTTGTACTCCTATTTTCCGTCTCTGACTTTTCTAAACCTGCTTTTGTTGACTTTTTCTCTTGACCTTCAAGAGTATAGATAAAGAGAGAGACTTGTATTTGTGTAAGCCAGGAGGAACAAGGGCTCCCCTTGGCCAGTCAACCACTGCGACATCAACAGGAACTTTTTCACGGACTGCAGGTGCCCCATAGCCTTCCTGGGCAGGCCCCGGCCATGCTGTGTTAACCCTTGGTTGATGCTAGATTATCAGAAGATAATTGAGAATTTCATATGTGGTCAGTGAATGAATGCCATTTAACCTAGGTGCCTTTTTCTAGGTATCTGACTCTCAAGGTGGGCGGCTGTGACCATGAGGGGGCTCTGAGGTACTGCTTTAGTAGCTCTTGCTTTAATGTCTCGTCTGTTGGCTTAGAACAACTGGCGATAGTAGGAGCCTGTGAGCTGCAGCTGCTCCTGTTCCATGACACTAGAGAGCGATTCCCCATGTAGCATGACCCTTCCTCATCCTCTCTCCTTATAGCCCACGTGTCTTCATGTTGAACGTTGTGTCTGTCTTGTTCCTGGCTGCAGCATCAGTTTGTTCTTCCCCTGCAGTGGGGTCCAGTCCAGGAAGTAGTGCTGAAGAAAGTCACCTTCCAAGGTTTGGCTAAATGGGAAGGTGGGAGCTTTGCCTGGCCACCCTGGGAGCAAGTGAAAGAGAGAAAACAGAGGATTTGTGAAGGAGAGAAGGACGCAGTGTGTATCTCGGTACTGGTGCTCCCTGCTAAGGGGACGCCAAGGCTGAAGGAGGGCCTTTGCTTTTCCAGGTTGAACTTGAGCACTCTGGTTCCCCTATGGCTCCAACGACAGCGCCTGGGACTTCGAACAGACGGCCCAAACTTCATGCTGGAGGACTCCACCTTCCAGATTTTTGGGGGATCCATACACTATTTCCGTGTGCCCAAGGAATACTGGAGGGACCGCCTGCTCAAAATGAAAGCCTGTGGCTTGAATACCCTTACCACGTAAGTGCTGTCTCCTCATCCTACTACCTAACTTGGGTACCAGATGGGGCCCCTGGTGTTTACAGGAAGAAAGCTATTAGAGAAAGTCAGCCTAAGCTACTTGCCAAGATTTGCAAGCTCTACAGGACTGCCTACAGATGAGGCAGGGGAGATGTAACCAAGTAGTGGTGGTGGGAGGGGGAAGACAGAGAGAGAGAGAGAGAGAGAGAGAGAGAGAGAGAGAGAGAGAGAGAGAGAAGAAGAAGAAGAAGAAGAAGAAGAAGAAGAAGAAGAAGGAGAAGGAGAAGGAGAAGGAGAAGGAGAAGGAGAAGGAGAAGGAGAAGGAGAAGGAGAAGGAGAAGGAGAAGGAGAAGGAGGAGAAGAAGAGAGAGAAAGGAGGAAGAGGAGGACAGAGAGGAAGAGGAGGAGAAAGAGGAGTGTTGAGCATAGATAAGGGAGATGATTTGTTTTATTCATTTTCTGTCTTGAATAAACCAACTTGCTTTTTCACAGTTCTGAAAGCTAACCAGTCATTGTCAAGGTGTCTCTAAGTCTGGTTTCTCCTGGAGCCTCCATGGCTTGTAGAGAGCTGTCATCTCCTCTGTATATTCAGATGACTTTTCCGTTGTAGTTGTGAACTGCTAGTGCCTCTTCCTTTTTGTTGTTGTTTTAAAGAAATACTACAATACCTTTTTTTTTTTTTTGAGAAAGTTTGATTGTGCAGCTCAGGGTAGCTTCAGATTCCCTGTCCTCCTCAAGTAGAGGCGTGAATGCTGGGGTTTCAAGTGTGCACCACTTTGTCTAGATTGACCAGTGACTCTTTACAAGCAGCGTCTACTTCCCAAATTTGTACCCTGGATGAGTATAGTCCTCTTCAAGGGCAGTGGCCTGTCAGCAGTTCAACACTTGGTTTCTGGAAAGATCTTTGGATGGTTGTGACCATCATCCCTGCATCTAGCCTGATGGCTGCTCCTTGGCAGACACAAGATGAATGTAGGCCATGCAAGTCAACTAAAAAGAAAAGGAGTCAGGAGCTGGGCATGGTGGCACTCGGCGTTAGTCTCAGCCCGCAGGAGGCAGAGGCAAGTGGATCTCTATGAGTTTGAGGCCTGCCTGGTCTACAAAGCAAGTCCAGGATAGCCAAAGCTACACAGGAAAACCCTGTCTCAAAAAATGAAACAACAACAAAAAAATAGGTCCAAGGGTCAGAGAAGGTGGCTCATCAGCTAAGAGTGACCCCAAGTTTGGTTCCCAGCATTCATGTCAGCCTCACAACCTGCTTGTAACTCCAGCTCCAGAGGCACCTTTGATCTCTGTGGGAACCTGTGCTCACATGCACACCCCCTTCCAACTCGTGACACACATGCACATAATGAACATTGATAAAAATAAAAACCAGGCTTGGTTAAGAATAATCTTCGTCTTTGACTTTGTTTTCAAAATTGCTATTGCAAATTTGCTGCTATTTCCATGAAATAAAAAGGGCTAACAGGTTGAAATGCTCCATTACAGGCAAAAAAAAAAAAAAAAAAAGATGCGATTATAAATCAAGGAGTGGACTATCCTGAGTGGTCTCTAAACTGGCTTTGCAGACAGTTATTAAAAGGACAATCACAACACTGTTACAACTTCTTAGAGGGCTCCTAAAGGTCTTAAGAATACTGCAATGTGTGCTCAGCTGGGGTCACAGAGCCTGACCTTTTACTCCACAAATCTCATATTTCATCTGAGTCTAGTTGACTTTCTGTCCTCCTAAGGAGATGTGCTAGTCTTCCTCGGGCTTGCCTCGAATTCTCTATGGTCCCCACATCTGGTCCTGACGTCTGAAGTTATTGAAAACTATTTCTTTAGCCATCATAATGGGTGTGAGAAGTAAAAACGCTCATGCGGACGAACAAGCTTACCTGTAATTATCTTTCTCTTACAGCTATGTGCCATGGAACCTCCATGAGCCAGAAAGAGGCAAATTCGACTTCTCTGGGAACCTGGATCTGGAGTATGTGGTCTTGCTGTTTCTTTACCGGGTCTGGGAGTGGAAGTTACTCTGGGGTTGATGAAGAGCGCTCAGGATGTCATGCCTTGACTCTGCTTTGAGAAACTGAGGCCTGGGTCTGGAGCCTTGTTAGATGGCTGGAAAGTCTTTGAACTGAGGGCCTGGATGCTCCCCAACTGTAACTTATTACTCAGGGAGCTCAGCAGACAGTCTCCAATCCCCGCCTTTCACTAGCGTCCAGAGGGCCAAGATCCTAGATTGCACCAAACTCTTGTGTTGGGGTTCATATACCTGGGATGGAATTGGGGGTTGCCTCTGGGTTAACAAGTCTATTGTTGGGTACAAAGTCCCTGGACCCTGTCTGACAGTTCTCAGTGGGCCTGTGTAGATGGTCCTGATGCAAGGAGTCATTGTATACCCAGCTCCCAGGCTTTTAGTCCCCTATATTGTGCAGGAGTCCCCTGCTGAGTTGAGCTTGGGCCAACCCCCCCCCCCCACTTACCCCAGGGTTGAAATAAGAAGGAGCAGGGAAGAGCAGGAAAGCTTTGGTACCTGAGGCGCCTGTGGCTCTGCCCATACCCAGCCTTTTTTCTGCATCCTCGGTGCTGACATTCTTCCCCTCCCTAGGGCCTTTCTCCAGCTGGCTGCGAAGATCGGGTTGTGGGTGATTCTGCGACCAGGGCCCTACATCTGTAGTGAGATTGACCTTGGTGGCCTGCCCAGGTGAGAGAGGGCAGTGAGGGTCTCCAGCATGGCTAGAGGCTTCTGGATGCCGGTTCATGAGGCTTACAGATGCTTAGTTTTGTTTCTAAGACAGTTTTCATTCTGTGTGGACTTTCCTTTTTGGAACAGGTGCCACTGACATGGGGCCGTTTGGCATGATGCTGCCTGTGGTCATTGCCCTTGTCGGGTACCCTTGGGTCCTCTGTGTCAGGTGGCAGCAGTATGAGGGTTATCAGTCTGGAGGCGTTTCATTCGTCTGGCCACACTGGGGAGGCACCCAGGCAGGTTGCATATCTGGCCTGGCCATTACTGCAGATGAGATAAATCAAACCCGCCCTGGCCCTGTCTGTTTCTTAAAGATTCTGCTGGCAGTTTATTAAAACCCCAAGTGCTGCTGTAAAGGAGTCGGTGTTGCGGTTCTGTCCTCAATTCCCCTCGGTCTGTTCTTCCTAAGTGCAGTTTCCACTAAGGTGGGTGTGCTGAGCATTACCATCTGGGAATGCTGTCTGGATGGGCATCGCCACATCTGTTCCTCCTCTTCAGCAAGATTGCCTTCATTTTCCAGCCCCTGCTCCCCACCCCCAGTTTTTTCCATCTTTACAGCTGTTATCATCTCTGTCCTCACAGCATCAATCACAGGTGGCTAGCCACAGGCTCTGCCCATCTGTGCTTTCCCCAGAAACTGTTAAGAAGGCTGAGCCTCTTGGTTCTGGAAGAGGCATGGGGAGCTCTCTCCTTGCAGCCCAAGTACTATGCTTAGGCCTTGTATGCTGTTTCCAGCATGGCCTGCCCTTCTGTGAGGGGCACAGCTTATCTCCTGTCTAGCAGCCAGTATGATCTGACACAGTGTCTCAGGCAGAGCTGTGAGTAGAGGCAAGCTGCTTGCCCCTCTCTGCAGATTAGACACCTGTGCCGCGGTCAGCAGTTTCCTTGGGCTCAGCTGGAGCTGGGCAGGGGAGGACAACAGGATTTAACAGTCTTAAATTAGAAACATTGGGGACTCTCACTCTCAGATTGGCCCTCCCTTGGCTTTGGAGGAAGGCACCTGCTATTCATGGGGGGGGGGGGGGGAGGAGGTACCTCGGAGGGTAGGGTATCAGTGCAGTGAGAAACTAGGCAGGGGAGACACACTTTTGAGCCTTTCATTATTGTCTGACATTCCCTGATATGTTTCTGTCCCTTTTCAGAGTTTCTGAGTTAGGGGAAGGGAGAGCTCAGAGCCTCTTGTGAGAAAATATTTTTTTCTTAGGACTTCATTTGAACAGGAATGCCTTTCCTTTAGCTTTGGCCCTGGCCACTGGTGTTGAGTTTCCTCTGTTGGAATCTGTGACCACAGCAGAAGAAGCGAAGGAAGACTTTGTCTTGCCCTCCCGCTGCTGCCGTAGTGGCAGACTGCAGGGCCCAGGCTCATGAGTCTCTCTGTTACCATCTCACAGCTCTGTCAGGATCATTCTCTGTGGCATCCTGGAAGGTGGACTCTGGGCTTCTCAAGTCCCAGTGATCTGTAATCCTTTTGACATTGCTTTTCCCCCTGCCTCGGGGTAGGGTCTTACCGCACAGGCCAGCCGACTGACTGTTCAGCTCAGTCTGATTTTCAGATGTGCTTCCCCCGCTTCAGCTGAGTGCTGGCATCCCAGGAGTGCTCTACCATGCCCGTTTTGGTCCGTTAGTGTAGGACTTCCTCTTTTCATTCCAGCGGACAGCTGAGAGCTCCTGTAGCTGTGAAATTGAACCTAAACTTCCTAAGGCATTCGGTGCGGAGGCTGGTACTGCGGTGTGCCTGCCCCTGGACTGTGTGCCGAGCTTCCTGACTTCCTAGCGAACTGGAGGTGGTGGGGGTGGTGATCAGCCCTGGCCTGGCCTGCTCTCCAGACTCATCCTTGAGCCGCGTGAAGCTCTCGGTTCTGCCTGCTCAGCAGCCTGCCCAATGCGAACCCATAGGCTCTGACACTAACGCTCCTTTTCTTCACGTCTGTCTTGAAGCTGGCTCCTCCAAGACCCTGACATGAAGCTGAGAACAACTTATCGTGGCTTCACTAAAGCAGTGGACCGTTACTTTGACCACCTGATGTCCAGGGTGGTGCCACTTCAGGTAAAAGAGAAAAGGCTTTTTTTTTTTTTTTTAAATCTCTGCCTGTCTTCTAAATAGTAGTCGATCCTTGGTAAGCTCACGCTGAGGCTCCTGCAGTTCTTCTCCACACGACGGTGACATTCTTTTTTTTTTTTTTAATATTGCAAAAATAAGTTTTACTTTAACAAAAACAATTTTAACACCATCCATTCAAAACCTTCCAGACACACAGCATTCTGAGGTCAGATTCTCTCTCATGTAGTTGTCCACTGTTGGGCGCTAAGGGTGCAGCACTAGGTCTGGCATCAGGTCACAGTCCAGCTGGACACTGTGGATATAGCTCAGATTTCTGGACTCAGTCTACAGGATTGTGGGACATTCTTTACCACCGTGAAACCTGGGTTAGAACACAAGTGGCTACAATGCTGTGTTTTCAAATAGTGTGCCTATTAGTGTGGTCTCAGCCAGTGCTGAAATGAAAAGTGGCCACTTTAGGCTGTGCAGCCAGAGCCAAAACTGGGTTTGGGTAGATAGATGTCTTGAATTGAAGCAGGCATCTGTCAGAGTCCCAATGACTCAGGCTACAGAGCACAGCATGCAAGGTAGGCCCAGGATAGGACTGGAGAGTTTTGTGTAAAAATAAAGCTCTAGTGGGTGCCTTTTTAATGTACTGCCCTATGCCACCAAAAAGTGCTGTATAATTCACAGCGACTGTTCAAAACAATATATTGAGATGAAACTTAGGGAGGAAGGACCTTAATATTTAATATAACAATCACAAGCAATAACAAATGGGAATGGGATTAATTAGCCACATTGCTATGTAAAACCACAAGGAATGATGTTGAGAAATTAGCATAGCAATAAAAACTAGTGCACTGACCAAAAAAAAATTTTTTTTTTGGTTAACAGTTTGGAACATTCATAGCAACATTAGTTAAAATAAAGAGCCAGATGAAACAGCTTATCAAGGTTGGCCTGAAAACCAGATAAGCAAGGAAAAACATTTATATAAATATATCTCAATATCACTTGTGCTACGTTTATATTTACAGGCTATTGCCTATTTATAGAAAAATCCTCATTGTAAACCAGATGTAACCGAGTGTCCCACCTTTTTATTTACTAAACCAGGCATTACTAAATATGAAATAAGCAGGAAGTGAGGAAGTTCTTAGTGTAGGTTTCTCCAGGGAGGATGGATTCCTCAGATGCTCTGGTATATACTATGCAGGGGGCAGCAGTGATGATTGTGCCGGGAACGCATTCTGATGCATGTGACTAGTGTCACCGAGTTTGTTCATGGGCACAGCACGATTGTTTCCCTTGCTTTTTTATTGGAACAAAATTTACGATTTGTATGTGGAATTTCTCATTTCATATCTTCATAATCTGATTTGTCATGGGTAATTGAAACCTGCAACACAAGCCACTGCTGTATAATGGCTTAAAAATGAAGCCAAGGGGGAAACTATCCTATGAGGGAAACAACAGCTAAGGGGAACTACAGCTTAGAACATCAGGAAAGCTGGAAAAGCCAATCAATCAACACCCCCACCCCATCCTGTTGCCTTTTCTGTTGTCTCTCTTCCACCAAGATGGGTCCCTATACTAGGTAAGCACTTTGTCTCTAAAGTACCTCTCTGGCCCATGGTATTTTTCATAAAGACACTAATCCATTCATGAAGGCTCTGTCCTCATGATCCAATCACTTTTCAGAGTCAGTCTCTGTCTCTCTGTGTCTCTGTCTCTCTCTCTCTTTCACCCTCTTTTTTGAGACAGAGTCTCTCTGTGTCGCAGAGCCCTGGCTGTCTTGGACTATCTTTGTAGGCCAGGCTGGCCTCAAACTCACAGAGATCCACTTGCCTCTGCCTCCTGGGTACTAGGGTTCAAGGTGTGCACTAGCACGCCTGGTGGTTCTGAATCACTGGAAGTGGGAAGTGATCCAGATCATCTACAGAACTGCCACCCAAAACTTCAGGGAGACCTGACATTCCCTAAGAGGGAAATGCAGGCCATGGGAGAAAGCAGGCATAGAGCAAGAAGAGGAATCTTATCAGCTACCAAAGATGAGAACAAGGAGGGATACAAGGAAGGCATCTTAACATAATTTACAGCAAGTTCATGGCCAACATTTTCCTAAGCAGAGAACAACTCAATGCTACTAAAACCAGGGAGAAGACAAGGAACTTGAACATACCACCTCAACGTAGCATTTGAAGTCTTAGCTAGAGCAACAAGAAAGACAGTTGAAGGAGATCAAGGGATACAAATAGGAAAGGAAGAAGTCAGAGTATTCATATTTGCAGACACTATGATTGTATATGTAAAAGACACTAAGAACTGCACCAGGAAACTTCTACAGCTGAAAAACACTTTCAGCAAAGTAGCTCGATTACAAGGTTAAGACAAAAATCAGCAACTTTCCTATATACAAATGGCAAACACACTGAAAAAGAAATCAGGGAAACAGTGCCTTTCACAATAGCCTTAAGACTTGTGCAATAAAAATTTTAAGACACTGGAGAAAATATCAGAAGATGGTGCTTATGGATTGGTAGGATTAACATAGTAAAAATGGCCATCTTACCAAAAGCGCTTTACAGATTTAGGATAATCTCCTCAAAATTCCAACACAATTCTTTACTGAAAAATAAAATCTTAAACTTCATATAGAAACACACACACACACACACACACACACACACACAAACCTGGGATAGCTAAAATATCCTGAATAATAAAAGAAATGTTGGAGGTATCACCATGCCAGGTTTCAAGTTGTATTATAGAGCTATCCTAATAAAAAACAGCATTAAATTGCCATAAGATAGACATATTGATCAATAGAATAGAATTGAAAACTCATACATAACTCTACACACCTATGGACACCTGCTTTTTGGCAAAGAAGAAAAAAAAATACACGCTTGGGAAAAGACAGCATCTTTAACAGTGGTGCTGATCAAATTGGATGGCTGCAGACAGAAGAATGAAAATAGACTCATATCTATCACTTTATACAAAACTCAACTCCAAATGGACCAGAGACCTCAATGTAAAACCTGATGCCCTGAATCTGATAGAAGACAATGTAGAGAATTCACTTGAACTCATTGGCATAGGAAAGGACTTTCTTGGTGGGACCCCTATGCTATGGGGTCCCACAAAACCAGCAATTATTAAATGGGACCTCATGAAGCCAAACAGGTTCTGTATGGCAAAGGACACCATCATTTGACCACAGTGGCAGCCTACCAAATGGGGAAAATGTCCATATAAATTATACATCTAATGGAGTGGCCGATGACCACACGCACAAGAGGTCTGATGCACATAGGACCTCAGAAACTTCTACAGCTGAGAAATACAAGCTCACGCCAGACAAAATCCCAGAATGAGGAGGGGAAGTGGGCACAGAATTCACCTCTAACCAAGAAGCTCTTTGCAATTGCTCGGAGAGAGAAAATCAGTTTTCTTCAATTGAGTGATACTGGGTATATCAACCACACTCCAGGGCAGGCACCATGCGTAGGAATAGTTGGACAACATAAAGTGGATTGTATATTTTTTCTTTTCTGTTTGTTTGTCTTGCTTTGGTATTTTTTTCTTTTTTTCTTTTTCTTTTTTTGTGGAGTGATAAAAAGAACATGGAATTGGGTGGGTAGGGAGGTAGGAAAGAGCTATGGGGAGTTAGGAGAGGGGAGAGAATATGATCAAAATATATTGAATGAAGAACACCTTAAAAGTCGATAAATATTAAAAAGTAATTTCAGTAGACAAAGCCATCATGCCAGTATCCCATTGCTTTGTAGTAAGTTGTGAAGTCAGAAGTGTGAGGTCTGTATTTATTACCTTTGTGCACTGTCTGGCTCTTAGGTCCGTTTGGAGTTCAGATGAATTTTAGAATATCTGTTTTTATTTCAGCAACAACTCTGGGTTGTGATAGGGACTGCGTGGCATCTGTAAATCACTGGACAGCACTGACTTAACAGCGGTGGCTCTTCCAACCCACGGACGCAGAGTCTCTTTCTTTATTGGTATCTTCTTTACTTTATTTAAGTATCAATTTGCAGTTTTTCACTTCCTTAGCTATATTTATTCTTATTTTATTCTCTTTGATGCTATTTGGAATTGCGCATTGGCTGTATATAGGAATAGAACTGACTTTATTTTTTATTGTTGATTTTGCGCCATGTAAGCTCTCTGAGTCGGTTCATAAACTGTAGCAGACTGTTGTGTGTCTATGCAGTTGATGGTTTTCTGCATTAAGTTCATGTGTGTACAAGAAGCAATGATTTAATGTTTAACATCTGTGCGAGCTTTCGTTCTCTTGACTAATGTTTAGCTAGGGCTGGAGCTGTGTTGAGCAGGATCAGTGAGTGAGTCTTTGTCTTGGGCTGAGGAAACGGTTCCAGCCTTTCACCGCTGAGTGTGGTGTTGCCGTGGGCTTCTCATATGTAGCTTGATTATGCCGACATAGTTTTCTAATGTTCTTAGTTTGTTTAATGTTTTTATTCTTCAAATCTACTGAATTATGTCAAGTGCTTTTTCTGTATAAAATGGAAATTGTGTGAATTTTTCATTAATTTTCAGATTATAATTTACATTGTTTTTTTGTATGTAGACTCACCCTTACACCCCAAACTTTAATCCAATTAAATCTTGGTGTGTAATCCCTTAGAATCAAAATTAGTTTGTAGTGTGTTTGCTTGTTTGTTTTTGGACAGGGTCTCACTTTGTACCCCTGGCTCACCTGGAACTTACTGTGTAGACCAGGTGGGCCTTAAACTCACAGAATCTGCTTATTGGCCCTTCGGGTGCTGGTGGCTAGGCTTTTGTTTGGTTGTTTATAGTGTTCTCTGGCTCAGTAGTGCTGCCCCACAGGATAACACAGGAAGTATTTCTAAAGTTCAGTTGGTGTTAATTCTTCTTTCAGTTAATAGAGACACTAAGTATAATCTTAATGCTAGGGAGACAGAAACAGGAAGATTGAGAGTTCAAGGACATCCTGGGCTACAGAGTAAGTTGAAGGTCAGTTTGGACTATAGCTAGGTCCTGGACAGCCTGTGTTATATAGTTAGAATTTGTTAAAAAAAAAAAAAAACTAAAAGAAAAGCAAAAATAAAATCCATCAGTGAAGCCCAAGGTTCTGGACTTTTCTTGATTACTGATCCAAACTCCTTTCCAGTACAGCTGTGTTTGCATCTTCCTTTTCTATATTTCTATAGAAGTATAGATTTACTATAGTTCTAGGAATTCATGGATTTCATAGGTTACTTAATTTGTGTAGTGTTCTTTAAATTTCTCTTTAAAAATACAATACTTGTATTTCATATTTATGTTGTTTAATTTTGATGCTATGCAGTTGCATTCCCTATTTCAGCTTCTTCTGTACCTCCCGTGTGGCCATACCCCATGCCCTATCCTGCTCTCAATTGCTTCTCCTCCCCTCTCTTTTTTATTTAAGTAATTTATTCAGATTACATTTCAATTGTTATCCCCTCACTTGTATCTTCCCGTTCCCCCTCCCTCCCTCTTTCAGCCTATTCCCCTCCCTTAGGTCTGTGACAGAAGGGGACCTCCTCCCCCACTGTAAGATCACAGCCTGTCAGGTCTCTTCCTGGTAGCCTACTTACTCTTCCTCTGAGTGTCACCTGGTCTCCCCACCAAGGGGAAGTGGTCAAATAGGGGGCACCAGAGTTCATGTCTGAGTCAGTCCCTGCTCTCCACACAACTGTGGAGAATGTGCTGTCCATTGGCTAGATCTGGATATGGGTTCTGGGTTTACTGAATGCATTGTCCTTGTTTGCTACAGCAGTTTGAGCGGAATCGCCTGGGTCCCGATCCACCAGCCTTAATGGTCTTCTTGTAGGTTTCTAGGACCCTCTGGATCCTTCTATTTCCCCATTCTCCCTTACTTCTCTCACCTGGAGTCCCAATAGGAAGTCCCAGTATCTAGCCCAATCTCTGGCTAAGTGAAGACTTTCAGGGGACATCTCTGTTGGGCTAGTGTCTAATTATAAGTGAGTATATACCGTATGTATCTTTCTGGGTCTGGGTTAACTCAGTCAGGATGATCATTTCTAGTTCCATCCATTTGCCTGCAAATGTCAGGTTTTCTTTGTTTCTATTGGCTGAGTAGTATTCCATTGTGTAAATGTACCACAGTTCCTTTATCCACTCTTCAACTGAAGGACATCTAGGTTGTTTCTAGGCTCAGGCTATTACAAATAAGGCTGCTATGAACATTGCTGAGCATATGTCCTTGTTGTGTGGTGGAGCATCTTCTGGGTATATTCCAAGGAGTGGAATAGCTGGGTCTTGAGGTATCCCTATTCCCAGTTTTCTGAGAAAGCACCAGATTGATTTCCAAAGTGGCTGTACAAGTTTGCACTCCCACCAGCAATGAAGGAGTGTTCCCCCTTTCTCCACATCCTCGCCAGCATAAGCTATCACTTGGGTTTGTGATCTTATCCATTCTGATGGGTATAAGATGGAATAACACAATTCAATGAATACTGCCCATATATGTACGGCCTTGGGGCCATCCAGTAGTGCATGGGCAGCCTGTACACCTGAAGAGAACCGACTCTTTCTTCTCCATTAGATAGCAACTGCCCAAACCTCTGGCTCTTACTATCTTCCTGCTTTCTGTTTTGGGATTTCTCTGAGCCATGGGGGGATGATGACAATTCTCACTTACGGCTGAGAATCCGATAGTCACTTACTTCCTGTGTGTTGACCACCACTGCCCATTGCAAAAAATATGCTTCTTTGTTGAGGGCTGAGAACTGTGGGTATAAAGCTAGGGATTTAGGAGGCAGCCAAACTCCTCTTTTATAACTGCTATAAAACTAGTAGTCACGGACCGTTTAGTTTCTGATTTTAGTTGAGTCTTCCATTTTTCTTGGTTTAGCTAAAGTTTTTTTTTTTTCTTCAGTTTATAGTTTAGTTGTTTTAAAAATCAGGTCTTCGGTCTGTAATTTATCTTTCTTTTTCTCATCTCTTAAAAAATTTATGGCTTACCTTCTGTTACTTCATTCCTTCTGAGACCTTTGTTTCTCCTTTTCTATTTTTTTTTTTTAGTGACTCGATTAAACTTGTTTTTAGGCAATTCCATGCGTGTATGTAGCATGTTGTCTTTGCTCTCATACCTCGCTGTCTCTTGTCTCACACCCACACCTCCTCTGTCCTCCCGGCCCCTTTCCTACACTTAGGCCTTTTCACTTTGTCCTGTTTTGTTATACACTGAATTTAACCAGGATTGTCTGTGCAACCCTGTGTTTGGGACTGTGCATAGCAACCTGGCGATCAACTGAAAACAATGATTGTCTCTCTCTAGAATCTGTCAGTTGCTTATAGTTAGGCAGGGAGGGGTAGCCCCTGAGATCCCTTCTTTACCAATGATTGCCTGTGACGGCCAATCTTGGGCACCTCCAGTGTAGGCCACTGTAACTGTTACAGGATTAGCTTTGCAATGGTTGTCCCACTCCCTAAAGATAGCACTTCAAAGTCTTTCTCCCTGTCTCCCTGTCTCCCTGTCTTCTGGCTCTTCTAAGCTTTCTGCCCTCTCCTCTATGATATGCGCCTCACCCCCCCCCTACATCCCAACCCCCCAAACCCTCCACCCCCAACCCCCACCCTTAGA
Organism: Acomys minous; assembly: GCF_964271855.1. Taxonomy (NCBI): domain Eukaryota; kingdom Metazoa; phylum Chordata; class Mammalia; order Rodentia; family Muridae; genus Acomys; species Acomys minous. Next base: position 88,811,127 of record NC_140494.1, on the reverse strand, counting down.
GGAAGTGCTGTAATGTCCCATCGAGGGCTGAGCACTCACTTACCCTAAGCACCTTGGGCAGCCAGAAGCCTCTGTCTTCACTTTTGTCATGCCCCATGCTGGAAGTATACAATGGAATGTTCCCTAATTTCTTAAGACATGAAATTAGATGGTTAATTTGAGATGTTTCATCTTTTAAATGTGCACAGCTGTAAATTTCCTGTATTTAATCAGTATTTTTTTTGCTTTGAGCTTTCATTTTCATTTATCTGAAGTGTTTTGCTATTATCCATGGTGATTTCTTCATTATCCAGTTTTCTTTGACTGTTAATTTCTATTTCATTCTATTGTAATTATAATAAATACTTTGTTTGACTTCAGTATTTTAAAATTAATTAAAACTTGCCTTGTGGTCTAACATATGGTCTGTTCTGGAAAATGATTTATCTTGCCCAAGAGAAAAATATGTCCTAAGCTATTTCGGGTACAGAGTTGGTTGGTTGTTTATATTACGTTTGCCATTTCTGGGGAACACTACTTTATATAGCCTTAGGTTACTGTCTAACAGCCTTCATTTCAACTTGAGGAACGAACTGCACACTAAGTGCGATGGAATCAACTCCTTCATCTTTCCTTTGTCTTCATTTATTTTCCGAAAATTCTTTCTTTTTTTTTAGATAGAGAATTCCCAGTTAACAACTTTTTTTCTTTCAATGTATTGAATGTACACTGTCTTTTGACCTGCAGATTTTTGCTGGATTCTACCTCATAGTTTCACTGACAGCTTTTTGTAAAATGATATGTCACCTCCCCCTTTCCCCTCTCTCTCTCTCATTTTCAACCATTTGCTTTGGTAAAACACTACTATGTGGCTCTCTGGAATAGTCTAGTAGGAATTTTTGAAGTTTTGCAACATATATATGTATGTATGTGTATGTATACACACACACACACACACACACACACACACACACACCCCTCCATGGCTTTCCCCAAATTTGAGGGATTTTCAACCATTCTTTCCTTTTTACACCTTTCCCTTTCCTTTTCATTTCTCTTCTCCCCCCCTGCCCTTCCCTCCTTCTCTCTCTCCCTCCCTCGCTTGTTTCTTTGCCTTCCCTCTTCTGGCCTTCCCTTCCTCCTTCCTTCCTTTTTTTTTTTTTTTGGCTTTTGAGGTTTGACGAGGTTTTGCTCTGTACGCAGTCCAAACTAACCTCAATTCACTCAGGCTGGTCTTGAACTCATGGTTCTCCACCTCAGCCTCCCAAAGTGCTGGGATTACAGGGACCTGCCACCACGACTAGTCAGCCACTATTTCTTCAAATACCCTTTCTATATATTTCCTTTTTTAATTTAAATGTTCATTTTTGAGAATTTTATACCTAATTATTACATTTATATGATTTCTATTCCCTCCCCCTCCAACTCCTTCCATGTTTCTCCTACCAGAATTATTGGCCATATATATATATGTGCATATATACATATATATACACACATACATATAAACACACACATGTATGCATATATATACATATATACACACACACACATATATATATATACATATACATATATAAGCACACACACACATATATTCACTCTTCTTCTCTCAATAGCCATTAATTGCTTGTAGCTCTTTATCTACAGATCGGGCATCTTCTCCTCCTCCCTTCTTTCCTCCTTTCCTCTGCCTACTCCTCCATTTCAAAGAATAAACACATTGGTCTGATTAATTGTGTGACCTAAGTTCATTAGACCCTATTCGCATTTTTCATTCATTTTTCTTTTTTTTTTCCCTTAAGGTAGATAACTTCAAATGATCATTTTCAACTTTTGCTGTCCACTTTGTCTAGTAAATCTGCAGGTGTGTGTGTGTGTGTGTGTGTGTGTGTGTGTGTGTGTGTGTGCATGTACATGGTTGCTCTTTTTAGATTTTTCTGAAGATGTTTTTATTTATGTATCTTTTATAGTTTCATATATGAAATACATGTTGCGCATACATGTATATATGTGCTCTTTGACCAAAGCCCTCCTAAAACTCTCTCATCCCCTTCTTTTTTCCATCAAATCAAACCCCATCCTTTCCCCCTCCATTTTGGTTTATAGTTCTGAGGGCCCAACCCAGAGCCTGGCACATGCTGGGAAACCTAGCATCTTCCACTGGATTATGTTCCCAACTCCCATGTTTCCTTATTTGTATGTGTGCCTCATGGCTTTTGGTTGAGCAATAGGCATTAAAACACAGTCATCTTTCCCTGTTTCTGCAGATGGTCAGGGAAGACCTTTACTGATCCATAGGGTTTTGAAGTTGGGAAATGAGCCCAGGACGAAGCTATATAATCCCTTATACTTCCTGGAAATATATCCTACCCATGCCTCCCATCTTAACCCCAAGCCCCGATTTCCTTTACAAGTCACCATGACCAAAGCGTCTTCTTCCAGTTTCTTCTTAGATGTTTGTCATATTCTTTGGCCCATAATTCTATTGCTCCAGTCAATCACACATTTGTAGTCTTCTTCAGGGTTGGCGTTGTGCTGCATCTACCACTGCCTTCTTCAGCTTCTAGCCTGGGTCCACACTGGGCTGATACTTCCTGTCTGAGTCCCACGCCATCTAGGATAGAAGGCATTCTACTAGGCGGTCTACAGACAGACCAGATGTTGTAAATGAGTTTCATTTTATCCTTCCATGCTGGGGGTGGTGGTGAAATTTGAGATGCTGCCTCTTAGGCATTCCATAGAAGAGCTGAGGCCAAGGTTGAGTACGGACGTGACTGGTTTTCTCTCTATCACATGCAGTGGTTTCTTGATTGGTTGTTAGGTCCTAGGCTGCTTTCCAGAACTGCTCTAGTCAGTCTCTGGTTGTTTGATGTTACCATGGGAGCACATGGGCTGATGTTCCTCACTTCAGTGTCTGATGACGTCACTCTCAGTCACACCCAAAGCCTACAGAGACTCTTGTTCTCTGTGTACTGCGTACTAGTAAATTGTGATGGGTGTTCACTTAGCACTACTCATGTAGCTTCTGCTTTTCTCTTTCCTCAGTATAAGCATGGGGGACCCATCATTGCTTTTCAAGTGGAGAATGAATATGGTTCCTATAACAAAGACAGGGCGTACATGCCTTACATCAAGAAGGTAAGATCGTCTAGTTAATTTCTTCACAGTCCTTCCTCTGAAGCATGTGACAGGCTGTGACACATTGCTCTAATACATTTCTCTAATTAATACACCATGCCTCCCAATACCATTTATTAATTAGCGAAATTTTCTCCATGGTTCATTTCAGCAGAGTTGTTCTTTTTTTTTTTTTTTTTTTTTTTTTTTTACCATTTATTGATTGAGTTTAGCGTGCTAGATATAGTGAACATATAATGTCACGGGGCCTAAGAGTAAAGGGATTGCCTTAATGAAGTGGAGCCGATGAAAGCTTTGTGGGTGGTCTGCCTCACCCTAGCATAAAGCCAGATTGGTGGTTGTACATAGATTTTATTGAGGAAATATAACAAAACAAAACCCAAAAATAAAACAAAACAGAACAAAAAACCCCTCTGGCCAGCTACATATTGCACTCATTACAGTGATCTTGGTGTGAGACGACGGTGGGTTGTAGAGTGAGGGGGCTGTTGAGAGCTGCTGGTTCACATGGCACGACAGAGAGGGACAAGCAAAGAGGCCCGGCATCCAGAGCCGGTTTCTTCCACTTCAGAGTTGAGACTTTGAGCAAATGCCTCAGTTTTCCTACGGCTCCTTTGTTCTCTTCTACAAAGCGGGGTAAAAGGAGTGGCTGCCTCTTTTGTATTCTGTGACATCAGGTGGCCTGGTACTGCTGTAGGTATATAGTAAGTCATCAACAAACGACTTGGATAGAGTCATTGGCATTTGTTTCAGTGAACTGTGGAGAGCTGGCTGTGGTGTGAGCTGAGGATGTAGGAAACGGACTCTCTGGATTAGCCTGACTAAAGGTCAATATCTTTGGCTCAGATGGTCTGGGCAGCTTATCTATTCTCGTCACCCTCAGCTTAAGTTTTCCCATGTAGGAATGACTTTTGTCCTCACAGACTGGAGAGTGAAGCCCAAGTGCTCCAATTTAGTTTCTTTCTTCTTGTCCCCTTCTTATGACTGGAGGAGAGCTATCAGTAGGGTACCAGCTATTGAGGAAGGGTGGCACTCCTCAAGCTGGAAAAGGGAAGGTCAGTCCTTGTCCGCATCCTGGACAGAGCACGCATCTAACTTCCTTGTCTTGGGTTACCTAGAAAAGGCCTGTGCTGGGCACAGACTCCAGAGCTTCTCTTGCTGCAGTCCTCACGAGACTCCCTTGAGCATCGGGACATCTCCGGCACTTGTTTATCAGTGATGCAGCTGCAGAGGAGGACCCTGAGGAGCATCAGGAGTAGAGAGTAGCTCCTTAGGGGACTGTGTCTACACAGCCATACTTCCGTGGTGCCCAGAGCTCAGCGTGCCAGCAGAGTTTGGGAGGATCCTTTCCTATGCAGTTTCTCCTGGGGGGGGGTATTGGAGAGATGTGCATCCTATGGCATCGAATGACCTTGGCATGACCTCCTCAGCTTTCTGAACCCTACTCTTATCACGTGCAAAGTGGATACCAAATATCCTTTCCTAAGGCTTCTGTGAGGGGGTGTGAGCTCTGTGCTTGGCAGGTGGCTGGAACTTAGGAAATAGTGATTGGCCTTTAAAGGGCAATGTAAAAAATTAATGCCTCTTAAATTTAAGGGGAGAGAAAGTTAAGTGTTCTGTAGTTGAAGAAACTAAGGTCCAGGATCTCACCAATATTCCTCATGGATTCAATGCTCTATCTCTTGTCATCCCTAAGAGTTGGGATGTGAAGGAGCCAGTCAAGGTGCTTAGCATCTTGGCCAATGTCCTGATGTTAGCAGTTATTCTGAGTGGCAGCAATTCCATTGCTCCTCAAGCAGTGGGTTTTATTTATGTCCACCAAGGATTTCTTTCAGCCCTTCTGGGCATGGCCAGTATTCCATGGGCATGGCACTGAGGGATGGCTGGGCCGTCATTGCCCCTGACACTGATGAAGTTCACACTGGCTCTGAGAGGCAGGCTGCTTGTCCATGGTGTGGACAAAGGGGAAGGCATAGTGTCCCACTGTCAACCCTGCCTTCTCACTAGAGCTCTGCAGGCAGTCGCCATGTGTTAGCATGACATCTAGCCCCCATGAGCCAGCCTCTGAGTAAGCTTCTGTGTATCTTCAAGCTGAGGAGACCTACAGAAGCAACCAAGGCCTGTCAGACTCAGCAGCCATGTCCCCTGCCACACTTGGAAACCAAGCACTTACTGGAACTTTGTTGAATATTGTCGACATAAATAACACACAGAGAAACGCTTTGCCTACACTTTTCTCTCGTGCTCTGTAGACAACCTGAGCTTCGGCAGTGACCTTGCAGGATCTCTGAGCAATATGAACAGCCTTTAATTTCCCTTTATCCCCCAAACAGGCCTTGGAAGACCGTGGCATCATAGAGATGCTCATGACCTCAGACAACAAAGATGGCCTGCAAAATGGAGTGGTCGAAGGAGGTACCTGAAGGAGGCTGCCTGCCTCGCCCTTCGGCACAGTTCCCTGGGCATGGTCTGAGATATGAGCAGGAGTTCCTCTGGTGCCCGCGGTGCATAGCACGGGCTTGGCACTCTGGGCTGCACGGGTGATAGGGTTCACAGTACCTCACATGGCCCATTTCTCTTCTTTTCAGCAAATACCTCCCAAACACCCTAGTACCCGGCCAGCTGTGTCTGGTCCTTGCTCTTGCTAAGCACATAGAGAGCACTCACGCTGCTGCAGGTGGCTGCCCCATCAGCAGGCTCCATTTCTTCTCAAGTACACCAGACCTTGCAGTTATTCTCAGCCCACTTCTGCCCAATATGGCAGCCATTGGCACATCCTTTTGTCTTTACTTTTCTCTTCAAAATATATCCGGAATGCAAATGTGGCCCACCGTCTCAGCTCTTGCCACCCTTCGCACCTGCAATGTCACAGCACCGTTTTCACCAACTCCTCTTACTTCACCAATCCCTCCACAACCTTTTCTCAGCACAGCAATTGGGGCCCACCTTTTAGAACATAACCAGGCAGTCAGGCCTGAGGCACACGCCTGTAATTCCAGCACGAGGGACACTGAGACAGGAGGGTCATGAGTTTGAGGCCAGCCTGGTCTACATAGTTGCAGGCTAGCCAAGACCACATAGCAAGACCCTGTCTTTAACAGCTCAGCAAACAGTCCAGATCATCCTGCTCTGCTGCTTGGGCGCCACGTGCTCCACAGAGAAAAGAGAAGCACACGCTTTGAGAATGGTCATGTGGGCTCCTCACAGAGCAACCCCTGGGTGCTCCTCCTCAGTTTTCCCTTCCATAGCTCCCATCCATTGCCTGCTCTCACAGCCCCACACATAGCCCTGAACACACTCTGGCAGCATGCCTCAGTCTCCACACACATGGCCCTGAACACACCCTGGCAGCATGCCTCAGTCTCCACACACATGGCCCTGAACACACCCTGGCAGCATGCCTCAGTCTCCACACACATGGCCCTGAACACACCTTGGCAGCATGCCTCAGTCTCCACACACATGACCCTGAACACACCCTGGCAGCATGCCTCAGTCTCCACACACATGACTGACTGAGTTCACCTCCAGGTGTCTCTCCTTTCCCACTCTGTTCTACCCTCCTGGCTCCTTTTCTGCTCCTCAAGAACACAGAGTACCTCAGATTCAGTGACTCTGCACGCCTTTAGGGAGTCTGCATGGCTTGCCTCCCAGGTCGTCTTTGCAGCGAGGCTTTCTCTCAGCATCCTGTTGGACCATGTACCCTTCCCAAGGCTCAGCCTACTCTCCTGGCTCCATCTTCCCTTTTAGCCTTTGGGATAGCTAGTGTAACTTAGTCCTCGATCTCACAGCAGCAGTGAGCTCTGTGGGCCTTCTGCGGTATCATATGACCTGTGATTAAACATGTGCGCATGCTCTGTGTATGCATAGGGAAGTGGAAGAGCCCTCCTGTCAGTTACAGTGGTGCTTTCTGTGGGCCATGCTTCTCTGACATAGCACCTCCTTGTGTCTGTTTTGTTGTTTATATTGCCCTCTGTAGGCTGACCTGTTTGTAGATGGGGACTTTTGTCTTAATAGCCCTCTCAGAGCAGCTGGCTTAGTTGCTTCTGGGAATGAACTCTGGGTGGATGGAGAGGAAAGGGCTCTTTATCTACAGCAAGCAAGCAGAGTGAATGTAGCATAGATCAGTAGTGATTCCTGTTACTTCCACGAGGTGGCAGCGTCTACTCATGTTTGCTACCAAGGTCCAGGTGAAGGGGCAATGGGCAGGAGACAGGTCTAAAAGGCCTTAGAAGATTCCCTATCCATTCCTACCCACCTTCCCCTTCAGGCTCCAACCCGTGGGCTCCCGAGGCCACTATTGGCCTGAATGATGGTTTTTAATTTAAACAGTTAAAGCATTCATTCACGTGGCCTATCGGTAAAATACTAAAATACATATCAAGAAATCTACCGTCCTCCTCGTCCAGTTCCCCAGACATAGCCATCTGGAACCGTAACCTTTTATTCCAGCTTTCACCTTCCTGTTTCTACTGGACTCTGTATCTATTGCTTTAGGATGCTGAGGCCGTCCTCCTGTTTTAGTGGATGGCTGGGGTTCCCCTGGTCTCCTGCCTCCTCTTTCCTGCTGGTGCAATTCAGTGTGATTGTGCATTTGGCAGCAGGTCCACGGGTGGGGTGTGAGTCAGGTGGCCAGTCAGAGTGCTCAGTTCTCACCCTCAGTGGACTCACCATCCCATTTGCTTTTCTTGTCATCTTGGATCCTTCTCTCTGCTCCCCATCCCTGCCTTCTCTTTTCATGCTGTGTAGTTCAGACTGTTCTCAAACTCATGATGCTTCTGCCCTGCTGAGTGGTGAGCTGACTGGACTACAAGCATGTGCCACACATGGAGCCCATCCTCACGTCTGTCCCCAGCCTTGTCCCTCCATCTTTCTCTTAGCCAATGTCTTAATGGAGGTCTCAGTGGAGGTCTCCCAAGTGCCAGTCCTAATGCCTCCTTTGTTTTTAAGCATTTTATTTGTTCTGCTTGCCATAACTTCTTGTTTATATTCTTTGTGGGGAGGGGAAGCTGTGAAGATGGGTACAGGAGGTGAGCAGCAGTCCTTCTGTGGGGAAGCGGGGCCATGGAGACTGGTCACACTAGGCAGTCAGTGTCTAGAGAGACCGTTTTCAAACACCTATAGAGGAGCTGCTCGCTTCTTGCGCAGGTATTTGAGGAACAGATGTGAGGATGGTGCAGGAAACCCCTTGCTCAGGAACCCTTCAGTCTTCCCTTCTTTCCACCTCCATGTTCCCAGGGAATTGTTTTCTAAGAGCATGTGAGCCCCACTGAGGGGATGGACTCAAGTGCAAAGGAGGCTTGACAGCAAGGCGGAAGGATGTGTGCAGAGGGAGGCGGGGCCCCTTCCTGGCACTCACAGTGAAGGAAGGAAGGACTTGTGGGATCTGGTAGAAAGAAACAAATCTGCCACCTGGCCTGGGCCCCTGCTGTGCCCCCCTGTGTTTTTTCACTTTCCCAGCATTCCCTTGGCACCTTGCTTCTGCTCACATCCCTTCTGCATTCTTCCTCATCTCTTTCTTGAATTTGATGTAGTGTTAGGATTACAAGATGACGTAGCTGCGTATGTATGGTCAGCTAGCTCCGAGCATTGGTTGACTCAGAGATTTAATGGTTACTTTCAAGCAGGCTTCCTGAAAGGAATGGCTAACCCACTCAGAGGAAGGATAAGCAGGCTACCAGGATGAGACGTGATAGGCTGTGAACATATGGTGGGGGAGGAGGTCCCCTTCTGCCACAGACCTAGGGGAGGGGAATAGGGTGAAAGAGGGAGGGAGGGAGGAATAGGAGGAGACAAGTAAGGGGATAACAATTGAGATGTAATCTGAATAAATTAATTAAAAATAAGAATGGAAAAAAGAAAGGGGAGGTTCTAGGTACAGGGTCTTCCCGGGTGGGTTGCTGGAGGACAGTGACATTGCAGGATGGTGGCTTGGGGTGGGTAGGGGCCTGAGTCCGCAGCCCTACTCTACTGCTCACAGATTGTGGACCATGAGGGAAGTTTTTGTACCCTCCCAGCCTCAGCTTTCTTTAGGGTTACCATGGCCAGAGATTCTAGACAGTGGCTGGGGCTGGCCATCCTGTCTTAGTTACTCCTAAGCTCATTGGTCTGAAAGTGACCCTTCAAGTGGACAGTAACAGGCAAGGGTCCCTCGAGTCAAGTTCTGCAGCTGGCTGTGGCTCTGGCAGAGTCATAGCCGCTAACTAGCAGTAACATTATTCTTGAGCATGCATTTTGCTTATGGAAAACTGTATACAATACTGATTAAACTTTTAAAATAAACACAGCATGGAATAGAGTAGCCAGTGAGTCCTTGTCAAGAAATGAGGCATGAGTTCACTAAGATCATTGCCCTTGGAGACAAAGACATTTGCCATTGCATTTGGGGTACTGTGTAGAGCTCTGGTGTATTGAATGGTAGTTTCTAGGAATAACAATATAGGCAGGTCTTTTGGCATCACAAGCACAGATGTATAATGGGAGGCGGGAAGCAGTGTCTGCACTAACTTTTTTAGCAGGTGATTCAGAGAGCCTTTGTGCCTTCAAGACTGTGCTTTGTTTCCTTCTCCGCTGTCGTCCCAGTGCTGGCCACCATCAACTTACAGTCACAAGAGGAGCTGAAGACACTAAACAGTATTCTCTTATCTATTCAGGTAGGTCCGGCCCAAGGGACAGTGTGGATCTTCTAGCTTGAGGGCAGGGATTCCAGAGTTCTGTGATGGGGTAGAAGGGCTCTTAGCTCTCCCAGCCTCTTGCCTCATGGCCAGGAGGGAAGCAGCTTAGAAATCCTGCTCTAGAGTTTTGGTGTGTAAACTGGCACCATCCAAGTGTGCCATGGTCTCATGAGAAGGGCACCTTTTGAAGATTTTGGCTTTTATGGACGCCACAAGCCCCAGAATTGCTTTGAGAGCTTGAGAGAGAACAGGCACCTCTCCATCCTGCACTATAGAAGGCATCCAACCTTAACCTTTATGGCTTTATTGGCACTGGAAATGTTCCTGTTAACCACAAGACAGAAGGCCTGGCTTATTCCAGGTCAGGAAAAGAGAGCAATCTCTGGGTATATTTCAGCTTCCTTTAGACTGATGCTCACACACAGCCCTACTCTAGCTGATGTCTCTAGTTTGTGTGTCTCTCCTAAAATAGACAGATGTGATTGAGGCCGAGCTATATCCCATGTGTAGAACAGGTAGTTTGTCTTAGCCTGGCTTAATGGAAGGTGTGAATGCCCCAGGTTGTCCCCACCAATTGCATATCTGCCACGGCCCTCAGCCTAAAGGGAAACTGAAAGAGTGTATCCACAATGGATAGATGCCTATGGGGATACTGGGCCTATAGGGTGGCCATACTTGTGGTCCACTGAGTAGATTGTTCCAGCTGTTGGCCTTTCAAAGTAGGGATGGTCCCCACAGGTACACTCATGAAGCCATCATGACAGGCAGTACCCCGTAAGGCGAGTATGTATGTATTGTGTGGCAACTCCTGCAGTGTAGGTGGGGGCCAGAGTGGGTAGGAAGGCTCCTGGGTGGAGAGCAGGCCTGGTCTCGGGTAGAATTCTCGGAGGGAAGGGCTTACACATGTCCATGTGTGGGCTCAGGTGGAGCCCCTTCTTCTCATCTTCTTTCTGCTAGCATGTCTTAGGTTTCTTCTCTGTCTGTAGCGGTACATGGCCTGCCTTACCTCATGCTGATCACTGGGCTTCTGCCCCTGTGGAGTCTGTTATCTACTCGGGAAGGGATAGAGTCTCAAAGTGGCTTAAGCAGAGTTGCAGTTGAGTGCTGCCAAGGGATACTGCCACAGGTAGATCCTGGGAGCTGCTTAAGACCTACTTGGTCACTCTGTTGTGGGGACTTTGGAGCCACTGTTTGGCTCTGCTTTGTTTCTGTTTTTCCTTTAGTTGACCAGGTGTAATGAGAACCTGGATTTGAATAGAGTAAGATTTGAAAAGCACCTCACAGCACTGGTGATGGACGGAGGGTCTGATGTTGACCCATAGACAACTTGCATGCTAGTGCTGTTGGGCTGGCTGGCCTACCAGCAGAATGGCGCTCTGGAGTACTCTCTCGTATGGCCTATAGCGTCTGCCCTTCCTTAAAGAAGGGGTTTTGTCTAAAGGGCTTCATTGATTGGCCACTATAGACCCCAGCACTGGTTAATTTTGGGGTTACCCAATAGTCCTTAAATATGTGCTCAGTGAGGAAGGTAACTCATTAGAACTATATAGATTCTGGAGTATTTCTGCATATATGAATTTGTATGCATCATTTCATCTAGTTCTCCTAGTGAGCCTGCATGCTAACTACTGTTCCTGCTATCTGTGGTCAAGGAGATAGACAGAAAAGGGATGAAGTACTCAGAAGATGGTCAGTTTGGCTGCACCACATTCGGGAGGAAGACAACTTGGTCCAGGGTGGACATTCACCCTCTCCCCGAACCGCAGACCCCTTATATAAATAAGCCCACTGTTGGCCCTGGAGATTTGGGGATTTAGTAATTAGACTCTGCCTCTCCCTTTGGGTGACTGAATGTGTGTATAGTATGCTGTATTTTGGAATGTGGATGGTTTATAAAGAATAACAAAGCCACCAGCTTGCTAATAAGAAAATCTTGTGGCTATGTTGGGCTTTTATCTAGGGGCAATTGCTACCTTCTATGCCATGAACCATTAACTATGCCCATCTCTCTGGAATATGTTCTGTTGACTTTTATGCAGTTTGGAATGTCAGGCCAGCCCTGAGAGAGGATACTTAATCAGCTGTCACTGAACAAATGAGAAAGCTTCCTGGCTCAGAGCCTATAATCTTAGCAGATGAGTCTTTTACACATGCCCAGGTGTTTACAGCTTTTGCAAACATGGTGGAGCCAAGCACAGTCCCAGAATGATCTCCGTAGGCTTAGAGAGAGCAGATGTCACCTCAGTATTCGGAAGTAATAATTAAGACTAGCCAAGGTATGACTCCAGAGTGCAGCTGTAGAGCTTGCACCATGGGTAGCTGCTTTGCCAGGATCTGACTCTCTGGCATAGTTTTGTGAACTGCTGTTTAAGTCAGAACTTAAAAGAAAACCCGCTTTGAAGCCTGGTGACTCCCAGATACAGGGAAGCGCTAACTGGCGTGTCTGCATCCATGGTGTGGCTCTCAGATGTGCTCATCCAGGATAGGACATTCTTCTTTCTTCCCTGGTTGGCAAAGGTTGTCTTGAGCCACAGTGCAACCCAACCTGTAGGAAAGGCCATCCAAGTCATGTGATAGATTCTGATGAAAGCTTAGTTTGAGCAGATGCTTGTGTGTCCTTGCTAATATCGGTTATATGCAACATCGAAAGCCCATTAAACACCAACTCTGGGCACCTCTTCCATGTCATACCAGCTGGTGATGAGGCCATAAGGGATGGGTGAATGATCTTTTTCTATGATGTGCACCTACAAGCCTCTCAGGCAAGAAGTAGATGGCCATGTAGGACAAAGGAACGTGCCCCTCTTTCCCTTTTGATCAGCCTGCCTGCCTAATTCTAATTTTGTGGTACCCAGGGGATTCAACCCAAGATGGTGATGGAGTACTGGACAGGGTGGTTTGACTCATGGGGTGGCTCCCACAATATCTTGGATTCCTCTGGTAAGTACTTTACTTTGTCTAAGTCTAATACATATGTTGACCCTGGGTAAGAGTCTGTCTTGTATTCCCTGACATTGTGTATGGAGTTGTAGGATGCTAGGCTTCTAGGATCATTTGAATTCATTCTCAGCTCTTGGTATTTCAGAAACTTGACATGAAATAACAATAGGGCCTTCACCATTGCTTTTCTGTGATTTTTGTAATTGGGAAGGTAACACATGCTTATTATAAATATCTAGGAAATGCCGTGAAATTTAAAGAAGAAATAAAAGTCCCTGAGTCCAGATCAAACATTGTGTTGTGTTGAACAGTACAGGAAGTTCTTAGTGTATCTCCATCTGTGTAATACAATTAGAGCTAGAGACAGATTGATCACACACACACACACACACACCCACACACACCATCCTATACTAGTGAACATAGGAATGCTTGGTGTAATCAGACATCACTGTCTTAAATAATTTGAAGAGCTCCATTGTATTGATGACTAAACCATCGTTTAGTGACCCAGTTCCTTACTGATTACTTACAGTTGACTTTTGTTAATTGAATACCACTTAAGCAAGCATCCTTGAAGTTTTGTACACTTGGCATATATTTCATTATGATAAAGAATAAATTGGTCCATCAATACAGTTTTATTATATGTATTTACCACTGTTCCTCAGAAAAGACTATAGCAGCCTACTGGCCATTATGAAATGAGAATATTCATTACCTGTAGACTCATCAGCACTGAGTATTCAAATAATTTTTAAATTTGCCAGTTCTCTAAGACAGTAGTAAGTTCATATTTATTGGATATGTCACACAAATACATATTAACTGATCTTTTATTTTGTTGTCTGATACTCTCCTTGAATATCATTGGTCTGTTTCCTAGTTAAGAGAAAAATTAGGGACATGGGCAGGACTATTGTGTAATGGGATCCAAGCTTTTTGCATTTCCTAGGGACAGACTAGCCACTAGGAAACATGCTGTCTGGTGGGATGCAAACAGCCTACTGGCTACAGGTTGTCCAGGGAAAGCTGAATGACCTGGTGATGAAGTGACCTTGTGGGGATTGGGATGTGAAGGAACAAGAGGCCTCTTTGGGGCTTTCCTTGAGCTCTGACTAACGTTAAACATCCTTCCTCCGTGCTCTCTTTGAAGAGGTCTTCAAAACAGTGTCTGCCATCATCAAATCTGGTTCCTCTATCAACTTGTACATGTTCCACGGAGGCACCAATTTTGGCTTCATCAGTGGAGCCATGCATTTTAATGACTACAAGGCTGATGTCACCAGCTATGGCAAGTATCCTCAACGGCTCTCCCTGTTGCTCTCCAGTGTTTGTGGGGCTGGCGCTTTTGATGGAGAACCCTTTAGAGACAATTTCTGGGTCCTGTCATGCCTTTGGCTGTGAAATGTCCAGGGAAGATGAAGGCTTTATCTGACTGTCTCCCCTAAGCTTCTGCAGCAGAAGGTCCCTGTGACCTGCTTGCTCCGCTGAGACAGCTGTTTTCAGGACCAAGGGAGGCGAGGCAACTCTAGAGTGAGAGGGGTGGGGGTAGCCTTTCTCCCTCTCAGACCCTTGAGAAGGTGTGATCTTGGCCCCTCCCTCTTAGAGTTCACAGGGAGTAGGAGAGATGCATCATTTTATCTACTTGCAGTCAAAAATTTAGTATCATGCCATGCTCATGGGCACTTTTGTAGTATTTAGTTCCTACCATAATTTGGTGTTTCTTTTCAAAATTGCTGGTCTGAGGACTCTCTTCCCCATCCCAATTCCTCCTCCTCCTCCTTCTTTGTTTTCTTCTTTCCTTCGTACTGTTCTGGGGTCAGGAGAGACTGAAGGGTCCATGGGTGTCTTGCAGACTATGATGCTGTATTGACAGAGGCTGGAGATTACACTGCCAAATACACCAAGCTTCGAGAACTCTTTGGAGCCTTCTCAGGTACAAATAAAGAGCAGATTCAAACAACCACTGGGGCCCTTGCTTTTGTCATGAGCCCCTGAGTTTGTGCCATGTTTGTATCCTCCCTCAACTCCAGCTGATCCATATTCAAGAAGGCCCTAGACTACTAAGAAAGGCATCTCAGTGGTAGACGTCTTTCTCAGCATGAGGCCCTGTGTTCAATTCTGACCACTGCCCCAAATAAATAAGTAAATACCCAAATAAATAAATAAATGAAAAGTAAATAATAAAACCAACATTCTAGACAAAGAAGGTTTGAGAGACTATTTTCGTCATACTGTGCCTCTTGTGTTTGACTCATGCTAAGCCTATTTATGCCACATAGAAGACATGAAGAAGTCCTGCTCTGGCCAGGGTCTCATGTTTTAGAGCAGTTTGAGCACTGAGTTGGTCCTGTGGTTGATATTGGTGCCAAGATGAGGAGTACATTTGGCTGTGGGTACGAGGCTGGAGGATGCAGTCAGTCATGATTGACAATTTAAGGGAGGGCCATGTTCCTGTTGCAGATGTCCCTCCGCCTCCTCCACCTGAGCTTATGCCTAAGATGGCCTATGAGCCAATGAGACCATCTTTCTACATATCACTGTGGGATGCTCTCGCATTCATTGATGAGGTAAGTGCTGCAGGCTGGGCATCAGGGATAGTTACCAAGCAGACAGAATGCAGGAACCTTCCAAATGGAGTTCTGGGGTGAGCAAAGCTACTCAGTGGCATTGAGGTCTCTACCCAAGCAGAGAACTGAGTGAAGAGAATCCAGTGGTGCTGGAGTGGGAAATGGGAGGGAACAGAAGAGCTTGAACTTGGGGTCTCCCCTCTAGCCTCAGGGGTGGGCCTTTATTTGGGTCATGAATAGGGTAAGGACTAGAGGAAGGGATGGTTCTTCCCCTGCGGAGAGGAAAGGGGGCACCTGTATCAGTTTATTTTGTTGTGATGCTGGCCTCAGGATTCCATGACATGATGGTGGCTTAAGAATTCCAGTAGATTTGTAGGACTCTAGTGAAATCTATTTCCCTGTTGTCCTTATTTCTGTGTCTCTAAGGAGCCATTAGTTTAAGCTAGTAAGAAGGTAGAATAGAAAAGAAAAAAAAAGAGGCCGGAGAACCCTTGCATCTTGTCCCTGATGTCCTTGCTGCTCATGTAAAAACTTAGAATTAGAAGCTGCTTGACTCCTGTGCCTTCTTGTGTCTTGTGTAGCCAATCAAGTCTGAGCTACCCATCAACATGGAGAACTTACCAATAAACAACGGTAACGGGCAGGCCTTTGGGTATGTCCTGTATGAGACCACCATCTTTTCATCTGGCGTCCTCAGTGGCCTTGTGCGTGACAGAGGACAGGTAGGAGCCTCTCTGAACTTTCCGGACTTTGTAGCGACCAGGCATGGCAGTGCATACCTTATTTTCTGCCTTCAGGATCAGCTGTTGCCAGCGTGTAAAATTGGCTATCTATGATAACTGGAGTTCTCCTGATCTTTTCCTCATAACTGTGGTGTTCACGTTCCTGCATGCCCTGCCTTCTTCAGTAACCACGGAGAGACTTGTTTTTCTTCTTTAGCAGCGGCTCTTCTTACCTTCCTCCTATTGACCATGGTTTTCATCTGCTCCCCTTGGCAGGTCTTTTTGAATAGAGTATCCATAGGATTCTTGGACTACAAAACAACGAAGATTACCATCCCCTTGACCCAGGTTTGTTATCCTACGGAACTTGGTAGGAGTCAAAGAGGAAGATCTGGAAGCCAGGAGGCAACTTAGTTAGAATCTATAAAGAAGAATGGCACACCTAGCTTTCTGGCCAGTTGGGGGTCCTCACTCCCATTGTCAGAGCATAGGGAATGACTGGGCAATGCGGAGATCCCCAGGTGTAGCTGAGTTCTCCGGTGGTGATAACTGCCCACTGTGCTCCCGGCAGGGTTACACCGTGCTGAGGATCTTGGTGGAGAATCGTGGGCGAGTCAACTACGGAAATAACATTGACAGTCAGCGCAAAGGTGGGTCCTAGTACAGACCAGGAGAAAAGCTGTCACCACTCCCCAGACTCCTCTATCTGCTCATCATCGAGCTTATCAACAGGCCACTGGGGCCCCTTTCAGGGAGGTGGATCTGGGGGCCCCTTTCAGGAAGGTGGGGTTCATGGAGGTTTATTGAAGGGAGATAGTGCCTGGTTTATCTGCCTGTACTGGCTAATGGGTCAGGAGGGTTTGGCCATTTCCCCTCGAGTGCTTCCTAACTCTATGGTCCTTGTGTCCCCGGAGGAACCTCCATAAGCGCTGAGTTGGCCTCTTAGTCTTTCTTTATCCTGAATCACTTTGGTTGGGATGGGCCTCTCTGCTTGCCGGGTTGTGGGTAAAGAGCAAGGAGTGGGGATGCGCTGGAGCCCGTGGAATAATACAGGAGCCCCTGCCTTCTCGGGTCTTCAAACTGAATTCTGTCTTCATCTCTCTCAGAAAAACTCACAGGCAGTGCTTATTGGCTCAGGAGGAGGGCAGACAGGCAATGGGCAGACTGCACTTTGTTGTCAGGCCCTCTAGGACCATCCCTCCACCACACTTGCCCCTGTCCCTGGCTTCCGCACTCATCATGCTTTTAGTCCCTTTCTTGGGTGGTTTCCAGGGCAGTATCAGAAGGGGACTAAGAGAAAATAAGCTCTTCCTATGTGAGGAGGTTGATGGCATTCCATTTCTCCCTCCTCCGTCTGCGTTTGCGGTAGAGGAAACTTTCACTTCTCCCTTCATCAGGATGTCAGCTGAAAGCCTCTGGTACCCACTCAGAAAGCGATGTGGCCTCAGCTCCTTGAGATTCCTCTCCAGAAGATCCATTTATGCCACCACCCTAGACCCTCTGCACTTCTCCAGTATTTCTCCACGGGCCTTATAGCTTCCCTTAGGTGTCCTTCTCTGGACCCATCTGACCTTGTTCTGGAGTTAGAAAAACCCATCAGACTGTCCAGTCTTTATTTTCATGGGTTCTGAACTGAGTATACCCTGACCATCTGCAGAATCCTGCTCTCTGGGCCAGTTGAGTGTTTGCAGCTCATATGCTCATATGCTTGTCCGTACCACAGAGGCTGCTCCAGGCCTGACCGTCTCCACCCCTAAGGTGCTGGGCAGCTGAGGAGCACCTTCGTGATGCTCTTAGCTGCTCGACATCTGGATGTTTTTGCAGCCATCTTTACTCTTAGGTTGAATGGAGGGTCTCTCTCTGGCTGAGTCACCAGGTCTCTTAGTTGAAGACCCTCATAGTACCACAAGGTTAGGCTTTCTGTCACCATTAGCCAAACACAGCTTTCCTTGGAAAGAAGCCAGAAGCCAGATGTTACCCACCGTGACATCTCAGTTCTGTCACTGTCCTTGGATGAACTGCTGTTTATGACAAATCTTGGGGCTTGTCAAACAGTGGTCTTGTCTCCTGCCAAACTTGCGCTATCTCCAGGGAGGCTTTAGAGCACCTTAGGCTGCATATGCCTTAGGAAAACCTTTGCTTCATTTTTCCTGAAATATCCACATATGTCCTGCCTGAGGCTATGTCACCTGTCTCCTGATTTGAGGCTTGCTTACTTTTCTTTTCCCACTTTCTCCAGGTTTAATTGGAAATCTCTATCTGAATAATAACCCTCTGAAAGACTTCAGAATCTACAGCCTGAATATGACAAAGCAGTTCTTTCAGAGGTGGGTCCCTGTGAGTCTGATATATGAGGTCATAGCTAATATGTAGCAAGAGCCAGGATCTCTCAGAGTTGTAAACCGACCCAGAGGCCAAAGGCACCTACCAAATTGAGGGTTGGAGCAGCACTGGAACCCATGGCTTCAGGTTAGGAAATACCCATCCTGCTCTCCTGCTGCCATCCTATGACCTGGCTGGGGGTGGGTGGGCTTGGGGCCTTGCTCAGGGGAAGGGATGTATGTAGGAACTAGACACCGGTCTGGAAGCAGATGTGAGATGGTCTTTCCCCCCTTTTCCTGCTTACATCCTGTCCTCAGGTTCGACATGAACAAGTGGAGTGCCATTCCCAAAGAACCCACCTTTCCTGCTTTCTTCCTGGGTGCCTTGTCGGTTGGCATTTACCCTTCTGACACGTTCCTGAAGTTAGAGGTTTGTAGGACCCGTTTCCTTCCCTCTTCTCTCAGTTTCTTAGGGATCTGAGGCAAGTTGGCTTGAACGGGAGTTCTCTGTAACACGTGGGCCCTATATTGCCCCATATGACAGGGACCCTGTGTCAGGGGGCGTGTCAGAGGAATGAGCTCAGAGCTGAGCCACTTCCCAATGTGTGGGCTCCTATGGACAATCTGAGGTTGATGGGGAAACTGTCTTGGAGGCTCAGCAGTGGGGGGGGGGTTGACCTCCATGGATGTCTAATGTGGGTTCCCTTCAGGCTCTCAGGAACATAGTCTGCACCTCACTGTGGGTATCTCCCACGCTAAGGCGCGGCCTTCCCTGTTTTGTTTGAAGGGCTGGGTGAAGGGGGTTGTACTGGTCAACGATCACAACCTTGGACGCTATTGGAACATAGGACCTCAGGAGACTCTCTACCTCCCAGGCGTCTGGCTGGACAAAGGCCTCAACAAGGTGGGACTACGTCTAGACTACTTCCTTTTTCCTTGCATCTCTCTCCCCACCCCTGCTGTCAAGCTGCTTCTCTGCCCCTGCAATGCTCAGCCAGCGAGTAGGAGAGGGTGGGTATTTCAGCCTCCCCATCCTTCCCTTTTCCTTGGCCAGTGATGAGTGTACATTGACCCCAGCACCCCCTTGCTGCCTCATTCCTACCCCTTCTGATCCTGCTCTCTCAGAGCTCTCTCACCCATCACAGCCCAGCCCTTCTTTCCCACAGGTCATCATTTTCGAGGAGACAATGGCAGGCTCCATTGTACAGTCTACTGATATCCCTCACCTGGGCAGGAACCAGTATGTCCACTGAATAGCAGTCCCAGCAGCTCCTGTGTGGCTGGCAGCTTCCTTCCTTCCTCTCCTACAGGGGAAGGCTTCAGAACTAGCAACCTCAGGGAGTGAAGGGCTATAGTCAACTCAGTCCAAAACCCTAACCCTGTGGGAACTGAAGAGAAGATGGCGTAGCACTGTCTGGGACACACTCATAAAGAGATGGCTTCTCTCCAGGCTTTGTGGATGGGGCCCTTCGTGCTCCCCTGATCTTTCAGGGGAGGCCATAGAGCTGTCTCTGAGGGTGGAGAATGTAGTTCTATCACCTTCAAAGAGGGTGCTGAAGCTCTGTGGGTACCGTCCTCCTCTGGAAGTGAAAGCCTCACTGGTAGGCTTTTCGAGCATTCCCAGTGTGGCGTGGCTGCATTCTACATAGCCTGTTTGTGCTCCTGAGTTTGTGGGTTTGTCACTGTAGAACAAAGAGAGAAGGGGTCTTATTTGAGTCAGCTTTGTTTTAGTTTTTGACTTTCCTCTTGCGAGTTCTAGACATGTGGAAGAAACACATGTCTTTTCCTTTTCACTCTGTCTCTTACTACATTCACTCAGTTGATAAACTGAGCCTAAAGAAAAACAGGCATGCTCTGTACTCATCTTCCTAAGTGGAGAGAGCATTTGCTGTTGTCCTCAGTGAGGAGGAGTGTCACTGAGGGAGGGACAGCCTTCCCAGGGGAGGAGCTGGGGGTTTTAGCAGAAACCACCTCACATCCATGTTCTCAGGAAGGGAATGGCAGAAGGCTCAGCCAAGTGGCACTGCACAGCTGCCCCCACCAAGTAGAATCTGGAGACAGCTGCAGCCCTCAGGTCTAGCACTGGCCTTGTTTCCAGCTCAGCTGATTCTTTCAACACTCTGCTTCTCCTTCCTGACCAACAGCAGGGAAGAGGAAAGGCAGCCTTCTGCTATGATGTCTCAGTCCAGAAGAAATGCTCTTGTTCTCGAGGTCAAGTGCAATGGCTTGGCTTGAGTTTGCCATTCTAAATTTCAATGAAACAATAGATTTGAAGAAACCCTTCTTTGTGGGTGTCCCAGCTTGTCTGTGTCACTCTGAGCCATGGGAGAAGGTGACCCTTAAGGATCCAGATACTGATGGTATCTTTCAATTTCCTTGAAATGTCATTGCACAAAGAGCAGTCCATGTTGGTGGTTAAGAGTAAAGAACTTTCTAGAAAGCCAAACCACAATATACAAGCTAGCTATAGAAGATAGTTTCTCTTCATAAATTATATTTGACATGTACTGCTCCAAGCTGGTTGTCTTCAGAAATAGTGAAAAAGGAAACAATACACATTCATGATCACAGTGCCTGCACAGAAGCCCTGTGAAGATGGGTTCATGGAGAGCAGTCAACTGTGAGGCTTCTAGACCAACAGGCTGCCCTGAGTGTGACCGAGGACAGGGTTTGCACTGCAGTCAGGGCTACTGCTGGTGTACAGCCACTGAGCGAAGTAAGCTATGTAAGCCCAGCTAACTTACGTGTGGGTAGTTGTGGGGGCACCACCCATGTCCCACTTGGCCTGAGAAATTGAGGTTGTGTTCTCTCTCTCAATGAGGTCATATTATGTAGCCCAGATTGGCCTTGAACTCTACTTCTCCTGCCTCAGCTTCTAAGTTTTGAGATTATAGGCTTATACCAACTCCCTTTATTTGTCTTAAAGTTTTAAAATAAAATTACATGATAATTATTTGTTTATCATGTCTGTGGAAGTTAGATGTGTGTGTGCCATGTGTGACTATGCTGGGGGCCACCTATGGGCATTGGTTCTCTTCTCCCAGGTCCTGGGAACAAACTCAGATTGTCAGGGCTGCTGGCAAGTGCCTTTACCCACTGAACTGTCTCACTCGATCTCAAGGGAAGCTTTTCCAAGTGCACAGTGTAGAAAATGCCTGAAGAACAAGACAGAGACAGATAAAGCCCCCGATTTTACCCACTCCTGCCAGTACTTTCTGAGCTGTCTTGGAATATCAAGCATCCGGCTAAGATGCAGATGAGCGCAGGGCTACTTGAACGGAGCCAGAGAGCAGTGCCATATTGTCACTTTGTCTTGCATTACATAGGAGCGGGCTTCTGCAAAGCTGTATTAAGCAGGGCTGTGCTGGGAAGTGTGACAGGCAAAGGGAATGTAAAGGAGTCTGACATAGCATCCTTCTGTAAGGGTGTGAAGAAGTCCCGGAGTTAGTGTTATGCATACAAGATCGGGTATGTATTGAGATAAGGTCTTTCTGTAGCACATTTTCTGTGCTTCCCTAGCACGTGCCAGCCGACCTTAGCTCTCCAGAATTGACCAGGATCCTGTGGGCCAGAGAGCCTCATCTCTGCCCCTCCAGACCCATCTCAGTCCCTCTAGAGTCGCTCTTGTTTACCAACATCAAATGCTCTGAGCACCGGCTCACTCATTCTTTCTTTTGTCTGTTCACTGTGTGGGGGGTCACACCTGCAGGACCCCGACACCAGTAATCTGCAGTGTCTGTGCAGTGTCTGTTCCCATCCTTGTGGCAGGTACACAGACAGCTGACCTTCACTGTCTGCTGAGTGTGCGTAACAAGGTGAGAAGCAGAACTCCACTTACCCTCATGTGACCTCTCCTGGTTTGGTCCCTGTCTCTTCATTCCATACCCAGCCCCTCCTTCAGCATGCCTGGGATGCAGTCATTTCTCTCTGCTCCAGAACTTGTGTCCTCATCCCATCCGCCATCATCTTGTACCTGGTTTATGGCAGGGGCTGCCTCCCCAGTCCCTGGCTTGGCCCATTTGTCCTCAGCACAGGAAGCAAAGTGGCTCTTCCTGAAGGTCACTTCCATCAGTGGCTCCTAATTTCACTTAGAGTAGAAAGCAAAAGCTTTATCCTGGTTTCGGAGGGCAGATGATTCTAGGCTTTCTTTCTCCCACCCCAGCCCACACCCTTCCCTGGCCCAATCAGTTGCAGCCTCATTGCTTTTTATTTTGCTGAGCTGGAGGTATGGGAAACACTCTGCAGTTGGGGACATTTCTCTTTTGTCAGGATTGTCTGCCTCAGCTGCACAGTGGCAAGCTGCTGTTCTGTTCCGACTTCCCATATGAGGGAGGCCTTTCTTGCTGTACTTTATGGAGCCCCAGGCCCTTTTGCTGCTACCTGCCCCCCGCCACCCCCATCTTCCCCAACAGCTCTGCTGTCTTCCTTATAGCACATCACACCTGAAATGCTGCATTATATCATTGTTTGTCTCCTGTATTTGGTGGGTAAACGCCACGAAGCCTGCTATGTGCAGGTTCCTAGAAGAACGCTTATTCATAGCAGGCATCTGGTGAATATTTGTTGGATGGTTCAATTAATAAATGTGAATAAAATAAGGCAGGGCTGAGGAGAATTACAACTGTTAAAAACCATATTTGACTTTTAATTTTGAAAACAAATTAAATACAGTTAAATTAAAACAGACCAGATGGTGCAGCAGCTTGGGCTCCACCCTCACACCAGCCTCTGCCCATGGAGCTCCTGAACCCCTGGCTTGTCTCCTCTGTCATGGGGCTTTCCAGTGAGGGAGCAAAGGAACAGCCTGGGCTTGGAGAACAAGCTGTCAGACCCAGTTCTGATTCACAACGAACTCATTCCCAGCAAGATGAAGGCCGCAGTCCACCAGGGTTGTAATTATAAATAAATTCACATGCAGCTAAGAGAGGCTAATAGGTGAAAACAACTGAATTAGCATCTGCCAAAAAAAAAAAACATTAAAAATTTCCCCATTTTGTTATTTTCATTTTCAGTTTCCTAAAAAGGAACACTGGGTTTTGGCTAAGAAGGCAGCCTCAGCAGCCGATTTGACCTTGGCATTCACTGACAGTTTCTATGAATGGGCAGTAGAGTGCCCAGATGTAAATCCACTCATCAGATGGATGCCCTGTGCCCCTCTCCTATGCCACCCATTTGATGCCAAGGGGTAAATTTTCAAAGCGATATCCAAAGTATAAATGGTTGAGGGAAATGTCCTACAAGGTGGCTGTGGGGGCCGACTCCACCAGGTGGTTTCCTGAAGGCTGCGGGAAGTTAAATCCATTTCAAAATAGTCAGCGGATGCTATTCTCTGAATGTTAGAGATGTGGACTGAGTCTCACCCACCCCAGAGTGGGTTCTAAATGACTCTAGGGCCTGTCCTATGAGTTTTAATGGAGTGTGAGGGGGGAGCTGTTAGCAGTTAAAAAATAAACGCCTCTTCGGTGGGCTTGCGCCCTTCCCTTTTTCCCCACTTGGGAGGAAAATTGTGCTTCCAACTGGCAGGAGCTGGAGTGAGATTACCACCAGAGGGCGCCCCATGCATCCAGGACCAGGGGCCTCTCAGATGCTGGACACCCATGCAGATGCTTTCCTTGGGTGGGTGGGTGCAACAGCGCGGGCATACTGTTCTGTCTGGGGTGGGGGGCGGGCAGTGGGCACAAGGCAGGCTGGCTTTGCAGGCTTTCCCATTGTGTGTAAGATTGAGTGATTCCCAAAGCAGTCATGTGCTCAGGTCTTTCTGGGTTCAGACATTTCCTGCTCTTGCCCCTGAGTTCCCTGCTAAAACACCCCTCACAGGAACCAGAGTGGGAGAGGGCTGGGGTAGCTGCGCCTCACATTCTCTCAGGAAGAGCTCTGCCTTTCTATGACTGTTAATCTCCAGCCCCCGAGGTCTGTGTTTCTCAGGAGTTCCAGGAGGAGGGCGGTTGCCTCCCTAGTCCAAGCCTGGCAAGGGGCATTACAGCCTAGGGGTGCTGGGGAGGCAGTGCAGACATTGGGGGTGACTCGGTTCTTAATCCAGGTCAATCAATGACCTGTGCTGGCTCTAGGCCCACCACCTTGCCGATTCTGGCACAGGAGGCTTGAGGGACATGGGACAAGGGGCTTTGTTCTCCCACAGCCTGAGGTACAGGGGGAGCTGCAGGTAGGCCCAGGCTCCCCCAATGCAGGGCTGGGTGCCAGGTGGGATCCAAGACAGCCTTATGCCCTGTAAACATGAACCAGAGGAGAGCCAGAGGTATTTCTGATTTGGGAGCAGCTCTGAGGAAGAGCGGGTGTTGGGGCATCCTCATGCCCCAGGCTGCTCTCTGGTCTTCAGAATGCCCTGGGCTGGGCACATGCTGTGTAGTCATGCTGGGCCCAAGAGCAGGGAACCACGGAGAGCCATGCTGCACTTGACAGTGGGGTTTCTCTGACCGCCCTCGCTCCAGCATCACTCCAAGGCAGGGCCACCTGCTCACACAGCCCCATCAAGGCAGGGAGCTTCCGGGGGGGGGGGGGCGCACTGAGCGTAGGCTTTGCTGGCAGCTGGAATCCCCAGCCCTCGGGTCTTTTGAGCCCCCTGGCCGTGCTGATGGAGCGAACAACAGGTCTGGGATTCTGTGCTTAAGTTCTGTCTCTTATCCTGGCATCGAGCCAGGCTCTCTCGGAAGCCCTCAGGATAGACAGGAGGTGATGCCGTTCCTCGGGAGTCTGCCTCAGAGAGACTGTCAGCCATGGGAGAGGATGGAAGGCCGAGAAGGAGATTCAGGGTCTGAGAAGGAGATTCCTGTGTGGGGAAAGTAGGAACAACACGGGCTTCAGCTTGGGGTAAGGTAGAGCTGGGACTGCAAGCAGGACAGAAGGCTTGACCTTGAGACCCTAGCGGCCTCCACAGAGCCTCTCTGAGTTCCCCTCGGAGACCTTTTGGAAAGCAAGTGATGGAAATTCTCCTAGTGACCCATGAAGGCAGAAGGTGGGGTGCATCTCTGTACTGACACATTCTAAGAGGCCCTGGTCGAGGATTTTAAGTTCATGGATGACACCCTGTAGTCCCACAGCCATGGCGCTTGCAGATGTACTGAGGTGAAAATCAAGCTGTTTGTCTGGTGTGAGCTTCCAGACCTGTGGTAGGGTCTGGAGTAGTGAATCCTGAAAGCAGTGCTTCCAAGAGGCAAGAGGACAAAAAGTCCCTCAAAAATACTTGGCCTCCTCAGTCACGTGGCATAAATCTCTTGTACTATTGTACACTATTGCACTTTGGGCAAGTCATTTGGCTTTTCCGACAGCACTGTCGCTTCTAAAGTGTAGGTGGATACAGTGGCCTAGCCCAATGGGATGTAAACAATCAAAACTACTTCATAGGACGTATGTGCCACAGCTTGATTTCAGTGCACTGGCAGCCCATTCCGTGTATGAAAGAGCCAGGAGCAGAGAAAACGACACTAGGCCAAAGCTGAAAAGTTTGGCGTGGGAGTGGGTTCCAGGGCTTTTGCTTAGTGAGTCCTTTGACCTGCTAACGAAAGGTGCAGGTTCCCTGATCTGGTGCGGTGTGTCTGAAGTCATGCCCAGAGCCACATGAACAGGTCTATCCCGCACTCCCTCACCGTGGGCCACACCCCACGGCCAGCACGCCAATAGCAACGGAGGAGGAAAGCGATGCCAGCAGAAGGGATCAGCTATGCTGATGGAAGTGCCAGCTGCTGTTGGGGCCATAGTATTTCCTGCTTTGCCTGCCCTCTTTGGTCCTGATGTCCCATAATTAAAGATCAAAAGGAAAACTCTTCAGAGATGGAGGGCGTATCCCAACCTGGCCCCGGCCACTCTGGCCTTCTCTCCTACCTGCGTCTTAGTTTCAGATCTCCACCGAGGGGTCGGTGAAGCCCTGCTTCCCTTCGTTTACCAGCACCGGCTTCTCAGTCCGCGTGTGCCAGACCAGGATCTGCATATCCAGAGACACGAAATCAAGCGGTGCTCAGCTCATTCTGTCACCCTCTGTCCCCTCCCACACCCGGCAAGTACTTCTTCTGCTCCCTCCCTTCCCACCTTTGCTCCATTTTGTAACTGTTCTTTATTTCCATCCACCCCGCCCCCCAACTCATTCTTTCTGTTTGTAAATGTGACACACTCAAAATACCTTCTGGAAGCAAGAAACCTAGTAGATAGACACAGATCAAGATTTCCCAAGTGTGCCTGTGTGTACACATATGTGTATATGTGCATGCACATGTATGCAGGCATGCATGTGCCATGTATATGTGCATGTATGCAAGTGTGCACCTGCATTAGCATGTGCATGTATGTGCTCAGCAGCAGTCATGGAGCACAGATAACCCTACGGAGAGTCAGTGATCCTTGGAACTCCTCAGTGGGAACACTTCCCCATTTCCCTGCCAACCTATCATGGTGGCCACCCTACACAGAGTAAGCTACATCCTAGGTGGAGACTGTAGACAAGCAAAGCTATTTTGAGGCCTTGTCTTCTCCACTGATCAACAGAAGGTCTGGAGGTGTGTGTGTGTGTGTGTGTGGTGTGTGTATGTGTGTGTGATGTGTGTTGTGGTGTATGTATGTGTGTGTGTGGTGTGGTGTGTGTGTGTGTGTGTGTGTGTGTGTGTGTGTGTGTGTGTGTGTGTGTGCGCTTGTATTACTAGCTGTCAGTTTGGAAGAGAGTCTTACCTTGGTGCAGTTTGCTGCCTTGGGCTCCAGGTCATTGAGAGTGACAAGTTCCCGAAGGAGGCTGCTTTCCTGGTAGCCTCCCTTCACTCCGCGTAGCTTGAAGTAAGCCTGGCTTCGCTGCAAGATGAGCCGCAGGTTGACGGCAAATCCAGCCATGTCTATTGCAAATGGCCGGTGGGGGTCGAACACTGTCTTCCAGCCAACTACCTTCCCTGCCCCATTCACCCGTGGGGCCTCATACCGCAGGCCACCAACGAAGGCCACAGGCCACACGGACACCCTCCGTGTGCTGCGCATCTACAAGGTGAGAACCTGAGTCAGGACATTTGGGTCTAGGATGACAATGCTACGCATTCCCACAGGAGGTGTATCACTTAATGAGTGTATAAGGTTACCTGTGTGGGTCCCTCCCACTCTGGCTTCCAGGCCACCCGCTACTGATTTCTAAGGGAACCCCTAGAGGAATCTTACCCAGGCTGCGTGCAAGGCATCTCTCAGCCAAGATGTTGGTCACCTTCTCTATATGGCCCAATGCTCTTTTTAATCCTTGTACAAAATCTCCCAATATTGTCATTTTAAAATTTGAAATGAGCCTTATTCCTCAAAAGTTAACAGAGATGTTCAAATTGTCCTTCTAAGAGGTTTCCGGTGGCCATATTAAGTGGACCCATAAAAAAGTCTCTTTCAGAGAACAAACCTCGAAGGCCCAGATGATGGTTTGGGAGCTACAAGCCTCAACAGCCCTTTTAACAGGCTGGGTTCTTTTAACCTGCTTTGGTTTTTTTTTGTTGTTGTTGTTGTTGTTTATTTTTTTGGTTTTGTTTTGTGTTCTTGTTTTTTTGAGACAAGGTTTCTCTGTGTAGCTTTGGCTGTCCTAGACTTTTATAGACCAGCCTGGCCTCGAACTCCCAGGGATCTGTCTGCCTCTGCCTCCCTGAGTGCTGGGGTTACAGGTGTGGGCAACCACACCTGGCAGATTTTAACCCGTGTTGAGGTTTTCCCATTTCTTTCTCCAGTTCTCTGTAGTGTGCCCAATATTCCCTGTATGTGCCTAAACGTGCCATATTGTCCCCTCATGGGGCCAGTCCTCTGCTCCTATCTTTGTATGGCCCCCAAATCCTTCAGTCTGCTGGAGCCCCACCTGGCACTCTCCCTCCTCTGGTCCCCAGCGCACCTCTTCAAAGAGCTCCAGACTGTAGGTGTTGTCATCATCAGCGAAGTATACTACACCCGGCTGAGTAGAGTTCCGTGGAAAGGTCTCTCGCAGCCAGCGCAGGGCCAAGTTACGCTGCATGGTGCCTCGTGGGATGCGAGGGTCTCGGGCATCACCTCTTAGCTTGTAGTTGCGTGGTGTCTCCACATGCAGGTGTGTGTAGTTGAGGCCAGTGTCGCGCAGCAGGCGCGATGTCAGTGGCGTCCTGCGTGGAGCATCCTCCACTACCAGCCAGTGCAGGTTGGGCACATGCAATAGTGTGTTGGCCATACGCGTCAGCTCTGCTTTTTGCACCGGTCTACTGTAGGTGGGCGTCACCACATGGATGGTGGGCAGTGTGTCGGACCATGGTGGCGGCCTTGTGTACACGTACTCTGTGCGCACCACCTCCACGATGTCTCGGTCAGACATGCAGTACTCCCTAGGGTCCGCACCGGGTGGTGCCTCATGCCGGGGGTCACTGCCCTCATCTGCAGAGGTGGGAGAAGGCGGTGCGGGGAGGGAGGGGACGAGGGTGCTGGCCTGGCTCTGATATAGGGCTTTCAAAGTCACCCACCCTTCCAAGACAGTCCTGTCCTCTGCCCCTCTGAAGAACCAATATCAGCACCTGCCTCCTCACTTCTGTCTTTAGACCTGAGGTTCCAACCTGTGGTCCTGGAACTCTCATGAGAAATTTTCCTAGTTTGGATTCCTGTGATGACATAAAATGACCCTTTCATCATATTTTGGCATGTGTGTAGCTATTTGAAGGCGGCTGGCCACCTTCCAGTCATCTATCTCCAGTTCCTCAATGCACTGGGTCTTAAATGGCAAAGTGTCCTGACTTCTTCCTCATATGGCAAAGTTGACCACATGGCCGAGAGAAACAGCCATGCTCTGTGGTGTGGTGGGAGAGGGTGTCTACAGCGCAGTTCGGATCTCAGAGAAACTTACATTTCCCCACAAACCCTCTAGTCAAGCGAACTGCTCTGCCTAGGTGAGGAGTTGTCGGGACTTGGGTGCACAGCATAGCATTTCACTCCTGCATTTGGTTCCACTGGGTTTTACTCATAGGCGTCAATACAGTTTCGGAGTCCTGGATAGCACTGAGCTTCTACATTCTTCCATTTAGTAGGCGTTTGTTTAGTTTGGTGTCAATCTCCCAATTGGTTCTTTCTAGACACACTTATGTATCTCCTCGCATCTATAAACAGCTCTCTTGTCTTAGCGTCTAGTAAGGGTTTCACATCTACACCTTGAAAAGGCCATGAAGGGACACTGATACCTGCAGAAGCCTGTCCTCTGGGCGCATGCTCACAGACATGGGGCGGGGGTGCGGCGGGATTACTTTCTTCTTCTTATTATTTTAAAGTAACCAGTTCCAAGTTGGGCAGCTCTGAAGATTCTGTACATCTGGGTCTGTTTCCTGCTTGGGGAACCTGGCAGGGCTACTAGGAAGAGCAATTGGGGTTCTTGGCCTTCTTGTCTTCATCAAGTCCCTGATCTCCGAGTTACACACTTAGGTTTGAATGATTCACGAGTCAAATACAGTGTAGTGCTCATTGCTCACACATATCTCAGTAGGCTATTAGTGGCCGGAGGGCAGACTTGGAAACCTAGGCTCAGACTCTGCTGCCTGCCGTGACGAATTGTGTGACCTAGAATACGTTTCTTAGTTTCTGGTGCTTTGACTTCAGTGGCCATAAAATGGAGCTAGCAATATTAGCTAATAGCATCTGTTGGCTGGAGTTATTGTATAGATAACAACACACATCAAGGGCTTGGACTGTGACTAGGAACAGTTACTCCTGGGCAGGACACTGGCTAACCTGCTTCTTTGTGGCTCCACATAATTATGGTGAGGATGATATGAGCAAGCCGCATGAAAGGGCTGGGCCACATCTCCCACTGCTCTCTCCGACTGTCCTGCCATCGCAGTTAACAACAGGTGCTTTTGCAAGGTGGAGTCCAGTGCAGGTGAGACCAAGTGATCAACTTTTGTCTCCGAGGGAGTGCTTACGAGCTAATGTCACAGAGACATGGAGTGTGTTACCCAGGCCATAGATCAAATGCTGCGTGTCTTGGTGGGGATGGGGGAGGGGAACCAAGGACACTGGCAGAGATATAGCTCATCAAAGGGGAGTTTTTGGGTTAAATTGAAAAGAAACAATGTTGAGGGGAAAGGGGACAGTGTTCAGGATATAAGAATTCATTTATCTGGTAGCTGATAATATTTTGGAAACTAGGGTTTAGGGTGGAGATTCAGAGCCATTTTCTATAGCCCTCTGCTATCCAGATCATCCTAAACAGGTGGAAGCCTGTGTCCTGAGGAGTTCTCCATGTGTTAGGGCTGGCAGCAACCTGCCCTCCATCCTTCACCCTGCCTTCAGGGATTTTGCACCTCTGAATCCTAAAAGGCTCTTGGTGTGATGTCTCTGACCCTCACTCTGCCCAGAGGACAAGAGACATTATGTCATTTTATATATGGCAGTTTCAACTCCTCTGGAATGATGTATTCACAGAAAAACCATGATTCTAATCTGACAAGCCCCAAAGAGTGGCCCTGGGCTTTTGAGCAAGGGGATGACATCATGGAGAAGACCCGAGTGCTCAGCAAGGGCAGTGGGACCACAGCAGGAAGGCTGTGGAGCTGCAGGGGGGTTGAAGGACTGCCTGCCTTCCATTGTGGGGGGCACAGCATGGGCTGTGAACTGCAAACTTTTGTAACCAAATCAGCTGAGGTCTCTGACCATAGCAGCCTCCCGGGCACTGCTCTGTTACGGGAACCGCTTGGGCACCGTCTTCTTTCCTTGCTCCTAGGAAAGATGGTGCACACTACAATGTGTGAACTGCTGCTGGGGCAGAAGGTAGCTTTAGTTAAGACTGACTGAAAGGTAGCTAGAGGTGGAAGGCAAGGAAGGCCTGAGGGTGGAGATTTGAGTGTGAATAAAAAAGATACCTCAAGACTCATAGCTAGAAGGACACTAGTCTGAAGGCAATCTGGACTATGTATTGAGTACTAGGCCAATCAGAGCTGTAATATCAGTAATCTCAAAAAAGGAAAATCTGACTAAACCAAACCATCTGCCTCTAAGCCCACCTGGCTGCTTCTGCGCTCTTTTCTATGTGTAATGACCACAGTGTAGGCTCTGTCTGAGCTTGCTTCACCCCCGCTGCCTCCTGACCAAGAGCCCCAGTCCTTCCCCATGTTGCCTCATGTATCATGGCATACCCACTCCTCTTAAGAACTGAGAGCAACAAGTTGCTTCTTCAAGCCACTTGACTTGGTGTCTGTCTGCATTGTGTCATACTTGATTATAATAAATCCCAGGTGCTTAAAACAACGCGTGTGTGGGAGATGTGGGGTGGGGGGCAGGAAGAGGAAGAAGGATAGGGGAACAGGAGGATGGTTTCAGTGGAGTCTTAGAGGGCCCCAGATTCCCCCAAGGTAAGGTCGGGGGGCGGGGCAGGTGTAGAAAGAATGACAGCGGGGTAGCTTTTATTACCAAAGCCAGGCCAGGGTGTGGGTGTGGGTGTGGGTGTGGGTGTGGGTTGGGGTAGGGGTGGGCTCACCCTTGTGCACAGCAAGCAGAGGCGCGAGGCTGCTCTGGTGCCAGACGGTGATGAGCAGTGTCCAGGGAAGCACGATGAGGACAATGGCGAGGACGTCCCGTCTCTTCGGCATCTCCAAGGCTGGCTGCACCCACAGCTCCTCATTCCCTGAGCGGTGGCAAGGTCAGGGGAGCGTGGCCACGGAACGCCGCCGGCAGCACAAGGGAGAAATAGAACAGGCATGGGCCGGCCGGCCAGGCACAGGGATGCAGAAGCCGAACACTGGCCTGTAACTCTCACCAGCGCTCACACCCACCCATTGCGGAAGCGAGTTCGCAGAATCCAGCCTGATGGGAGCCTGCGAAGGGGGCAGTAGTAGTAGTCCAGGGCAGGGTCAGGAACCTTCAGAGGTTGATACCTGCAAGAGAGAACAGCGATAGGTGGGCCAGAGATGTGGACATGGATCTCAGAGGCTAGCCTACTCAAGAGGTTATCCCTCAACAGAGGTTTTTTTTCTTTTGTTGTTGTTGTTGTTGTTGTTTTTTTTTTTTGCTTGTTTGTTTTTTTTGTATAGCTGTTTGGGTGAACGAGCCCACGAACTTCCCTTGACATGCAGACCTGTACAAGAACAGTAGGATGCGGTGTCTAAGGACACAGATCTTAGAGGCATCTGCTGTGGCTTTTGGCCAGTTCCATCAACTTTGCACTGGTTTCTCAACTACTGACCAGTCACCTGCTTTCCAAAGCTGTTCTCGCAATTAGATGAGTTAATTCTCAGAAAGCACTCAGGGTCATCCCTCATAGATATGTACCAGAAACTCTGGCTGCTATGATGTTCATAGTGGCATTGGTGGTCTCTTCATAGCTTTGGCCCAGTGTCATATTTAAGAGACCCCCTTCAAGGATAAGCAGAGGTGAATAAGGTTGGACACCACCAGGAAAGGTCCCAAGTGCCCTCCTCTGTTTATGTCTGAGGGGGATTCTTGCAGAGCATCTTCTTCTCACAGGATGAGCCTCAGGTGAGGGCTGAGCATCAGCACAGGGAGGGAGAAGGGCTGTTCTCTAAGGAGCTGCCAGGTAGTAGGGAGACACTTGTCAGAAACGGCAGCTGTGAGAGCCCCAAGAAAGACCCATGCTACTGAACGGCCCATGGAATTCTCTCCTGGTTCGGCAGAGGGTCTGCTGTAGACACTTTTTCGGGAACTGGCTTTCCCTTGTGACAGGAGAGAAAGTGTAAGCAGCTCATGGCCCCGCTGGGAATGATCACCCCCTTGCCTTCTCTTCCTCCCCTCTCTTCCTATGCAGATGCTGCTGGGCCCATGGCTGGGAGGAGCATTTAACACTCTGGCTGGCCCTCAGTATGCTCAACACGCCAGAGCCCATCACTAGGCGCTAGACAGTCACCCTGAGAGTCACCCCAGAGGCCATGTTTTCTGCCCCACCCAGTCCACATGCGTTCTTGGTCTCTGCCAATGTTGACAGTTATGGTCAACCAGAACTTTTTGTGACCCAGTTTTGGAACTAGAATGCAATTTTCTTCTTCTCACGTCTTCTTTCTGCTAGTCCTGGTGTCTTCTGGGAGGCCAAGTTTTATTTTCTACTTAAGAGCATCGCCCTGGGTAAGCCAGCATCCTACACCCAGCCCTTCTCATAAAGGTTCACAGCTTCTAGAATCAGTGTCATCTGCCTCCACCTCATTCCTTAGGAAACGAGAGCAGCGGGTTAAATGCCATGTTATAGGCTAACGGTGGGGCACTCGGGAGGGAGCAAATGCTGAGCTATGGCACAGCATCCTCTGCAGCTCCCCACTCGTGTAGTCTCTCCTCTCTGAAACACAGGTTGAGATTTATCTTGTGTCAGTGTTGCGAGGTGAGGCCTGTAAGTCCTGATTAAGTCATTAAGAAGAACTAATGAACCTGGCACAGGGGCACACACCTGTGTTCCCAGCACTCGGGGAGGCAGAGGCAGGTGGATCTCTGTGAGTTCCAGGTCAGCCTGTTCTACAAAGTGAGTCCAGGACAGCCAAGGCAACAGAGAGAAAGAAAGCCTGTCTCAATAACCAACCAACCAACAAAAACACCCATCCCCAAAACAGAGATGAATGCTTTTCTCAACCCTCTGAAAGCATGTTGTGGTAAAGCAGGGTCACCCCTCACGTCCCCTCTCTTCCATGGCCGTCCACTTGCTCTTCTGCTTTCCTCTGTGAGGAGAAGCAGCACACACTCCTCACCAGCCTGTATGCTGCATGTCATCCCTCCCAAAAAAAAACCCTCCCAAAACCCAAAACCCTCCTTTCATTTATAAGCAACTCGGCCTTAGGTATTTTCTTACAGGAACAAACAACAGACCAGCACAGGGCGGCCACATCTAGCTGGGGCTTCAGAAATGTCTGGTTCTCAAATTGGGTGAAGGGTTTGAGTCTAGGTTGGGAAAGCAGAAGAAGGGAGGTGGGCTCAGCCTATTGCTCTCCTGCTTCCGTGCCTCTTCTTCCGGGCAGCTGCTTAGACCTGTGGCTCACTCAGCCTTCCTCTTGTCTACTGCACTGCGTATGGTGACTGGCTTTCCTACAGCGTTCATGGTGCCCAACGATAAAGATGGCTGACAATGTTCCTACATCTCCTCTGTGCTGTCCTCACAGCTACCCTGAGAGGCAGGCACTATGGTTCTCAGTATCTTCTGGGTGCTAGAACAGGAAGAAGGAACAGGAAGGGACAATGGGAGGGATGTGGGCATGATGTAGCGGGCCATTAGGAATGTCTGATTCTATTACTTTTTATTTTTTTTTTTGGTAAAAAAAAATCTATGAAAGAAAAGAGAGAGGAGGCAGAGAGACAAGCTCTAAAAATAAATTTAGCAATAAACCCAGTTGTGCATTAATTACTCTGGAAGCCATTACAGCTCGAAAAACCCCATAACTTTAATGGAGGCTATTATAAGCATAGTGGCAAGCTCGTGGAGCTAATTACCAGGCAGTTATTAAGTAGAGCAGAGAGCACCCCCAGACTTGGAGAACACCATCTGGTCAGCAGGGGACGGGTCCAATGGCAATGGTGCCTGGCTGTGGGCAGGAGGCCAGAGGTGCCGGCTGGCCCTACAACGGGCTCAGAGACCAAGGTGGCTTGCCACACATAGACTATGGTTTTGGCCTAGGCTAGGAAGAATGCGGTGGTTGCCCGTGGCATCGGCATGGACCGCAGTATGGTTTTAGGGCCTTGGCTGAGGTGGGCAGAAGAACTGATAGAAAGCTGGGAGAAAGCAGGAGGCAAGGTGAAGAGAACGGGGCGTTTGAGAAACGAACAGCTTTTGAAAGGGGCTTTGTGGTGAGGAGGGACGTGTTTGTGTGGAGAAGCGTGGGTGCTGCGAGGCTGCTGTGTTCATGATTTCCCATGCCATTGCTCACATGCAAGCTCTATATCACCCAGTGACTTCTGACCCCTCTTCCCGGAAAGTAGGGACATGAGGAGCCCCCGCTCCCCTGAGCATCCCGTGAGCAGGGACAGAGGCTATGTTGTGGGTGCAATAGGAAAGGCATAAGTAAGGAGCATCTATTGGACTGGGAGCAAGAGCTAGGACAGTAGCAAGCCATGTCACCCCGGGGGGTGGGGGGGCTGTGTTCACACCGTTCACCTCCCTGCTCTCTGCTCTTAGCTTTAAAGCATGGAAGCGGACTGGAATCATTTTAAAAATAACCCGAAGCTATGATGACTTGGCTCTATGAGGATGAAGACATGTCCTACACAAGGCAAGGGTACCATTCCAGAGTCGGTTTCAGAGGGCCACCATTATTGCTCCCTATGGAACTGGGTCACACTAAAACCCCCAAAACTCTTGGAGATAGGCGTAGTTGGGGAGAGCTAGTCACAGGATTTTTGCTACAGGCTTCAAAGTGCTGTGGGTTACAGATGAAAACTAGAGGTGTCTGGGGATCAAAACAGAGAGCTCTATCAAGGCTGGAGGGACAGTTAAGCTGAATGGACCAGAAGCCGCTGGCCCAAGAAGACCACAGTGGTGTGTGAGGTGGGCCTCAATGCTGGCTGGTTGTACAGAGACAGAAGGCTTTCTTCAGAGCCCACAGGTGTTTAAACAATGCCCCTGGTACCTGAAGATTGG
Source organism: Acomys minous (assembly GCF_964271855.1). Lineage (NCBI taxonomy): Eukaryota > Metazoa > Chordata > Mammalia > Rodentia > Muridae > Acomys > Acomys minous. The sequence goes on along the minus strand of NC_140494.1, from coordinate 88,775,247 downwards.
CTATTGATCTCCACTTGAAAAGTATTAATTGTGCATCAAGCCTTTATGCCCAGCAATTCTGTATACTTAACTTCTCTCATTTAACTTCTCAATTAGAAAACCCATGAAGAGAAGATGTGTCTTCCAGACTGTGCAATGTGATGTTATTCTCAGTGAGATAATTCTTGCTTAGTATGTGTGAGTTCTTAGAATCAATCTTCAGCATCATAAAGCAAGCAAGCAAGCAAGCAAACAAACAAACAAAACACCCAATAAAACACTTCCCATATGCGTAGAAGAATGTGGAACCTTTCTGGGGAGCCTGGGAACTGACAGAGGCGACTGAACCTCTTTTTATACACAACATCACAGCCATCGTCTCAGGAGGAGCTGGAGCTGGTGACCCTGGTGACTGGGGAGGTTCTTGGCCCTCCATGGGAGAGGGGTGAAAGCAGAAGGATGAGGAGAAACTGTAAAGAATGTAAGTGTGATGAGGTGTTGGCCCCAACCAGGCATCTCTCTTCCCTACACAGGGCCTCTCCACAGAAGCAGAGGCATGGACTCTGTCCCAGAGATCTACAGGAGCCCCTAATGGGATCAAGGGATTAGTATTGATTCTGCAGGCGCTGCTCAGGAAAAGCCCGATGCCAGAGCTAATCAGCTTGCAGCCTAGTCAATCCATACTTCATTAACCCAGCCCCAGCCCTTGAGCCACAGCACTGCTGCCTTGGGCCCACATAGTCTCTCCTGCGGGGCAGGGCACAGACATTGGCTGCCCCCACTGTGACGACCCCTGGAACACATAGAGGGCTGGTAGCGCCTCCTATTCTTCATTCATAGGGAGAAAGGGAGGGAAAGGAAAGGGGAGGGGCCTTCTGAAAGTTCCACTCTGAACCCTCCCTTAACACATGGCATTTTTGTAGAGCCCAGCTCTTTGATAGTCACAACAGCTCTGCCTGGTAGGCAAGAGACCTTGCCCCCACCTTGGATAAGAGGGCATGGAGCTTAGAGAAGCTCCCTGATAGGCCCAGCGTCCCAGTGTTAAATGCAGGTGAGGCTGTGGACCATGGCTTCCTCTCCCTTCAATATCCACTCTACCTCCTTTCTATGGATTCTTCTGGATCTCCTTGAGCCGACTCACTGGAGAGTTCTGCCTCGGGAAGGAACTATAAAGCTCTTGAGGCTCTAGGGCTTCTTCATTCTCCTTTGTTTTTATTTGTTTTGTTTTGTGTTTGTTTGTTTTTTTGAGACAGGGTTTCTCTGTGTAGCCTTGGCTGTCCTGGACTCGCTTTGTAGACCCAGCTGGCCTCGAACTCACAGAGATCCACCTACCCCTGCCTCCCTGAGTGCTGGGATTAAGGGGTGTGCCACCACGCTTGGCTGCCTTTGCCCTACTTCTATGCTGCTGGAAGAGAGGAAGACTAGGGCAGGAAATGGCATCCTCCCTTTGTGTCCTGGCTCCTGATGCCTGGCACTTGTGGTACTTTGATAGGAAGGACAGCATGAGGTTCTGATCTCCTGTCATCTTGTCTCCTTTCTGCTTGGAAACCAAGCTGAGGACTCAGGGAGAAGGGGACATTATGTCACCCCAGATTTGGTGTGTAAAGTATGGTTTTATTTTCTTCCAGCCCAACACTGTGAAAACCGACATGGTGTGTTGATTTTTTTTTTAAGGTAATTCCTTTGTTTTTTCTTTTCTGGAAACAGCCTTGAATTAGATTTAGATTATGATTATGTTAAAAATGAAAATTGGGTTTTACCTTAGCATGATTCTCTGCAAGGCTAATAAGCCCTCTCTAGTCTATGGCAGAAATTTAAACAGAATAAATAATGGGTTTCCTGAAGCTACCTGGGTCATGCTAGCGGTTCGTAGACCAAAACAGGTGAAACATTCACTTTCCCCAGATCTAATGCACAGGGGGACCTGGATCAAACACCTGTACTTTGTCCTGAGGAGCCATCAAATACCCATCCTGAGGAGTAGGTAGGGCATTAGCAGACGACTCACTGTTTGGCTCTTGAGGATGGGCAGAGCCAAACAGGTCACAGCAACTGGAAAGCTATTGGAGAACTGAGGGCAGCTGGAAATGGCCAGGCGGTCCAGGGAGGAGCACCAGTTGGGAGGTGCCACTCAGTAGACATGTGGCTGATGACTGCTTTGGTTCAGGGACAGTAGTCAGTGGTCAGTGAGGGAAGGTGTTTAATGGCCAGTTATTGGCCAGCAGCTGGCTAGCATAGGGCCATTCAGCCCTTGCCTCTGCGGTGTGGGAGAAGGTCCCTGCCTGCAAAGAACCTCACATCCTAATCTGAGGGAGAGGTTCAGTTTCTCCTACCTCTGTGGCCCTTCATTCTGTTACCTCTTCTTCCTTGCGTCTTCTGAAAGACATGCCAACTTTAGGGAGGGCATGTCACCACGCACAAGGGAAGCAGATCCATTAGCTATTGCTGGCTAATGTATTACCATGTGCCAAGAAACTTAAAATAGCAATTATTTGCCATCTTCAGAGTCTGAGATCAGGCCTCCAAGCCTGGGTCACTGAAGTCTCATTTAAGGATTGACTGGGCTGCATTTCTATCTGTGGGCTTGACTGGGGAAGAACCTACTTCCAAGATTTCTCAGGTTGTTGGCAAAATGCATTGGGTGCACAGGCGCTTACCTCCTATGGCCTGTCTATGCCATGACACCTTGTCATAAGGCTCTCTTTTGTTTGACCTCTTATTGTGTAAACTCAGCAAGGAGAGACTCCAGAGCTGATTAAAGTCCTATATGATGGACGGAACTGTGGCAGTGACAGATCAATTTTTTTTGCCATGTTCTATTGGTTAGAGGCTAGTGACAGAAACAGGAGAATATTGATATATGAACACATGGAGTGACAGATCATGAGGGCCATTTTAGTGGCTGGCTGCCTACCCCAAACTGCCAGGTCGTCCTCTCATTCTTTGAGATCCTTAGCTCTTGCCCATTCATCACAGATCCCGCCGCTAACATCAAGGACCAGCCAAGCCATAGGTTCTGTGATCTCCATCACCTCTCTGCCTGCTCCTTTTGCTCTCCTTTTCTTGGAGTGATCCATGGAGGAATGGTGCATCTTGTGGGCCTCTCCTCTCCTTTGAGCCCCCATGTCTCATGGGAATAAGACAGCATTTCCCTACGTATGTTATTAGGTAGTTAGGGAAATGTTAGCACCAACAATCTAGCATGTATTTGGTACCAATAAACAGACACTTTTGTAACCATGATCTGCCCAGCCTATGAAGGGTCTGGCATGGGATTCCTAGCTTGTCCTTTGATTACTCCCAGTGAAACCCACTGCTCCTCTAGGGATCCCTTAAAAGAAGAAGTGCAGGAAAAGAGGGTCTGGGATTGTAAGAGACTATCTTCTTCTCAAGGGCTAACCTTGGCTTTATCACATGCCATGAACCTATGGATCAGAGTCACTGCCAAGGCCAGCCCCAGGGAGAGGTCTGATAAATGCTCTGGGGGCAAGCCCAGCAGGGCATCTTTTACCCCAGGGCCCTTCAGATGTTAATCTGCCTCCCTGCTGTGGCCTCCACAGTCCCTGCTTCTCTTTGCCAGGTTCCTGTCACTGTCTGATTGCCTGAGGGTGAGCACCTGAGTCCAGTGGCTGTCACAGACCCTAGGAGGAGGAAGTGTGGTATCAGATCAGCCACAGGACTCCTACCTACTGCCCTCATAACGCTGATGGGGTAGAAAGAGTTTATCTGATGAGAGTGTCTCAGGTCCCTGCCCTTCATCTTCTTAGGTGTGAATGCTTATAGTTTAAATCAGGAAAGGGTTGGTTCTAAATTTTCCATCCTGACAGCACATCAGGGCTGATGGCAAACCACAGAGCACGTCCTGAGAGGCTTCAGGAAAGGGGTTCTCTTCCTGACACACATGTGTATGTGTGCACATGTGTGCAGGGGCCTAGCATGCCACCTGCGATGAGTTTACGGCTTAGCTTTGGTTACTGCCTCTCGGAGACTCTTGTGATTGAGTCCCAGTTGGAAGGAAAGGGTGTCTCCTGTGCCCTTGGCTTCCAACACTCAGGCCTGGGATTATCACAAAAAGGGATGAGGTCAACATGCCAGCTTGCTCTCTCTGCAGCGCTGGAGCAGGAGGCAGCACTCTAAAACTTTCATGAGGGTGGTTTCCAAGTAGGCCCCCCTCTTTCTCTCTGTTTCTTTTTGCAATAGATGAGGAAGCTGAGGCCTAGGCCTAGGGGTGGGGGTTATAGTTCTTTAAATGTCCCAGGTAGCAGGTAGTGTGACTGTACCACAGCTCTTTTAGCTAAAGTCAGTTGTTAACTTCCTGCTGGGACAGTCTTCTTCCCGAGAGTGGCAATTCCTTCCTCTTAGTCCTGTGACAGAGGGCTCTTCCCTACTGGCTACTGTAGCCCTATGCTCAAATGGCAGTTGAGAAACTGAGTTTCCTTTGCCTCTGGCTCACCAGGGCTGGTGTGACTTTACACTTTAAAAAAAAAAAATCCAAAACAGGACTGGTTTGAAGGTGTGACAAGGTAGTAAGAATAACTCACAGGAGCTAACAGATCAGCCGCACGTAGACTGTGGGACAGCTGGGTATCACCAGTGGTCCAGGACCCACTGCTTAATCCTAATGCAGGTGTGGGACTGAGTGCCAAGTGGAGTGTGAGTGCTGAGCACAGATGGGCACGTTTCTTTTTTCCTCATCCCTGAATGAGTGCCCAGCCTTGTCCCAGGCTTCATGATCAACCTTCAGGAGCTAGCAGATCCAAAAGCTGTCTTTCCCTCCTGTGCTATGAGCTCTGAGAGCTAGGGAGTGTGAGTTGCTGCAAACAGGAGCCTTCTCGTATCCTCCCCCTCCCCTTGCTCCCTGGAGACCAGCACTGGACCAGCAGTGCAAGTCATTCCATGCCACAAAGAGACCACACGAGGGCGTTGTCTTGCCTTTAGACTCTACGTGGTAAGGCAAAGGTCTGCTTTTGGAGAATCTCTCCACCCAGCCTACTGCAATGCTTAGTGCTCCGTGAGAGGCCTGTGGGCTACTCAGGACATCTGTGGTTCTGGCTCCACAGTTACTGAATACCCACTGGGCTAGTACTGCCAGTGGATGCCTGCTTTGCAGGGGAGGAACTCAGCCTATTTTGCTACCAGGCAGGCAGTGGGGACTAGTAGAGCTACAGCTGCTCCAAAACAGCAGCAGCAGAAGCCATGTGGGCAACTGGCCAGGAGGCCACATCTCTCCCTGTGCCAGGCTGCCGTGCACCAACAGTTGGCAGAGAATGGTTGTAAACCGAGAGGCACTGCAATGCCTCTACCATCCTTGGCTCGGAGGCTGGGAGAGATATTGCATTTGCCCTCCGAGACCCTCAAGACAGAGGATAGCCCATGGCTCTGGTGCCTGAATGAAGTGGAGGTGACGGTGTCCATATACAAGATGGAGCCTGATATGGAGACTTACTCCATCCTTACTAGACCTGGGTACCAGGACCAGGCAGGCTAAGGAACAGAGGGTGGGTCTCTCCCTGGAGCCAAGTGTCTGAACCTTGAGTATGTTGAAAGAGCATGCAGAGCCTTTCATGTTATTGTAGGGCTTTTTGTTCTAGGGGAGGGTGGGTCAGCTGACACTCGTTTACTCCCCTAGCACTGTCCTTCTCACACTGATGCTGTTACAGGCCACTTTCTGCCTCACCCCCCACCCCCTTGCTGCTGTGGTCTGTGCTGTATCTATGAGAGAAGGGTGCTGGCAAAGCGAGATGCCCCTGAGCTCTGTGCCTTCCCTAGCCTCACCCTCCCCAAGCCCAAGCATCTCTGATGTACGGTCATCACACTCAAAGCTTGCTGGGTTTGATGTTTGTCCTCCAGGTCAAACCTGTGCATTCCCACCTGGGGCCCAGGGCCCAACACAAAGCGGAACTGTCCCCAATATCTCTGCAGCTCAGCTTCCTTAACTATAACCCTCACAGGGCTATTTGTAGTCCTTTGAGGGAATCCATTGGAAGCATCTGGTTCACAATTAGCACTAAAATTACTTAGATCATGAAAAATATAATAGCACTGGCAGCCGGCACTATCACCTTGTTTCAAAAACAGAGCTCCCGGAGTGGGAGATGGGACGTGAGAGGGAAACAGCATCATCAAATACATTTTATATATGCATGAAAATCATAATGAAACATTATTACATAAAATTAATATATGCTAACAAAAACTTTAAAAAGTCAGTTGGAAGCCACCACCACGAAGGGAAAGGGGACACTTCAGTTATTTCCCAGGGGTCAGTACAAACTACTTGCTGGGTAGTTTTTCTAGCATATTCTTCCTTCCATAAAGCTAGGCAGTGCAGAGACGCCAGCTCCTGGGAATATATATGGTTGGCATGCAGCAGAATGTTAAATGAGGGTGGCCCAGGGCAGGTAGGCTTTCCATGGGTGGAAAGGTAGCGTTGCCTAGAACCTGGCACTCTGGCCCTGGTTCACCCTGCTTTTGCTCACGGTTGGCTTCCTTAACAATACCCCAAAACCCCATTCCCTATAGCTCTGCTTTTTCGGGCTTAATAAGGGAGGCTTGGAAATAAATGCCCGAGGAGATGAGAACCAGACACTGTGCCTGCCCTGGTGCTCTGACCCCTGCTAAAGACTGCTTCTTCCTTCCCCTCTTCTTGCACAGGGTAACCCTGCATGCCTCTCTAGCCTAAAGAAGGACTATGGGTTTCTTTCTGTAGGTCCTATGGCCAAAGCCGTTAGGGTATTGGGGGGGGGTACATCACTGGGGACGTCGGGCTGGGTACTCCTGGATGCAATAACTTCGCTGTCCTTTTATCTCAGGTCGTAGGTTCCTGGGAATCTTCATTCTTGTTACCTCCCAACTCCAAGCTCTCCCTTCTAGAATGCCTGCTCTGTCCCTAAGGTCCATGCCGTGTGGCATCAGCTATCCCTACCGACAGGATAAGAAACAGTTAATATGATGTGCTGAAGCCGGCTGGGTGAGCATGCCTGTGAGGGTATTATTAGCCAGAGCGGCCAGCTTGTGTGTGCCGCTCATTGCAAGCACGTGGTTCATCGCAAGGTGTGTAAGTGATGAATGGAGGGCACCCTAAATCTAACTCCCGCATGTGGAGAGTATGCTGACACTATCTATGTGCGTCTTGAACTATATATTACATGGCAAGCTGCAGCGCGGATGTGCATCACTGATTGCCTCTCTGCAAAGAAGCCTGAATATCACAAAGGCACATGTATAAGGTTGATTTGCCTGCTACGCCCTGCAGAGGGCTCTCTAGGGCCTCATGGGCTCTGGCCCCAAACAAGGATCCTGAAAGGGCAGATAGATTTCACCTTCAGGGCTCTGGGAAAACAGCAGGAGTGCTGGTGGCACAGGACATCCCTCTGTGGCCTGTACATTTGTGTAGACAACTCTGGAGGGAACAGAGGCCAGAGGCCCAAACAGACACCAGATAAAATGGGGGCTCTCCTGCCCGCTTTGTACTCCCATGGCATTTGACACATAACTTCACGCTGAGTACCAATATATCTTCTGGGTCTTTCCTGTATCAGGAAGGGCAATTGGGGCCAACTGCCATCGATCTAGCACTCTGTTCTCCATGGCTTGGCAGAAAAGAACCAGTCCACTGAATGAACGTTTAAATGAAATGTTACATGTGTCTATGGGGGAATATCACTCAGCTTTACAAAGGGAGGCGATTCTGAATCGCCTGGATGAACTTTGAGGACATTATAAGAGAAGCAAACGGGCCACACAAGGACACATGTTGTAAGCTCTACCCATATGACGTACCCAGAGCAAGATGGAAGCACGGGGCAGCGGTGGTGCTGTCTAACAGATGTAGAGGTTCCAAATTGCAAGATGGAGTTTGGTTTTATGAAACAGTCATTATATTTGACTACTGAACTGTATACTTAAAATTGTTAAGATGGTTAAGTTTTGTGTTACATATTTTTTGACACAATAAATTAAAAGGAGCTTGTTGTACTCATGGTCCATTTAGACCTGGCCAACAAGGACAAGAAGCAGGTCCAGCAAGCTTCCCTTGAAGCTGGGTTAGGCTTGGCTCCCCATGAGGTTACAGGTGAGTTCTCCGAACCTTTCTGGTTCGTCTCTTGGAAATGTCACCAAGAAGAAATCAGTTCAGAGCACAAGCGCACCTATGGGTGTACCCCTTACAATAATGGGTATTTGTAGGTGGCAGCCTGCAGCCTGGCAGGGGAGGAGGCGAGAATAGTGGCCGCTTGCTCTGAGACGTAGAGGGAGATTTATGACGGGGAGAAGAACTTAATATCGACAAGTGATGAGTTAGGAGAGTCATAAGTCAGCTTAAGTTCAGAAACTCTGACGGAGAAAGAAAATCACACGCCTACAGGCTGTTCATCATCCTAAGCAGGCCGCGGAGCCAGGGTCCTGGGCCTGTGGCTGAGCAGTGTGTATGCCAGCTGGGCAGTCCCTCAGCCTCTGAAGACAGTGTCATTTCTACCGTGAGGCCTTTGGGCAAAGGCCATTGGGCAAGGAGAGAGAGAGAGAGAGAGAGAGAGAGAGAGAGAGAGAGAGAGAGAGAGAGAGAGAGAGAGAGAGAACTGATGAGGCACATAGGAAGGGTGTGAAGGATTCTGAGGGGAAGAGCTATCTACGAGCACCACCATGGAAATGTCTCCGAAGCACAGCATAGCATCTTCCCTGATGTATGGATGACCCCATTCACCGTGCACCCCAGGGGACCACCTGAGAACAGCTCCTGGACGCAGCTCTGCTCTGACTGGGTCCCAGGGCAACAATGAGGGGGGGGGGCTGGTGAGGAAGACCCCGATCAGAAGCCTGCAGATTTGGGCTCTGAGTAGTTAGAAGCTGCAGAACCAGATGTTAAGCCATGGAGGATCCCAACCCCTCACACACCTGTTTCGCCAAAGGCAGGCCATCGGGGTGTTAGGAAAGTTAGCGTGCACTATGGGAGGAGACACTTAGGTACGAGTGGCCCTGAGACAAGGGTGGAGCCTCAGTGGCATCCGTTCCCTCATCTTCAAGTGTAGGAAACAGTCTGGAGTCACAGAGCCCAGTGCTGGGAGAAGCCTGGTGGCCCGGGGAGCCCAAGCATCCATGCACAGGCTCCTCAGGGGCTCCCTGCTGGCTCTCCTCATCTGCCACTTCCATCTCTGGGACACCACTTTCCAGGTGTGTGCGGCAGAGGGGCTAGCTATGTGATGTGACTTTTTGCTGAGTGGGCAGATGCCACTTGGCTCCTGCCTTTCAGACTTTGGAAGAGGAAACAGGCACCTCTCAGTTTTTAGCATCGGGGTGAGTTAGTGACAGAGCTGGGACAATAACTTAGGGTTAAGCCAGCTCTTTCACTCACTCAGTTGCTGGGTAGGTGGAGGCTGATTCTTGTTTGGCAGCAACCCTTCCTGGCCTCCAGCCTCCATAGAGTTCAGGGACACAGCCTCCTGGTGTTGTTACCCTTAAGACCAGGCATGGAATAGGCCTAGGAAGAGCCCTCTCAAATCCCTTTATCCCACTCAGCAAGATGTCACAGTGGCTGACTTTGTGGATGAACCTAGACGCTACAGCAAAAGCAGCCTCCTTTTTTTTTTTTCTTTTTTTAAATCTGGCAGCAGTCATTTAAAGTAAGGACACAATCCCAGTCATATTTTATGTTCAGGGCTGAATTCTATCTCAGGTCAGGAGACAGAGGCCCCAGAGGGGTTGGTGTTGCATGCAAGGCCATGTGCTGATGGCAGACAGCCTGGCACGGAGTGGGTTGCTCTGCAAGCGCTTCTGTGAATTGCTAAATAAATGAAGACTACAAATTGCTTTCTATTTTCAAATAAAAAAACAAAAAAGCACCCGCTCCTGTGCGTTCTGAGCGATTAGCATGATGAACTACAGTGACTCATCTCTCTTTTCACCATCTTAATATTACTCCCATTTTAGAGGTGAGGAATCAGAGGCACGGGCAGGGTAAGCAGCACCCCAAGGCCGTAGAACTAAGAGGAGGCAGAGGCAGGATCAGAGTCTGTCCTCTGTGGCTCCTGTGACCACACCATGCCAAACCCTTTGTGCGGAGGCGCGGTCAAAAGAGCAGTTTAAGAGCTTTGTGGGCTGCAGGCAAGCATTCTGAATGTATTGTCCAGGACTGTAGCCACTGGCTACAGGTGGCTCTTGAGCCCTTGAATATGACTGGAGCAGTGAGGGGCTGCTTGGTGTGCAAAGGGAAGTGGTCCACTCTACACCCAGCATTGGTTATCCCGGAGCTCCGAAGCACAGTCAAGTAACGAGCAGCAATCCTGAGCCCAGAGAGTTGGATCTGGCCCCAGCGGTCAGATCCTTCTCTGCCCTGGCAATAAGGAAGGCAAGCAAGATAGAGAAGACAGAGCCTCACCCCTAGGATCCAGGCCACACTGTGAAAATGGGGAGCTGGTCTCTCCTGAGCATCAAGACCTTTGTCTCTGTCCTTTCTGCCCTCCATCACTGGTCCCCTTTCCTTCACAGGGGCACATGACTGGACTGGACAGTTTATGCACACAGGGAGAAAGAAATCTTGCCCATGGCTCTGCACATTGAGCAGAAGACCTCCGACTCCTTGGGCACGGTAAGTTCTCCAACCCACCCAGCTCTTGATCTGGACTTAGATTCTCCACCTTGGGGCTTATTGGTGATGGCAAAGCCTTAATCCCTGCCAGGAACTTGGCGCAGAGCCTGCCTACTGTGCTGCTGTCAGCTGGTGTATGTGTGTGTGTGTGTGTGTGTGTGTGTGTGTGTGTGTGTGTGTGTGTGTACAGGGAGCGCAGACTCATTTTAATATTGGCCAGAGCTAAACCTCATTAGAAAAGTAAATTTGCTGTAGCTGCAGGGGGAAAAGTGCAAGCAATCCACCCAACCTTCCCAAAGCTAAACAGAAAACACAGGGTTTAGACTGTTTGATGCAGTGGGTCCTCATCACCAGGTGCAGTGCCTGGGACACAGTAGGCACTTAGAGTGAACGCAAGCGCGGTGAATTCTGGGTGACTTCTGGCCATAGATAGTCACTTTTCAGCACGGAGAGGAAGGAAGTGGTCATAGATTTAGAGTGTTAATGAATCTCAAAAAATTTTTAGATGGCCACTCGCCAATAATATGAGATGATTACAATGAAAAGTCACTTGATATGAAAATATCATTCTTGTTGCTTTTCAGTGGGGAGATGTTCTGGGGAATTTGGTTCTGGATCAGGAAGGGTGGGGTCCAAGTCAAAGTCAGAGGTTAGATATCCACATGGGTCAAGGGTGAGAGGGAGACCCAGATACTGGAGGAACAGGGGAAGGAGGAGCATGTATAAAATATATAAATGAAATTAACACTCATGGCCCTTGTCCTTAGCAGTCTAAAAAGATGATAGTTCCCCAATTTATAGAATGTCAGGAAAACATGCCTGAAAGGACTAATTATTTTCTCAAAGTCCACTTAGCTAAAGACAGAGGTACTGACAGGTAGGACCCCAGTAAGCCCATTTGGGGGCCTGTCACCTCTGGACCATGACCATGTCTCCTTGCTGGTCTTTTGGTGGTGGTGGGGGATTTCCTAAGATCTTCTCGCCTAGATCTCTGACAAGGAGGATGCTACATGAAAGAGGCTTCTCTCCCTCTTCCCTAGGTGTCAGCCTTGCCCATGTTCTGCCTCCTTCCCCATCACGCTACATCCCAGGTTCAGGTAAGGTTGGTGAAGGCCAGAAGGTGGCCCAGTTCTGAACACTGGGTGATGGATGCCACAGCAGGTGGCTTTCCTTCATAGTCCCGGAACACTGTGCTTTTGATTCCATGACCTACCCCTGTTGTGAGCCACCTTGACTCAAGCAGAGTCTTTCTCCATAGACAGTCCAGTGAGGAGCCTCTCAGGGGGATGCTGCAGACTTGCAGAAGAAGGCTGCATCTAGTCTAAGCTTTCACTCTGCCTCCTCATTGCCTTTCTCAGTCTCTGATTTCTCCTTTTGCTGAGGCCTGGCCTCTCCTACAGTTGTCAGGCAGAGGGGGGCCCTGGAACCCTTGCTCTTCTCCTCTATTCACATGGGACCACCACCGGCCTCTCTGGCCCAGAGGCTGGCTCCTTGGTCAGCTCACCCTCTTCCATCTCTTATCCTTGTAAAAGCTTACCAGGATGGGATCCATATCATGAAGGTATGTTAGGTTTGGTCCTCCCTAAAAACTGTGGGGGAAAATCCAAGTCTATTGCAAAGCTTGAGCAGAAGAAATGAGCTTCTTCCTCTGGGTAGCTTGTTTTCTGCCACAGGTAGTAGCAGTTGGGACCTCTCTTGTGATTTACCTGCCCGAGGCTTCAGGTAGGTGAAGCATGCATTAGCACATCACCCCAGAAACACAAGCACCTATGCAACCATGCCCATAGGCACAGGATAATCCCCAAACACTCAGGGAGCATCTATGCAAATGGGAGCCGCAAGACAATGGCTTCAGTGCCAAGTGGGGCGCAAATGCATTCATATCCCTGGTCCTGTCTCCCCAGGAAGCATTTTTCTCTTGCTGAAAGGGATGGAGATGGGGAGATGGAATGCAACCCTGGGACCTTTGGAGATCCTGGAAGTGAACTGAGCGATGGGGAAGGTTTTGTGAGGGTTTCCCAGGAAGGTATCTGTACCTTGCAGGAACACAGAAAGGACTTGATGTTTGGTTCAGGAAGGCCAATGGTGATCACCAACTGAGCAAGTTCTACAGGGAGTCCCCGCTCTGTGGTGACTCTCCGTGGGAAAGGGAGATGTATGGAGAGGAAGCCTAGAGCAACAGCCCTCCACAGCTAAATATCCACCTCAGCACCAGTCCCTTCTGAAGCCGTGTGCTTGCCGCGTATACATACACACACACACACACACACACACACACACACACACACACACACTATCTCTGTGCCAGGCACACGGGTGTCCACCTCAGTCACTTGAAACTGTAATGCCAAAGAGTCCGAGATCAAGGTCCTGCTGGGCACTCCAGCTACACAGGTCTCCATTAGCGAAGTACTCTACAAGCATCGGGGAAGCCACTGTCAACAAAAAGCCCTTCTCAGGGTCTGTTCAGTAGAAATCTGGGGGGCCATCTCAGATCCAGCTTCTGCCAGGATTAGATCTCACTGAGAAAGTGGTAGCCCAGCAAAACCAAGTTCCTGGGGCCGGGATCAGGGGCAGGCCAGGGCGGGGCTTGGTGCTCTTGACCCCTCGAGCTTCTTACTGTGAGGCTGATACCGTCCCCGAGGTGCTGGATCTGATACTTTTCTTTCTTGCCTCACATCTCGGTTCCCTTTCCTGAACTTGTATGATCAAGTGCACAGAGGACAGTCATGACCTGGTCCCGCCTCCTTCTCCTTTGCTGCACTGAAGGACTCAAGGATTCATCGCTGTCACTTTTGACATCTCTCAGCTCCTCAGCATTCACAGAAGAGGTGCTTGGCAGGCACTTGACTCCCCAGAAAAGAATTAAATTGTAAATGCCCAGGAAAGGCAGAGCAGTTGGGGTGTCTGCTGGTGAGCAGGGGTGCGGCTACAGCTGACCCCTACTCTGGTGATCCCGTGGGCCACCAGGAACCACCTGCTGAGGTGGCAAGGGACAGAATAGCGAAGAGAAAGACCAGTTGTTAGAAGACTCTTGCCTTCATCGTGATGGAGCGGGGCAGGCGGCATTCTGGAAGTCTAGCTTTTATTTCCTAGCCCCTCAGGTTGCAGGCCCTGCCAGCCGGCCCTCTTTCCCGCTGTCCCCATTTTGTGCAACACACACACACACACACACACACACACACACACACACACACACACACACACACACACACCAAGCACGCAGGCGGACATGGCGTGGGTACTAATGGGGGCGCATAAAGGGGTTCTGTGCACGGCGGTGGTGGGAGCTCTGGGCGCGGGACACTGACCTGCTGCAGCGAGTCCATATCGTCCCCGGAGTGGTCCATAACGGGTGGCAGTCCTATGCCCTGGCCACAGCGCCCCGAGGCTGCTGTCTTGCCACACGCGCGCTTCTCTCTCCGGGCGTTCTCCGGCTCCGTGCCCTCGGGGGCCACTTCATAGCCGTCAGCCCGCTTGTCCGCAGCCCGGGTCGGCCAGCTGCCAGGGCCCGGCTTCTGAGCTCAGCCAGGCGGCGGCCGGAGCACCGGAGGGCGCGGGAGGCGAAGCGCGGGGCGGTGATAGGGGCCCCAAGAGGCGACGCTCGGGCCGGCCGGGCCCGGGTAGCTGGGCGCGCGGCCGGAGCCCAGCCGAGCGGGCTAGCGCGTGGTGCCCTCGGCGGCGGCGGATGCGCGGCGCGGCCGCGGCTGTGACAGCGCCTCCCGCCCCGCCCCCACGCACCCCGCCCCCGCGAGCGCGAGCTGCCGCCGGGACCCGGGCCACACGCGGTCCGTACCAACCTCGCGGGCTGAGGAGGGGGCCGGCGCTGGACCCCCTCCCCGAGCTTGGTATCACCTCCCCACGCTCCCTGCCGTGGCCATCCCGCTGGGGTGGTTTGGGCTTCGGATACTGGAATGGCCTCGGGCTGGGCCCAAGGCACCCCTAGCTTTGGCTCGAGGAGTGGGAGCGCGTCTTCCCTGCCCGCATCCCCACCTCACCCGCCTCCATCCCTCCATCCTGGTTGCTCAGGCCCCTGGCTTGGCAGCCTCTCTCAAAGGGCGATTGTTTTCGGGCTGGGATGCTGGGGTTGGGGGGTGGTGCCGGGGGATGGTTCTGCAGGACTAAGACTAAGGACTGAGCTAGAATCAAAAGAGGGTGAGGCGGCCAGCTTGGCTTCGGACAATCCGGACAATCCGAAGTGAGTACTGGGCTGTTTGAATGGCCTGGAGGTGAGAGTCCCCAGGAGCCTGCCACTGGGGCGGCACCACCTGTGGGCACTGCTTCTTTCTTTAAAGACATTGCCAAGCTGCTGAGTGTCACTCTCTTCTCTCCCGACCCCATGCACTGGACATTTCTAACAGGAGGCAGGAGGCATTGCCTGGTGCAGAGCAGTGAAGAGATGGCCAAAGTGGGTGGGCAGGGCATCCAGGAATTTTTCAGTACTGGGGAAATGGGATATAGGGAACGTGTGTGTGTGTGTGTGTGTGTGTGTGTGTGTGTGTGTGTGTGTGTGTGTGTGTGTGTGTTTTCATGCAGAGGCCATGGAGCCATCCATCCAGTGGGAGGTTCCCTAATTTTTTTGTCCACTTGCCTAAGATACCAACCATCTACCTCCAGGTTTACATTGCTGATAGTCCTCACTGAGACCTCCAGCGGTGTTTTATTTAAAACTGGAAAAGGCCAGCTCTCTTCCATGGCTTTGGCCAGGGTCTGTCACCCCCTTCCCCAATCCAAAGATCCACAGCTGGGCATTGCTGGATCAACGTGTACTTTACTTTACATTGTGGGCTGAGGCTGAGGTCACAGTCTTCACCATCACCTCTGCCTGTTGTGATGATGCCTGGTGCTCCTCCTAGGCGAAGGTGTGTATTTGTAGGGGCTCCAGAACCAATACTGTTGTTGAAGACTTTGAGGTGAGGTAGGAGCCACAGTCTACATAAGCGCATCAATGTGAGAAAAACGCAATTCCTGTCTCTCCAGAGAGACTTCCTCCAGACTCTTCTCCCCTTACTCCACACTGGGGAGCTCAGCGCATGCTGGCTTTCTGCACTCAAAATCACCAAGTGACAGGGCAGCCGTGAACTGGATGCAGCTTCTCATCAACAGCAAAGCTGGTGCTCACAGACAGGAGTGGGTCACACCCATTCCTTATCTCTCCCCCTGGGACTGTGCCAAATCCCGAGGTCAGGAGTTCAGGACAATGGTGGGGGTAATGATCAGGTTGAAGACACTAGCCAAGGGACCCAGCCAAAGACCACCATCTGGGCCCAACTCTTCAGGAGTAGGACAGGCTTTCAGTAAGCTGACAGGCTCTTGTCCATCCACATTGGCTGAGGCCAGTGAATGTCCTCTGGTTGTTCTGTGGGGTGGTTCCCTCTCGAGCTTGGAGTTCAACCAAATGGAACAGGAATGGCTGCAAGTTTTATCTCACCATTCTTGTGAGGACAAGGGTGGCAATAAAACCCCAATTCTGGAAGCCTGTCTTGCGAGTTAGCCTCAGGCTCTGTTTATGGTATTCTTTTTAGTATTAATTTATAAAAGCCAACTTGAAACAATAATGTGATATTAAAATTAGCACGAGAAGGCTCAGTGGAGAGACAACAGCCTGCCACTCATCTCGGCAGTATTCCATGGGTGTGGACCAACTGACACACATGTGTCTACACACATGTAAAGTGTGCACAGAAAGGCAGATACACAAGTAAGCACAGAGAAACGAGCGCGTACAAATAGCCTCTTACACACTTCATGTGCATGTGTGAATGTGTGCACATACCTGCCTAACCACCCCGTATACCCCCACTAGTCTTTCACTAGGGGGTCTGAGCTGTAGGAACCACTTTTCTATTCTCTTTGTCTGCGGAAAGGCAGCAGTGTTTTCATTCCACATCTGGATTTCCTGCATCCCCACAACTTGGTCCTTGCTCCAAACATCTGGAGGAGCTCCTGGATATCCCTGAATGACTCATCTCTCTTTTTTTCCCCCTTCTCTGCAGGATAGAGCCCCTCTTCCCAGAGGCTCCCAAAGCCTAGGACCAGAATGTTTAGTATGCAAAGCTCGGGTCCAGTCTGCCTTCTGGGACAAGCTGTTATATGTTTATTGTGTAGTTAAGCAGAGCAAGAGCCCTGCCCTGCCCTCTGATATTTGGCTCAGCTCCCAACATCTGAATCCCAGAAGGGTCCCATAAAAGCATCATCTGCAATGCAAAACCTAAAACACATCTGGGACCAGATCACCTGTGCCCAAATTTAATATGAATAGCAATTAGTTTAGTCTTGCTGGCTCATTGTTTCCCTAGGGGCTTCTCTGCTTGGCCCTCTTTTCATCAGGAGCTCTGCTCTGCTCTAGGCTCCTCACTGGTGGTTTGTTTTCAGGCCAGCCTTTCCTTCTCTGCTTACTATGCAAGGAGATGAGATAGGACAACTGAGCCAGGCCTTTGCCCTAGGCCCCTGCCCCACACTTTCAGCCCCTCTTAGTTGTCTTATGCTGGGGCGTCTATTTTTTAGGGAGTCACCTGCTATCCCTTCTCTGGCACTGGGACTCTTCAGTAGTGATTTTGCTGCTATGAATGGACAGGCCCAGTGCCATGGTGCAGCTGCACGGCTTTCAAATGCTTTTGTAATTTACTGACTGCCCTTTGCATTTGGGGCATGAGGGGGATGAGAGGCTGTGGAGCAGAGCCCTGTGTGCTGGGAGAAGCCCTCTCAGAGGCAAGCTGAGGACTCTTCTGTGTGTTCTTGGGGAAGTGAGAAGGATCCAGGTTGTCTATGACCTTCCTACCTGTTTTTTCCAGAGTCTCCTTGAAGCTTCCTTCAACCCAGTCATGAGCTACTGCTCTCCTACAGCCTCTTTGTCATCTCTGGTATGAGATGCCTGTCTTCTGATCCTGATTACACTTACTTGGGTTCCTGTGGGGACTTTTATTTAGATGCATATACTTTCATTTGTTTACCTAATTTCTATTGAGCTTCTGTCATACCTCAGTCCATGGAGTTAGAAACAGAGATTGACAGACACCAGAACAGCCAATGTTGATAAGGCCTTTCCATAAACCAGGCAAGGGTCTAAGTCTTTATGTGCATTAAACGTTATTTATGAGGAACCATTTATGACAAGGCTGCATTATGATTTCTATTGTATAGGTCAGCAATACAGGGCATAGTGTTTAGGTAATTTAATCAAGGTCACCTGCTCAGCAGTGACAGATTTGGCTTTGAATCAAATGTTTGAGCTCCAAGGCATAGCTCTTTCATCATTTGATTGCCTCAGAAGTTTGGGAGCTATTGGGTGCCAAAGACAAGAAGCCAGGGCACATATGGATGTAGAAAGAGCTGTAGGAGGGGCATGACAGAGTCAGAGTTCAGGAAGGATGCAGGAACACAGGAAAGACCTTTAAGGGAAGTCTCACTTGAGCTGAGAATTGCAGAAGGGCGAGTAGAGTGATCAGGGCTTGCCAAGGGACTAGAAAAGCAAAATTAGTGCTAGAAGAAGGAACCAGTAAAGGCAAGCAAGGATGTAAAGCAATGAGCAAAGATTCAGAGAGAGAGAGAGAGAGAGAGAGAGAGAGAGAGAGAGAGAGAGAGAGAGGCACATTCTTTCTCTCTTTGGAATTTGAGCACGACTGATATCCTGCACTAGTGTCTTGCAGAGAAAAGCTGTTCAATAAATATGATGGATGTAGTTGTTTAATTTCCTGCCTAAATGCTCCTCCATAGCTGGGTGATGAGCAAACATCTTAGACCTCTGGGTGTTCGTAGAGCTTCTGCATGAACAGCTCTGCACAACTTCCTTTTGGGACTTGGAAAATGTAGGAAAGGAATAAGAAGACATTTCCCATGGGTGCTCTAACTCTAGCATCCATCTATCTGTCCATCTGTCCATCTATCCATCCATCCATCCATTCATGTTTCCTTCCTGACTTCAAAGATTTCTCTAGCTATGAAGTTTTATAGGTACTGGAATCACAGAAGTTAAAGATTAGCATGTATTTTCAGCCCAATTTTTCTTTCATGTCTGAAGTTTCTTATACCTCAGTTTTCCTATCTGCCTTTTCTCTTGTGCCCTGCCATTGAATTCTTCTGCATGAAGGAAAAAGCAGGCAAAGGGCAGGTTGTCAGGCAGATGGAGATCCAGGAAGGGGCTGCAGCAGAAGGCACAAATGGGAGAGGAACAGAGGCAAACAGTGGGAAGCTGTCCAAATGCTTTTTGCTATCATGTACAGGTTCAGTATACAGTGAGTGAGCTTTGGGTATCTGGGGAAGAGGGAGAGATGCTTATAATAGACACAAATAAATTTCATGCATCCAGGAATTAATTTTGACTAGGTATGTCATTGTTCTGAAAGGTATGAGAAGCAATTTTGTGCAATGGAAGCCAGCTTTTTCCCTCCATCTCAAACTTCTTCAGGCCTGTGATTTCTCCTTATCTCTTTCTCTGGAACCAAGAGGGTGCAGAAGCAAGGAGGGAATGATCAAACACCAGTGCACAGATTCCCTTTGCACTGCCTCTGCATGGCCTGCAGTAGGTGCTCTGCCTGGTACGGGGTCGTGGACATGCTCCTGTTGCTCTCTGGAATGTGGTAGGAGCTGCAAAGCATCGAAGAACGTTCCCTTGTGATTCTGTGGGAGAAACCCAAGTCTGTCAGCAGGGAACAAAAAGAGGAAATATGAACTTCCACACTCATGGAAAGAGTGTTGGATTTCCGGACAAAGCTTGTTCTTCTATGGACATCTGGGAGACATATGATGGGGCAAGGTCACTTGGAAATCTCTGGAAACTATTTTTAACAAGTCATGTAGTAGTTGGTTCTTCATTGAGATCCCAAAGCTTGCAGTCCAGGGTAGGCTGTCTAGACAATTTATCCCCAAGCCTCTGGTCTTCACCTATGCTGAGAACTGGAAAAACTGCATTTTATCCTCCGTTTTCTTCCTTCCTGAAAGCACATTGAAGTCTCTTGTGGGGAGCTGGTGATCTGCTTTCACATAGCCCAGTGAGAGATAAAAGGTCCACAGACTTAGGGAGAGCTTTAATCAGGGTCCTTGGGTTTGAGCACACATCTGACAGTTTTAACTCTCCAGCTCTGTTTCCTGAAAATGGATGGTCATTTTGGGCTTTCTGGTCTCTAATCCCCCATTCAGAAAAGCAAACACCCTAAATCCTCAATAATGTAGGCTTCACAGTCTTACAGGCATATCTGTGTTTCAGCACCAAGGCCAGCACCACTCACAAGCAGCATATGTTCCCACATCTGGACTGAGGCAGTGTCCAGGCTCTGGGGGCACAGCTTGTGCTTGGCAGGAGGGCATCACGCTGTGGAAGCTAGACTGACATTACATGAAGCTGTTTCTGGGCATCGTAGCTGCGTGTCTTTGAAAAACGATAGGCTCTTCTTTATAAGTAGAAACAGGGTATTCAAGGGATGACAGGATAAAGCTAAGTGACCTATCAAGGATAGCAAATCAATTTTACTATGCATGCCAATTCTGTAAATTGGTCGTGAATGTATGAAAGGCTGTGAGATGTTCTGAAGTTACACATGAGCTAAATAGGACAGAGCACCGTGACTACTTAGTGATGTTTACTTTGATTGAGTAGTGGCATGTTAGGGTAATTATGTGTGCATATGCATGTGCATGTGAGGGGGGTATGTAGCCATTTCTAGTAAGTAAGTGATATTATCTAAATGTCTAAGATCCATTTAATTTTGAGAATTGTATGTCTTTCACATTCAACAATGTTTCATTTTTTCCCCCATTCATTTAATCAACACTTGCTAAGTGCTTGCTAGGTGCTTGTTACCAGACAGTACATCCTATTTTCCCCCAGCCCTAGATTAGAGTCTACCAGGAAGGGATAAAAAGTGTGGGATAAAAACAGTGTTTGGAAGGCTATGTGACTTGTTCTCCGGGTAGAGAAGTTATGATGACATTCTGGGTTGCTCAGACCAAGATATGATCATTTCTACAAGTGGGCAGCCTGTGCAAATTCTGAACAAGGATTTCTAAGAGTGAAGTGCAGATACACAGAGCAAGGCCTTCTCCGTGAGGGCACAAGCATCCTGATGAAACAGTGAGTGGCGTTTGCCTGTCATTGGAGACTACATGATTACAAAGTCTTTATTTTAATGCCTGCCTTGGTTTTGGACAACCATGGGGTTTCATAGAGAAGAGCCCAGCAAGTCCTAGCTGGAACTCACCATTGGATCTGCAAATGCTATTTTAGGGGTGGAAAGAGAGTCTGGGATGTCTACATTCTGGACTGAGGCTGAGGTACAAGAATGGGGGTACCCAGACACGTGAGCATGTGGGAAGATCAAAGGTCAAAAAAAATTCCTGTGAGTTAATTCCAGGTGTCTCCAAACAACTCTTTCCCATGAGGCTGCAGTGACAATAGCTACAGCAAGTCTTTCTAATGCTCCTTTTTATTCTCCAGCCCACTGCTATCATCCTCCTAGACATCCATGTTATTTATTAGTGAACAATAAAAGAAAGTAGATATTTTATAATTGGATACAGCAAAGCCCAAGGAGGGGAGAAACTGCCAAGCCATATGCCATGGCCATGATCTTCAGTAGGCTTGGAAAGCCAGGGCACACCTGGGGTCAGGAGCCTTCAGATGCTGCCCTGAAACCCTACCATTCATCACAGTGGTAAGCAGCAAATCTCCCTGCCTCTTTTGAGCATCCCACAATTAAACAGGCAGAGAAATGTGTTTCATAAAATATGCATATTGTTTGCTTCTTACAACAGCATTTTAATCTCTCTTAGCTCATAGCCCAGAAGAGCAATGGGAGGAACAACCTTTCACTGCACATTACAGTCAGTTGTCAGCCAGCGCTGTCTTCTGGGGTAAATGCCTATCATCATCATTGTCATCAGCATCACCGTGCCACTATTATCATCCCCACTATTTCTTTTTACAGTCAGTGTATAAGTTCATAAGAGTGCCACAGAAGTGCAGAGTATGTCTTGCTCTTTCATCCAGTAAAATGTTTGGCACACGCGCAATGATTGTCTGACGTATTTTTTAAATAGATGAATGAATGAGATTTAACGTAAATTAATTGTTTGCTCTTCAGTGTGACCTCATCACATCAGATGGGCTTCTAAGTGTTACTGCATCCTCACTGAGTCAAAGGAAGCAGTGATACACAGGACATTGTCTTGAAGTGGACCTTGTCTCGTGGCCTGACCTTATGGAGATGTATTATGCTTGGCCATCTGATCACCAGACTCCTTGCCTCAGTCTCCCTCCTGGCTCTGGCCTACAACCATGCCCACACCCCTTTAGCTCCTGTGCCCCAGCAGATGAACTCACTCCCATGGATAATGGCTCCTTGTCAGCACTAGAGCCCGAGGAACAAATTTTTCATTATTGGACAGAGATGACATGCAAGAACAATTGGACTAAATTGATTGTATTTTCCAAATCATCGCCCAGCTTCTAATTCTATCTGTGAGACGGACTAATTTGAATGAGAATTAGCTTCTAAATTGAGAATCCAGGCCCTTGACCAGGAAGGGAGAAAGGGTCCTTGTGTCATCCGGAGGGAGGTTCCCAGGATTCTCAGCAAGTCCATGGACTTTCCAGAATCACACAGTCAGGATAGTCCCGGTTACACTGGCTGTTTGCTCTGCCTCCATCTTTCATTTCCTCCACACTTGGCAAACACTATATCAAAACCTGACCAACACAGCCATGCCATGGATTCTGCCTCTACTGACACCCAGAATGAAACCACAGCAAGGGGAAGCAGTAAACGGAAAGAAGTCCCCTGCCTCAGAGTTAGAAGGGAAGGGCTTGTTGCTTCGAAACCCCTATGGATCTTCCATCCTCCATCTCTGAAAAAAGCTGGACCGACTTCTGCTCCCACCCAATTGCAAAGGTCCCATTTCATCTCCTATAGTCTCCTCTCTATAAAAGAAATCTCTTCTTAGTCAAATTGAAACCTGCCTCCCTTGGGCCTTGGGGATTTGTCATCTTCAGCAGCAGTGCCCCTCAAACTTAAAATACCCAGGAAATCATCTGGCTAGCATCTTAGTAAGGTGTGTATTCTGAACCAGGAGGCCTAAGGTTTTGTCTTTTAAAGTGATGAGGATGCCTCTGGCCCAGGAAGGCCCCTTGGAATAATAACAAGCTCTCTCAAGCACAGCCGGTGTGAAGGTGGGATGGTGCTCATGTTTAGATGTGATGGTGCTCACACTTAGATAGGATGGTGCTCACACTTAGATGGGATGGTGCTCACACTTAGATGGGATGGTGCTCACACTTAGATGGGATGGTGCTCACATTTAGATGGGATGGTGCTCACCATCAGATAGGATGGTGCTCAACTTTAGCGTTCTCTTCACCAGGATCAAAGACATAGACTCTGTTAAGTGCAGAGGAAACAGGTTTTAGGAGTTCACAGAATGTCAAGTCTAGATGGAATCTTTTCCCCAAAAGGATTCTTGTCTAATTTTATTCATTTTTCAAAAGTTGCAATGGAGGTCCACAAAGGTCAGAAGAGCCCTGAGAGTCATAGAGACAAAGCAGGTGGGACCTAGACCTAGGTGCAGGGAGCTAAGCTTCTCCTCTCTGAAGCTGTTTGCATAGTGAGAGGAGGAAATAATGAAGAATGATGATAAGATGTGGTGTCCAGCTGCTGTGTGAGGTAGAAGCACAGAGATGTGATGCTCCTAGCTGTGTTCCTGAAGTTTATGAATGGTAAGGGTTTGTAGCTTCTGCCAGGGCATAGAGGATGGAGCTGGACAGATGTGTGTGAAGGAGGGGGCAACTGTCAGAGGAAATATGAAGTAGACACATGATGAAAAGAGGCTATTAGAAATTTCTATTGAAAGTCAGACCCCACTCTCCACTTAGCTGTGGAGAATGTCCTATCCATTGGCTAGATCTGGGTAGGGGTTCGAAGTTTATTGCATGTATTGTCCTTGGCTGGTGCCATAGTTTGAACAAGACCTCTGGGTCCAGATCTGCCCGTCATAATGTTCTTCTTGTAGGTTTCTAGGGCCCTCTGGATCCTTCTATTTCCCCATTCTTCCATGATTCTCTCACCTAGAGTCCCAATAGGATGTCCTCCCCTCTGTCCCACTTTCCATATTTGACCACGTCCCTTGGATGGGGAGGCCTGGTGGCATTCAGAGGAGGGATAGCAGGCTACCAAGAAGAGACTTGATACCCTATGAGCATATACAGGGGGAGGAGGTCCCCCTCAGTCACAGTCATAGGGGAGGGGAGTAGGGGGGAAGTGGGAGGGAGGGAGGAATGGGAGGGTACAGGGGATAGGATAACAATTGAGATGTAATATGAATAAATTAAAAATATATTAAAAATAAAAAAATTTCTATTGAAGAGAAATAGATAATGAAGGTAGAGGGAGGAAGACATTGGATCCCTTCAACATTTCAGAGGTAATAGGCATCCATAGTCCTATCCTTACAGTATTTGTTCATATCCTCATGTGGTACTTGGGCAGGCCTCTCTTCAGCATCTTCTCTTTTTGTACATGCTTTCTCATTTCTGTACAATAAGCTCCTCAGGGCAAAGAGCAAGATCTGCACACCGTTATCTCCAAGCACCTATCCAAGGCCTTGCATGTAGGAGATACTTAGTGCATACTTATTGCCGCCATGAATACCTGAGTAAATATTTAGAAGTTAGATGTCAAAATGTAGTACTATATCCTAATTGAGAAAACCCAATTACTATAGGCTGAAGTGTACACATTTTTCTAGGAGAATGTGGTAATTGGGCTTGATGGCCTTGGTTGCACATAGTGAAGGAAGTTACATAATGAAGGATAACTCTTAGCTTGTGGATTAAAGGGAGAGGTGAATGGTGGGGTGATAAATTTCCAAGGAAAAAAACAAGAGTTTTGGGCTGGGCATAAAGTTTGAGATACATATTAAATATTTCAAGGGAGATGCTAAAAGCTGGATGTCACTGGTCTTCTTGGTCCAGAGAAGCTTCAGAGGGTTGTAGAGGTGGTTCTCTCTCAGCCTTGTCCTGGGTAGAGGCTTGATAGTTACCATTCTCTTGGAAACTCAGCAGCTTGGAAGGCTCAAAGGTAAGGTGTGGAGAATGAAAACACACGTAAGGCGACCATTGCGAGAGAAGCCTAGCCAGAGCACCCGAGTAGCTTGCTTACACTCCCACAGGGTAAAACTCGGAGCTACAGGAGTTATGAAACTAACGCCTGGGGGAAGAGGCAGCCACTGTACAATGCATACTTTCTGGTACTAAAATCCTTGCTTTCAAATCGGAGAATGTGGTAGCTGATGAGTAAAGAAGATGGCAATGATTGAGAGGTAAATTAATGGCTTCAAAGATCTGTGGGAGAAAGAAGCTCAATTATTGAATAAAAAAATAGTTGAAAATACAAAGGAAAAATAGGATATTTAGAAGATGGATTCTGGAGACTGCTTGTAAGGTTTGGGAAAAGTGAGCAGATAGAGAGATATTGTTTCCAAAAGGAATGAACTCAGTATTTATTTATTTATCTATTTATTTGGTTTGCCAAGTACTTGAGAGATCAAAAGCCGGAAGTTGTAGGTGAGACCTGGAAAAAACTCTCCTACTCAGGTGTGCCTTTGGAGAAACTCAGGGATATGACATCTTCCTCATCCCTCCTCATCCCAAAGACCCATGTTCCTTTATCTAAGCATGCCATTTTCCTTGGCAGCTTTGTGGGAAGGCTCATCCTTGGGATGCAGGGATTCTGGGGCACCCACAAGAACACAAGAGCTGAATCTCGTGCGCATACTAATGAGAAGGGAGGGGCCTGTGGCTAGAGTCTGTCTACAAGGCTACACCAGGTAGACTGGGAGGAATAGGCATGATCCAGATCCCCGCAGTTATCTCTGCACACTTCCCTTCATGTGTGAACATGATACAGTCTCTCAATGGCCCCAGGATATTACAGAGCTCTGAGAAAGTAATGGTTAAAAACTGTGCTATGATTCTACACCATTGGGTTGTCACGATTAAGGTACTGGTGTGGGGACACCGCAGCATCAGTTTTTAATGCCCCTGATATTAATTTTAAATTATCAGGCTGAACACTTACAAGTTAAATGTATGGTAATCACAATTCATTGACTATAACAAGCAGATGCTCTTGGGACTGAGGTGGATACCAAGAAGTCTTCCTCAAGGTCTCTTCCACAGAGACTTTATGCTTGGGATGCCTTCTCTTGACCTCTGTGCTATGGGGAAGGCAAGTAAACAGGGAGGGTGCATAGGTGGGGACCAGTGTGCATACATAACACACACACACACACACACACACACACACACACACACACACATATACATACATACACACACATACACACACACACACACACACACACACACATATGGTCTCACAATATAATTAGTACACGGCAGAACATAAGGTCACTGGTCTACTGTGATCTTCCAACCTGCAAGGCTCCTGTGACAGGAAATGTCAGCAAAGGGACACATCACCTATACTGTCAAATGAAATCTCTTACAACATGCTAGCAATACTTTCAGGAGATAGATTAGGGCATGATTTACTCTGCCCATTTTATGGACAGGAGAATTGAGGCTCTTGTTAAAGGAAATAGTTGCAAGGCCCAGATGGCTACAATTCTTTACCCTTCTATGAATAAAAATCCTTGTTGTGGCTTTGTTGTAGGCAGCGTTTCTCATCTTTCTACTCTGTCTGTTTATGTAATTTCCTTTGGGGTACAAGTAGCAGAGAAGCGATTCTGACTCCGGCCCTCAAGGAACGGCCCTGATTTTCACATTGCCTTCTTCCACCTTTGCTGTGGCTACGAGAAGAGTTAGTGGGCTCTTAGCCTGGGCCCTGAATAGCTACGTGAGGAACAGCCCCCACCCCACCCTCCCAAGCTGGGAGCTGAGCTGCCTCTGTTGACCACTGATTTCTGGCAGCTGTTTTTTTCACACCATTTAGATGGCGAGGGTTATTCTTGTTATGTGGCGTTACTATGAGCTGATGCTTTTGGGGAGTTTATGCTACCCACACTTCAATTTTCATGTGCAAGAGAGTCACCCTAGGGTTCCTGTTAAAACACCAATTCATAAAACCCTAGGAGATTCTGGTCTACTTATCAGAGGAAGTTAGTTCTGGGACAGCCCGTTTGTTTACTGCACAGAGAATGGGCAAAGCTCTGTAATTGGCCACACATTCACCTGTGACTGGTGGCCATGGCATACATTATAAATCCAGGGCTTTTGGCTCCCTGAGCACAAATATTTCCTGCTATGTAGCTACTATGTACAGCACCTGGAAAGCAAGTGTGGTAGGGGCAGCCTGTTAGTATCGAGACGTAGCTGAATCTGCGTGCTGTGAATGGCGTAGTTCTAATCTAGCAAATTGTTGGAGGAACTTGGTTAACGTTGTACTCACAGCTGCAGGCGCTTGAAGAGAGCTGTTCCTCCTTGCATGTGCGCTCACGCACGCACCCGCGCATGCGCAACGGCGTGTTTCTCTCTGTAAGGATCAAATTGGCCTCCTTGTTCTGACTCAAAGCAGCTGTTTATTTGTTGTTCTTGTGTTTTCGACTGTTGTGATGAGGTTTGCTTCCTTCTTCTTTAACTGAATTACGTGCGGCTTAGCTCTTCAGTACAAGCTGCAGATTGAGCTGGATCCTTCTGTCGTGGGTTTCAGATTCCTCCCATCAATTAAAACAGCACAGACATCCGCTACCCAGGTTCAGAGGCCAGAAGGGAAAGGACAGAAACACAGGGTGTTCCCTCAGCCGCCCCTGCTGCTGGCTTCCCTTCATCTGGCTGAGGGAATGCAACTCTGAATGGGCCAGGCAGGCATCTGGGGATGTGTAGCCTGCAGGAACACAGTCTTTCCTCCCTAACATGTCCCCAGGCCCACAGTTAGAGAGTGGTTGGGAACTCAAGCACCCAACCTATCCAGTTTGCCTTAGCTGTTGACACCTAGCTGACTCATTACAGCTAAATGGAATTTGTGGGAGCTACCTCATAAACAGAAAACTCAGGCTGTTGAGATTTGGGGAGCACAGACAAAAACATCTTAGCTGCTTCCTTTGCTCTCCTGGGCTTCAAGTGAAGACAGAAATCTCAAAGGGGCCACAGAAGTTGAGACATTCAAGGATTCTTTTCATCTATCTTCCTGTTGCTGAACTCTGGCCTTTGGTCCTGTTTCTGTCTCCCAATAGGATAGGGCCAAGGCTACCTCCACCATGGGCTATGGCTGTAGAAGGATGCATACTGCTTCCCAAGGAGAGCTTTGCTGTGTGACCACCAGCATCTGTTTCCCTTTCCTGAGACAGACTTGTTTCTTAAACACTGAAATGAACTGGCGAGGCTTGCTAGATGTACCGCTCTAACTCCAAATATATGTAATTTGTGTTCATGTCAGTTTCTCATCAGCTTCATTACTTCAGCAATCCTGCAGTGTCGATTTGATATCATTGTGAGGAAGAGCTTGATTGTCAGGTATAACAGGGCCATGGTGATGAGTTTAATAAAGTTCAAAGGAAGCCAGGCAGACCCCCCAAACCAGAACTTGGCTAGACAGTGAGTACACTCCTGGGGTGAGGAGATCAGGACGTAGCACTGTGCAGGCCAACCACAGAGCCGGTGTGAGTAGGGGGCAGCCAGATAAGACAGGTAACAGAGTTCAAAGAAAGCTCAGAGGAGGCCCAAAATATGGCAAGTGGGAGCAGTTGCTGGCAGTCACACATCCAGCAGTCTCTTAAAGAAGCAGTATTTATCTCTCTGTACCCACACAGATCATGCTGGAGGTAGCCTTGGTCCTATCCTATTTGGAGCCAGGTAGACAGGAGCAGGAGCAAAGGCCGGATCCAAAGGCCAGCCTACCTGCCTAGCAGTGGCGCGCCATCTCTCAGGGAGGCCGGAGAGCTGTGAAATAGGACCTGCAACATGGACTTCCAAGTCTGTACGAGAGTGGGAGCACATGGGGGTACCGGAGCTAGCGGAGAGCAGGCGGCAAGCTGGGGGAAGGAGGCATGGGTCCGTGCAGTATGAGACAAGCATGGCTGTGAGGGATTGGCGTGTGTGGGGTCTGCAGGTGGCTTTCTCTCCAAGCAGCACATCACCTACAGGAACCTTCATGTCCATTGCAGACCACACTTTCTGAAGGAGGAATGGATTCCTTCTCTTTCCTGGGCAAAAATGAGAGTCCCACTGGGTGGGGCATGGGAGGGGGGGTGTCTGCAGCTGCGGCAGCTTTTTTCTTCTTGGCCTCCTGACACCCAGGGGTATCTCCTGTTAGCAGCCAGGGCCCCCAATCCCTGCCTCCTGAGACCCTTCCCTGTAAACCACATCTCTAGACCATGAGATTAACTGGTGCTTTTAATGAAAAGGCTAGAAGCTTATACACTTTTCCATCCCAAGCGTTCCTCTATTAGGGAATAAATCCCAAAGAAGACTATCTCTTAGGGCAGCAAGTCTGTGTTTTCTCCTGGTGGGAGGGAAGGGAGTCTTGAGTGCAGCTGGTCTATGAGCCCCTGGCCTGTGCAGAGCTCATATACTTGGTGAAGTCACTTAAGGAGGTCCTTCAGGGGATCGTGCTAGGTCTAACAACCAAGGTGGGGCCTGAAGGATGGAGAAAACATTCCTTCTCTTGGCAGGCCTCTGTAGCACTCTGTGGTCCTCACTGTTGGGTGGGGGGCTGTAGGCTGCTCAGGGACCCACCCAGTGGTGTTGGGGTCACCATCCATTACACTAATTTGCAAAGTACTTTATCGGCTTTATTTACAATCAGCATTTTACACCTTAACCTGAAGCTCCCTGAAGTTAGGGTGACCAGCCCCCTAGAAGTCTTTTCCAAGTGGTGTGATCATAGGCAGCCCTGGACTTTACCACATACACCATAGCTCTCACATTTGTATTTATCCTGACAAAACGGATTCTTTTAGCGAGATACCACTTTCTAATTTTGGATATACAAAAAAAGAGGGGGGATTACTTTAGATAGAAGAAATCAAAGTTGTGACTGTCTTGACTCTAGTGAGGCTGAAGGTCCCACATGACAGGGTGATCTAGGGAGCCCCCATCTCTGTTGTGTCTCTATGCTCTCCTCACTCTGCTGTCAGGCCCTCAGGAAGCCTGTCTTAACCAGGATGGATGCTGAGGGCACAAGCAGGAGATTGCAGGAAATGGGCCCAAAGTGATCAGAATCCATATGGCCTGGTGATGGAGGTGGAGGATGCCAGGCACCTACCTGTGCTGGGAGTCCCAGGGGGGATAAGGAGCCTCATGAGAGGGCCAGGGAAAGCATCCTGCATGCAGGAAATGGCAGACACCAGTCTGAAAGCCCCCAGGGCATGTTGCCTACACTGGATCTTTTCTAGAGAGTCAGGGAGTGTATCCGAAGCCTCTGATCCTATTTTCCTGGAAAATACCATTACAGTGAAAGAAAATCACCCTAGAAGAGTCCCCTGGTTCCAGCCCAGAGGCAGCTGCCCAGCTGTGCGAGGCAAAGCCAAGCCAGGAAATCACTCATCTTCTGGCTGCCCAGTGATGGAGAACACCCCGGGGGAAGGTTAACACAGGAACATCATCATTAGCATCAGCAGGCAGAAGGCCCTTTTCCAGACCCAGGCAGCCTTGAGGAGCAGCTATAATGATGGGAGCCAGGGGCTAATTACCTCCAACCTGCCCTCTGCACCCCCACCCAGCAACAGCAGGCTCTGTGGGCACAATGGCAGCTTCTCTCCTCTCCTCTGTCAAGTTTGGCATTTTACCTCCTCAGGACGTGTTTTGCCTGATGAAGAAGGCTCACAACCATTAGCTTATTTGTTGTGCATATTCTTATTGCTGTTTAACTGGTATGAAGAGAAAGGCTTGAGAGAGTCTAATTTGCCTCATTAATAGATGGAGATAAGGGATTTAAAAAAATTATATTTCTCTCGGCGTCATCGCTCCTTCTAGGGTGGGAAAAGGAAAGAAAGAGCGCACGCTTATTTTCGTGCGGGAGGCACGTTCCTTGTATGGAACTACCAAGCTTAAAAAAAAAAAGCCCATTTATAGGTGAAGCAGTCGAAGCTCAGAGATGTAAGCAGTTAGGGCCAGTGCTGCTCAGTTGCTGAGCTGTGTGCCAAGGTTTGGCCCCAGAGCTGTCTCACCGTCTTTGTCTTTCCTCTTCTCAGGATGTCCCTAGAATGTCCCGTTGAGCTTTCCTTCTTCTCAGCCATTCCCTGTGTGCACTGAAACAGTATAGTACTGGATCTGTGCAGTTGAGCGTCGCAGAGGGAGTCAGTGACTTCATTTAGCTGGCATTACATGTGGCGGGTCCTCGGCAGAGCCTTGTCCTCTGGGGTTGGAGGCTGTCTCTGAATCAGAATTCATCTCTGTGTCGGCGAGGCACTGGGGAGAGGCTTGCCCAGCGGTGACTGCAGATAGGACTGCAGTCTTCACAGAGTAAGAGGAAAACCCTCAGGGACAGTGGCGGTCCCTGCAGAGTCCAGACCAGGGCTATTAACGTGCCATCTTAATCTCACAGTCCAGTCGCTAAAGGGATGGTCCTCAGTGTTCCCTGTCCTTCTGTCCTGCTTTAGTCATCTGGGCTATTGGCTTGTCCTTGAAGTCATAGACAGTGATGCAAAGGAAACTTGCATTTTGTATAATTGGAGTGGGGCCAGTAAATCAGAGCTTCCATAATTTGCTAAGCAGTGAGCAGACAGGCCTGGGCAGTGTGTGAAGTGGCTGGTAGAAGCCACTGGGGAAAGGACTGTCAGGATGAGCTTGTCCACCCCTAACCCTCAGATGCAGAAACCGAAGCCCTGTGAGGGGAAGAGACACTTCTGCCCCCTGTCAGGCCCGCATGTAACTGTGTCTCGCTACTGCTATTTCCTAAATCCTATATCTCATCTTAATTTTGGCCCAATTTCCCAAATGATTTCAGATCAAAATGTTCATTTGGGCTGTAAATTAGCTGAATAACTGCTGTACGACTCTCACAGGAGCACCTCCGTCAGAGATGCCACAGCTCGAGAGAGTGAGCCAGCCTGGGTACTGCTTGGATAGCAGAGAAAGATGCCTGCATGGGGCCGATCACTTCTAGTTCCCACCACATCCACCCAGCGACACCCAGGAACTTCAGAAAGAGCCAAAGAAAAGCCCAGTAGGAAAACTGAGTTGAGGAAGAACTCGATTCTCTTCATATCAACGTGAACATTTAAATTGATTCTCTTCATATTAACATATACATTTGTTTTCCTCAAAGTCTGACTTCTTGCAGGGTGAGGGGAAGACTTGAAAAATAATTTTAAAGATTATTTGAAAATCAAATGGTTGAAAATAGCCTCAAGTTATGACAAAGATGTTGAGTGCAGGAAGGCTCATTTTTCCATGCGTTAGAATGTGTCATGAGTCATTGTCTCAGAAGACAGAAGAGCAGAGGACCCTATTGTTTATGGGTAACTCCGACAAGGAAGGTTTTGTGGCCAGGACCCATGGATCACTGTGCACATACCATCAGGATTGGGAAAATGTAAAGTTTCAAACTTCACTTTTGCCATATAACAAGAAGGATCTATATCAATGAAGGAAAATGAAGCCATATTAAGGTTAGAAACAAATTTAAGCTTGTGCTTGCCTTTAAATGAAAAATTATATTTCAGACAAAAAACAATGAAATGAATATCCACAGATTTGACTATTTAAAAAAATCTTCATGTATCAAAAGGAATCTATAATGAAAAGGCAAATTCCACAGCTACCAAAGACAATGCAGGAATGTTCTGAATAACTTATCTGTAGTGAAACAAAAACGAGGAAGACTCCAGAAGGAAAATGGACAAAGATCAGAAGTAGACCACTGTATCAATGAAAAATTCTCCCCTGACATAAAATATTTGCAAAATAGCAAAAACAAAACTTCCATTTTCATCAGCCTTCCTGGCAAATATTTAGAAGGCACATTTTTCCTGTGCTTCAGTGTGTGGAGGACATGACAAACAGCCTTCTCACATGATGGATGGTTGAAGGATAAATTGGCACTGTGTGCATATGTAACAGAAACCGTTCTATATGGTCAATGTAAGTAAGCTGTACTTGAATGTACACAAGAATGCTTATCATGATGACTTGAGAGATTTATTTTTATTTATGTGCATGTCTGTATTTTTGTATGCATGTGTTTAGATCTCTTGGAACTGGGGTTGAAGGTGGTTGTGAGCCCCCTGATGTGGGTGCTGGGAACTGAACCTGCATTGATAAATACTCAGCCACTGAGCTACCTTTCCAGCCCTTTATGATGTATTGATAATGACAATACATTGGAAAAAATTCACAAGGCCATTAATTCTTTTATTTTTAAAATTTAATAACTGTCAAGGCCTGTTAAATCTGTTAGTTATTATAAATGCTGTACTAATTGTTGGGGTCACATTGGTGAATGGAAATAACAATAGCCTGTGTTCTTTATGTATTGTAGGAAACCAGTTTTCATTTCCCAACTTAGCGGAGAGGACAAACAATAAATGAATTAGACAATAAATGACTGCTCAGCAGTTATTGTTGAATACTGGTATTATTGATTATGCTAAATTTTGGTATATCCTTAAAATAAAGAATTTTATGACTATGAAAACTAATGTTTAAGAAATAATAATGGTATTCACCCTTTCAACAAATGTCCTTTGAATATTTAGTAGGCATAAGGAGCAATGGCAGGCATAGTGGATATAGTCGTCAAGCTAAGTGTAGTTATAACACTCACAGGTTTCTCTTAATAAGAAGTCATGATACTGTTGATTGAGACTGTAACAGAAATACAAGACCAAGGCAGTCTATGGGAAAGAATAGATGGTGGGAGGGCAAGGGGACAGAGTCTTATCTGTGACGTGACGCTGTTTTATTACAACAACACAACTGAATCTGGGTTTATTACCTTACACATATGGAGATTGGAAATCCAAGAGAGACTAAACAGTTTGGTTTGGCCTCTAGTGAGGTGCTATCTCTGTGAGGCATCATGGTGAGAGCATGTGTGGAAAGGAGAGATCATGTAGAGACAGGAATCAGAGGGAGAAGTGGGAAAGGGGTTGTGCTTTCATGACAACCCTCTTGGAGAATTTCCTCCAGGAGACCAGCATTCACTCCTTTATTGAGGCTCGCAGTGAACCTTAGTGGCTGAACACCTAGTGGATAACACCCATAGGGCCCTGAGTTAGCTTCTTAGCATCAGAAAAAGAAAATAAAACCAAAGTCATCATCATCATCATCATCAACAACAACAACAACAACAACAACAACAGCAAAATAAAAAAGTGAACAGAAGAAGGAAGGGGAGGAGGGAGAGGAAGAACAAAAGAAAGTGCCTTTAGTAATCTAATCACCTCCCACTAGGCTGACCCCTTCA
The DNA here is from genome assembly GCF_964271855.1 of Acomys minous. Lineage (NCBI taxonomy): Eukaryota > Metazoa > Chordata > Mammalia > Rodentia > Muridae > Acomys > Acomys minous. The sequence continues at coordinate 88,741,332 of NC_140494.1, read as the reverse complement.
AATTTCCCTGCCTCCTCCCAACATAGCTATTCTGGGACTATGCCTCTGTCACATGAACCTTTGGTAGCAAAACCTACACGGAAAACTTTAGCACTATCCAAGTTGGTACCCAACAACAAGTAGGCATGAGCCTGGAAAAAAGAGAAAGGAAGAGAGGTGGGGTGTAGTTCAGAGGGAGAGCATTTGCCTAGTACATGCAAGGCCCTGGATTCCATCCAAATCATTGCCAATAGCAACAGAAACAAAAAAGAAATGAAGGAAGAAAGGAGAGAGAAGGAGGAGAAGGAGGAGGAGGAGGATGAGGAGAAGGAGGAGGAAGGAGAAAGGGAAGGAGAGGGAGAGGGATGGATCTAGATCCTGGGCAGTGTGTATAAAGGGCAGGAAACACCCTGTTCACTCATTGGGGTATTACTGGCATGAAAACTCTAAAAAACAGGACCAGTGGAGACAGAGTGGCATTAGGACTAGTTGGTGCGGTTCACTTCCTGCCTTACTCCGTCTTGTGTGAGGTGAGGTCAAGCCTGGGTTTTGGTTGGCTGCCTTCTTTTGCATTACTGAGCATGAGTCCCCAGCTCTGTCTGCCAGTCTGTCAGTGGTGTGTGGAAACTCAGAGAGCACACAAGCTCATCTGGGTTCCAGGAGTGTGTTAGCAAATTGCCTAGAGCAATGAGGGATAGAGAGGGAGCCCTTGCCACCCACAGAGAACAAGTGGAAAATGGCAATTTAAGATAAGCCGTTTTCAGGAGACCTGGAGGTTGCCGTTTTGTTATTGATAGAAAAAGTGCTCCGAATCAAAAGTGTCCCCACATGGTGTGGTGTTGGAGGGGAGGGAGAGAGGGTGACATTCTGAGTGGTTGAAGTGATGCATGTGTCCTGTAAGCCTGAGGCCCAGCGCACTCGCCTACCTTTTCCAGAGGGATGGTTGCCAAGCATTCACCATCTCTCCACCTTTAGCTTCCTGCGCTTTCTGTGGACCAACCATCTTAAAGCTGCCCAGTCTTGGATGAAGGATGCTCTTGGTGACAAGCCCCTTTTCTGTTCTGCTCAGGTGAAGCATGCCCACTTTTCTAGAGCCTGATAAACCATCCCTTCCCCACACACTGTTCCCAATCACCCCAGTTCTCACTTGTCTGCCATTTGCCATCAGAAACACTCAGATGACATTTGTCATTTTGCCATTTAGTTGTTTCTTGTGGTGTCACACAACCTTTTTGTTGTGTGACTATAACATTGGTCTCTTTACTCAGAAAGTTTTCCATTCTCTTCCCACTTCTGGGAGGCCCAACCCAAAAAGTCTGCTTCGCATGCCCACTCTTTCTATACCCAGAGAATGTTCCCTAAAAGAAAGTGTTCCATAATATCTCTTAGCTTCTCTTGTGGTGGTGTCTGGTTTAGTGGGAGGGGCTTAAAAGACTACGAAATTTAGCAAGGAGCCAATGGGAACAGGAGAATGAATTGGATCTTAGAAGACTAGTTGGATGTGTTATGGGTTGCTGTGCTTTCCCCCCCACTGCTTGGAGTGCTATGCACATAGCAAGTGTTTAACAAGTATGAATTGCAGGCTATTTATTGTTACACTTTTATTAACGTTATCATTCAATGCTGCCATCTCCAGCCAAAAATCTGTCACAGGTCGGCAGGTGTTTGATCCATAGACTTGTCATCCTTGGGTAAAAAAACTTTCTTCTGAAGCATTCTGATTCCTCCATGCTCCTCTGTGCTTAGTAATATCCAGTTTTAAATGCTGCCTATTCCTGCCCTCAGGTCAGAGTTCCTTGACTGTGCCCAGCTGCTGGCTGGAGAGCAGCTTTTATACATGGGAATATAACCTCTATCCAGGCCCTGGTGTCATGTGAAGACACAGGTGTCAGGATCAGATGTCCACGTCTCTTCTTCCACACTGGCCACCTGTGTGTCACTTCCATTTGGGACATGAATGGGGCAGCAGTCAAAATACCCCAATGGTCCTCAGAAGGCTAGGATCTACTACCATTTGCGAGTGCCTTTGTCTCTGTGACTCATTATGGAATCAGAGTTCAGAGCTCTGGGCCCAGGCCCAGCATCAGCAGTTTACACAGGCCCAGTGCAGCCAGATGCTTAGGTGGTTCCTTCCTCCCTTCTCTGCAGAGATGCTCATGCACTGCCTCTCAGAAGTTCTATTCTGTGTCTTAGAAGGAGGAAAAGGACAAAGCAATGCCCGACTCCAATCCAGCTCAGTGGAACCTTGTTGTCTCATTGGCTGCATTTACCTTGACTATTTCTATTCCTTCTTCTCCCCCAGGAAAGCTGTTCTTTGATCCCAACAACTGCAGGAAAGGATGGCACTGAGAGACTTATTTCACCTTGCTGAGGTATCATGACTACAGAGAGCACATCCACCTCTCAGAGAGAATAGCTCCCGTTGAGAGCAAGTCTTCCAGGGCTCTGCTTCTAGCCTTCCAGAGAAGGGCCTTGCTTGGACACAGAGAGAGGTGAGGTGGGCACCGCCCAGAGTGCTTCTGGCTCACTGCCTGCTTCAGCTCTAGACAGAGGAATCACATGATGGATTTGACTCAGCTGGTAAAGGGTTTGGGTATAAATCCAGGGCCACTCACAGACGGGGATTGGCTGGGGGCCTAGGGATGAGTAGAGGATCACATCTCTATTTCTTGCATTTAACATACACCTTGGGCATTAAAGACAATAACAAAGACCATTTGAGGCCAAGAAAGATTCCAAGAATATGGACGGAATCCTCTTCCTTTTTAGATGGGCCAGGTTGATTCTGGAGGCAGGCTTATGATGAGGGAGTCTCACTTTCTATGGTCTACCAGGGGCCATGAACGTGCACAAAACTCTACAGCCTTCATCACCCTCCAAGACAGCATTAAATCTTCTATGGACCCTTGCCTAGGATATTTTCTCCAGGGTGCCCGAGCTGTGTTTTTCCTTTGTAGATTTCAACATCATATTGGCCTGCAGCAGAACAAGACTTGTCCCTCATATCTTGGGAGCTCCCTAGCCTGTCAGAGTTCCTGTCTGCTCACCAGTGAAATGAGGTATAGTGGTGGGCTCAGCCCCCTTCAATGTCTTCCCCCTGGTGTTTGCTCTGCTTATGAGTTTGCCCATGAACACTCAGTCGCCACAATGGGCAAGGCAAAAGCCCCATCCCAGGGAAGCCAAGGACATTGGAGTGATGTTTCTATCCTACACTTTCTGTACCTGTGGTTGTGAGGATGCAATTGAAGCCATGCTGTGGTGGTCAGGACTGAGTCAGGTGGACCCTGGCTTGGGAGGATGGGTATTGAGGGTTTAGAATGAGCAAACCCATCACACCTGTTCTCCCAGCTGGGGCCGTGGGCCAATTGTGTTGGGCCACAGTTCCACCCATAAGTGGCCAGTCATGTTCTCTGTTCTCTGTTTTAGAAGGCCTGGATCCTCCAGATCCAAGAAGATCTAGATCTCTGCTGTTCTCAAAGGCCCTGCTGCTCTTCACTGTGGTCCTAAAACACTTTTAGTGATGTTAATGGGATTGGACTTCAGAAATCTGCTCAGAGAGCAGGTAGGGTGTTTAGAGGGAGGGAAGAGAAGAAGAAATGTTGAAATTAAATCTTAACAACAACAACAACAACAGCAACAACAACAACAACATTATCAACAACAAGTCAGATTATTGCAGGGGCCATCTACTGGGGGATATAAAGTGGAGGGGACATCTCAAATGGTTTTTGAAAATTCCTGGGAGAACGGGAGATTGCATATATGCTCTATCTCAGCATTCCAACCAAACTATTATAAGGCTTATCATCAGAGCCAAGATCCAGCAGAAGGATGCAGCTTTCTGAATAGATCGTTGCAGCCATGACCCTTCTGTGCTTTGAGTCCTTGCAAAGCTGGAAGAACCTTGCGAACTGACTTGGTTGGCATAGTGAAGAAATTGCCTTCTTCAGGCACTGTTACGAGCTTCTCCTCCAGTTGAGTTTGGAAAGGGCAGCAGCCTCCTGTGTCCTTTTGTGCTGATGTGCCTCCAGTTTCTCTCTCAGGACCAATGCTGCCTTCCTGTGTGGAGAGGATGGCGGTGGAGTCTGGTGCTCTGAAGAGGAGTTTAAAAGAAGGATGAAAAAGAAGCTGATGCTATAAGGTTCAAAGGCCAACAATAGCTTTTAAATGTCCAATGAGCCGGATATAGAGGTGGCTAAGCACTGGGCATGGGCTCTAGCTTCTGTCCCACATGGGCAGGGCATGGAGGGCCAGAGAAGACAACCGCATTCATTTGTTTCCATCTCACAACAGAAGAAGAGCCATTCTACCAAGCAGATGATACATAGGACTATCAGGTTTCCCTCAGGGCACTCATGCAGGTGCATCTTGCAGCTGCAGCCCTTGTCTGAGGCACCCAAGCAGATGCATCTTGAAGCAGATGCAGCCCTCGTCTGAGGCACCCATGCAGGAGCATCTTGCAGCTACAGTTCTTTTCTGAGGCACCTGTGCAGATGCATCTTGCAGCTGCAGGCCTCGTCTGAGGCACCCAAGCAGGTGCATCTTGAAGCAGCTGCAGCCCTGGACTGTTTGGTTCACTTGCTGGTGAGGCTTCCTTTGGCATTTTTTCCTCCCTGGCTTTCAGGGGCAGCAGCCCCAAAGGCCTCTCATCATATCATCTTTGATATCTCCACAGAGCTCCTCGTCCCCATAAAACGTCATGATTCTTCACACTAAGGGACAATATGACCCTTGTTTACAAGCTAAGAGACAGATGTTGGGAAACTACATCTCTCCTGAGAAGCAGAGTGACCTCTGCTGCTAGCAACCATGTTCAAAGGAAGAATCACCTTCGAGCTCCTGTGCCCTTTGCTCTTCCCCCAGGTCTGTTTGATGTCTATGTGTGGTGGGGGGCCTCATTCTCACCTCATCTCTGCCTCCCTCCCTGTGACTCAGGCAGCTGGCTGTACCACCCAGCCTCAGCAATAAGCCTAGATTCCTTGAAGGCTGCAGCCAGATTAATCACCCCTGGGCTCTGCTTTGATGATATCCCTTTTATAGACACATAAAAAGAAGCATTTAGGCAGCCAGTCATGCTAAATCTTAACCATCTTTACAGATTTTTTAGTGCAGCACATCAAAATCCGTCACTAGCCCTGAAGGTCCACATTTATGGTGTCTATGAAGTCACTTCTAGTCAGGAGGTGGCGTCCATTGTCCACTTGGCATATCCCACCCATGCTTGGCCTGGATATATAGCATGCCTATTCTTGGACTTAGAGGTATGCCTTGCAAAGCATACTGTGGCCTCAGTGTCCTTAGGCCTCCAAGGATTTGTCCTTGTAATGGTGTATTCAGTACTTTACATGTGACTCTCTGTCAGTGAGCAGGAACACCATGGCATGCCTGTCTACTCATGTGGATAGGGTGTGTTATGTCAACTGGTCTGCAAGCTTTGAATATGCAGATTCAACTCAAACCTTCCTCTGGCCCCTAGAGTGTGCACGGTGAGATGATTGTAGATTACTGGGGAAGTCTGTCTAATTTGTGAAAATTTGCCCCTCTGGCCTGTGTGTGCTGCCTTGTGGGCAGGGCAGGCCGAGCCGACACTGGTTCACAGGGGCACTGACCACCTGAATGACCATGACCGCTGCCTTGTCAAAGCGCTCTCTTTGTTCCCACCCCTGGGAAAGCATTCCATTTGTGGCCGGGTGGGAATGGGATGAGTCTTCTGCCTCTCACCTTTGGAATTCAAAGGAAGAAGGCTCCTTCCCTTCCTTATCCATGCTATGGGAGAAACAGATCTAGATGCTAATTTCTGCAGCGGACGGTAGCTCTTTTCAGCTGTCATAGGGGGCAAGATGCTGACTGTAGGGAGTGCTGCCCTCTCCAGCTGTACACTGAGCCCTGGCGCATCCAAGACAAGGGCAGGACAGGGCAGGCTTCAGCCTTTTTGCCTTGGAGGAGTGGACAAGAGGAGGCGGGTTCTCTTATGCACTGCAACCTTAGCCCGTGCAGGCAGCTGGCACTGCTAGGCCATTAAATAATGAACTGGTACATCGTAGAGTAAAACACCCATCGGTCTGGGTAAAAGGCTAGATTAATTGCTTTCACTTAAACTATGTATTGTGTTTCCAGGAGGCAAAGAGAAGGGAGAGAATGTAGTTTTGAAGCCAAGATGAGAAGCAGTTTCTCAAGAGACAACCGATTCTCCTCTTCTTGGGGAGTTGGGTCTGTTTAAATAGACAGTGCAATGGGTAGGATAGTAGATTCTCTGTCCCTGTCCTGGGCTCTGGTCACTTTCCATAGGCTCTGTAAGAGACTGAGCTAGGGAGGTGGGGATCCAGATTTTTTGCTGATGGGTGTCACGTGACTGGCTGCCTCTGATGGGATGACCTAGTTCTGCAATAGAAGAGACAGCAACATCAGGATGCTTTTTCCTAACGCTGTGGTTGGAAAAGCTCTGAGTCATTACACACCTGCTTTCCGGGCCTCACAGAAGATATTTGGTGTTTAATTCAAGGGCATGTCCAGGCCACAGACATCCACAGTTGCCTGTGATGTTGCCAAATACGTGACGAAGGGTGAGGGGAGGCTCAGGGTCAGAGTCTGCTTCATCGTCCACAGCTATCACAGCTGCATCCCCTGCCCATCCCACGTCGTGGTCATTAAGGATAGAGACTGCCCTTCTTCTCCAGACTTCCTGCCTTGTGAACAGTATCCGTAGACTTGGTCACCAGATCATCTGGCGCAACAGCTACCATGTGGATAAAGCCTCCTGAAATTGTGTGGTAAGGAACTTTGACAGTGGACATGCAGGAACTTGTTTTGAGTGGAAACTCAGTATGAGAAGATGGCCAGCCAGGCAGTGGTGGCGCACGCCTTTAATCCCAGCACTCGGGAGGCAGAGGCAGGTGGATTGCTGTGAGTTCAAGGCCGGCCTGGTCTACAAAGCGAGTCCAGGACAGCCAAGGCTACACAGAGAAACCCTGTCTCAAAAAAAAAAAAAAGATGGCCAGAGGTCAGGGACGGTATTCACAGCTGGAGGCTAGCCGCAGACAGAGAACCTCCAAGAGGGCACCAGTATGTTCTCTTCTGTCCTGAGCTGAGTTGGAGACTCCTTGGGGTTAGTCCAGGCGTTACTATCCTCATCAGGGTTCAGATCTTTTCCACCAAGAATGGCGTTCTGTGTGGAGTGCTTCTCATGGTGTGGTTGCTACCTGTGGCTGCTGGGTTTAGGCTCAATGCCTGACAGTTGATAACTCAAAGGTCCACACGTGTGGCCACTCTTAGAAAAGAGACCCAGAAATACTGCAGGGGACTGAAAACTGCGATGAAAGGTAATAGAAACTGTCACACCTGTGAAATGTGGCACATGTGAGCCTGTGTGTGTGCGGCGTACACGTGTGTGTGTGTGTGTGTGTGTGTGTGTGTGTGTGTGTGTGTGTGTGTGAAGTAGTCTGGGAAGGTTATCCATAGGGCAAGAGGGACAGTTGAATATATTCAGCCACATAAATGTTTAGCAGATTAGAGCTGATCTCCAATCCAGATCTGGGCAGGAGATGCCAACTCCAGGCTGGCCCAGCTGGGCTGCATCTGATTGTAGCTACACATTGGGTTGGCTTGGGTCTGGGACTGGCAAGCCTTCTTTCGGGGTATATGGTGTTGTCCCAAGCTGTAGGGCTGCTCCTCACAGCGCTTTGTGGGGAGATTTCTGGGGGTTCGTGTTCATGTGCCTTTTTCATGTCATGATGAAAATGTTTGAATGATTTACAGGGGCAGGCTTGGGTATCTATATGGGACTTGGCAGAAATGTTCACAGCATCTTTTACATGGCCTAATGTCTATGAGAAATTACAAAATATGCAGTTTTAAGAAAGATGAAATAATATTAGGCAAATAATAAAGAATGGTACACAGTAAACTTGTATAAAATGTACAGAAATCTACAAGCCCTTTTAAGTGAGAAAGCTGAGCTGGCTTTCCCCAGCACAGGGTTTTTTTTATATGTCACTGTCTATGTTCCAAGGAGCTACGGCGCAATTCACACCTCAGACATCGTGATCGTTTGTTCAGATTCCAGGTAGGTACTCGTGACTAGGAACTTGTTCACATGAGTAGGTGTTAAAAGTTTTAGAACCATTTTTACAGCCATTCAGAATTTTACAGCAGCTGAAATTATATTTAAAGCCTCAAATAGTTCTTCCTTTTCTTTCACCAATAAAACTAATGCCGGGATGCATTGTACTAATAATACCAATGGAGTTCTTATTACACTTTTCCACAAGAGCTACATGGGAAAACTGAGGGGATATGCATTGTGTGAGAGATGGGCTAGCTTCGATGGTAAATGACATGACCCCTGGGCAGAGATGTGATGCATCAATCCCAGGTACGTCTCAAACTATAGCCCACTTCTGCAAGTTCTGGCCCAGGCTACAGGAAGCCCGTGAGCCCCCTCAGGGGGAGGGGGCAGACCCTCTCCTGATGGCCAGAAGGAGGGGCCACTGGGGCCTAGGGCATTTGATATACTTGGTCATACTTCCTGAATGACCCTGTTGGGCTTGAGCCACCCTGAGAAGTCACAGGGGGAAAGCTCAGAGCTGCTGGCCTAAGCTGGTCCTCTGTCCTCAGGACTGACTGCTGCCTGACCTGCACCACTGATCTGCCCCAGCGCCCTGTGAGAAGCTGTTTAGCGTATTGTGCATGGCGGCAGCTTTACACCAGTACTGTGCCGCTTTACCCTCCAGCACTTCCTCCATCTGCTGCACGTTGAGCTGGTACCATTTTTGTTCTTCATTGACTGAAGAAGCAGAGACTCTTCAGAAGATTCCTCCATTTAAAATGCACTGTCCCTTTACATTTCTTTTTTTTTCTATTTTTAGTAATATCTTAAAATGTAATTTTTGAAATTTCCATTTATGCATGCAGTGATTTTGATCACATCCGTTCTCACCACCTCCCTCCAGCTTCCCTATAACTCCTAAACACACTCCCCTCAACTTCTTCCCCTTTAAATAATTAATATGAATTATCATAATGCATATAACCATGAACAATATAAAATAAAATATAATTTTATTATAATAATATGAAATATTAGAATGTAAATTATTAATATAAATATAAATAATGCCTTCCTCCTCTTTAAATAATTAATAGCCCACAGAATCCAATCGGTGCTCCTCCTAAGGACATGGGTGTGTGACTGCCCACTGGGGCGTGGACAACTTCCATGTTGCTACATCCCCTCAGAAGGAAATCTCTTTCCCTTGGCAGCCACCCATCAGATGACAAGGGTGGAGAGGTGGGAGCCCTTCCCCCACCCCTGCTGCTTGGTCTTGTGCAGGTTGTGGCCAGGTAACCTCAGCTGCTGAGTCCATGTGTGCGATGGTCAAGTCAGGCTGAAAAGATAGCATTTCACAGACCTCTTCCCATCTTCCTACTCTTACAGTTTTTTTTTCTGCCTCCTCTTCTGCAATGTCCCCTTTGGTGTGGGGACACTGATACAGATGACTCACCCATGGTTGACCCCTCAGAGTCACAAAGTCCTCAGCATTTTGAGAGTTAGGGATCTCTGCACAATCCACTTCCAACTGCAAAAGAGGAGCTTCTCTGGCTGAAGGTGAAAGCATCACATCTTTATGGGTATAAAAATAATGTCTAGCCAGCAGTTTGATGACATAACCATTTAGCGAGGCAACGCTAGTATCTTTCCTAGAGCTTGTGAACTCCTCAGACATGGGCCTTTGAACAGGCATATAGTACTAGGCACGAATCCAAGCCAATCAGCATGCAGCTGGTTATTTCCTGTAACTGTTTTGCCACAATTGCACCAGTGGGTACATCTTGCCCAGCAGATCGGTATTGTAGCATGCAAGAGCCAGCACCGAGTAAGACCTCTGATGACATGCCCCTGCTCCTCCTGGAGCCGATCCTAGACCACCTTCTGATACTATGAAAGCTAGCCATTAAAGAGAGAGTTTCCTGGTCAGTTCAAGACGAATGTCCCTATGTTCTGCCCAAATATGTCATGTCCTTAGCAATAGGACTTTGCCATCAACATATGGTGGGCAACCAAGAGAAATGGCAATAGCCTGTGTTGTTTTGGGTGCTTGCAGGGTCCCGGTAAGTCATGGGGAAGTGTCCCATGCCTGGCACTGAGATTTTCATCTAAAACCTCATATCATCCGGGAGCAGCATTATCCTTTCATGTAAGGTACTTCAGTTCAAACTCCTTTTTCGAATTATATTTTAAAATTAACTTTTAAGTAAGTGGGTTTCCATAAAGCTTCTTCATACACCCTTAGTTTTGGGTGAACACCCCATTGTCCCCTCTATTTCTCCATCCCCTAGCCACATTCTTGCCTAAACCTTTAACTCACAGTATTCTCTCTTTTTTCTTTTATGTTACATGTGTTCTATCATTCAATAATAATAATAATAATAATAATAATAATAATAATAATAATAATAATTACTTGGGTTGCAAGATCATAGGTTTTTACATATCTTTTTTACACACCCCTCATTTTTGTTATGGCTTCCTCTGTTCCCTCAATTCCCTTTCCTCTTACTCCCTGTTCATGCTTAAAGTTTTTCTTATTTGTTTATTTTTGTTTTGCTTTGGTATGGCATCTTTCCACTTTCATTTATCTGTATTTTGCTACCTTGCCTTTGGCCCATCTACTGTCTTCCTTCTGCTTTCTGTTGCAAGTGTGTACTGATCATGGTGTGGGTGGCATGGATGAAGAAAAGGTCAGTCTCTTTTTTGGTGGGATTTTACTCTCCTTGGGTAGGTTATCTCTCACACCTCTCCCCTCTCCTACCCTAACACAGTGCCCAGGGCCCTCTCCTTGGTGAGACCTCCGCTACCCTCTTCTCCTACCCCCTTACTGATGCTGTCTTTACTGCCTGGATTATCTGAACATGCATTGCTGGGCTTCTCCTATTTCTCTCTCGGCCAGCTCAGCCTTCAGTTTCATACCATCTGGATCCTGCATCACTGCACAGCAGAAACTGTTTTCGCAAAGGTCACCAGAGACAGAAACAGGAGCCTGATGGCATTTCCTCGGTCTCCTCTTCCCACCTCTCTGTGTGATCAGATGTTGATGTCTGCCTTTCATGTCTTATTTCTCCTCCCTGTCTCAGCAGTATGCTCCCTCCGGCTCTTTCTTCAGTCACCGGCTTCCTTTTACCTCTGCTGCAAGGAGAGGCACGGAAAATAAAGATATTTTCAGCGGGGTGAGACCCAGTGGGAGAGGCCTGGGACCTAGTCTTCCCTGCTCTTGTACATGGGGACCGCTATGGAGTTATCCCTAGTGCTTTGCGTTCCTGTTTTGATTTTATTTCTTGCCATTTGAGGGTGGCGAGCCTCCACAGCTGGCAGAAATATATGCTCTGCCTGTTTAAGAAGCAGCAAGGAACAGGTTAGTGACCAGAGCCTGTTTTCTGGATCAGTAACTTGGATCAAATGCAAATCTCCAGAAACAGCTCGCAGCCCTGCTGCCCATCAGCCTCCCAGGCACAGAAGCTGAACTAATCTGTCTGGCACCCAGGCCGGTGATGTCCTCTCTGGAAGGTGTGTGTGCTGGCAGCCTCCCTCTCTGCAGCTCTCTGAGGGTCACTGCAAGACTAAACAGACAAGCTGTCTTCTGCTTGGGGCTCTCTATCAGTGTAGGCTGTCTTCACCACTCAGCACATGAAATCCAAAACTTAGAGCAGAGCAATTTTTGTCTCAAGCTCACCCTGAAGCGGGGCCTGGGTACCATTTTGTTAACGGACAATAATACTGAGCAACTGAGCTGGCACCAGTATTTTTTGCTGCTTCTCTAAGGATGCTGGGGCTCTGGCAACCTCTGGTAGATATCTCCAACAGTTCCCTGAAGGAGGGGCTAGGAAAGTGGAGCATGGCCCCTGGAGCACTAACATGCTCCCCTCCGTGGCCTCTGGGAGGAGAAGACAACTAGGGGTTAATGCCAGAAACCCTCATCAACAGTAAGATTTGATGAGCATTCTGCGGTTGTGCATATGGGAGCACAGACATGACACTGTCTTCCCTAAGCACCCTTCACCTGGCTGCTCCTCTGTGGCCTGAGGAGAAAGACAGTAAACATATGCAAAGTGTTATGGGACCCAGGAACAAATCCAGAACAGTAGCACCATCAAGGTGTGAAAATTGCTATGGACAGTGACCACAAGTGCAAGAGACAGTATAAAGCTTGTCATAGGCATGTGTGGGTTGGCAGTCTTAGGGACTGGACCCTTGTGTGTGATGGGACACCAAGTCTAGGTAGACAATGTCATAAATACATCATTAGACACTCTAGCAGCATTAAAGACAATATAGGTTGGTATGTGCAAGGACCCTTTTCACATCAGGTCACAGAAGTAAAGGGGTAGAGAGAAGAGAGTCTGACTTTTTTTTTTCTTTATGAAATGTGGCATGCCCAAGATCCCATTGCCAATAGTTAAAGCAGGCTTCCTACCCTTGTTAGTCGGACTAGCAGATGGCAGTGATGATGTTAGGATGGCACTTGTTAAGGCCTTCAGACCTCCAGATTCTATAAGACCACAGGTCCACCAGCAGTGTGCTCAGTCCAGATGCACAAAACCGCAGCATTAAAGACAATGGGGGCATTGCCAGGCCTTGGACAGGCATGTGTCGCTAAGGCCCTGGTGGGGCCTGCCAGCTGGACTGTGAGTCTGCACATGGAAAAGAGAGGAAGAAGAAGTTTTATAGCACAGTGCAGATAGCCTGGGACTCTAGAAAAACTCAGGGGGTATCAGAGACCCCTTTATATGCACAGAGTCTTAGAAGAGCTTTCAATTTTAAAAGAAAGCTTCTACCTTCTCTTCTTACTGGTGCATAACTGTAGCTGACACCGAAGACCACCATGTATCTGCGTTGCTGCGGTATACAGCCCTGTAATAAACCACTGCAGAGTCAAGAAGAACTTGAGCATGCTCAGTAAACTCTTTGGCTCTCCCCTTGGGCCCCTGAGTTAAACAATCCCTCTGCTTATTATTGTAGAGCTCCCTCAGCTTGATGCTCTATTGCAATGAGTCAGTCAACGTGCAAGGGAAAAAAAGCCAGAGGAGTAGTAGTTTGTTGTTGTTGTCACACTGCAAGTTGAACCCAGGGTTTCTCACACAGTAGACATGCACTCCACCACTGAGAAACATCTTCAGCCCGATACTCAGAATTCCCAAGCTGTCCCTTGTCATTTGTGAGGACCGTGGTTGAAAGAAAGAAGTAAAACATGCTTACCATATGAGTAGTGAACCCATTACCCTTCCCCCTTCCCCCTTTCCCCCCCCTTTCCCCGCTCCCCTAATCTTGTGTCTGTATAGGGGATCACCACAGGCCTCTGGCTCCTTCCTATAGAATTCATCCTGAGAGTCTTCAGAGAACTCCCAAGCAATCAGCTGGGGAGAGGGGACCAAGCGGAGGCCTGCTGCCACTTAACGAGCAACAGGAAGATAAACTCTGTGCAGGTAGCAACGTCTTAAAAAGCCATTTAAAGCCTATTGAAAGATGCAATATTTGTCCAATAATATGTTTGAGATCAGGAAGGGTTTCCTAGTGTTTATCCAGAGAAGTAGAATGTTAAAAATCTTTTTGTGAGTTGAGACTTTGACTTTCTTTTTCTACTGTTGACACAGTGCACTGTCTTATTGATGTGAGATGTGCGTACACACATGTGCCGGTTTCCTTATCAGAAGGTTCCTCTGCCTGGAGGGTGAGTGTCAGCAGCTGTCCCAGACTTCTCTGCCTGTTTCAAAGCTGTGTAAATGCTGCTCTTGCACACATGACCGTTGTCTCATCCTCCAACAAGCAGCTGCCACTGGGCAATAACATTTGGAAACCTGGCCTGGCCATGGCACAAGCTGAAAATTCAGTGTTGGGATGGCTGCCTTCTGTCCTCAGACTGGTCCTTCTAAAAAGGTCCCTTGTTGTCAGTAACCTACAGTTTTTCCCCCATCAAATTTTGGAGAATTATCAGACATTTCCCCTTGAAAGACACTGAAGCATTTACTGGTCTCTTTTGTCACCACTGATAGGGGACGGAATTGGTTATGCATGACCATATATGCCTTCCGTTGCGTAGAAAACTTAGCTTGGACACACCCACCTTATTCTTGGGGCTCACTATAAGGCAGGGCCAGTTGCTGGATTTCAGTGATCCTTACTTCTCTGTGCGTCAGAGAGTATGGCAGTGCCACTCAATACGACTGGCAAGTCCATTAAGTGAGGCAGTGTGTGGAGCTCCGGAGCTAACGACCACAACACCGCTAGAGCCTGATAGTTTCTTAACACAAATATATTTTGTGGACTTAAAATGTATGTACATGTCATTCTTGCCTCTCACTATGTTTGCAACAGAAACAGAAATTATAGTATGTATAGATTTCCCACCTGTGCTTCAGCTGGGAGTTGACGGCTGCATGGTGCTCATGTCCAGTGGATGGATAGACTGATATCCAAAAATCCACCATCGGATCCTGCACACTGGGAATCTGTGGCCCAGAAACACACTAAGGAGACAGCTAGATGGGTTCTCTAGGCCTGCAGAAATTACGCTGCCCTATCAGTGAGCTGGGCATGCCTAGTAACATTCCTGGAGCAAGAGACAAAAGTAGGCTCACTGTACTTAATTGCAAAACTCACTTAAGGGCTCCCACAGGCTTTCTGATGTTATGTGGTTTTCTCTGAAAGTGTTGCATCAGCCCCCTTGTGATGTACAGAGGCAATATTATGTGGGAAGAAACTGAGCATCACAAGCCATGAATTAAGAAGTGATACAGAGGAGTTGGATTTGAATGTGAAGAGGTTTTAAGAATATCTTAATTTACTTCACTGATTTTTCCATTTTGCATATGTAAAAGCACAATCTATAATAAAAAGCACTGGCAAAAATAAGCCTCAACAGCTCTTTGAATAAATAGCAAATAAAAACCATGTCATAAGAATGTACCGCATTTCAGTTTAACTGGCTGTCTTTTTTTCTTAACACATAGCATACATAATAACAAATACAATAGCTTTTTTTAAGTGTCTTAGATTTAGTGAGACACAGTAGGTGAGACACAGTAGGTAAGACACAAGCACCTTTGGTTCCTGTAAGGACTCCTCACGTGATAGAGCCATCTGGCTGTGTTTTCTTCCCTCTGAATGATTTCAGGCTAGTATATCAGATTTCTTTGTGACAGTTGATTTTTTTCTTTTCAACTTGGTGAAGCGTGAAGCTGTTGTTTGGCTAGATGTTACCACGGCGGTATTCTGTTGACATGCATACCACTGGCAATCAGATGACTATGAACAGTAGGGTAGATTATCTTCCACAGTGACAATACATCCAGTTAGTTGAGAGCCTTGACGTTAAAAGCTGAAGTTTCCCAAAAAAGGAAGGCACTCGACTTTACTTGAATTACCTGCCCCAAAGTCTTTGGCCTGCCAGCTTATGTAAGCACTTGAGTCAGTTCTGTCCACAACCTGCTTCTCTGGAGGACCCTAATATAAGTGGTGTCAATTTTTGGATGGTTATTGCACAGAAAGAGCATTGAAAAACAAAGGAAACAAAGGCACAGAATATCCTTGCAGAGCCACACGCTGAGAGAACATGCTTTGTCTGCCCAGGGTTTGTGCAAAGCTGGTGAACTCTTGTTTCTTCTTTTTTTTTTTTCCTTTTTTTGGAGGGTATTTGTTTTTATTAATTAATTAATTGTTGTAATTTATTCATCATACATCCTGATTGTTATCCTCTTGTTTATATTTTCCCATTCCCCCCCTCCTTCTTCTGCCCTATTCTCCTCTCTTATACCTCTGCCTGGTGTGGGGGTGGGGCTCCTCCCCCACCATATGACCACAGCCTATCAGGTCTCATCTGGATAGCCTGAATCCCCTTCCTCTGTGTGCTCTCAGGGCCTCCCCACCAAGGGGGAAGCAATCAAATCACTGGCACCAGAGTTCACGTCAGAGGCAGTCCTCACTCCCACTGCCATGGAGAATGAGCTGTCTATTGGCTATATCTGACCCGGGGTCTAGGTTTACCGCAGTCATCGTCCTTGGTTAGAGTATCTGTTTGTGCAGGCCCCCTCCCGGGTCCAGATCCGCTGCCTTGATGGTCTCCCTGTGGGCCTCCTGAACCCTCTGGAGGCCCCCCCCCACTCTTCCATACCACTCTCAGCACTCTACCCAGAGTCCAGCTCGGAGTCCCAGCATCTGCCTTTTATTAAACATTTTCATACATATTCATATTCTTTCACCTACTCCAGCTTCTCCCAGATCTGTCCTACCTCCTTACCCACCAAACTTAGCATCTTTCTCTCTTGCTCATCCACGTTCACTGCTGCTCTATTCAGAATAGCCAGAATAGCCAGACACAGCCTAGATGTTTATCAGCTGACAAATGGATATTGAAATTGCAGAACATTTGCACAATGGAATATTATTCAACTGCTAAGAAAAATGAAATCGTAAAATTTGCAGGTAAACGATGGCTCTGGAAACAGTCATCCAGAGTGAAGTAACCCAGACCCAAAAGACAGATATGGCATGTTTCTCTTTTCTATATGCATGTGAGCTTTGATGCTTTAGAGCTGTGTGCTTCAACTCAAATGACTCCACAGGTCTGGTAGCTAGTCAGGCACTTGGGAGAAGGAGACCTCCCAAAGATGGCAGACATTTAACATGTGCCTATCTGCGACCCGCTCTTTTTCCCTAGACTCATGTGACTAATTTTGGCTGACTCATATAGGAATTTATATCTGTCTCAAGTAATTACCACTTCACTAAATTTGGCCCATTTTTGTGTGTTATTTAGCACTCAGTGGGGGTGCCTTCTGAGGCCCTGCCATCAGAGAGGGACCTGTTAGCTGCAATTATGCGACCTGGATGGATGGAGGCATTGCCCTTGCAGGTGCCAGTGTGGTGACACTGATCGTGTCCTCACTCTAGGCACCAAACAGCCGTCTCCAGTTCTCTCTTCACAGCTCAGCCTCTCCAGATTCAATTGCTCTGGGCTGGAGCTGCACGTGGGCAGAAGTGAATGAATTGTATTAATAGTTTCCCTGGCATAATCCATCATCCCCTCAACAATGCATTTCTGGCAGTTAATTAGAATCCACACAGTGGAATAACGAACATCGTGTTTAGAATGACAATCCATCGCTAAACACCAGGCCAGACAGCTCATCCTCTCCCGTCGCCCCTGGACGTCTCAAGTGCCTGGCTTCTGAATCCCATTTAGTGCCTTTTAGCCAGGAATTCTGCCGAATGGTTTCAGATGGCTTAATCACATTTGCGTGGTGCGATCTCTATCTGTCCACGGGTGGGAGATAAAAGAGGAGAGAGTTGGAGCTGGAGAGATGGCTTAGCAGTTGAGAGCACTTGCTGTTCTTCTGGTGGCCTGTTCTTTGTTTTCCAACCGTTAGGCTATGTGGCTCCCAACTGCCTGTAACTTCGGTTGCAGGGGATCTGAGACTCTCTTCTGGCCTCTGTGTGTCTGGGCACATGCGCACACTCAGACATAGAGTCACACATACACAGAGATAAATAATGAAGCACAAAATCTCTCAGTCTGGTTGCCCTTAAAGTTGGTTTCCAGCCCTGTGACTCAGCTGTGGGCAGAAGCAGAAGCCTGAGACAGGTGCCCTTGACTTTGGTAGATCGGGCCTTGGTTTCCACTCTTCTGTCGTCACTATGGAGTGCTATTCCCGCTCTGAGGACTAAGGGGAACATGTCTGTCCGGGAGGTGTTTCCGAGGCTCTGGCTCCAACAGAATCATGATTGCCCTGTGACCTGGTATCTGTTTTTATAAAAAGAAGATACATGCTGCTATTGTCTGAACGTGTTCCCCAAAGTCGGAAAGTTATTCTTCAATGTAGCGGGAGTTGGGGGCTTACCCACAGGGGCTCCTCCTAACTAACCTTATCATGGGAGTAGGTAAGGAAGTGTGTTTGTCCTACTCTCACTCTCTGGCTGTGTTATCCATCACCAGACCACGACCCAACCAGCAGACTGTCTCCAGCTGTCTCTAGCTCAGCTTCACACACCATGAGCAGATAACTGGTCAATTCAGCCAAATACCTTTCTGTTCACTATAAGTTATCCAGCCTGCATTCACAAGTGTGCATGCACACACATGCACACACACACACACACAGAAGAACACAGACACAGACACACACATACACATGCACATACACACACACAGAAGAACACAGACACAGACACAGACACACACACATACACATGCACACACACACACACACACACACACACACAGAAGAACACAGACACACACATACACATGCACACACACACACACAGAAGAACACAGACACACACACACACACATTAACATGCACACACACACAGAAGAACACAGACACAGACACACACACATACACATGCACACACACACACACACAGAAGAACACAGACACAGACACACACACACACACACACACACACACACACACACACACACACTCCAGTGTGATTTTAGCTTTTCTCTGTTCCAACAAGACAATATCATGGAATCCCTGAGACAAGGCCCAGCTCCATAGCACTGCTGGTCCCAGGTGTTACTAGACCCGAGAACAAGTCAGCATACTTAGTCTATGCATGGGCAAGGATCCATGTGTTTTCCACATTGGTAGAATAAATAGTACAATCATGAAAGTTCTAGATCAATCATGAAATACTTTCCTGTTTTACACAAAGTACTCAGTCAGCATGGAATTTCTTCCCCCTTCCCTCTCCCGTGTGTGTGTGTGTGTGTGTATGTGTGTGTGTGTGTGTGTGTGTGTGTGTGTGTGTCAGAGAGGCAGCTTGCTTTATATGCTCATGAGCATTTGCCAATCTCACTTCCCCCTGCGCAGGTAGGCGGCCACTCTTGGAAGACAGGTCAGCTACAGATATAAATCTCCTGTTACTTAATCAAACTCTTTGAATTTTGAGGACAGGGTGCACAGGGGTGGGTTAAAGGCCCAGTGAAGGACACCCAGATTCCGGCTACTCTAATCACTCAGGTCTGGAGGTTGTGTTGTGCTGGTAAATGCTTATCAGATGGCCAGGAACCAAAGGCTGTGCTTGTAGTTGCTGTACAACTAGGTTTTCTGGTTTTTGCAACTTGAACATAGCATGGGCTTGGCTGTGTGTAAATAATAGCGGTGCATAGGGCTCAAGAGTATGTAGAGAGCGAAATTGCATGTCTGGGGACTATCTGGGGTTGTTGTGTTGTATTACAATGCGGCAGGAGGGCGAGTGGGTGTGTGGGAAACAAACAGAGACCCTTTCCCTCAAAGCAAGGGAACCTGTCTCCCTTGACGGAAGAGGATTTCAGAGCCCAGCCACCTTTCCCTTACTTCTCACTACCATAACAGCAGCAATTAAATAGGCTTCAGAAAGGGACCTTTTAAAAGGACAGCAGTAACGTTTGCTAGTTTGCCTGGTATAAAATAGTCTCTTCATGGCTGATTCTTAGATCAGGAATTTGGCAGAGTGTGTGCAGTTAGCTCTGCAGTGCAGGCTTGAGTTGGCTGTGTAGCCAGGAAAGGACAGAGACACAGTAAGTTTTAGGTTGCCTGGATGGTTGAATGTCTCCACATAACCACATGGGGTCTTGCCACGCCCATGCTTCTTAAGGCTCGGTGGAGCTGGACACTGACTGCCCCTTTCTCAACTGTTTACAAGTATCTCAAGCCATGTCTGGAATTGGTGCTCTCCCGGGCTGCCTTACTTGCCCAGGCTGCCTTGCTGGCCCATGGTGCACCAGCTCCATGTGGGCACTGGGTAGGAAAAGTCCGAGACCCTTTGAAGCTTCCCTTTGTCTGAGTCTTTGGATGGTTGGCACAGGCTTTTCTTCTTCACTGTGTGTGGGGTCTAAGTTCATGTGAGAGGCAGCCTGGTGCTTGCAAGGAATGAGGTCTGAAGTAGCTGTAGTTGCCCTACCCTGTCTCTACCTAACTGTATCTTCTTGATTCTACAGGCTGGAGTTGGATATCAAGGTGTCTGTTGAGTGGACAAGCTTGTCCCCTGGCTCTGCCAGGCTGGAGAATGACTGATCCACTGTTGCAGTGCCTTGTTACATTGTTACCAATACATTGGGCGACCACGGAACAATGATCACTATATCTCCAACGCAAATTCCCACAAGGCAATAAATATAGATTCCTTTGTTATAATCACGGCGGCATCTTGATCTGCCTGCGGTGATTAAAGTGTAAGCAAATGGCCGCTGCTTAATCTCATTTCATACCGTTTCCAAATTGTGTTTTGTAAAGACATCATGCTGGAGAAACACTCTGTGTAGCTTGAGCTTTGCTGGGTAGATTCTATTGTAAATTGCAGCATCTGCGGTAGAATAGGCTCAGATTTGCCCGTGTAGGTTGTATGCGAACAAGAGCAATCTCCATCAATCTTGGGTTGTCTCCACAGAGGCCAGTTTTCCTCTGCCTTTTAGAACCCTTCCCCATTCTCCTGACTCCTGGAAAAGAAGCCTACAGTGTATCTTATACAAGCAGATGCCCTCCTGGGTCTACCTAATGAAGACCAATAGTGAATTCTTTTCAGGAAGGTGTCTATTCATTGTCCTAGCTGGCTGGTCAAATAGAGATGCCTTTCTCTGGGGATACCAGGCCTCTGTGGAAGCTTGTTCTGCAGGTTCACGAATCTCACCTGTGCCTGAGGGAGAAGGGCACAGGGCCTCTTCTCAGCAGTGATTTTAGGCTTGAGTTGAGAGCTGCAGAAAGGAAGGCATGGGATGAAGGTACAAGTAGCTTGGAGGACGACCAGTGATCCAGTCCAGCCAAATTGGCCAGCTGGCTCCTGTGGGCTCTGCTGTAGTAGCCAGCAGCCAAGCAGCATGATTAATCTGATTTCCCTGCAGCAATTCATTTGAGGACTTGAATGCTCATCTGCATGGGCATTTTGTAGCCAGCTCTGGGAATAACCAGCAGTGAGGAGGGCCCCAGTGACTCAACATTATTAGTGGGGAGCTCCCAGAAATACCTTTCCACCTTATTGAGATCAGAATACGATCAAAGTGGGGATATGGTCTCTAAGGTGGGAGAGCATCTTGGCTGGGAGGAAGGGTCTCTTTGAGCATCTACATGCCCACTCAGAAGGGAGGAAAGGCTGTTTAGGTTAGCCAGGATAATTCTGAACTCTCTGTTCCTGATGTCTAAGGTGTGGACTTTGGAGGGTCTAAGAGAGAGAGTAGGAACCTAAGTGGAAAAGATACAAGGACTCACAAGAGAGCTGTTGTGTGCCTCAGAGGAGAAGCTATGCTTGCTGTATGAATATTCTCATGTGTGTGTGTGTGTGTGTGTGTGTGTGTGTGTGTGCGCGCGCGCGCGCGCGCGCGCGCCACGCATGCTCGCATGTGCACATCTGTTTGTGATTCTCACTGCCTACTCAGAGAGAGCAGCACAGCAAAGTCTGGCTGTGTTGATGTAGGATGCCTACTGTCCGTCACTTATGAGTTCTTCCCTGGAATCCAGTGCTTAAGGGAAGGTCTTGTGTGTGGAGGGGACATTCTGGGTGTATTACTTATGGAGGCACAACACTTCCTTTCTTCTCAACTATCATTTTCAGGACTCACTATCAGTGTGGGATTAGTCACTTGGAGATGGACCAGGCTGTGTGAGGAGGACTAGAAGGTGTTCCTGAGGCTGGAGGTGCTGGATCTAGAGGCAACGAGGAAGATGCTCAAGACAGCAGAGAGCACTTCCAAGATGTAGCACCTGGCCATATCAGCCCAAGGCTTACAAAGTCAGGAACCACAAGATTACATGTATTTGGTCTACATCTAGGGGGGTCTAGCTTTAACATATATGTCTTGAAGTTGTCCTAGTCATTGAGCAGAATAAACAAGTGCAATTACAAACACAGTTGTAGATGTTTGTCAATTTAAGAATAATCTTCAACATCTGGGAAAAAGGAAAGTGGTGCTGCTAGGGTACATGGCCTGTACACGCTAGGGTCTTTCGTGTTAATGTCATTTTTTTTTTGATGCTTGGTCTCTCAAGCCCAAACTTTCAATGGGATGTTGACCATCACACTGTCTAGGAGAGAAGCTTAAGACACAGAATGTTCTAAAAGAAGGTGAAACATTCCACCCTGCAGGCAATCTCCTTAAGCTCAGGAAATAAACAACTCAAAGGTTTCAGGAAGTTGCTGAAACTGATCAGACATACCAAAAACCCCCTCTCTCTAAGCTTATGCAACCAGGATTCATGAGAGATTCAGAGCTGCCAAGAAGAGGCTCAGACCAGGAGATCTGCAGGGAGGAAGCAGAGACCTACCAAGGACTAAAGAAGCAACGAGCAGCCCAGCTGCCTGAAAGAGACACCAACCTGCCGAGCTGCTGGCAAGTTGTGCAGGGAACTCTAGGGCTCTGGGTGTGCTGGATAATGAACTGTGACCCATGCCGGAGTAGATTTTGATGATGCAGCGTCGTTGAGTCATTTCTGCTTCTGCAATTAACCCATCACTCATATTTCTATAAGCAACAATAAAAGTCATTACTTTACCAAGATGGAATTTGGGGGTCTCCTTATTTTGATATGTCATTGGTTCCCCATCTTGGGTGAGCAGTCATTTGCGGTCATCTCCCCAGGGATGATACCACACAACAATCTCTTTATTGCACCCTTGATAGTATCCTTTATAATGAACCAAGAACTGTAGGACATGCTTTTCACTTCCCATGATTCACTGAGACCTAAGGAGACTGGGCATCCTGATAGTCAAGAGTTCAGGCCACTCTCTGGGGCTTCAGATAGAACATCTGAATGGTAAAGAACAATCTTGGTAATTGTCCTCTAAACTTGGGGGATCTGAGCTCTATTCTAGTCAGCTAATTAAATTAGAAGATCCCCAGCTAGCATCCCTTGGGAACAATCCCCACACACTCGAGGGTACAAAGCCCAATCTGTGCTGGGAGCGCATAGTTGGAGAAACAATGTTTGAGCTGTTTTGTTTTTCTACTTAGCTCCAAAGCCCACAGGCAAATCCTACACGTATGTTCCACTTTCCCCCATAGTTTTCCCGCTTACTGCTGACATCACTTTGCTGTTTTCTCTCTAACAACCATTGTTTTTCTATCCCAACGGTTCTCCAACCCATTGAGTTTTCCTCAGCTTGCATCGCCCCTTTGGTTTGAGACACCCCTGCTCTTTTCCTGCTGATTGAAGCAGGTTCCTAACTCACCCCCATGGATCTTGCTGAACTTCCTTCCTCTGTACTTAATTTTAACTGTATAGCGTGGGGCTAGAGACATGGCCCAGTGGTTTATAGCACTTATTGCTCTCGCAGACGTTTGGTGTTTGTTTTCCAGCATTCAATAGCTTACAACCTACAGCAGATTCATTGCTCTTCTGGTCTGCAGAGGGATACACACAGAGATGTAAATGAAAAAAAATATATATATATATACACATACACACACATACAAATGTATATAACATTATAAAATATATTTTATATATAAATAATATAATTTATATAACATATATTTTTAAAATACATATTTTAAAGACACTGCAATCTATTCCTTTCATCTTTCTACCCTAGTTCCTTTCTCAGCCTGCTGCTGCCTGCAAGATGAAGTCCCAGGCATTCTGCATGGTGGCAACTCGGAACTCCAACACCATTCTCTTCTTTCCCATCTCCCAGATTTGCAGACAGCCCTGGGGCAACTCCATGTAGCTCCTGCAGAGCACTGCGCTCTCTGTTGATATTGGACAGTTGCATCATTACCTCCCAGGCAGCAAAAAGTCTCCAAGGCCTTCGACCTCACTGTTTAGGTTTCTTTTAACAACTAGCTTTCCCTGTTGATCACATAACCTGTCCATCTGCCATCGAGGCCAGGAGTGTTGCTGGTTCTCAACAACCTGCTTCACGAGTGGCCTGAGAGGCTCCACAAGTCTCACAAGTCCAGGAGCTGTGGCTCACACAAGGTCCATCCACAGCAGAGCTTCACTGCGTTTTCTTGCTTTCGAGGAAATTCCATGGTGTGAGCTACACTAGTTACTTTCATTTCAGGGGAGAAATGATGTTAGACATTAAATGCACACCAAAATCTTTTTGATTGATAAGATAGTATGAATTTACCCAAGACGTCACTGTCCCTTTTCAGTAGATCAAGATTAATGTGTGGCTCTGCATTCTCCACAGGAGGAGCAGAGACCTTTCTCCACCAGTGCCTTGCAGAGCAGCTCTGTAGCCTCAGGATAGTCACTGCAACCTTCAGCCTGTGCTTACTGTGCACATCCGGGTCACTTACAGATTGTCTATTTAAAAAACACCAAAGGATGCGTAGTGCCTTCTGCTGTTAACTATGTTATTAGACTCAACTCTTTTTCCATATTGACATACATTGTTGGGAGCAAACAAGCTGTTGTCAGGACCAGTTGTGACCTGTTTGCAGAGGATGCTCTGCTGTGGAGTGATTATCCCTCCAGACTGCGACACTGACCTCCCTTTCCAGTTTAAAAAAAATTGTGACCTATGCCAGGGGCTTCCATCTTCCATCCCCGTCATTGTGTGACTGTTCAGTGAATGGCTACCCCTAGGCTGCAAGGTTGCTTTTATACCTGAGGGCCTGTCATAGGGGCTAATTGATTTTCTTATTAAAAAAAAAAACCACAGAGAAATCTGCATTCAAATGAAAGGCAAGGTCCACTTACGTGATGATACCAAAGCATCAAGTGAGGCACCTTCTCTCTGAAGTCAGACAAAAACAAACTTGCCCCGGCATTGTTTCTTGACTGCCTCCTTTGGGTTTCAATGTGTTTTTATGAACATTCATCATGAAACTCAAGCTCATTCCACCCCCAGAGGGACGAGACATGGTGAACAAGCAGCAGGAGCCCTTTGCTATACTTAGAGGTGCCAACGAGATAGGGGACTGGCCCTATCGTTATGTTATCTGTGAGTTTGTTCTTTCAGTTGTGATAGTTATAGTTTCCCTATGCTCCCGTGAGAAGCTGCTGCCCTGCAGTGCTCGGCGTGTCTGGGAAGAGCAAATGGCCCATGCCAGGCTCTGGAGTGAGCTGTGTTGTGTTTTCCCTGAAGGTACGTATTTTGAGTTTTCATTTCAAAGCTGATACAACCAAGGGTGAATGAAGGGTCTCATCTTCCCAATTTCCTTCATTTTTTTGATCAGGAATCTTGTTTTTTTTTTTAAAGGGCTCAAACTCTAGTCCTTATACAGTAAACTTATAGGGAGAAAAGATGTATCTTGGCTTAGACCAGAGGATGTTCCAGTACTGGGCCAGTTGTCTTGCTGCTTTGGGGATGGAGGCAAGGCAGGGGATTGTGGTGGGTAGCACAATAAAGCCTCTTACTTGGGGGATAAAAAGCAAAAGAGAGGAAGAATTTAGAGTCTCAGGATCTTCTGAAAGGGCTTAATACTAAGGGCTAGAAGAACTCTTATTGGGCTCTACCTCGTAAGGTTTCCATTACCTTCGCATAGCATCAGTTTGGAGACAAAGCACTTAGTAACTGGGACACTAAAGAACATTTTAAGATCCAAACTATAGAAGCCTGTGTGGTCACTTGTCTCCATTTATTTACGTGCTCCCTCATTTCCTAGTATTTAGCTGAATAGCCTAGAGGAGGGGTAGGCATTCAGAGCCTTAAATTAGTGCTTGCGGGGGATCCAGCCTTCCTTGTGATGGGTGAGTTTCCTGTAATCATCCACCACAAGCCATTTCCCTGGAGGAGAGCCAAGAGTGTAGCTGCAGCCTGGGCATTGATCTGTTAATTCATCCTCCTGTTACTCATCTGGAGATTTCTAGTTGACCTACTTTCCAGGGCTCTGTGGACAAGAGAAGAACTAAGGAATCTACAGCAGCTCAGACTGCAGGGAAAGAAAACCCATTCAAAGTCTTCTGGAAACGTTAGGAAAAAGCCCAACCAACCAACCACTAACACAACAAAAATCGCAACGCTGCTTCAGAGGGACTCGCTCGGACTTCAGATGGGCTCTGTATTTGCTTTTAAGACAAAATACAATGACAAAGGCAACTTAAATGAGAAAGGGTTTACTTGGCTGACCATTCTAGGTCATGGTCCATCACTGCAGGGAGGCTTAGGTGGCAGGAACTTCAAGCAATTAGCCACATCACACCCACAATCAGTAGCAGACAGCAATGAAGGGATGCATACATACTAGTGCTTACCTCATCTTCTCCAGTCTTATGTAGCCCACAGTCCCCTGATTAGGTGGCTCCATTCACAGTGGCCAGGGCTTTTTACTTGAATTAATGAAATCAAGATAACAGCCCCCCCCCCGCCCCCCGCCACCAAGACATGCCCATAGGCCAACCTATTATAGACAACCTATTATTGAGTCTTCTGTCCCAAGTAATTCTAGATTATGGCAAGTTGACAAAATACACAGATGGCTACCTTCTCCCTGAGGACTCTCATAGTCACACTCTTCCAACTTCCTTTACTGAGGTCCCTACACCTGAGGTCTCATGTGATCTTGCTCGAGGATCTCTGCACCTGATCTTGCATGTGCACTTATTTCATAACCTTGGTATCGACCCACATTTAAATAATGATTAGCAAATTTTGTAGCACTTTTATAAAAATGTATTGACATCAGTCCTCAGTGACAGCCACTATAATTTTTTATTTATAGATATGGATAAGTTCACTTTGATTTTTTAATGTATGCATTCAGGCATCCATTCTAAAATTCTCACTGAGTATATAGTATGTACACATCATGAACTAAGTTTAATAAGAAATGCTTTCTAGGAACATGTATACCAGATAGTAAAATGTTAACAGTACAAAAATGCAGAGTATAAAAAGCAGCATCAGAATTGGTAGGTAAAAATGCCCCATGAGATGACGCATAAGAAAGGCAGTTAAAGTTTCAGGACTCATCAGAATTATGTAGAGCAGGAATGGCCTACTGTGTCTGGCATACAGGGCCCTCAAGGAGAGGATTGGTCAGGTAAGAGCCTTTTGGGAGCTCTGATGATTTGGTAGTAGAAGGCCGCCCAGAAGACATTTGAAGTGCAGTGAGCATCCAGCTCTCTGTGGCAAAACCAGAGGAAGAAAAAAAAGGAGACTAAGTAGGAAGAGACCTTATGTGAGGTCCCAGTCAGCCAGTGGTGAGTTGGTATTGAAGCCAGGACCTCAGTGCTTCCCACAGAGTCAGCTGCTCTGTTTTCAGTAAATGCTGCATTTCATTAGGGGACTGTAAGCATGCAGAAACTGAGCCGGTGTTTAGGAGCTACAGTCATCTGGTTGCAGGTTTCTATCTTGCTCAGTGTTCTGTCCAGAGCCCTAGAGAAGTTCTGGGCTGCAGAGTCAACCCTCCCCTGGGCACTGGCCTCTGGGATATGAGCCTCAACCAGCCTCTTCTCTGTGCCTCCATCAGAATTTACTTTCCTAGAGGACTTGACGATGTAGATGAAGCAATGTGTGTCTTCCTTTTATCCTCCTAAAGCCTGGTAGGACCTCTGCCTGCCTCAGGTACCACCATATTGGTGATGGTTCAGGTCCAAATGGGAGTCTGGGGCTGAAGGAAGGAGCCTACCTACTTAGCTCTGTAGCATTTGCCATGAAGAATGCTGCTACTGAACTCTCTATGTCATGTCTAATTTCTCTGTGACAACAGCTTTGACTTAAATCCTCTCCTCTGATTGAATCATTGTCATTTTGTTGATGGTAATTTATACATCAAGTGATTATAGCTAGTGTGGGATGCAGGCACAAGTACATTGGAGCTGAGAATACCCACCTCTAGGACAAGCCATCTTCCTTAAGCCTATAATCAGGAGCCCTGGATCCTGGGGGTTGGCTATTGGCTGTGCTAGGCATAGCCTCATAGTTTAGAAAAATCCCTATCCCCCTAAACACTTTGCTCTTAAGTTCGGAATAAGGGGCTTGGGGAGATAACAAAGATCGGTAGGGTGATCTTTGTTTTGAGGTGTTTCTAATCTAAAGAGCAAAAGAGACACAGGCACAAGTAGTTTGATTCCAGAACAGAGTAGGTCAGTCACAGAGTGCTCTGTGCTCTGAGACCACGAGGCAGACAGCACCTTCCACTCAGCTGTCTTCAATTCAGCTCAACCATCTGTGCTGAGAAAGCACTGTGGAGAGATGGGGGCTGGGGTGCAAAGATGCAAAGCCTGCAAAGATTAACACAGGCTGGCCTTCTATTCTCTTCCTCCCTCTTGCCCTCCCTCTCGCACTTCCACCATCTTTCCCCCCCCCCCAGCCTCATCCTTCCCCCTCTCTCCTTTCCCCTCCCACCTCTCCGCTATCTTTTTATCCCTTTCTTTATCTCTCTTGACTGCTGCTCTTTTTCTTTCCTTTCAAAAAATAATTTTGAGATTATAATTACATCATTTCTCTCTTCCCTTTCTTCTTTCTTCTCTCCAAAGCCTGCCATGTATCCTCTTGCTCTCTTTTAAAATTAGAGCCTATTTTAAAATTTTTGATATATGCGTGCATGTACCCGCACGCACGTGCATGCTCACACACAGACACAGACAGACAGACAGACAGACAGACAGACAGACAGACACACACACACACACACACACACACACACACACACACACCCCTAAGTACATAAATGCAACCTGTTTAGTCTATACAATGTTACTTGGGTGCTGTTGCTCTTTTATGTATACTCTTCCCACACATTTCTGTGCTACTCTTACATGCTGCAGGCCCAGTATTTGTCCCCAAGGACTGGAACGCTGATCTGAGCACATATCCTATCCTTACTTTCATCAGAATTGAAGTCTGTGATTTAGACAATCACTAATCCAATAAGCACTCAAATAATTAGTAAGGAATTGTGTTTTTAGTGACATGGGGCCATCTAGTAGGCAGCCAGCCATGGGCTGTACCTGTCTTACAGAAACTGTACGAGAAGAAAAGACCTTCACTCTTTATTATTCACACACACACACACACACACACACACACACACACACACTGTATTATAACTAATAGGATTAACTTCTGGCAAGAAAAATGGATTTGTTAAAAAAAAAAAGTGGAATACCAACAGAAAAATGTAAATTTGCTTTTAAAGATAACATCCTAAAAGGGTCCAGGAGACGTGGGTGGATATTTGTATAACCTTTGAGTGGACAGACCCTTCAAAAAGGATGAAGGAAAGGACAATCACATAAAATTTCAATGCTTTGGAAAATGGTAAACAAAGTGCAGAGACCCTAGACCCTACCCACTGTTTACTGTCAGTGCAGCCAGCCCACAAGCCAGGGCTGTCTCAGTGTACTGAACACTGGCTGGTGAAGAGCAGCTTCTCCCAGCTTCTACTCTCCAACAGTTACTCTCACCACATCCTTTCACGACACTGCAGGAACAGACTCCCCTAGACTACCCTACCACAGTGCAGGGATTCACAGATTGACTAGAATACTGCCTTTAGAAAGCTGTTCCAATGGTAACAGCTGACCTCATCTCAATTGATCAAGGCCCCTGTCAAACAGCTGTCAGAATGTTTATATTTAACTTGACTTTTAATGAGAGTTTTCTGGATGTTTCTTTATGCCAAGCACTATCATATGTAGAGAGCAGAGGAAGGTTGAACCTTGGCAGCTTCAGCTGCTCTTCAGCAATTAACATCAGTGCACCTTGTTAATCAACAAGGATATATCAAGAGGAGTCCAATAGAAAAATGACTACAGAGTTTGTAAAAAGTCATTTGCTTACACAAGAGACCATGCCTGGATAGATGCATGCATACTGCATATACTTGTAGGACACACGGTTGCACAATAAACCAATGGTCTCTGGGCTATCTAGTCTCAGGGTCCTGGCTCTCCAGGCAGTGTCAGTGTTGGGGGGGGGGACAGGGAATCCCTCCAATGGGTCTCAAGCTGGACCAGTCCTGGATTGGCCACTCCTACAATTGTACTCCAGCACATCTTGTAAGCAGGACAAATTGTTTTGTGCTTGGGTTGTTGTCCCAACCCCTCAACTGGAAGTCTTGCCTGGTTGTAGGAGATGGCCATTTCAGGCTCCCTATCCCCTATGGCTAGTGTCACTCTCAAATATTCCTTGGCTGCTTCCGCTGTACTAGGTTTCTAGCTTGTTGCTGAGATGTCACCCAGTTCAAGTTCTCTTTCCTAGTAATTGGTTGGTATCCATAGGAGGCCTGACCTTTTCTGAGGAGAAGCAGAGGAGAAGTGGATGAAGGAGGGAAGATGGGAGGTGGGGGGCAGGGCTTCGGGAGGAGAGGAGGGAGGGGAAACTGTGGTCGGGATATAAAAATGACAATGATAAAAAAAAATAAACCTACGGAAATATTTTCATTTTACTTAACAAAGAGCTTCAAGTAGCAATAATGAGATCTTGTTATGATAATATTAGGAAAAATATTTTAAAAGGCGGACGAAACTACTTATTTATAAATATGTTTAGCCTTTGAATCAGCTATTCTGTTTGCAGGCTTACTCTGACTAGAAGATTACTACTTGGTGAAAAGTATGCATGCAAGGATGTCCCCAGAAATGGCTTGAGATCACAAAACAATGGGAATGTCCAGATTGCTTACCAGTAGTGAAATATGGCACAACCTTAAAAGAAAATACTGTAAGCTTTTTATTTTCTTTTTGAGACCGGGTTTCTCTATGTAGCACTGGCTCTCCTGGAACTTACTCTGTATACCAGGCTGGCCTTGAACTCACAGAGATCTGCCTGCTTCTGCCTCCCAGAGTGCTGTGAGCTCTTTTTTTTTTTTTTAATGGCACCTAAAGTGCATAGGCTTGAATTACATTTGCCGTGAGACGGGATCATATGTAGTGAACGTTTCGCCTATAGTCATAAAACAGTTGGTATTGTGTTCTAGACTATACATCCATAACATAATTTGTGTGTCACCTTAACACAAGGTAAGGTCATGGGAAAGAAGAAATCTTAATCGAGAAAATGCTTCCATAGGATTGGCTGGTAGGCAAGTCTGTAGGGTATTTTCTTGATTAATGATTAATGTGGGAGGGCTTTGGGAGGGCCCAGCCCATTGTGGGTGCTGCCACTCCTGGGCAGGTAAAGAAAACACTGAGCTGACCAGGAGAAGCAAGCCAGTAAGCAGTGCCCTTCCAGGACATCTGTACCAGCTTCTGCCTCCGAGTTCTTGCTGTGTTTGAGATCCTGCCTTGACTTCCTTCAGTGATGAATTGTGACATGGGAGTGTGAGTGAAGTAAACGTGCCCCCCTACCCAGTTGCTTATGGTGTTTTGTCATAGCAGTAGTAGCCCTAACTACAACAGACACACGTGGACGTGGATGTGTGTAAGATACTCAGAGAGGGGAAAATCAGGAAGCAAGTGCTGGATATTCTGGGGTGTAGGGGACTCTATCACTGTTTTGTGTAAAAAGCCATATGGTTTGAATCGTGACACTGAAAAGTGTGATTTTCATAAAAAGAGTAAAGATACTTCGTTTAAAATTAGACAATAAGATTTTGGGTGCGGCTGCTTTTTGAATCTTGCAGAAGGCTTCAGAGTTCCCAGAAGCCTACAGGTCAACATCTACTAGTTGTGACATCAGTTTGGTAAAACCTACACACATCCTCCTGTATCGTTTATTTGTATATTACCGTAACAGGCCCCCAGATCTCTGCAGACTCCAGGACTTAGTAAAAGTGCCACCATGATAAAAGCCCGTTCTGGCCTTGGAACCCAGCACATGGGCAGCAACACCTGCCCAAACTGTAACAAAGACCTAGTCCACCTGCCCAAACAGGGGCGCAGGCTAACTCGATGGTGCCGACATGCAGCTGGGAAAGTCTCTGAATGTACTCATCTTGCTTCATGGCTTCTGTAGCTTTGCTTCTTGCTGGCTGTTCTTATTAACTAAGGAGTGTCTACACAGGATGTGGTTTCTGTGCTTAAAAAGCCAAGAATGATAAGGCTCAGGGCTGCATGATTTGTGGGAGTCCCCCTTGCATTTGCCAGCTGGCTATAAAATCTTCTATTTAGCTTTAAGGGAAGATAAGAGCAAAGGGACAGCAATCAGGTTATAATGTGAATAAATTGTAATAATTAATTTTTTAAAACCCCAAAATACTTTATATATTTATTTAAAAAAAAAAAAGAGTCCATGTGTTCTCTGAAGGAGTTACCCCACAACATTACAGCATCCAGATACAATGCAAATGCAATGTTTTTATATTGTCTAGTTCAGGGGAAGAATGGCAAGTAAACCTTGTTCATGTTCCATTTAGATGTAGTTTTTGACAACACATTTGAGTCATCGTGGGTTG
This sequence comes from Acomys minous, assembly GCF_964271855.1. Taxonomy (NCBI): domain Eukaryota; kingdom Metazoa; phylum Chordata; class Mammalia; order Rodentia; family Muridae; genus Acomys; species Acomys minous. The sequence goes on along the minus strand of NC_140494.1, from coordinate 88,709,092 downwards.
ACTCATTAGATGCAGAAGCTGTGGATACAGAAAGACTGTATGTAACTTCTAGCTCAAGAATAAAATGTCTCTGTTAAAGTTCAACAGACTTACATTGGAATGTGCTAAACAATTGGTTTCTGGTGCAGGAGAGATAGTTCAGTGGGTAAGAGCATGCCACACTCTCGCAGAGGACTTGAGGTTTAATTCTTAGCACTCATGTGAGGCTTCTCACAACTGTCTGTAACTTTAGCTTCAGGGAGACTTGCTGCTTCTGGCCTCCCACCCCCCCAACTTGCACATAACTTTACACACACACACACACACACACACACACACACACACAGAAACACACTCTGAAAAATCATAAGAATTATTTTTAAAAATCTGGTCTTGGATACTGGGACTTTCTATTGGGACTCTAGGTGAGAGAAGTAGGAAGAATGGGGAAATAGAAGGATCCAGAGGCTCCTAGAAACCTACAAGAAGACCATTAAGGCTGGTGGATCTGGACCAAGGAGGGTCAACTCAAACTCCTGTACCAAGGACAATGCATGCAATAAACCTAGAACCATAATCCAGATCTGGCCAATGGACGGCACATTCTCCACAATTGTGTGGAGAGCAGGGACTAACTCAGACATGAACTCTGGTGCCCCCTATTTGACCACTTTCCTTTGGTGGGGAGACCTGGTGATATTCAGAGGAAGAGTAAGCAGGCTACCAGGATAAGACCTGACAGGCTGTGATCTTACAGTGGGGGATGAGGTCCCCTTCTGTCACAGACCTAGGGGAGGGAAATAGGATGAAAGAGGGAGGGCGGGGGAACGGGAAGATACAAGTGAGGGGTTAACAACTGAGATGTAATTTGAATAAATTACTTAAATAAAAATTAAAAACTATGCAAACCATATTTATTACATATAATCTCATGTAATTATATACCACCATATATATAGTATCTACATACATATACTCTACCTATATTTCATGTTATTATATACTGCAATAATGTGTTATTTGAAGCAAAATTATATTGATGTTTAGTGAATATTTATGTGTATATATAAGAGTTGAAACTAACCAATAAAACAATAAATAAAAAAATGTGGTCTTGGACAGCCAGTGGCTCACATATTGAGAAATCTTGGCCCTATCCAGCAGAAGATAAGAAAATGAAGGGCCTTCAGAGAAGCAGACTGGCTCATTATACTTTGGGATGTTGGAATTTGCGCTACAACACTCTCTCTAGTTCTATGCCCTTTTATCCAAGGCACTTGATGAGCTATATTATACGTCTATCCCCATCAGTTCCAGCTAATACAGAGAGCCCGGATGGAGGGCCGAGCTGCTTGCCCAGTAGAGCTTTGCTCTGAACATCCTTGGAGGAGAAGATGAAAGTCGGCCTGACAAAGCTAACGTGAAGAGTTAAGTCAACGCTTCCTCTTGGGTGAATCAAATATTATCTCGGTAATGACTCACAAGGAGGTTGTAGACAAAAAGAGCAATAATAAGTAAGATTCATAAAATGTTTTATAACTCAATTGTAAAATAGCCACTGCAGAGAGTTACAATAATCCTGCTCCCTTCTGCGCCCCTCCGCCCCCTGTACTTTATGGTGCTTTGAGACTTTGGGGCCTGTGGAAATGGAGGAATTACCCATGTGGAATTAGCTAAAAATTTCTGTTTGTTTTATTAAACATTTTTATAAATGGGTGTTCCACTTGCATGTATGTGTGTGTACCAAGCATGCACTTTTTGCCCACTGAGGTCAGAAGAGGACACTTAATCTGTTGGAATTGGAGTTAGAGGTTGTGTGAGCTGCCATGTGGGTGGGCTGGAAGTCTTTGAGAAGAGCTGCAAATGCTCTTAATTGCTGAGCCAACTCTCCAGTCCCAAGCATAGTCAATTCTTGGGGAAATCAACTTTCCTTTTAACAAATCTTTCGTATACAGAACACTGAGTCCTGCATCCACATACCCACAGCCTCCTATTGCCAGACTCCTGCAGTGTTTCCATGCCTACACTAACCATCAACTAGATACTGGAGGAGCTTCATGCATAGGCCAGAGTCAGCTGAGGTTATTTAAACTATGGGATCCTAAGCCTGTTTAGTGCATCCTGCCCGGCCCACCCCTTCTAGCACGGCCACACTGAAGGCTGGGCGCTTGCCCATCTTACCTCTCAGTCCTGACCAAGCTGGTGCTTCGTTCTGAGACTCTCGGTAGTGTAATGGTTTGTGACCCCTCCTCTCTGGGAACTGAACTATACTTCAATAGTGAAGCAAAGTCTATTTTAATATGGTATACTATATTTAATAAGTATAGAAACCAACTGTATTTTAGTAGTGATTGTCTCCTGAGTTTTGGCCTAACCACACCAACTGGAACGTTTTGAGAGTCAACGTACTCCAACCAATGCAGACCCTCAAGAGTCTCAGAATGGATTCACTTCAGTGGTCCAGCACTTGCTAGGCAGGTAGGAAGTCATGGATTCCATCCCCATGACTTCAAAAGCCAAAACCTATCAATCAAAACAGACGAGGCTTCATAGACTGGCCACGAATATGAATAGGTTCAAGCTATCATGGATGTAATTACTCACTTGGCTAATTAAGAACACACAGAACTTATTCTATGGGTAGAGGACCTTCATGGAAGAGTGAATGGCGTTTATAAGAAGGAAGTTCAGGGCCGGCTTCTGGCTGACCTGAGCATTGCTATGAGAGCTAACTCAGAAGGTCTGCATCAAGAGGCTTAGGGGGACACTCATGGTGGAAAACCAACTCTGACAGGTGTGGACAGCTGAAGCAATGCTTTTCAGAATCTGCCCAAAGGTCATCCCAGTGAGTTCACATCTGGAGGTGTGGTCACTCCCTGGCTTTCACAGAAGGATTTGCTACTTCTCTTTCAAAAGCTTCTAGTGAGGCCACACCACGGAGTCCCAGCTCTTACATTCACGCTGCTAGATTAACTTGACAAGAAGTTATTGGCTGATTACTCAGCAGTGCCCCCAACCCTGCAAGCTTCTAACTGCATGTCTAGATCCATTTCTTTGCATTCAATATACCAATTTACTTGCAAAAGGGGAACGTTCCTTGTTTTCAAGAGCCAGGCACTTGAAAACGCCTATCAAATGAGCAGTTGGAAAACATTCCGGTTGTCTGTCTGAAATGGGATCCTACTGGTCCTTGTAGAGGAGTTGGGTGAAGACTGTTGGCGTCTCCGAGTGCTTCTGTTTTTCAAACGTTAGTGTTGCCTTGTTGGACCTGCTGGAGACATGGTCTTGGGGAATCAGGAGAGAAGCTGGAGTGTATGACACTATATGTCTGTGGCTAGCCACAGACTCTCTAGGACCCAGACCTTCTGGATCGGGAAAGACAGAGATGTATTTCAGTGATACCCTGAGGAAAGTTGAAATAATATAGTTGTAGGAAAAGACTAAAGAATGAAAGTCCGAGTACGCCGTGGGCCCTCCCTAAACTTGGATTTTGTTTCTCTGCACTATAACACTTGTGAGGCTTACTGAGAACTGAGTTCCGTTCTTCTCCTGTCTTCACAGAGACCTTTGAGTACTACCTCATATCACAGACGTGGCACAGGGGTTTGAAGACTGTGTCTTTAGCAAGGAGAGTGAAGGACAGAGTGTGACTGGAGCCTGGTCTTTCCAGAATGGGAGTCTATGCGATTAGCTCGCTCTCGACGGCCACAGCCATGCCCCACATCTGACTAGACTCTCCGTATGTTCATTCCTAAAGGTGAACAGAGGTCAAGCCTTCTGGAAGCGATTCAGTTTAAAACATATTTCCCTCTCCCCTTCGGCACTGGGACTGGGCACCTCATGCTCTCCCACAGGAGGCTCACGAGGTCCTGGAATTACTAACTTCAGCAATCTTCAGGAAAACCAAGCCACTCTTGACCTCTGAGCCCAGTGAATTTGTGTGGCGTCTAAAACAGCATTTGTGAACCAAGATGCTTCATCTTAAATGAAGGTGGGGCATGCTTTGTCACAGGAGGTCCCGTGGTTTCTGGTATTTTAGGGAAGATGCAGAGGGATTCTGGTGGAAAGCTTAAAAAGCTACAAAACCTACATATTAGCCTCTTTGGAGCCTGGATATACTGTCTCTGACTCCCCATTCCTCTGCCCCCATTTGGACTCTTCCATATCTAGTGGCTCTTATGATCCATGTGTGCTACTGTGCCCCCATTTCACTAACATGTATTTTTCCCTTTAGTAGTCCCTTTTTAAAGTTTCATAGCCTGACTCACATTCATACACATGTAAAAACATTAAACACTTGGGTCAATAAATGAGATACAACATTCAATATTTGTATTTTATGCATATATGTGTAGACTTGCATGCGTGTTCATGTGTGTGTGTGTGCATGCATGCACACATGCATGAGTAGGTATATACGGCTATGTTTGTGGAGGATCAAAGTTGATTGACTTCAGTTTTCTTTCTTGATCACTCTCCACTTTGTTTTATGAGGTAGGTTCCTCCTACCTCATAAGTAGGAAATAAGAGAACCCTATTGAACACAGAACTTATCAGTTTTGGCCAGTCTAGCTAACAGCTTACCCCAGGATTCCCCAGCTTGAGTGCTAGGATGGCAAGTGGCTGTCATGCCTGCCTGACTCTCATGTGGGCTCTGGGGACCTGAACTCTGGTCTTCACACTAATGGAACAGACATTTCATGTACTCAGCCATCTTCCCAGGCATACATTTGTCCCTTTGGATCTAGGTTACCTTGCTTACTATAGTTTTCAGATCCATCAATTTCCTACATTTTTCTTTACAGATGAATAAATTCATATATATTCCCAATATCCACTTATCAGCTGATGGACATACTAGACAGTCTAAGCTGGTTCCACCTTCTTCCTGTTGTCTACACTGTAACAGTAAGTATAGATGAGCCCTTTGAGTATTTGCCCAGGAATAGAATAGTTGGGCCACACAGTGGTTCTGTTTTTAATTTTAAACAAGCAAGTAAGTAAACAAACAAACAAGCGAACAGACAAGCAAACCCTCCATCTGATGTCCATAATAGCTGTGCCAGTTAGTTCCCTAATCCCTAACCGTGAAGTTGCACACTGCCTTGGCTGTGTAGTATTACCTCGGCCTGGATGTCAGAGCCAAGCAGAATGGGAGCTGTATAGGGAGGGGAGACGGGACACCTTGACACTGAAACAACATGAGCCTGGGTCTGATAATACATCTTGAGACTTTACTCTCCTCCCTGAGGGTGGGTTTCCTCCGTCACTAGAGAGAAGCCATCCCATCTTCCAACAACTGCTACAGAATGGACAGACTGAGTACTGGGCATGGACACCCCTCCCTGCTCTGAACTGCGCAAGTCTTCAGCCCTGCTATTTCCTCCGTACTTCTTCCCGCCCCCTTCCCTTCTTGCCTTCTCTATTCTTATTTTATCCATCCCACTTCCCATAAGCCACATGCTGTCTTGTGGGCTAGAACAGCAGGAGAAAAGGGCACCTCCTTGGTCTGTGGGGAAAAAAATGCCTTGGGGGCTGGATAGCAGCCTTTTGGTTACCTAAGAAGAGCCATGGTACCCCCATCTCTTCCAGTCTAATGCTATGGGGGTACACACCATGGGCTCTGTTGAGGCTGCCTTCTTCTTAGCAAAAGCAGAAATGCTGAAAGAAGGCAATGCATCCACATCCCCTTAAAATAAAGCAGCGTTTAAACAACGGTCCCGCTGCACTGGAACAGGGGGGACATCCCTCGGCATCATGAGGTCACCAGAAGTCTATGCTGCTGCTGGCTACCTCATTTCAAGAATTAATTTTCTATTATGAGCAAAATTAATGACTTTAGCCTATTTCTTGTGCTCATAAAGCTGTGCTTTTCATTGCCAAGGTTAACAGCCTGCTGGAGATGTGGTCTCCTGGCAGAGTGCCCATAGGGAACTAGGATTGGGTAGAGAGAAGGGCAGGGGAGGAATTCATAGCTGGGATGCTGCCCCGTCTCCCATGCAAGGTTGCGTCATATTGCTGGCAACCTGCCCTGTGGCTTAAAGCTTACTGCTCCAAGGAACTTAATTTGACCGACAGTGGTTAAATTTTTGGCAGCTACTGGGCCCTCTTTCAGTGTGAGGGTGGGGATGGGGTGGGGTAAGGTGGGGGATACTGGAGGTTTCCTGAAAGGTGTGGTGTTTGGGTGTGTAGGCTGGGACTGCAGCTGAATAAAAGTCAGTGTTGAGTTGTGTGAGGGTGGGGAAGGATGCGGTCCACACAGACTGCACAACATGAGCATAGCTTCCTCTAAGAGCCCCAGGAAGAACACAGTACAAAGTTGCTGAGGACCAAGCAAGAGCTGAGCAAGGGTTTCTTCGTGCTGGCCCGAGGCCTGGAGACAGACTGCTATAGAACTTGGCATCCTCCAGACATGTCCTTCCAGGCCAGGAGCCAGTGAGCCGGAGCCACCTGGCCAAAGCCAACCTATTGCGTATTTCTCTAAATCGTGGGCATATAGCTCTTCTCAGTCCCCTACATAGGGCCTAAGGCTGCTTTTGTCCTCCGAGGGCAATGTGGTACCTGACGAGAATCCTCTGAACTGTAAAGTCAACACATTTACTAGATGGCTTTTATATCACAAGTCAGAGGACGCGGTCTTGGCTCTTTCTGTTGCTTGCAGGGAGCATTCCTCATGCGTGGCCTCAGATATTCCTCCTCTGTCCTCTGACGGCGGCCTGACTCTAGAGCAGTGGCAGGGTGTTGGTGCTCATAAGACTATGGGTGGCAACATCCGGTGCAGCCGTCCAGAGGCCTGTGCTTGCATCTCGGCTTGAACCAGCCACTGACTACACAATAATGACAGCAGTGGTGACTGTAAGAAATGGGGGAAACAGTTCTATTTGCTTAGCAAGGATGACGTGGCAGATTTTGATGGGTTTTAATTTTCATTTCTTTTTTTATGTTTTGGTGTTTTGAGACAGGGTTTCTTTTGTGTAGCTTTGGTTGCCCTGGATTTGCTTTGTAGACCAGGCTGGCCTCGAACTCACAGCGATCCGCCTGTCTCTGCCTCCCAAGTTCTGGGATTACAGGAGTGTGCCATTGAGCCTGGCTGCATTTGCCAATTTTTAAAAACCATTCTAGTTCATTTAGATTCTCACAAGGCATGCTGGGACATAGGTGCTTTAAAAACTCTTTCTTTTTTCTTTTCTTTTCTTTCTTTCTTTCTTTTATTGTACACAGTGACACCAAGACTCTGAATGAGTAGTGAACTTAAGGCATTTAAGAAGTATATTCCGCTCCTGGCAAGAGAGAAGGATATGTAAAATCAATATCTCAAATGAAATAAAAATCTTTCTCTCTCCCCATACAGAGTGAGCAGACCTGATTGGCAACGCGGGTGATTCACTGTTACTTAGGAGCTGACTTCTTAGCACGTTATTTTCCAGTTTTCAGGTCTCCTTACACACCCGAGAGTGGCTCGAGCGCCACCTGTCACACTCTTGTTCTAGACAGGAGAGTTGTGGGCAGTAACCACGGGCAAAAAAGACATTTCTTTACAAAGGTTAACCAAAACCTCTTGCTCACATCTTATCGGTCAGAATTTAGTCACGTGGCCGGAACTACTTGAAAGGGACGCTGGCGAATGTCTGGTGGCAGAGTATATTGACACCTTGCATAAAAGAAAGATTTACTCACAGCAAGAATGAACAGGGGAATGGTCACCGAGAACGTCTGTGCATCTGGCACATTGTCCCCTGACGTCCATGTTTTCTTCCACACTGAGAATATAGCTTGGATTTCTGAGACATTATCTATTGTTCAGCCATTCACCGCTAGCAGTTACTGCATCCTATATCATAGCATAAGGTCTTTCCTTCAGTCCCAGATAGGGTGTCATATAGCCTAATGACATAAACTAAAGGGCAGGCATTTTGCTCCTAATCTGCCAAATTTATCAGTGTGAAGGAAAGAGAAAAATAACTGCAGTTTGAAAAATCATTCATTCCTCACCGGCTGCAGCACCAGAAAGAGCTTGCCCTGCACCTTGCCTGGGCAGCACAGTAGAGCTGACACTGGTGGTGAGGTAGCAGATGAGGCAGTCAGAGGGAAGGCATTGCCACTTGCCCCTTGTCTGCCATGAAGAGGCGTGGGCGGGAGAGAGATGCCTTCCTTACCTTGCAGGCAGCTGAGGGAGCTGGACCCCAAGTCATGGGAGCCAGAGAACCGCCCATCACTGGCTATAACACTCCAGGGAACTGGCTCCTGCACCTCATCTGGGTAGCACAGTAGAGCCCAGTGTGGGGCCAGCACAATGTGGGGGCCAGAGAGCTGGCCCTGCCCCCTTGCTGGCTGTGGCATTGGGTGAGCTAGCCAGGATAGTGCTGGAGAGCTTGCCCTGCTGGTGTGGGTGTGGGAGAGCTGGCCGGCTGACCAACTCAGCTACCACCAAGGCCCAGATCCAGAGCTTTGAGTTGGTCCACCCCAACATCTACCCCTTTGATGAACTGCTGGAGTATGTGAAAGGGCCAGCCCTATAGATCCAAAGCTGCAGGATCTCCATGATACAGGGCAACGGAAGGATATCCGAGAGGAGTCCTGGTGAGCATCCAGTCTTGACAGTATAGCAGAAGCCAGAGGCTTCAAAACAGACCAATGACTCATGGCAACAAACGTTCGCAAGTAAAGAAGTGTGGGCAAGAGCGTGTACTGTGTGCCCCACTGTCCCCCGCTACAGCTTCCTTAACAGACTTTAAAAAAAAATTGTATCTTATTATCTTTTGTGTGGGGAGGTTGTAAGGGCAGAGGGAAAATATAAAGGTGCAGAGAGGGTGGAGGATGAATGGGATTGGGATGCAGGATGTGAAATTCACAAAGAATAATAATAAAAATATATAAAATAAAAAAGCAAACCAAACCAAAACAAATCATTCTTTCAAGAAAGGATGGGGGAAAAAAACCACAGCAATCGTTGCACCATGACAAGGCTTGAACTTCGTTCTTCAGGAATGGGGTAGGTTTGCTGCCCCAACAGCAGACGGGGGTCCAGGCCTGAGCCATGTGCATGCTCCTCTGTTGATCCTAGGGTTCAGCTTTTTGGACTCCGTCTTTGGTGGCTCTGACTTGATCTCTGGGATGATCTTTCCCATCCATCACCCTCTGCTACCTTTCTGCTGTAGGCAAGAGGGGGAGCTCTGTTGTGCAGAGTTGCCTGGTATGCATGCCTTGGAGATGTGCTGTAGGCCCAGGCAACAGAGCGCTGGTTAGGATGTTTGCAGTCTTGACTTATTGCAAATTGGGGTTAAGGCTTCTGTAGAACTGCGGTCCTTTTACAGTGTATATTGGCTCCTCGTCTACTTTTTAATGATAATTTTAATATGAAAATAGCCATAATCGTACTTCTTTGTGTCTAACTAGATGTATGTGCAAGCTTCAGTATTTGTCATTTCACTCCCTGGCCTCTAAGTTCTTAAAGTAACAGTAACTATTTAACCTGATCTTTGCTGGGTTGTAGACTCTCATTGTTTCTAGAGAATTCCTACTATGAGATGCCTGATAAAGTCTGGTGGTCACACCTTTGTCTTTTGCTGGAGTTCCCACCTCACAGCCACCATTTACAAATATTGTAGTTAGGACACAGCTATAGTAGGCCATTTTTTTTTTAGATTTCTAAAAAATTGTCAGTTCCAACAAGATGAAGGCTAGAAAGTGTCTATTTCCCTTCCCATCTGCCTGAATGCCCCATAGTTCTGGCTGAAGCCCATCGCTCTTTGTAAAGCTTTTGTGGAGGGCATCAAGAATGCTTTGAACCACATCAACATTCTCTTATTTGTACCATTCCCGATGGTGTAACCTCCATGGGCTTGGGATTTGAACCCTTTGCTATTGCCCGTAAGGACTGTGGACTTTCTGGCACGATACCTCTCTTAGTGCTGCACAATACCTTCATTGCACATCTAAATCAGCCATGGTACTCCGATGCCTAACAGGAAATGCTGTCATCTTATCTTTCAGTTAACAGAGACCCAACATCAGTTGCTGGAAACACATAAGGGTTCAGCTGATAGCCAGTACTCACCATGTCACCATCATGAGCACTGGGGGCTACACGCCTCTTAGCCTGAGCAGGCAGATCTTAAACCAGAGACTGTGCTATTCAGTGGCTCTTTCTGAGGAGAGGCAGAATTCTCCTCTTGCCTGTTGGGGCTGCTTTAAGATGAAGTGAGATACAAATAAACTGCTATATGAATATTTGATGTTATTATTAATGCATTTGTCCATTTGCATTTTAAGCAGAATTTCTTGTGTCTAGATCCAAAGTACTAACAATGCGGGGTGGGTATTTCAGGCATGATGTGGAAACAGTCATTAAAATAAAACACAGGCAACAATTTCAAGCCACGTCTCAATGTTCCTTTATCAATCCCTCTTTCCTATGCATCTTCAGTTCTCTTAAACCTCAACAAGGATGCAGCCAACCTGATATTGCTAGGGCATTGCATCTGGAGCCAGAAGGTTGGAAAAGAATCTACAGGTCCTGTGTTCCAAGGGAGCATGAACCTTTCTTCATGGGAGTTGTCACATAGACTATGGGGTACACAGTGTGGTAGAAACAGAGATGCACAGCCCTGAGGCATAGTACCTCATAGATCTCTGAGGTGACAGAATATGCCCTACAGGGTGCTGGGGAAAAGGCATCCTCTCTGGCAGAGCTCTGGCTAGCTTGGCTAGTGCAGAAAGGAGCTCAGACACGCCATATGGGAAGACATTTTGTGGAAGTCATTAGCAGGCTTGGAATGCCATAATTTGGATTGTTAAGAGAGAAGGAAGCCGGAAGCCCCGCAGATTGGGAGCAGAGCCATGGAAGTAGCTAGGAGGAGGAGGAGGAAGATGAGGAGGAGGAGGAGGAAGAAGAGGAAGAAGAGGAGGAGGAGGAGGAAGAAGAGGAGGAGGAGGCACCGTCCAGGCTGAAGATGGGGATGTCATGTTAGGAAGCTCCAAGCCATGCCTAGAAAACATTTCTCAAGTGCAGACAAACCAAGACAAGCAAGACCTTATTTAATAAGTTCCCTCTTCAATTAAACATCCTTTTCTACCAAGACCCTTAATTTTTCCAAATTGTTATAAAACAAAGTGCCAAAACCACAAAGAGGAAACGACAACCATCTCTGAGAGTGGACCCTTGCTGTTCACGTGCGCTCTGACCTCGTGGCCACCCTCTGTGGATGCAGACACTGAGGTACAATCTTTTTTTTTCCCTTTTTTAAAATTAATTTATTCTTGTTACATCTCTATGGTTATCCCCTCCCTTGTATCCCCCCATTCTTCCCTCCCTCCCATTTTCCCCTTATTCCCCTCCCCTATGACTGTGACTGAGGGGGATCACCTCCCCCTGTATATGCTCATAGGGTATCAAGTCTCTTGGTAACCTGCTGTCCTTCCTCTGAGTGCCACCAGGTCTCCCCCTCCAGGGGACTTTGACTGAGGTACAATCTTACAGGGTGTAGCGTGGCTCTGTGTTTACACTGCCTCTTTCTTCCTTAGCATTCCAGGGAAGTCTGTCCGATTTAGTGCCGGAGGTCTCAGCTCTGAGATCACCTTTTGCCAACAGAGAAGTAGTGATGCTAGGCCATTGCAGGAAACCTGGGTTTTGCCTATAGGGGCAAACTCCTACAAGGCCCCCTCTTGTGTCTATCTATGGGCATCCTGAGGGTGAGGTGGTCTAGCACTAGTCTCATCTGTAATCCTGGGCGGCATGGGCCCCGGGGTGGGGGTCCTGGGCTTAGCCCTACACACGAGACAGAAACAATAGGAACAGAACTGCATGGAGTTGCCTGCCCAAGTCCAGAAGCATTCAAGGAGCAGCTGCCTATGAAGCAGACCGCTGGAGTTCAGCCCACCACGAGATGGGTTTTGCAGGCCTCGATCTGTGTCACTCAGCAGGCACGAGGGGCTTGCTTTCCTCTTATCTAGTGTACCGTTCACATGTCAAGGGGCCAAAGCCTCAGGCTGGCAGGTGAGCTTTTGAATTTTTTTTTCTCCTCTGGCATTTGCTGCCTCCAGGTAGCTTGCTGTTTAGTTTCGTTTGTATGGTCAACTACTGCCAGACACTGCTCAGGTAGGATTGAGACTGGGAGTGGAGTAGGTTATGTCCGTGCTTACATGCTTCAGTAGCTCCTTATTGTCTACAAAAGTTCTTTTGCACAAAACAAAACACCCTTGCAAGGTCACTGTGGCTGCTTATAACGTCCAAGAGCTAGACTGCTTCTTGCCAACATGCCTCTTACCTTCAAACCTCAGATCTCCCCGTCCCAGAAAACAAGCACTTTACTTACCTCCACTGCCTGCCTGTAGCTACTCTGAGGAGCTGCACACCGTAGGCCATTGGTCTGTTATCCACTAGACACTGGTCTCTTCACACTGTCTATGGGCCTACAGTGTGCAGTTTATCGAGTTGGAGCCACTCTGTCTACTGTGAACGTGCGAGTGCTAGGAGACTAATTAACTCTTACTTTAAAAGTTGTATCGTGTGCTCATTGAAGAGAGAATAAAGAGTGTAGGCGATTGTGGTGATGCAAGGGACTTACGGCCTGTTTGCGCTTGTTTGCCGTTAGCTACCTGGTAGTTTGTCCCAGGCCAGTGGCCTTGGAACTCAGCTGGGCTCTGGACAAGGTGAGTTCACTACTCAGAGCCTTTCTCTGGAGTGCAGACATGATTCTAGCTTTGCCTTTCAGCCACCGAGTGTGACACTGGACAGATCATTGCATCTCTCTTGGCCTCGGCTTCCTCACTATTAAAATGGGCATGGAGGCCTTTATGTTCCTTTCACATTTTCCAATTCTTCCATGCTGATCTGGGAGCTCATTCTGCTCTGAGAATTACACTAGAAGCAGAGCTTTGGGGAAAGGAGAAAGACGGAGGTGGTTGTAATTGTGGGCATCCCTGCGGGCTTCTAAGAAGAGCCACAGATACTAATTTCATAAGGCAAAACTACAGACCTTTCTCAGTTCCCATGGGATCATGCCTCGAAAGTCAGGCTCAGCACTTCAGAGTCACATGCTAGCTCTTTCTTCCTTGTGCCACTAGCATCCCATGCCCCAGATGATAATGTCACAAACCAAGAGGGGAGCTCCCAAAATCTCTTCAGTCAGTGTTCCAGGTCCCTTGGGATCCTTTACACCAATAGGAATTCCAGAATCTCCTGTTGATGTTTCAGAGAAGACTGTGTTGCCTTCACTTTCAGACTACAGTGGTTGGCTAATATGCCAGCTTCCATCTAGGTTTGAATTATGGCCACATGGTGTAGGTATCTCACACCTAATCAGCAACTCTTGTCGGTGACTTACTTCCTTTGACTTGTTTTAAAAATTGGAGATAGAAGAGTAAAACATCTTGTTAACAATTCTTTTCACCATAAGGTACAGACAATAAAAGAGATTCTTAGGAGAAGGATCTAGAAGCAACAAGTAGTTCTTCCTTTGATAAGCAAAAACCCGGAGCATGGCCAAAGGGCATTGTGGTTCAAGTGGGTTGCCTAAAGTTTACCTGTTGGAAACTTAATCCTAAAAGTCATGGGTTAATGGCATTTACATGGCTGGACAATGGTGGAGCTTTGGGGGAGGTAATTGAAAATAGGTGAGGGGATAAGAATGGGATTCCCATAATAGTGTTAGTGATTTGGTAAGAACCAGACTAGTGTACTTACCTTTGTCACGTTATGAGGCAGCACAAGGCCCTTGCCTGACACTGAGCAGATAGCAGGACCATGGACTTGGTTTGTCCAGTTTCTAGAGCCATAAGCCAAACAGCTATGTTTACCTTAGCAATTGTTAATACTCAGATACCCAGCTATAGCATAGAAAACAAAGTAAGACAGACAGACTGCTCTTCCAAAACAGGACAGGTAAAGCTCAGCTTCCTGACCCCTAGCTTAATGTCCTTGGCTGCAATGGGCATTTTCTAGTGCTTTTGTTTTCTTGGGGGCAGATCCTCCTAAACCAAGCAGTTCAATATCCATCGGGCTGACTCTCAGGCAGTAGGAAGTAGTTATGGCAAAAAGGGTCTGGCCTCTTTGAAGGCTGGTGGACCTGCCCAAAAGGCTCTTAAGATGACCCCTCTGGAGAACACATTGCATGCTAGGGTCTTTCTTTCTGTTGAGTTCCCAGGGCCCCCACGGTATGGATTCAATAAGTTGGAGATGACAGCTTGGTGTTAGTCCTAAACCCTCTAAAATGAGAAGAAACATTTACTGAGCAGAAGAGTGGTCCAGAGTAGCATCAGGGGCCACCTAGAGCCCAGCCATGACCAGTTCCATTTGCTAAATATGCCCTCTGGTCAGAGCATGTGCACAGAGTGGTGATGGCAGACACAAGGATGCTGCACACAGCAGAAATTTTGTTCGCTACTAAGCAAAGAGTCAGAAAAGTGTTGGATGTATAAAGAAGTAAAGCAATGCATGTCCTATTTGCAGCATAGTGTTGGTGTTCTGGGGGCATGGTGCTGTCATTGCTGATTGATAGAGCAAAAGGCGGAAGCATGAGAATTGGTCTCAGTGAACAGAGAAGTCAGGGCTGGTATCCAGGCCAAGGGCCCCTCCTGGCTGGCACACAGAAATCCAGGCCTAAAACAGGTCTACAGAATAGAGAGGTGTCCAGATCTGTAAGTGTACGAGGCTGCTGTGGGCAGGCGCTGGGAATGAAACCTGAGACTTGCCACCTGCAAGGCCCTGATGGCCAGCCAAGCCTGTTCCATCACTTTAATGGGACAAGGAGTTGCTGCAGAGCTCCACTCAGCTCTCTTCTCTAGCTCTAGGTGTGGTGCTGAGGAAGGGAGAAGGGACCAGAAGAGAGGATAGACTGTCCAGGCTACTTTGCTCAGCATTTGAGGGTCTTCTCTGCCTGCCGCACAATATAGCAAGTCTCTAAGAATTCATGCAAAATGTGACTGGGTGCCCCTTTCTCAGCTTCAGACAGAGAGGCATCTCTGGGTAAGGGCAGTTGGCACAAGAACGTACTGGTGTGCCAACAACTTGCCCTCGGTTTGTTCCATTGGC
The DNA here is from genome assembly GCF_964271855.1 of Acomys minous. Taxonomy (NCBI): domain Eukaryota; kingdom Metazoa; phylum Chordata; class Mammalia; order Rodentia; family Muridae; genus Acomys; species Acomys minous. The sequence goes on along the minus strand of NC_140494.1, from coordinate 88,694,082 downwards.
TTGGGTCAGGCAAGTTGGCCTGGAAAGTGTTCCTTTGGGGCCAGTTTGCAGGGATCTGCAGAAGCCTGGAGCCAGCTAGGAAATAAGCACAGTCCAGCAGCAGCTCAGCTGAAAGGCGGGAGGACAAATGTTTGTCAAGGGCCTTCCGGGAGCCAGGGGGGAACAGTCTGAAATTAGCCATTTCCTCTTGATGCTTATAAAAAATTCTGTGACTAGCTCCTGTTTTAAAGATGTGTACCTTAAGCTGAGAAAGGTTATGGATCCTTCCTCCTAAATCACAGAGTTAGGGAGTGGGTGGACTGGGATTTGAACCCTCAGACCTGTCTTTAGGTTTCAGCTGCCCCAGGCAAAGACTTGAGAGGAGCTGGGATGTGAGGGAGGAGGTGCTTTAAGTACGACAGTACAGTTTCATGGTAATGTTTCAAGCAGAAAAAATAGCCCAAGCAAAAGAGGCATCTAGCCTTTTCATGGGTAAGGAGAAGGAATCTGACTGAAGGAGGAGGAGCTGAGTGGGATGAAGGGAGGAGCAGGAGGAAAAGGGGAAGAAGATTTGAAGACAAGCCAATGGGAGACCATGTGCCTCTGGTACTTCTTCCAGCTATGGGCTTTGGATTCAGTATGAGAGAAAAGAGCTGAATATAAGGGGAGAAGAGGAACTGAGTGAGGGGAAGGAAAGAGGCTAAGGCACTGGACTTTGACTTCTGTTCTCAGAAGATCTCCATGTCAGACCTGGATCCAGGATAAACAGATGAAGCCACTCAGAATCAGACTGAGCTCAGCTTCCCCTGGCCCTTCCCTCCATCACTTCTCCAGAGGATTTTGACCTGCTGATTTAGAGTTCTCTAGATGAACACAACTTACATATTTAGTCCATCCACCCATCCATCCACCCATCCATCCATCCATCCACCCACCCATCCATCCATCCATCCACCCATCCATTCACCCATCCATCTACCTATCTACCCATCATCTGTCCACCTACCTACCCACCTATGGGATTATATATTGTGTTTCCAGTCACCTGGATTTTAGTTAATTCCAGATGTAGTCAAGTTGACAACCAAGAATAGCCACCACACCTGCTTTTGGGTTAGTCGTCTCCACTGCCATTTTCTCTTTGAGGGATCAGAGTACAGGCACCACTGTATCCCCATTCTAGAATCCAAGGAAATAGGTCTCTCCTTGCTTTGGGGCTTCCCCTCTGTGGTGCATCCTTGACTCATCTCTTGTAGGAAGCCTTTGCCTAAATGCTGTGCCAGCCTAACTGCTGCATTTCTTCAACCTACTCTCTCAGGGTTGACTTGATTTCTTCCAAATCATCACGTGTACATGGGTGTGTGCACAGCCTCTGCGCACAGTGTGGCACTGACTCCCATGGACCTTTGCTAGTTTCGGAGGACATGGTCTGGATGTAGGGAGATCTTGTTAACACTCCTACCAGCGAGGTAGACGATTTCTGTGCTGATATCCTTCACTCATCCTGTTCCATTTAAAAATGGAGAGGACCAGTGTGGATGGGAGACAGGATGTTGGGAAGGATGTTCTCTGTAGCTGCTGGAATGGCTGCCTTTCCTTTTTATTGCTCAGTTCATGCTTGGCTTCATGTCACAGAACCATATAACAGCTGAAAGCCACCTTGCTCCTACTGATATTCAAGAATAATTACCTTCCATGGTGAGGTATTCAATTTATATCCCATAAGAAAACTCCAAGTTCCAAGAATTGCTCGACCCTGGTGCTGTTTTTTTTTTTTCTAATTGGGAAAAGTGGTTCCAAATGACCCCAGTGGAGTTCAAATCGAAGAAAGTGGTGGCCTGGCCTGACTGACCCTTGAAACAATGATTTATGAAATTCTTATTCTCTGGTTGAGTGTCACTCTGTCCTGAGGTAGCACAGCCATTTTATCCTTCTTAAAAGAGAATGAATACATTCATTCTGAGGAACAACTGATTTAATGTGAATTTGCATGCAATTAAAAACTAAATTAAGCAGGTCCACAAAACCTCCAGATTTAACAAGCCTGCTTGTAGAAACGGCCACTCAGATCCTGGCTGAAGTTTGGGGGAGCAGTGAGGAGTGCACAGCTGTGAGGGGAAGTGTAACTCCTCCTCACTTCCATCCATCAAGGGTCTTCCTGGGAAGATCAGTAGGAACAGATTCTGTACAGCTAAGAATTCCCTCTTGCAGTTGGTGGCTGCTGACTCTCCCGACAATGCAATTTCAGAGACTTGTGTTGATGACCGGGAAATGGCTGAGCCAGAGACCCAGTAAGTTCCAGTCTAGCTCCCTAGCCACGCCTTAATTCCATGTGCTGCATTGAGAGGTGGAGCCCTGAGGGAACGGCCTCAGAGAGCACAAAGGCACACATAACACAATAGCCAGTGTTCTTCTTTCTTGTCTCCATATATCTAGAAGAAAAGTTGAACAGCAAAACCGAGGTTGACTTCTAAAGGTGTTAAAGGGGGTTGAGTGGCAGAGATAGGACCACCCATCTCCATGTGGGATTGGTTCTAGTCTTATCTCACCCCAGGTACCAAAAATCTATGCATGGCCAAGTCCTTCATGTAAACCTACAATATTGGGTATAACCTATGCACATCCTCCCTGAAACTTTAAATTATCTTAAGCCTACTCATACATCCTAATACAATGTAAATGTTATGCAAATAGCTGCTAGACTGTATTGCTTAGGGAATAATAACAAGAAGAAATGTCTGTATATATTAAGTACAAATACAAATTGTTTTCTGAGTATTTAAAATTCGAAGGTGGCTAAATCCACAGATAGAGAAGCCATGGGTGTGCACACTTAAGCAACTGCTAAGAGAGTTGAGGAGCCTGGGAGAAAGAACCTAAGGAAAAAAGTCACACTTGAGGGAAGTTGTCATTTGCTTGGATATGGCCAGGCCAACCAAGAACATGTAGGAAGATATAGGAGGCAAGCGATATCATAAGTCTCTTTAATAGGGACAAATGAAAACCAGTCCATGGATGTTGTTAAAAATCTGGCTGAGTAAGGAGATGGCATCGCAGTAAGAGAAGCCAGAGGATATGTCAGGAGGGGTTGCAGAGGAGGGCGCCAAGTGGCCTGTAAGCAAAGCCCAGCTGACCTACAGCAAAGGGCAGAGGTTGAATGTGATGATTTCTATCTAGAGTCACATCTAAAGGTACTTACGTGCTTGGTTCTTCCAAATGCATCTTATATAAATGGCGGCTCCTTGTTTGTATTAGCTAATTGCTTTGATTTGACTCCAGAGAGAAATAACTCCTAGTGATAGACTGTGTTCTTCTTTCTTCTGCTTATGTACTTTGTATCTGCCTGTGTCCTTTCCAAATTATTTTTAAATAATTTGCTTAATTATAAGCATATTCAAACAGAAGAACATACTGGGATTCTTGGATCATATTGCTATGTTTACCAGAAACTTATCACTTTACAGTAAAGACACAAAATATGAAAAGGCTCCAATCAATATGTGCTCACCTAATGCTTGACACCATGTAGACAAGGGGTTCTCAATCTCTGGGATGCGACCCTGTTGACGGGTTTGTTGAACAACTTCTTTTAAAGGAGTCGCCTAAGACCATCGGAAAACACAGATATTTACATTGTGATTCATAATAGTAGCAAAATTACAGTTATGAAGTAGCAATGAATTAATTTTATAGTTTGGGGATCATCACAGCATGATGCTCCCAGCCTCAGGAAGGTTAAGAGTCACTGCTATAGACTGTTGTTCACCTACAAACTCTCCTAGTTCCTTTGTATTTTTATCAGGCTGATGTCCTCTGTGCAATCCGGTGCTTCAAGGGAAGCCAACCTTATCAATCATGGTCATATTCACCTTGTCAATCACTGGCCATGTTACATAAGGAGAGCAGCAGCAGAGACACAATCTGGGACAATGGGGATGATATAAAGTAGGTGAGAAAGCTCTGAGCATCTTCCTTAAGAAAGAGGTTTCCCCTCTTTTTCTCAATATGGCACAGGTGGATGTGAGCTCAGAGCAGTGCAAGATTGTGACCATCGAGAGCCCAGCTTGAGGGCAGCCCACCACAAAGAGGTAACAGCTGATGTCATCAAAACTCACTCTCTTCCTGCCCCTGATGGGTCATCTGATCAAAAACCTTGAACCCCTTCCTGGAGGCAGCTTACTTTCTGTGTTATCTTGCCCCACTGGAACTGCTGGTACTGGGAATATTTTCCCTGTCTCCATATCCATGTAGAGATTCCATGAGTCAGCGACCTTGTGCAGTAAGACCGTTATAGTCAATCCTGTATCTTGCCCAAGAACTAGTAGGTTCCACAGGTGGACTCAAATCACTGAAGCCAATGTACCTATCCATATACCATCCAGCAAAGCTGCCAACTGGCCACAAACCTGGAGGTTAGAGAGGAAGACACATGCTCTGCTAGGCTAGCTAAGAAATGAGCCCTGACAGTGGTTCCTATTACAGCAGCAGCCAGCCAAGCTCTGTGCTCTCTTGCTGCTCCTTCTAGCCAGAGTGATGCTGCAGTGACAGCATCTTTTATTGCAAAGGGTGACAATTGATATCTCTCATTTCATCAGGCTATCTATCAGCAGCTAGGCAGCTCTACAAATCAAATCCATCATGACTCAATCCCCAGCAGAGATGCTTCTGATAACAGGAAGGATCTCCCGAATGTATCCTGGATGGGGACCACAAATTCCCTGAGGGATATTATGAACGCTAGGCTTTAGTGTAGTGGGGGGTTGTGTGGGCTCCCCTTGAATGTATCATAGTCACACTGCTTGACTCTGTACAGACCCCGTAGTATATGAGGACACAGATGGTTTATATTCCATCTTGTCAAAATGCCCTATCCACTGGTGTGTCTGTCCTGTAGTCAGGAGGACCATGGTGCAGAGAATGCTGGGTCTTCCACAGAGTATTTGGAGACTTCTGGAGTCAGGAGCAGCACCAGAAAGGGAAGGATGCTAGCAAAGCTGGGATCATGGGCAGAGTTCAGAATGATGAGGGATTGAGGAAGGAGGGACCTTGAGATCCTGGTTTATGAATAACTAGGGCAGGTTGTTGCATGTGTGTTTTCGGAGAGCTGAAACATCCCAATACCCTGAGACGTGGGCTTAGTCAGTGCAGTCCTGAACCTGTGGTAGAGAGCAAGGGAGACAGCCTTCTTTTTGAGTCCTGTTCTGTGACAACATCTTACTGATTATTTTATGTTGGTGACCTTGTACTTCTCAGAAAACCCTGTGAAGATGATATTATTTTGTTACTAGTGAGGAAATGGAATCAAGGGAGGTTAAGTGAGTTTTGCAAGGTCACCTAGTGAGATCCTGGCCTGTAGAACTCAGGTCTTCTGTTTCTAAGCAATAGGACCACAGCTGGTCTAGTGTCTAGTTGCTGAGCTCTTAGCTGGGTATCAAGATATCTTGCCTCTGCATAACTGGGGCCTGTGGGGGATACTATGGAGTTACACCTCTCACCAGCAGCCAGAGAGAAGGAAGGCCCCTTCTGGTATTTGCTTGTTTAGTGCCTAGTGGGCATTTTGCTGAAAGTGCAATTTGCATAGCCATTAATGACAATGAAGTGCCAGTGGGTGTCAAGAGACTTAGGGGAAGTGGAGAATGAGCAGAGGCTGCAGCTATTTCGGCTGCCCTTTGCAAGGACTAATGAAGCCTGTACCCTCTCCTGATCTTGACAGCTCCAGGAAATGTCAGGTGCCACCGAGAAGACCTTGTGAGCTTGTCAGCCTTCCTTTGTGCCAACATCAGTCACTAGAGGAGAAATTGCCATCACGTGATGCTGTCCCTTCTCCTTCTATGCTCAGGGTTCTGCAGGCTAGTCAGAAACAACTTTGAATTCAATTGCTGGGACCTCTAGCACTGTGAGCTAATGGCCTATGTTACTTTGCACAATAAATGTTGAGACCAGCTTGACTCTATAATGAAGAATAACTCGATTCTAGTAATTTAATCTCCATTAAAGTCGTCGCAAGCTATTTATTGATGTTTTTAAGAAGAGTGATGTGAGAGAACGCACACCTCCCATCACACAGCCTTCCATGTCACGCTTCGTGGTGCAGGCCTTGAGTAGAGATGGAGTCTAGAGACCCGCGATTCTGCTTTGCCTAGGAGCAGTTTAATGCAACCGAGTAGAGAAGGTAAAAGAAGCAAGGACAGAGGGTGGCACTGATGACTCTGGCTTCTAATATGGCTGTGGGGCTCAGTGTGCTCTGTCCTTTGAGCCCTCCATGAGCAGCTGACCCTCACACAGGGGACAGAAGCATGCTAGGTCAGGACTGAGTGTCAGCTCTGCCAGGCAGGATGGTGAGCATGGGCAGGTCAGGCGGGGAACGAGACAAACAACTGTCAGGGACAGAAGCAAGAGCAACAGAGAAAGGAGCAGAGGGAGAGAGTCACCAACAGGACTGCTTAAAGGAATGGACTCAGAAAGAGGAGTGCGGTTCTCCAGGGAGGTGACGCGGGGGGCACCAGGGAGATGGGTTTCATGGCTCAGAGCTAGTTCTAATCTCTGAAAGGTACTTGCTATGAGACCTTGGGCAAGCAAATGAGCTGATGGAAGCCTCCATTTTCCTGTCAATGAAATAAAGATAATGATGCTCATTTTACATAATGTGTGATAGAACATGCTTCAGGGGCCAGTTATGTGAAAGAAATTCCTAGAATATGGGCTTCTCCTTTACAAACTAAAAGCAGGATTTGGCCAAGAAAAGCTAGTGTGGCTGAAATGTCCGAACAGTATTTCTGCTTGGTTGAGCTTGTATGTGAAATGAGGGAAGGATTTTTAGCATGAGGTATATGTTATTCCCCACCTCACCCCTCTTTCTCAGATAAGACTCTACTTTTCACATTGGCATGTGTATCAAATGCTGATTATTGATAAATATGTGCTGGGGGCTTATGGTGTTGAAATAATATCAGAAAAGTTAAGAATATCTATAAATGGACAGATGGAGAAAACAACCCCGGGAAGCAAACACTAAATTTATCACACACTGCAGTGGCAAGCATCAGGAGCTCTGTCTCTGAGGTGGCACATATCGGCTCAAGGTACTTAGTGCATTCATGAATCAGCCAGAAGCCCAAGACCTGCATTTCCCTAAAGCAGCCGAGCAGGTCTTGGTGGGCCCGGCAGTGTACATTCTCAGGAGAGTGCCTGGGAGATCCTGAAGTATCAGGGCTCTACACTTAAGGCTTACCCCACTGCAGTCAAAACCTCCCATGCTAGGCCAAAGACCAGAAACAAAAATACAGGGCTATTCTGAAAGCTTCCATCTTGGAGCCAATAGAAAGCATGCTAATGCTTTCCTGTGGAGCTCTTTGCAGGTAGTCCAGATTGAAAGACCATCTCTGCATGCATGTTACTGGGAAGGCTGCTTCCTTTTGGGTGACAGCCCTTCCCCAAGTCAATCCGATGACTGTAGGCATCCACGTGTGACCTAATCCCAGGGACCCTGCTTCACGATGTCTCCCTCATCCGGAACCTCTAGCTGCTATGCAGATGTTTTATGCCAAGGAGAGTTAATACCCGTCTCAGGACTGACCCTGGAAGTCATCAGAGGTCAGGCTAGGATGTGCAAGTAGTGACGTATTTGAGTTCAGTCCAAACTGAAAGGAAGCTTGTCCAGGTAGGCGTGGAAATCACACATTACCTGATGAATTTGTCTTATTTCTTGCTCTAAGGTTGTTTCTGTTCTCCTCACAACACTCCCTGAACAGCAGTGGAGAGTGAGGATGAAATACACATAGCCAGGAAGGAGGATAGAAGAGGTCAAAGTTCTAGAGCAGGGCAATGGCATATGCAAGGCCAATGTCACTGATTCAAAGGTACTTCCAGAAAGGGGAGGACCTCACATGCTAGTCTTGGGAGGGGCCTGACCTTCAAGAGGAGTCGCAAGGGCTTGTGAAAATCCCACAGAGAATCTTGCATTCTTTAGTGATATTTGGAATAGAAGGGCTCCCAGGAAGTACTTCCGTGAGTACCAACCGTGTGCAGGAGTTGAGTTGGGAAATGATTTCAGCAGCCAGCTGATACTAGTACAGTGGCCTTGATCCTTCTGCCCATAAAACAGTGTGCCAAAGTACTACTAAGGCACGCTGAAAGGGACTCAAGTGCCTCTCCTAAGTGTCCCTTCTAAGACTGCTGTTGATGATCTGAAGAAAGTAGAGATGGAGAAAAAGCCTGGATCTTTCCTGCACTCACTAGTTAATATGAGATGGACCTTGAATTTCAGCCTTGTTCCAGTCTTGTTGATGTAAAATAACTCAATATTGGGTAACACATCCTGGTGGTGAATATGACTGGGGATGGTGGCAAGTGGGTTATCTTTTCTGAACTATTCTTTGAGAGGCATCCAGCACTAATGATGGAGGTATTACACTATTTCAGGGAGACTATCTCATCAACATAGCTGGTACGCTGCAGGCCCGCTGCTGTTCCTGGCCTTAGGGACCACTGAATGAAGCCTCTCTCTGTGCTGGCTGGCAGCTCTTGTGAGTTTCCAGCTGGTTTTGGTCTTGAGGGTTTCTTCCAAAGCCCTCTCCAAGGAGACTGCATAGCAGGGTTCTCTGTTCTAGAATAATGCTGAGGGTAATGGTCTGTTAGGGCCATGCCCTGTGCCCCTACAGCAAAGCCACCAGTGAGTAGGCCCTTGTGAAGGCCTTCCCCACCTCCTCTGTCTCCCAGACAGCTAATGGGGTTATCGGGACTCTGGTTTTTTTCTTCCTTATGGCAGGGTGACACAGGTGACTGGTTCCTTCTGAAGTGGGAAAGCTCTTGGGTTTGGAGGAATTGCCTGAGTACGGGGAAGAATGATCTTCCTTCCTCCATGGGGCCAGCTTTCTGGCTAGTCCCATGGCATCTGCTCTGGGTAGCCCACACGCTTTGTCAGCTGTGACTCACAGATCACAGACCCACTTTGGTCTTGTCTTCTTCTATCCGCAGCCTTGCTCTAGGAAGGGATGTCTCCTGTGTAGAGTCTTAGAACTCTCTTCTCCAACCAGTTCATCTGTTCTTCACAGGCTGGTCTCACAGCTCCCTCCATGGGAAAAGCAATTCTCTCCGGCTGCCTGGACGACACCCACAGCAGCTGCTCCTGGTACCTCCGAGGCTTTTGTTCTTTTGCAACCCCAGAAGCGTTGCCTTTAACATGCTCCTTGAGTGAAGTCTCATTCCTCCCACTCTCACCTGGCTGGTCTAAGCAGTCTACCTCTCACCCATGTCCTTGCAAACTGTGTTCCCCCTTGAGGTCAGTCCTCCACCGTGTCTCCTATAGCCAGAGAATCATCCGAGAGCACTGAAAGCTACAAAGGGCCAATACCACAGAACCAAATGACCAAGGTTGGTAAGGATGTGGAGAAAGAACACTCAGACACTGCCTGTGGAAATAAAAAAAAAACCTGTTCAGCCACCGGGGAAACCAGTGTGGTCTCTGAAAACTAAATACAGAACTACTCTGTGATTCCTATTCAGTTATACTCCTAAACGTACAGCCACAGGGACAGAAGTTAAAATGTCACAGAGGGTCTGGTTAGAGCAGCTAAACATGGAAGCAACCTAGATGACCGTTAAAAAGGTGGACGGATGGATAAAGAAAACCTGGTATATAGGCCTAGCTGAGTATTATTCAGCTACAATGAGGAATGGAAGCAAAGCCTGTCAGTTAAAAGAAAACGGAAGTGAGATCATCATGTTAAATGAAATAAGCCATACTTAGAAAGGCAAATATCAAATGTCTCCTTTATATCTAAAATCTAAGGGGAAAAAGTCTTAGGAAAAAGGAATATGCGCGAAGAGAATGGAAAATTAAAGTACTAAAGGTATACAGGTATGATTAAAATACGTGCATGCATGAAAACATATTGTGGAAACTCATTATTGTCTGTAATTGATATCATGAACAATACTTTTTAAAACATCCAAGATGAGCTGTCTCTGCTCACAACTCTCTGGCAGTTTCCTTGTCACTTTGAGTTAAAATTTTAACAGTGACCTCCACAGCCTCAGGCCTCCTGACCCCTGCTACCCCCTACTCTAGACTACCACCCAGATTTTATTCTCCTTGAACCTGCTTGTCATGTCTGTGTGTGTACAGGATCTTTGTACTTGCTGCTGTTTCTGGCTGGAGGACACTTCCTCTGTCTGTGTGTTTAATGCCTTGCCTCCCTTAGCTCTGGACCAGTCAGAACTGGCTGAGGCAGCACACTGTCACACTGTTGAAGCAAACACCCCACATCTCCTGTCCAGGGTGTGACATTCTCAGGCCAAGTAGGCTAACTGCTCAAGGAAACCAACACCCTACAGCTAGCTCAGAGGTTCCACCATTTATAGCAAAAGCTGTCTATGAGCGAGAGTATACATTACCTTTTGGTCTTCAGTGACCAATGTCATCTCTATAGCTCTGACCTCGCCTGGGCACCACCCACTCCCACTAGCCGAGAAGGAGCCTGCCCCAGAAGCTAGAACTCCCTCAAGTCCTTGCTGGATTTCCCCCCTCCTCAGCACTGTATGATAGTCCAGAGAGCAAAGAAATCTCCTTGCCACCCCCCCTGACATCCCCTCAAAGCAAAGCTCCCTTCCCCCACAATACCTGTTTGCTTAGGAACCCCTCCTTGTGTGACAGGACAACCTCCTATTTCTCAACCCCTCAAAGCCCATTAAAGGATAACGTCACAAGACCCCCTTCCCTGATTCCTCATAGATACTTTTAGCGCCAAAGACCTTCCCGATGACCCTGGGAGGACATGCCACTTTCTTTCTTCACAACCTCAGGTCACAGAACAAGCCCCCCTTCCCCCCGCCCCCCGTGGAGGTGCTCCTCCCCTAATTCTAGCTCCTTCCTTCCCCCCTTTCCCTCTTCAGTCATTCTCCAGCCTACTCCCAGCTCTCTGAAATACAATACATTGACTTACTCATTATCCTACTCAGCTTGAGCTGCTGGAAGAGCGCACAATTGACTGGACGTCTGAAATAACAAACCTCAATATCTTTTCGTTGTAGAGGTCAGAAGGCCAAGGTCAGGTGCTGGCAGATTTGGTGTCCTGTAGAGGCACTTTCTGCTTTGCAAACAGCTCTCACTACCCTTTCTAGGAGGGATGCTGTGTCCCCGGTTCTCACTGGGCTCTGCCCTTTTACCTGAAAAACGTGCAAATCTTCATTTCCAGCTAGCTACCCACACTGGCCTCAGAACTGCTCAGGAGCCTGGGACATCTTTCATCTGCTCTCTTCCTGAACTCATCGCGGTTTCTAGGTTAAGATTTCTCCTCCTTTAAAAAATAGTTTCATTTGTTTTTTTATGCATATGTGTTTATACTTGCATGTATGCATGTATACCGTGTACCCACAGAGGGAGAAAAAGGGCATCAGATTCCCAGGAACTGGAGCTACAGACAGTTATGAGCTGTCCAGTGTGGGTTCTAGGAACTGAACTCAGGTCTTCTGCAAGAGCAGCACGTGATCTTAACCATGGCTACATCTCTTTAGCCCTGTTTTCTCCCTTTGTTATCAGCACATGCTATTTATAAAAACAAATAGGTTTACTTATGACCTTGTCCTTGTGCATGGTGTATTTTGATCCTTGTACCCCCCTTCTCTTGTACCCCCCACTACTCTCATTGAAGGGTCTGTGTGTGCATACGTGAGATATGTGTGAGTGCAGGTACATGCATGTGAGTGCAAGATGGGCTTTTTTATTGGGCTGAGAGTTTACCCTTTCTGGTACTCTCTCTTTTTTTCCTCATTTTTTTCAGGGGTTACAGAAATGGTAGATTTATTTTTATCCTCTGCATCTGACTAGGAGAGAACTCAGTTCTCTGGAAGATGGGTCCCAGGTCCAGGCAAATGGGGCTGTCTCGATGTTCACTCCCAGGTCATACAAGATCTATAGTTCACTAGGACTCTGGGCTGGGAAAACAGCAAGCCCTGTAGGCAAATGCTGTTTGAGAAGCACAGTTCAGCCTGGTAAGGCTCCATCGGAGCTTCATTTCATTTTCTAATGAAGAAGAGAACAATACGCATGCAGTGAAGACTCACATCAGTGTCACTGTGCCTCCCTGTGCAGTGCATGCACATCTCTGTGTGCCCTGAGTAGTGTGTGCTGCTGTGTGTACTCCCAGGTACTTGCCTCTGCACACACTGGTGTGTATGACATGCATCTTTCCAATACAGCCACATCTACAGAAGGCTTGTTCCCCACACACAGCAGTGCATGTGAAGCATATTTGTCTGATCTAAACATTAGGAACAGGCTTCTATGTGCAAAACCCAGAAGGTAGTTGGGAAAAACCAACAACTTTTTTTCTGGTCTCCCTGTCTTTTCAGTCTATGTAGCGAATTAACAATGAGTTAACAGGAGGCTGTGGGCAAAGTCGTGGTGGTGATTTTTTTTAAAGTGCGTGCTTTTGTGTATCTATAGATGTGTACTTGAAGGGAGCACTTGCACACTGAGGCACTTGCTCCTATGTTGATGCTGTTATGTGTACTGGAGTTTGTCTTATAATTAAAGAGGGTGACAGTGCATAAAGCTGGGCATGAAAGATGAGTAGATATGAGGGTGTAAAGAGATGGAGGGCTGGAAGAGGGACAGTAATATGGTCTAACAGGGCCACTCAGAGATGGATAGTGTTTCTGACCAGTAGTATGACTTCAGCTCTTCGTTTTGTTTATATAATAAATCTTCTAGGATAATCAATCTTAAAGTCCCATTAAGCCTTGCTAGTTAGTGTGTCTTCACCTGAGCTCCAGCCATGGGGAATAGATCAAATAACTGAGAATAAAAGACATAGTGAACATACAACCGCACGCTAGTGAACTTGTGTACAACATGCTAATATAAGGTTGGGTCAGCATAGTTTAAAGATGTCACCCATCAGAGAAGGTCTTATGAAAGCAAGAATGGAGTTGATTAATCATGGAATGATTAAAATTGGAGTAATTAATCATGGTGAAGGGAGGAAAATGGCAAAGGTGAGGACGCGGAAGCAGGAGGTGGGGAACAGCTGAGCACTAGGCACTGGGGGAGCCCAGATCCTGCTTCGTCAACAGACCAGTGGTGTCTGAAGCATGTGAGATGGTCATAACAATGGATCTGAGAGATCAAGAGCTGGTAGAGTTGACTTCCTTTGATGCCTCCTTGTATGGCTGGCATCAAGATGTGGTCCATCTTCTCTCTGTCCTCACAAGGTGTGGCTCCTCTGTGTGTGACAGTGTATTAATCCCCTCTCCTCTAAGGAAGTCGGTTGTGTAGTGTTACATAAGGGTACACGCAGCCTAGTGACATCTGTTTACCTTAATTACCTCCTATCTTTAAATGCAGTCACATTTGGAAGCACTGGGTGTCAGGATTTTAGTATATAACCCTGGGGGACACAATTTACTGCATAACAGGACAAGGGCATTTCTTCTACTAAGATTAGGTACAGTGAGGGACACCAGTCACAGGACACAAAGATGCTTGGCCATGCAGAACATCCCAGTGGAGACATATGTGATCCAGCTTTGCAGAGGCCATGTGGAAGGCCTTGCTCACTAAGGACAAGTCACTAATTCCCTCTGAGTCTCTGTGAGTAATGCTGTGTACACTGCTCTGGAGACAAATGGGACAAGAGACAGATAAAGTTGAGAGGGTTCGCCGAAATGACAGGGATAATCCATACAAGTAAAAGCCACATGCCATGTGTAAAGAGCTGTGTGGATTTTACTTGGTGGCTTTGAAATTTCACTTTTTACAACCAAGGCTTGAATTCTGGGGTGAGGACCATCTCCAGCCTGAGACCAACACATTTAATTTAAAAATATATAATTTTATATTTGAGAATTTCATGCATGTATAGATTGTGTTCTGATCAAATTTGTCCATGCTCCCTCCCCTCTAAAGTCCGTTTGCTCGTTCATTCATTCATTCATTCATTCATTCATTCATTTACTTTACATCCTGATCGTAGCCTCCTCCCTCCTCTCCTACTGGTCTCACTCCTTCTTCCCACATATCCCAGTGCTCTCTCTGCTAATCCTCAGAAAAGGGGAACTCCCTTCTACCAACCTACTGAAGGGCATAAAGTCGTGTCAGGACTGAGTTCATCCTCTTCCTCTGTGGCATGGTGAGGCAGCCCCATCAGGAAGAAGTGATTGAAATGCAGGCAACAGAGTCTGTGTCAGAGACAGCCCCTTTTCCCCTTACTAGAGCAGCCACATGAGATCAAGCTGTCCTTCGGCTACATCTATGTAGGGAGCCTAGATCTAGGCCATGCATGGTCCTTGGTTGGCACTTCAGTCTCCACAAGCCCCTCTGGGCCATGGTTAGATGGCTCTGTTGGTCTTCTTGTGTAGCCCCTGTCCCCTCTAGGTTCTGCTATCCTTCCCCCTGCTCTTCCACAAGACTCCCTATGCTCCGCCCAGTGTTTGACTGTGAGTCTCAGCATCTGTTTCAATCAGGTGCTGGATGGAGCCTCTCAGGGCACAGCTATGCTAGGATCCTGTCTGCCAGCATATTAGGATATCATTAATAGTGCCAGGGGTTGGATCTCTCCCATGGGGTGGGTCTCAGTTTGGGCCAGAAGTTGTTTGGGCATTCCCTTTATCTCTGTTCTATTTTTATCCCTGCACATCTTGTAGGCAGGGTAAATTTTGGGTTGTAGTTTTTGTGGGTGGGTTGATGTTCCCCTCTCTCTACGAGGAGTCCTGCCTCATTAGAGAGTTACCTCTTCAATCTTCATGATCTCTGCTGCTAGGAGTGTCAGTTAGAGGGTCTCCCATCCTCCAAGAAGCCTACCCTGTCTTAGGTCTCCAGCTTGTCACAGAGATGCCCCAGCCCACGGTTTCTCTTCCCTTTGTAGGTCCTCTGTTCTCTTGTCTCCATTCACTCCAGGGCTGATCTCCACCCTCATTTCTCTCTTCACACTCTCATATCCTGTTGCCTCCCCTCAACTGCTTCTGCTGTGTTTCTGGCTATTACAAATAAAACTGCTATGAACATAGTTAAGCAAATGTCCTTGTGTGGTGGAACAAGAAGCCAAAAATGTACAATGGAAAAAACAAAGGATCTTTAACAAATGGCACTAGTCTAACTGGATGTGTACATGTAGAAAAATGCAAATAGACCTGTGTTTCTATCACCCTGCACAAAACTCAAATCTACATGGATTAAAGACTTCAACATAAACCCGGAATCACTAAATCTATTAGAAGAGAAAGTGGGGAAGAGCCTTGAACTCATTGACATAGGAAACAACTTCCGGAACAGAACACCAACAGCTAAGGCTCTAAGATCAACAATTAATAAATGGGACCTCTTGAAACTAAAAAGCTTCTGCAAGGCAAAGGATACCATCCATAGGACAAAATGGAAGCCTACAGATGGGAAAAGATCTTCACCAACGCTACAATGGACACAAGGCTAATATGTAAAATACATAAAGAACTCAAGAAATTAAACACCAACAAGCTAAATAATCCAATTAAAAAATGGAGTACTGTGCTAAACAGTAACAGAGAAACCTAGAATGGCCAAGAAGCACTTAAAGAAATGCTCAGCATCTTTGATAATCAAGGAAATGCAAATCAAAACAACTCTGAGATTCTATCATGCACCTGTTAGAATAGCTAAATTAAAAAACTAAAGTGACAGCATATGGCAGCGAGGATGTGGAGAAAAGGGAACACCTCCGTTGCTGGCTGGAGTGCAAACTTCTACAACCACTTTGGAAATCAATTTGGAGGTTTCTCAGAAATTGGGAATAGCTTTACCTCAAGACCCAGCTATACCACTCTTGGGCATATAATTCCCTATTTTTTAATTTAAAAATTTTGAGAATGTCATACACAAGCACCATATTTGCACCATTCCTACCATTCCTTCCTCCTCCTTCAATTTATTACCCATTTCCCTCTCAAATTCATGACACCCATTCTGTTTATTTGTTATTGTTACATGGAAAACCAACTAAGTCCACTTAGCGCTGATTGCATGCACCTGCATTTAGTCTTGACCCCTTGAAGTTGGATAAACTATGTGGGGCCTCATCCCTAGAGAAAATAGATTTTCCTCTTAGTCGTCATTGATTGCTTGTAGCTCTTTGTTTAGGGGTTTGTTGGGCCTTGTGAGGTTCTCCCCGCTTCATTGTTGGCCTGTCATCTGGTCTCTTTATGCAGGTCTTGTTGAGATGTCCTGGGTGCACTTTCCCCAGCATGTTTAGATGACACTGGTTCTCTATCTCTCACAATCTTTCTGCCCTCACTTCTGTGATTGTCTCCTGTGCTTTAGGTGCAGGGCTGTGCCTTTTGGGGTGGGAACCTGGGGGCCCCTTGTTCTCTGCATTTTGGCCAGTTGTGGATCTGTCTCATAGTCACCAGCTGCTCTAAAAAAGAAGCTGCTTTGATGAGGGATGGCAGCTTCCCTTATCTGCTGGTATAAGAATAAGTATTTAGAATGCAGTTGGAAATTATATTGTTTTAGAAAATGCCAGCCAGCCATGGGTAGTTGGCTAGGTTTGTAGTATTGTAGTATCAGGAGTGAATTCTCTTCTATTGAATGGCCCTTAAGTCCAATTAAACAGTGATTGTTTACATTGCCCCGCCCCACAAACAAAATGCCATTGGGGATTTCATCCTAGGCCAAGACCTGCACTTTTTAAAGAGGATAGTATGGATTCCGTAAGTAAGGCTGTGTGTGTATTTACAGTTGCCCAGCTGGTCTCTTAGCATTACGGGTTTATATATTTGGCCTGCATTTCCTTTTGGTTACACTTGGCGTTCATTTTAGAGGTTCTTCAAAGATGCCCTTATTTCCTAGTTGTTAGATGAGCAGATGGAAGCAGATACAGAAAGTACAGAGAGGACAGCGCAGAAGTTGGGATAAAATAAACCATGGCAATTTCCTTTGGCAAGAGTGTTCATCCATCATAGACCCATAATGATGGAATTCTGGACTTTGGAATGGCTTTAAGGGGGAGAATTTTAGGACATGTTGTGGGGGGAAGTTTCTTTTTTTTTTTTTAAATTTATACCATATTTATTTTTTTTTGACTTTTTTTTCCTCCTTTATTAATTTATTCTTGTTACATCTCAATGGTTATCCCATCCCTTGTATCCTCCCATTCTTCCCTCCCTCCCAATTTCCCCTTATTCCCCTCCCCTATGACTGTTCCTGAGGGGGATTACCTCCCCCTCTATATGCTCATAGGGTATCAAGTCTCTTCTTGGTAACTTGCTGTCCTTCCTCTGATTGCCACCAGGTCTCCCTGTCCAGGGGACATGGTCAAAGGTGAGGCATCTTGGTATCTTGGAAATATCTTTCTTATCTGTCTGACTTGACAGAACTGATACACCATGCATATTGCTCAGGAGCCTAGAGGTGTTTTTCTGCCCAGAGTGTAAAAGATGTGATTCCCCGACCCTGTCTGGGAAAACTGGATTTTGTGTGAACTAAGAAACCCTGCTCTTTTGTTTCTCGCTTGTCTTCAGCCTAAGAAACTTCTACCTAACCTTCCCAGAAAGCATGGCTGCTTATAAACACAGAGAACAAGTTTTTTTTTAACTGAAGAGTAAGGCTTTAATGCCGAGCTGTTTTAAGCTCCCCTCACAGCATGTTCTAACAGTTTGTTGCACAAAATCACTCACTAGAGTGACTTTCAGTGCAGCCTGAAGCTGTGCCATCTGAACCAATCCCTATTGCTCGCCTTCTTCACTTGTATCTCCTGCCACCAAGCCCAGCAGTGCTGCGCACATCTGTCAGCCTTGCAAGGTTCTCAGAGCCTCATTTTTTTTTTTTGGCAGAATCGAAGGCTGAGTGGCTAAGTGTTTTAAGTATTCAGGAAGTGGGTGGCTCTAGTGTGGTGGTTAACCTGTGACAGAAGAAGCAGGATTAGGCCATTGCAAGATAGAAACTGTACTGGGTGGTGTGGCCAGATGACAGCAGGGGTAGCCGTGGTTTCTCCAGACCCTATCCTGGGCTTAGATCACAACCTGAAAGCAGGACTTAGGAACTAAAAATGAGGCAGAGCCAGCACAGGGAAGGGCAGTTCCTCCTCACAGCTTTGCATGATGATGAGCTAAACAGACAATAGTCCAGGCATGGCCATGCTGCTCATGTGTGTCGCCTTTGGCAGTTGCCTCCTTTTTTCTTGCTGTAGAGGGGTGACCTTAGTGTTGCTGTGCTGTTGTAGGGAGTATGTGACATGACAGGGGTACAGGGCTAGGTGCCAATGACAGCTACTGTTCTGACTGCTTCTTTGAGAATGGGGCTTAGAGAGGTGCTTGACCCTCAAAACATACAGGAACTCACCCCACGCCCCAGATTGAGAGTAGAGGGACAACCTTTGCTTCTGCATCTTTCCCTGACCCCTTTCCATCTTCCCACTAATCCATGGCTCACTTTCCATCCTTTTTACCTCCATGTCTTCCATTGGTACTATCTCCTGACGTCTCCGTGACCATCACCCTCACACCCAGCAAATGCTGAGCTTGGTGAGGCTCTGTTGTAGACCTTGATCTCTGCATAACAGAAACTCAAAATGCTCCCCTACCACCACCAACCGCACCCACCCACGCCACCAGCATCCCTTAAAGGAAGCCACCTTAGGGGAAAGTGAGGCAGTTTTAATAGAATGGTGGGAGCACAGTAGGACCTTATTAAAATAAAGAGATTAACGAGGCCTCTTTCCCCTCAATTATTAACAATGTACTTGTTCTTTGGAAAAGTACCCATGAAAATTTAAAACAGATGAAAATGGTTGTTCACTTAAAGCGGCTCCGTTAATCTGTGAGTAATGTTTTATTCAGTGCATTAAATGAACACTGAGGTTGGACACCTGCTGATCCATCTCCCCAGGGCACTACAGGCTCAGAGATGGAGAGAGATGAGGAGCACAGACCAAGGGACAGCCGAGGGACTAACCAGGCTTCCTCTACCTAATTTATCATCTAGTGCAGGGGAAGGTGGGGAGGAGTCAGCAGGGCAGCTGGCCACCAGGCTGGTGAGGAGGTGGCACCTCTGGACAGTGCCCTCAGTGGTCTTTATCTCACTGCCTAGTACTGCTTTGCTCCAAATGCTGTGTCTAGTTCTGTTGTGGATGTAAAACTGATGTTTCTACCTCCAGGCTGGAATAGCACGGAGAGAAGGGGGAAGTGGCTAGCTGCCTTTGACCAGTCTGGAAGTCAAGGCAAACGGGACAGCCTAACAGAGGAGACACAGTTTCAGTATATGGAGACCAGAAAGGTGGGTTCTGTGAGGTAGTGGGCATCCGGTGCTCATGGGGCTGTGGAGGCTTCACTGGGGAGCTGAGTTTTTGATGCCTGATGCTTAGGGTTCTCTTCCCATTGCCATGAATGTAGCCGACCATCATATATAGTGAAGCAATGTTCATCAAGCAAATTAATAGGGGGCTAAGTCAGTGAGCAGTTGAAGTAGAGTGTAAACTCTCAGGGACTCACACAAACCTCAGCCTACTTTATCGCAGGACACCAGGGTGTGAGCTTTGAATTCTGGGATACCATCCTGGAAAACTGAGTAGTTGTGTTTCAGTCTTCAGCTCCTAAGAAGACCAAGAAGCTCTGGTAGGTCTGAGAACCTGGTCCTTGAGTGCCACGCAATGGGCTCTACGTCGTGTTAACCAAAGCTACTTTGTCTGAACTGCTCTAAAACCATTCTAGAACTGGTGCTGGAACTGAAAGCTGAGCTCTGGGTTCTCTGTACAATTTTTCTTCAAATTATGTACTTTCCCTCCAGATACCCTTGATAATTGAAAGCAGACGTGAAGACAGGTAGGAAAGGCTTAAGGAGGAACCCAGTCTCCACAACACAACTATGGGTCCATGTGTTGAGTGGGCTTCTTGTATGGGCTGGAAGTGGGAAAAGGAGCCAGGGCCATCTTGGTCAGTAATCACTATTACTGACTCTGAAAGAGGGAAAGATGCTGCATACCTGCTCTACCACTGGACAGCATCCTTAGCTATGACCTATACATCACCCCTACCCATGATGCCACTGGAGAGCTTCTGTTATGTCTGTGTGGACTGCTGTGGTCTGTTCCTCCATGAGCTCATGATTCATATTCAACATGGCCCAGATGACTTGGAATTCTCCACCTCTGCATCAAGTCCAAGCTCTCCCCAGCCCTCGTTGGAGAGAGGAGAAAGAGGAAGGTGAGAAACCTCTTGAGGGTGTCTACCCAGGGAAAGAGAAACAACAGAGCTCGTGGAGTGTCAACTCAGAAGCACACATCTTAGACTTGTCAGAAGGATGATCCCTTTAAGGCCACGCCATTATTCATGCATTTGGTGATGCTACGCATAGACAAGCTTGACAATGATGGTGAAGAGAAACAATGATGAGTAGAAAGAAACACATTACCAGCAAATGATGAATTTAGACAGACGTTCAAATAAAGAGTAGCTGCTGAGATGTCTTGGCCTTGTTGAGATGACAATGACAGTCTTGTTGACTAAAAATCATGAGCACACAGCCACACACAGCAAAAGCACTCCAGTGACATCATGGACAGGGGTGATGACGGGGTCATGGCTAAGGATGTGGTCCAGTGGTAGAGCAGGTATGCAGCATGCAGAAGACCTTGGCTCCAAAACTGACCATGGCCTGGTCAGGATGGGGAGGGCCCTTGACACATGAATCATGAGAAGTCAAGAATTAGAAGGAGAGAGGAGAAAAAGATCAGTCAAGAAGCGTTGTCAAGGACATTCACTTTTCTCATGGGACTTCCATGAAGGAAGATGCCCTTGAATGAAATGATAGACTCCATTTTGAGTCCTCTGCCTCAGAAGGAAGAAGAAGTTAGTGTGTGTAGTTCAGGAAGCAAATGGATGTTTTAAAATTTAAAGTTAATAATTTATACTTTATGTAGAAAATGTTACCTTTCTGAGTGTGCAGACCAATGAATTTGGCCAAATGTACATTCTGTGACTTTGTGGTTGTTTTCCTTTCCTCTCCCACAACCATTGCAAATTACTGCTCTATTTTATGCTCCTATAGCTTGCATTTTCCAGACTGTTCCATAAATGGCACAGATGCACCCACTGAGTAGATCTGGTCTGGGGACCCTAGCTTCTTCCATTTAGCATGATTCATTTAGATTAATCCATATTTCAGGCGTTCTTCTATATTACTGAGTAGTATTTCATTGTACAACTATACCAGTATGTGTTTGTCAATTTGTCTTTGGTACTTTTGGAATTTCCCCCTCACAGACTTTTTTTGGTCATTTCTAAATAAAGCTATTTTAAGAAATCATACACAAATGTTATGTGGACACATATGTTTCTGCTGAGTTAATAGTCAGGCAGGACATTTCTGGGCATAGGGTTAAGTGTGTGTTTCATTTTATATGAAACTGTCGGGCTGTTTCCAAAGTGTTTGCATCATTTTGTATTCTCATCACAGCTCGTGAGAGCTGCAGATGCTCAGCAGCCTTGCATGCACTGTGCTGGGTTCAAAGTCCTAGGCAGTTCGGAGCTGTGTGGAGCTAGACATTTAAATTTGAAGAGTGTAGGTAGGGTATCTTTAAGTAAGTCTCTGTCATGTACATACATACTTATGGGTCTGTACTCCATAGAAAGTTAGATTAGTTTTTGCATTACTACAGTAAAAATATCTAAGACATAAAAAAAAATATATAGAGGGAAAAACATTTACTTAACTCAAAGTTTGGCAGTTTGAGGGAATGCCACCTGCATCAGCTTAGCTCTCGTGGTGAAGGTATCAGATGATGTATATCACGCCATGAGCAAAACAATCACATGTTGAATTAGTGTATGTGTGTGTGTGTGTGTGTGTGTGTGTGTGTGTGTGAGAGAGAGAGAGAGAGAGAGAGAGAGAGAGAGAGAGAGAGAGAGAGAGAGAGAGAGAGAGCGCCTGATTCTCACAACTCCTTGAAGAAGACCTCTGGTGCCCTATCTTTCACTAGGCATCAGGCCACTCCTCTAAATTTCCTAACCCCTTCTAATGGTGCCACCCTGAGATCAAGCTTTTAATGTATGGGCCTCTGGGAGACATACAAAATCCAAACTGTAACAGGCTTGATTAGATAAAGCATCCAGAGGATGTTTGAACAAGGGAGAGGAGGATGGGGCAGCTGGTTGGTCAGGTCAAAGGAAGGCAACACAAGTGTCCTGGATCCACACCCCAGAAAGCTTTGCAGGTGAGATTTGTCTAGTGGCCATGTGCTGGTGAGGTGTTGCAGCATCTAACTCTGGTTGGTCAGTTTGGAAAGGTAGTAGTGGCTAGCACTTTGAGGATGTGGTGAGACACAGGTGAGGATGCCAATGAAGACATAGACCTGGAGAACAGGAGAGGACTCTTATTTTCTGTGGCAGGGAACAGAGTCTGCAGCCTGCTCCTCCAGTTTCCTTCTATAATCTCATTAAAAGCAATCTGATTTTAGCGTGGTGTAGCCAGCTGAAAAGACCACATTTTCCAGCTCTCTGGGAGACTGCACTTCTGATATGCTAGTGACACTTGGTAAGTGGACTTCCAAGAAATCTCCTTCAAAAGGAAGGGGCAAGTGGTTGGCACAGGGCCACTTTGCCTTTTACTGTCTTCCTTCCTGGAATAGGGACATCAGGAATATAACTCAGCTACCATGTTGCACATTTTGGATGGGTTGACCCAGATGATGACAGCCAGCTCCAAGGATGGTAGAGGAGAAAGACAGAAACCATTTAGACCCACATGGATCTACTGTGCTACCAGATGCCTCAGCCTGCTGCTCGTCAGACCTGCCTGTGGAGAAGTCCAGGCATGCAAGCCTCACCATTGGACACATCTCCTAATGACTCCAGAGGCAAGCCTTAATATGAAGGTATAGCTTCTTTTTTGTTGACCTGTCTGATCTCAGGTTGACACAGTGGACACAATGACATGTTTTGTGATTTGAAAAATTACCTAATATTCACATGGAAAAAAACCCCAAGCATCTATAGCTCAGGAAATCTAAAAACAGATGTTCACTGGCAGGTGGTGAGGATGTCGCTCAGAATGTAAGGCTTTAAGGAATACCAGGTGTGGTGCTGGTCCATGGATAGGAAGTCTGATCAATGGCATGGGATGTAGAGTCCCAAAATAGAACCAGATGCATGGGGGGGAAACTTAGAGTAACATGAAGGGCCTCTCTCCACTGTTCTTAAATTATCGAGCAAAGGCTGATTTATTGAGTAAGTGGTGTTGGCATAATAGTGTAATTGACTGAGAAAATTTCTGTTGAATCTACAGCTAGGCTATTAATAGACATCTCAATACACATTCCAAACAGATCACAAATTTGAAGGTTAAAAAAATGAAACCATATAATTATCAGGAAAATGAAAGCAAATTATTTGCAGCCTCAGAACAGGGAGAATTTCTTAAGAATGACGGTAAACAAACAAGCAAAAGCTAGAAATCATTAGTCTTGGTAATTTTAATTATGCAAGGACCTCCAAAAATCCTCCAAAGTAAATCCTATCATAAACAAATCCGAACAACAAAGCCTGGGAAGGTGTTTGGACTTCCGATTGCTGATGACAGCCTTCCAAAAGAGCTCTTATAAGTAAAAGAAAACCTCAAAAGAAAAATGGCCAAGGAAACAAACAGATAATTCTCAAGAAAGAATAAGCAGGCTACCAAGATGAGACTTGATAGCCTATGACCATATAGAGGGGGAGGAAGGCCCCCTTGGTCATAGACCTAGGGGAGACGATGGAATAGGGTGAAAGTGGGATGGAGGGAGTAAAGGAAGGATACAAGTGATGGGATAACAATTGAGCTGTAATCTGAATAAATTAATTAAATAATAAAAAAGTGAAGTGGAAACAACTCTAAAATGTGAGTAAATGTCAAACTTTATTGTCAGAAATTAAGGCTCTCTTTTCTTTTAATATTTTTGAGGCAGAGTCTTTTTATGTAGTTCTGGTTGTCCTAGAACTCCATATGTAGACCAGTCTGGCCTCTAACTCAAAGAGATCCTCCTGCTTCTTCCTCTCGAGTGCTGGGATTAAAGGTGTGTGCCACCACTACCTCTTAATATCTTAACACTACCCTGCACACCACCAAGCTGTCAACAATCTAGATTGGATGAATGTCTTTGATGATGATTTGCAGAAACAAGCTTTGGTGAAGGTTACACAAACAGGACTTGTCTCTTTGATGATGATTTGCACAAACAAGCTTTGCTGAAGGTTGAGCAAACAGTACTTGTCTCTCACTGTGCTGAGGAGTGTTTCAACATGTGAAAGTTGAACATTCCGCAGGATCTTCCTGGACATCAGAGCACCAACCCTTCGCATGCTGACCACACTGCCGACACTTCCTTAGTCCTTACATTTTCCTGAGAGACAGAGGCTCCATGTTTTTTTCCATGTCAAGAAACTGAGGCTTGAAAAAGTTGGAGCCAGTTAGTATGCCACAAACTGGATTGATCGTGCTCTTGATCAGTAAAATTAATATTGTGAAATGACCATTCTACAAAAAAGAAATTTATAGGTTCTAATAAAAATTCCCATGACATTCATTAGAGATATAGAAAAACCCATGCTAAAATTTATTTGGGACAATAAGAGACTCCAATTGCCAAAGAAATCATCAGCAAAAAGAACAATGCTTAATGTATTACCACTCTAGATTTCATGATATATTATAACTCTATAGTAATAAAAGCAGTATGGTACTGAAATAAAAATAGACCAATGGAACAAAATAGAATACCCAAACATGAGTGCATGAAATTTTGGCCATCTGACATTTGACAAAGTTCCCAAAACATGTGCTGGAGAAGGGACAGCATCTTCAACAATTTATGCTAGAAAACTGGAAGGCCGTATTAGAAGACTGAAATCATGCTTACACCTATCATCCTGCACAAAATTTAACTCCAAATGGATGAAATGCCTCAAGGTGAAACCTGGAACCCTGAAACTTCTAGAAGAAAGCATAGGCAGCATCCTACATGACACAGGTGTAGGAAAAGACTGTCTGACTAGCACTCAATATGCCCAGGAGTTAAGACTAATAGTTGATAAGAGGGACCCTCCCCCCTAAAATAAATAAAAAGCTCTGTACATAAAAGGAAACAATGGGTGGAATGGAGAAGCTGATATAGAGAGAACCTTTGTCAACTATCCATCTGATAGAGGATTAATATCCTGAATATATAAAGAACTCAAAAACAAAACAAAACAAAAACCAGAGTTAAGAAAACAAATGACCCAATTTAAAGAAAGTGGGCTAAGGATCTAAGCAAAGAGCTCTCAGAAAAAGAAACAAAAATGGTTAAGAACTATTTCGAAAAGTGTCCTTAGCAATTGAGGCAATGCAAATTAAAGCAACGCTGAGATTTTATTTCACTCTGTTTTCTTAACACCAATATGTCTTTCTTCCCCTCAGCCTGCCTTCTTCAAGCCTTGTGTCGCCCTCTTCTTTTGTCTCTCTCTGCCTTCCTTCATTCTTCAAGCAAGTGCCAGAGTGTGCACAGTAGGTGCACTCACCCCTACCCAAAGGCTTCTGACTGGTTTCCTACTGATCTGAAAGCCAAAGGACACAGGCAGGCGCATGTAAACAGAGGAGCCTGAGCATGCAAGAGTCCTGGGTTGTTTGATGCACTGCTTTCCTGCGCATCTGAGTACTAGGATTTCCCCCTTGCTCGTCTAAGCAGAAAGTCTGGGCTGAGCAGTAAACTCATGAACACGTGGCATCCATAAGGTCCCAGGACTCAGGAAGCTGCCGTCCATGACTGAGTCCAGGCACAGCTCCACCATGGAGGCTGGGCCATGGTGATGTTTGATTTTTATTGTGAAGATGCAATACTTTTTGGCCCTTGCTGTTCTGAGGGGGAAGATTTTATCTCATAATGAGTAAGGCTGTGTCCCCTTGGGTAGAAAAGCAGATCTTGATTCTCATCCAAAGCTGGTCCTGGAAAGTGAAGGAAAAGGACACGAGACACGTAGGAAAAAAACCCCAGCCGTATCTAGACCCCACCATCTCCACTCCGGGTGAGAGGAGGTGATGGAGAGGGTAGGACAGAACAGTGGGAAGTGTTCATGGGCCTGTGGACATGTGGCCCAATTACAAACCCCTTATGCCGCTCCCTAATGCTTCCCCTTCTATCTCGTCCCCTTTTCCTTCCTCCCCTCCCCTCCTCTTTTCTCTTTCCTGAGTACCTACAACAGTACCCTTGCATCGTCTGTTGTTACACAATGCAGCTGAAGCCCTTCACCAGCTGAACCCTCTACGTATGGCCTTTTGGACCGCAGAAATAAGTGTCTGCTCTTTATAAACAACCCTCGCCTAGTTCCACGATAGCACACAAAATAGATGAAGATACACTTGAGCAGATAATTACAGAAGGCGAGGAGCCTCAACATGCAAGAGTGTTCCCGACCTGAAGTGCAGTGAGGACATCTGGGACATTGTCATCCTTTTCCACAGGGGAGGCCACTAAAGTTGTATCTCTTTCAGGATCTAAGAATGACACTTGCCAGAAATATTCCCTCTCTCCCTACCTGGGCGCCAGTCACTCGATCACATGGAGACCCCGAAGAGTGCAGCTCACACAGCTGCTGGTCTTTCTTTCTAGTCTTGACCACATGTAGCCCAAGGCAGCCCTGTTGCTCTTAGATTGATCATGAAGATGCCTCTCACCCACCTCCCCACTTACCCACAGCCCCATCATGGTGTTCCTAGTTGTGTGTGTTGCATCTTACATATTGGCCATGCTGATAGATCATGGTTGCAGGCCTCTAATCATTTATGAGTTTGGCATATCTCCTGGCTTCATTATGTGCTCTTTGGAGCCAGGGGCTTGGATGAAGCATTATTGGGATACACGTTGGTTCTCTGTGGTGGCTTCCCATCTAATTAATGGGCCACAGATAAGCAGTGGGACAAGCTTACTTGAGCCAAGTTAAAGGGACTGAAGTCTGAAGCTCAGTTTCAGCATGGAGAGGCTCTTGCTCATCCCGAACATTCTACTACTTGTGTGGGCATCCTGCTTCATCCATAGCCTCTGGATGACAACCCAAATCTCTGCTTAAAATTTTGAGTGGCAGATTTCTCACAATTTCAGTGTACGATTGTGACTTCTTTTGCTAAGTCAATATCTATCCTCCTTAGTCTTTAATCATTTGGCTGCTGTTCTGTTTTCTGGAACCTTATAGAAAACAATAATGTTGCTTACACAGTCTTCACATACCCAGTGAGAGAAGGAACATGACTGTAGGCGTGACTCCCGTTCCCACATGCTGTCTGTTCTGACTATACCCTGCGTAGATGCCCTTTTTTCATTACGCACAAATGGGGGTCACACCAAGCACCTTCCTCCTCCTAACCTGCCTGTTCTCTTGCCAGTAGCCAGTTTCTGGAGAAGCATCATTTTCTAGTAGCTGGAAAGACCAGTGAGCCACCCCAGGGAAGTTTTTGGCTCATTTTCCTTTCTGGGCGATGAATGGATATGAATCACATTCTTCAAGGCCCCTAAAGAGACAGGCAGACACACATTCTCAAGGAAGCAGCTTGTGGAGAATGAAGCAAGCTGAAGAGCCTGCACCCAGCATATGGTGCCGCCTCCATTCCTTCTGGCATCAGGCTCTCTGATGCCAGGGTGGCAGGAATGAGATTGGCATTCAGTTTTGTCGTCTGCAGCTCACCCACCTCTGTCTTAAAACGATCACAGTGCCCACAGGTTGAGAAATAAGCCCAGAGTCTCAAGGGCATCCCTCAGGCTGATGAGAATCTCGTCTCTTCCCTTCCCTTTTCATCCTGCTTCTCCTTACTCACCGAGCCCTGGAAAGTAGGAAAGACGTGTTGGCTGGCATAGAGCTTTAAGACTGCACAACTCTGCCAGGAGTTGTTGTTTTTTTCCCTCCGTAGCTTAACTGTTCCTCTGCGGTGCCAGCCAATGCCCTTCCTAAGTTCCGTTTCATTTCCACCCTCACTTCCTGTTCTCCAGAGAGGAGATGGTAGCCCAGGGCTGGCTGAGTGCCTATTCCTGTTGCAGAAAACAACCCAAGGGAAACAAAAAGAGTTCCATGACAGGTGCTCTGAGAAGCACCCTTCCCTCTGGGAGTGTGCAAAGGACCTTGGAAACAGACCTACAGAGTTCACGCAGGGTCCCTGAGATCTGTTCTATGGGTGCTGACTTTGTCCCACCTGAAGGCAGTGACCTTCAGGCAAATCGCAACTTGTGGTTTTGGCTTCTCCTCAAATGAAGCTTAGATTGTGCATCCTTGGAGAATATCATCAGTTCCCAGAGTTCGTGGAAAAATAGGAGATTACCTAAATTTGTTCTTAGTGACTAACAGAATACTACAGGCACAACGCATTACAAAGACATGTATTTCTCACAGTACTGGAGACTCAGAGTTTCAGACAAAGGTGTCAACCTCAAGCTTTTTTGACGCTTCATTCCGTGGTGGAGGACATCACATGGTGAGACAGGGAAAGTATGACAGCACAAAGTCACTCTTCCTTTTCTGATAAATCCATTAATATAATGACAAGGTCATCATGAGAGTCTTATCATAACATGGTGAAGGGCGTCACATGGTGAGACAGAGAAAGCATGCTAGCACAAGTTTCCCTTCCTTTCATGATAAATGCATTAACCCATCATGGAGGTCTTATTCTCATATCCTTATGGAGCCCAATTACACCCAAAAGGCCACAATTCCATCAACATATCAGTTTGGAGACTAGGTTTTCATTACATGGACTTGGGGAATGGGAGCATTCAAAGCTAGCATTGAACTGCAGAACCAACAGTATGCTTTGCACATCTCCTGAGCGTGCTGGGACCATTATTAGGCGGCCAGAGGTTGGAGTGGGGAAAACCATCATCCTAGAGATCTATGTGCCTGAGGTTATGATGTCAATACTCACAGGAATTGTGGGAATTAGATCATGGATTTGCGTTTACCCTGATATTGTCACTTCCCATGTGGTACTGAGGTTTCCTTCCAGGCCACCAATAAAGTATAGCGTGTCTTCAGCTCTTTTAGGGGGCTGGATAGGGGAAAGGTTCTGGGAACTGGTTGAGACATAGCTAAGTAATGGTGCTGCAGCTTAGGGCACAATGAACCTCTGTGTTTGGTTTCCTTTAAAAGAAAAAAAAAGAAAAGAAAAGAAAAGAGAAAGGGAAAAAGAGAAGTGTAGGAGTGGGACCTATTTCATGAGGCAGGTAGGAGGTTTAATGAGATATTATAGGGACAAGGCTAGAACAGCATGAGGCCAGGATATAATTGTGATAACTTTTAATATTGATCATTACCTTGAAGGGTTGTCTGGGGTCAGGTGAAACATACCTGTGCTCATTATGATAGTAGACTAAGCCCTCACATTGGGGAATGCTGCCAATAGTAGTATTACTGTAGGTGTTAAACCTGTGTTGAAATGACGTCAAGTCCCCATCTGTAAAGTGGGAACAGTGCCTTCCATTCTTTATCTATCTAATGTACATGAACACTTTTTGGGAACACGATCTTAGCAACAAGACATTCCCACAGATATGCACCCTGCCCTCCCACACCTTTTAAAATAAGATGGAATCATCACTCTGCCTCCACCAGAGAAGCAAAAAGACAGGAGAGTAAGGCACATTGCCATCTGGAAGGAAGGAATCTTAATTAAGAACAAGAAAGGGAGGATGACAGAGAGGACCCAGCCAGGTCCACATGGAGGGAGCCTGCAGGGCTCCTGAATTTGGAGAGCACTGGGGCACAGAGCCCTTTATTCCCACCAGCTGGCAGTGGGGGCTCCAGAGAGATGGGAACAGCCATCTGGTGATGCCCTGAAACTTTCTGTGGTGACTTCACTGAAGTGCTGTGGGGTGTCTTGAGCTCTTTAGTATGAGGCTGTAGCTTTTGCAATGATGACTTCTAGAACAGAGTTCCTGGGCCAACAGCATCAGTACCACCTGGGTACTTATAAAAAATGTGTGTCTTTGGAACCTATACCAGACATCCTGGAGAAGAAACACCTTAGGCATTCTGTGTCTTATAGTCTCCAGGAGCTCATGGAGCATGCCAGTGTTTGAGAACCTTTGGTCACAGCACAAAATGGTGTGGACATCTTCCAAGTTTTTAGGTGGAGCCGTACTAACATCTGCCTTCCTGCATCTCAGTGTGCAAAGAGCTTGAGAGTGGGTGCTAGACAAGCCTAGATTAAAATTCCAACTTAGCTCTTTGCTGCTTGCATACTTTAAGGAAGCTTTGCCTCTGTTTTCTCATTTCTAAGTCTAGGTAATAACACCAACCTTGGGGGGCACTGTCAGAGTTGGAAGTAATATGTATGATACAGGGTCCTATTACCAAACAAGAGAGCAAACGAGAAAGCCCTCTCTCATCTATACCTCCTCTCATATTTCCCCCCAGAAATTCTCATAATACCTTGCCTATTTTGGCTAATTGTATATAAATAAAATTAATCTGGAGCATTATCAGTGCTTGCCATCTGCAGTGGATTCCAAGGGGATCACTCAGTGTCTTTCTTATGTTTCCCAGCAGACTCTGAGTACACGGGAGAGCTGCAGTGAGTGTGGAGAGCATACTCACAAACAGAAATGAATAACTTCCAAGGCGACACAGCTTTTCTTCCCCCCTTGCCTTTATATACACTAGTGCGTATTTTCCAAGCAACATCCAACTCAGGGGGGTGAGATGGCTCACTGAGTAAAAAGGGGGCACTTATGCACAAGCCTGGTGGTCTTGTACACCACTGGAAACCACAAAGGGAAATAATTGACTCCTGAAAGTTGTTTGTTCATACTGTGGCATGAACACACACACACACACACACACACACACACACACACACACACACACGGGGAGAGAGAGAGAGAGAGAGAGAGAGAGAGAGAGAGAGAGAGAGAGAGAGAGAGAGACAGAGAGAGAGACAGAGAGAGAGAGACAGAGAGAGAGACAGAGACAGAGAGACACAGAGACACAGAGAGATAGAGAGACAGAGAGAGAAAGAGACACAAAAAGACAGAGACATAGAAAGAGACACACAGAGAGGCACAGAGAGATATAGAGACAGAGACAGAGAGAGACAAACAGGCAGACAGACACATAATGATAAATGACAATCTCTCCTTCCAAGCAAAATGTATGATGATGTGTTCTGCCTGATGTTATTCCCACTGTGAAGAGTTCTCCATCTGTCTACTTCCAGATGAACCATCAATAAACCAAGCCCCAATCTTCTCTTTCTCAGATCATAGAACACAAGTCATGAGACCATAGATGCACACTTGAGAACTGAAGGCACTGTAGGGAGTAGGAACCATAGGAGGCATGCAGTCAGCTTCTTCGGGAAACTTGCTTGCTTTCTCAGGACCTGCTTGGACATAATCATGTATAAACCACTTCTGTTTATAATTGATTGCTTCTGTGCACACGTACTTCATGGCTTAGTGGCTTAGTTGACACACAGCTTATCATAGGCAGCAGAAAAGAGAGAATCAGCCCTGTGACATTCATAGGCATGCCATGGCATGAATGTCTACACACACACACACACACACACACACACACACACACACACACACAAACACACACACAGACACACACAGACACATACACAGACACACACACATAGACACACACAAACAGACACACACAGACAAAGGCACATACACACACAGACACACAGACACAGACACACACAGACAGAGACACACACAGACACAGACACACACAGATACACACACACAGACACACACACATAGACACATACACAGACAGACACACACACACACACAGAGACACGCACACTGACACACACACACACACACACACACACAGAGACACGCACACTGACACACACACACACACACACACACACACACACACACACACACACACGGGTTGAGGAGAGAGAACGAGAGAGGAGGCAGAGGCAGATGGAGAGAGGGAGAAATCAAATGGCCCCTGGGATAAAGTAGGCCTTGATAATTTGACTATGCTCCAGCAGACACACTTACATGCATGAGTATATGGACAAAAAGATGTGAACTTGGTGAGTCATTCTTAAAAAATACAGAACATTCAAATTGGGGGAAGGGGACTTGTGGGTAGACCTGTAGGAGTTAGGGAGAATAATAGGAGTGAATATGGTCAAAATACATTTCATGCATGATATCCTCAAAGAATTAACAAAAACATTATATTTAAAACTAAACTAAAGTCTTCCAGTATAATCTTGGCTGACATCAAGACTGGATTTATAATTAACTAAAAATGCAAGCTGCCGAGGACTCCTGTGAGGGATTTTCTTGATCAGATTATTTGAAATGGGAAGCCTGACCTAAGCATGGGTGGCAATTCTGATAGCAGCACAGATAAGAAGACACTGAAGGTGGAAATTTTGCTTTTTGTTTCCTCGCCTTTGCTGTCACTGGTGAGTGTATTTATTGTTGCTGTGGCATCCACTGGCTGGTATTGGAGCCAGATTTTTCAAGTTTCTATGATAGCCTGAAGATGCTCCAGACTTCCAGCACTAGATAAGCATGCTATTTGGAGTTTCTGGCAAGCCCCTATTGGTGAATCATAGCAGAGACTCTTGGGATCTTGGAGCAGGGCTCTATCATCTGCTGAAGACATCTATTCTTCCTTTGAAGGATAGTTCTTGGCCTGCTTCATGTACTTAATTGATCTGAACTCTTGAAAATGGGTCATGTAACCTGAACTGCCCACCCACCAAGCCATAAAACATGATGGACACAGGAGCAATCAGTCATCGAATGGAAGTGTTATATACATGATTGGATCTAAGCAGGATATGAAAGCACATGCAAGTTACATGAAGAAGTTGCCCAAGTACCTATGGTTTTCACTCCTGCTGCAATGTCTTCTGCTCCCAAATATGCATCTATGGCCTCATGGGTTATACTCTATGGTCAGTTTATTGATGACTAGAAGACCAGAGCGTTGTTTATAGATGGTTTGTTTGGCACACATACAGGAACCACCCAGAAGTTGACAGCTACAAAATTACAGCCCCTTCCTGTGACAACCCTGAAGGACACCAATAAAGGGAATAACTTTGGGCAGTGCCCATGGTTACACATTTTTCTTGGAGGGAGAAGTTGCCAGAGGCTATTATAGACTGTTTCACAGGCAATGCACAATGGTTTGGTTGGATGGTCAGATCCTTGAAAGACTATGACTAATAAGTTGTTAGGAGAGATCTTTTGGTAAGATCTACGTGGATACAGAAAAAGGGTAAGAATACAACCGTGTCCA
The DNA here is from genome assembly GCF_964271855.1 of Acomys minous. Taxonomy (NCBI): domain Eukaryota; kingdom Metazoa; phylum Chordata; class Mammalia; order Rodentia; family Muridae; genus Acomys; species Acomys minous. The sequence continues at coordinate 88,660,857 of NC_140494.1, read as the reverse complement.
ATGCAAATACTCATCAAAATTTGACTTCATCAAAGAAAGAGTTTAATAATCAGATAGATACGGTGATTCATTCAGTGGATAGTCAGCCTTTTTGCCTGGCCATTTCGGTCATTTCCCAGTGGGTTCATAAGCAAAGTAGACAGTGTGGAAGAAATGGAGGTTACACATGGACTCAACAACACTGGTGTTCATTCACGAAGGCTGACCTGGTTATAGCTGCGGCTGAGTGTCAGATCTCCTAGCAACACAGATCAACACTGAGCCCCCAGTGTAGCACTGTCGACTAGCTGGTGACGGAGTGGTAGGTTTATTACAGTAGACCACTTTCATCATGGATATCTCAGTGCTTTATTCCTACCAGAATAAATAATTATTCTGTTTCTGGACTTGCTTTTCATGTGTGTGATGTTTCTGTCAAAACTACTGCCCGTGGGCTGACAGAATGTCCTACCCACCGTCATGGTGCATTCCCTAGCATGAAATCTGATCAAGGACCTCACTGCACAATCAAAGAAGCATAGCAACGGGCTCATGCTCATGGAATTCACTGGCTTGTCATGTTCCCCACCATCCTAACGCATCTGCCTTAATAAAATGGTTGAATGGCTTCTTAAAGACACACTTACAGTGACAATTAGGTGGCAGTGGTCTGGAGGACTGGGGCAGGTCTCTTCAGAAGGCAGTATGTGCTTTGAATCCCTGTCTAATGCATGGTACTATTTCTCCTACACCTAAGATGCACTGATCCAGGAATCAAGGGGGAATCACTATCAGCCCTAATGACCGGGCTGGTAAATTTTTGCTTTCTTCTCTGTGATGTTTTGCTTTTCTGGCCTAGACGTTCTAGTTCCAGAGTGAGTGCTCAGCCCCCGTGATTCACACTGCAACAAGGAAATTGAAGGCCTTCTCTACCGTGAAGGTAAGAAGATTACGTCCAGAGTGCAGGAGATCCTTTACGGTGCCTCTCGTTGTTACTATGCTGCCTTTATCACCATTCTGTTGCCGTGAAGAGACACCATGATGAAGGCAACGCTTGTAAAAGAAAACATTTGGATCCAGCTTACAGTTTCAGAGGTTTTGTCCATTATCACCATGGCAGGGAACATGGTGACATGCATGGCATAGGAACAGTAGCTACATTCTGACCCACAGGCAGCAGCGAGGGTGGCGGGGGAAACAGAGATTGGAGACACAAAGAGAGAGAAAGGAGGCATGCAGAGAGAGGCAAAGACTGGATTTGGCATGGGCTTTTGTAGCCTCAATGCCCACTCCTCGTGACACGCTTCCTCCCTCTGATGAGGCTACACTTCATCCTTCTAGTCTTTTCCAATAGTGCCACTCCGTGCTGACCAAGCATTCTAACACACGAGCCTATTGGGGCCATTCTTATTTTTACCATCACACATACCTTGCTATTAAGGTCAATGGGAAACTACAACAACCTAATTCAGGCAAGGAGGCAAAAGACCCACATCCTTCATGGGTAATGATATGTGCCACCTCTTCGGGAAATAACCAAGACCTGTTGTCGTATTCTCTGAGGCTGGAAGAAATACAGAATATAGTAGAAAAGGTAATTATAATTCGTACCAGGTAAGCCACATGACTTGTTGCAGAGATAAGGACTGCAATTGACCTAAATGTTTTTGTCTCTTTTTTTTTGTTAGTAGCATGTTTGTACATATATACACACACATTAAGCAGATATTTATGTTTTTCCTCCTTTGGTTCTTTACCCTATAATATAACATTGATTAAGATAGTATCAGTGGTTAACATTTCTAAATTTGTATTATCATATTTAGGTTACAAGACCCTAAAAGAACAATTCTTCATCAATGGATTCTAACACATATTCTTCAAGAAATGGGATAGTTTTGTTGGGGTAAGAGAATATTGACCTTGTTACTGTGTTTGTTTGGAAATTAATTAAGCATGCCATAAGGAAATGTGACTGGTGTCAAGATGAGAAAGGGTGAATTTGTGAAGACTAATCCTGATTGTCAACTTGAGTAGATCTGGAATCAACTAAAATACTAGCCACTGTGCGTTCCTGTGAGAGATTTCCTGATCACTTTATTGGAAGTAGAAAAAAACTCACCCTAAGGGTGGACAGTGCCTCCTGGTGGCAGCACAGATAAAAGGATAGGCAAGAATGAAACTGGTTTGTGCCCGCTTCCTTCACTCTTGCTAGAAAATTAATCTGTCCTGTTACTGTTATTAGAACTAACTTCTTCAGGCTTCCAAAGCAGACGGAAGACAAGGTGCTCTCCAGGATTTTAGCGCCTGATTTGGACTGAGATATCCAGCCTCATAAACTGAGAAACTACTGGGTTCTCAGGCTCTCCGTTGTGAGGCAGTCACTGTTGAACTACCCAGACCATCGCATGTAAGTCAATGCAATAAATCTTCATTTAATATATAGATTCATCCTATCAGTTCTGCTCCTTTAGGGAATCATGAATAATACATCAACTCAAATTTTATTAGTTCCAATTAACTACACACACACACACACACACACACACACACACACACACACACACACTAAGGACAGCACTGTTCTGTATTTGTACAGGGCGAGTGGCTCCCAGGATCCTCATGGGATGGTTCTGCTTGTGTTCATAGGAGCCAAGCAAGGTCCCCCAGAGGAGCTTTTCTCTTCATTCTTGAGAGGATTCTCCTTTGATTTCCAGTGCAGATGGCAAGTGCAGATGGGGTGCACTTAGCTTCCACACCCTGCCCTAAGAAGGAGCCAAAGGATTTCCTACTAGAAGAGCCAGGGGGATTTTTATTTCTATTTTCAGACTCACATTGGGTGCAAAATGCCAAGTGGACAAATGACCATCAATATATGCCAAGCTGAGTGGGAGTGTGCAGCTCACTTAGCTGCCTTGACATGGATTCCCACCTGCTATTGTTGATGAAGCTGCATTCGTAAGTAGTGATAAATCCATTAGACAAACATGGCACTCCATTACTCACAGTGTCTACGGCAGGCAGGCGCAATATAGGATGTTCTGCTACCGGCTGGAGGGCCTGGCTCAGCTGAGGGCAGAGGGATGGACATAGCTTTTCTGAGACTGGCTCATCAGTAAGAAAAGAGGTATCCAGAAAGTCTCGTAAGCCACAGTTCCTCTTGTGCGGGGGACAGATGGATCTTACAACATTTCTGAGTGCCTCGCATTACTTATGGCTACGGACTTGGAGATAATGCCTAAGGAGGGATGTAGGCAGAAAGTGCTATTTTTGTGTCTCTTTCAAACTACCCTGTGAAGGAGGCTGGCTGAAGCCCTCTCTCATTTATGACGTAGGAAGCTAACTTCAGAGATGGGAAGCGTTTTACCTGGGGCTTCATGGACTTAGCTGAGTCAGGACGAGAAACCAGGAACTCCATATTTTATCCTTTTCTAGATCTGCCTCTCATAGTATATGGCCTTTGGGCACCTTATGTTAACAACACATTGGGATAAGGGTCCAAGGAACGGACCCTTTGAGAAGCATATGAGCTTCAGGTGGGGATTTGGAATCCTCTGGCCTAGAGTGGCTGAAGATGAATGGGTATACAGAGACAGAGGCCACATGGGCACAAGTCTCTAGTGAGGTGGATCCGGGCTTCTACCGAGGAAGGTACCACAATGCTTCTACATCAGCAGTTCTAGCCTTGGATGGGACAGGTGGACAACAGGGTAGTAGCCTCCATTAGGGTTGCTGAGACAAATGTCCGCCTTTATCCTGATAACATTCCACCTGCCCGTAGAAGGACCCAAGTCTCTGGCATGTCCCAAATAGCTGGGTCCAGACAGCAGTCCATGGCTGAATTTGGACTTAACTGCAAACCTGTGCTGTTTTCTCCCATTGCCCTTAACCACCAAGTCCAACAATGGCAGAGGGTTGTTAGAGTTAGAAGGGAGGGGATCATACAGCCTGGGCCTGTGGTTTGACGATCCCTTTGAAGCACTCATGAAAGGGTCCAAGGGCTGTGCAGACTGATGCTCTACCTTCTTGCAAGATGCAGAAGCAAGAGTAAAAGCAGGCTTAGAGCAAGTAGGCAGCAGAGGCTGGCAACCCCAGGCTTGCCCTGAAGGCTGTCATCTCAGTTGAACAAGACTGAGTTGAACTTTCTCTAAGGACTCTCCTCGGCAGGAAAGTTCCCCCTCGCTCGTGTAGTGATGAGGGAACTCTGAGCTGTCTTACCCTCAGCTTCTCACTGACACCTCCTGCAGAAGGAGGAGCTTCTGCATAAATACTGGCAGCTGATTTATCACCTCGTTGGCACTTACACCCAGCACCTAGGAAGTGGACTTTATTCAGGAACTGCAAACAAGGATGGACCACAAAGAAGAAACCAGTGACAGGTAGCAATGGGGACTGTGTTCTTCTAGTTTACATGGGTTCTTGGTGATGACTATGGCTACTTGGCTTATTTTTTTTGAGGTCCCCCAGGCCCATCATGAGGGTCATGAGGTATGTACCAGGCATGGCACCTCAGTTGTTCAGGGCTCTGGGTCTGCAGAGCTCTTGGACAGAAGGGACACCTTGAGTGCTGATGTACCCGCTGTACTCTGGGTGTTCGTGTCAGAGAGGGCTGGTTGGTGCCCTTTCCTCATGGGCCAGGTAACTAGGCTGAGATTCTCCTGGCCAGGTCCAATTCCTACACAGTAATTATGCCCTCTGAAGCCAGCCAGCTAATTGCTTTTTTGCTATTTCTGGACTCTGCCTCTCCTGCTCTGTCCTCCTGCTGGAGACAGAAATAACCTGGCACTTGGTGGGCAATTATTGCACAGCATTTTCGGCGTCAGCAGACACTGAGCAGCAGATGCAGATCCCTGACTCAGCATGTGGGGTTTGGCCAGGATCACTGGCAGTGAGAGCCTCTGGTTGGGCAGTATACTTTAGCTCCAGCACCCGTCCTCAAGGAGAGTGTCCTTCTTGGGATTTGCTGTGTGAGAGCCCCTTTCCTCTCAGCCCTCTTGACCTCATTTGTACTTGGTTCTTCTTCTTTACCATGTGCCCTTTTCTTGGAATAGAGGCATGAAAAAAGGGAGGAGGGAAACTCAGCTTTAAAAAAAAGTGTATACTAAGAACTGTTTTCTTCATGGACCAGAGAGAGATGGCTCAACAGAGACGAATACTGCCTGTTTTCCTAGAGGACCTGGCTTCCATTTGCAGAATTCATATGAATGGCTAACAACCATATGTAACTCCAGTTCTAGGGTATTTCTTGTCCTCTTTTGGCCTCTGTGGGCATCAGGCACACACATGAGTCACAGACACATATGTGAGCCAAACATCCATATACACAAAATAATAGTGATTTTCTTTCTAACAGAAAGGCCAACTTTAGAGATGAAGTAGAAGACCAAATAATATTATTAGTATTTGCAAGCAGTCCTTTACTTTTATGGTAGATGGATGACTACATGGTGTCTGTACTGTAAGCTTCAGGCTTTCAGAGAAAGGCGAGTGTCCTCTGTGTGGCCACAGGAGCTTTCTGAAGTAGCTGAGATTTGAGTTGCCACCCAAAGAGACAAAAACATCACTCTAATAGTAGAGAGACACTGGGCAGGAAAGGCTGGGGACCCCCGGCTTGCAAGCTTCTGAAGCACAAAGTTCTTGACAGGCAGAGACACACACCCCTTCTATGAGGAGGGCTCTTTTCCTTCACGCCTGGAGCCCCAACTTCACAAGTGGGACATGTCAGCAGAGAAGAAAGGCTTGCCTTTGCTCTGGTGAGGAGTTCTGATTTGTGACTCTTCCTCCCCAGGTTAGTTTGTGATGCCACTGCTGAGCTGGGAACTTGCTTTTAGTGCAGCAAGTAGGAACACTGAGTGAGACATTCATGAAATAACTGGACACTTAGTGGTCCTGGATCAGTGGTAGGCATCTGGCACTTATTGCCTGGCCTTTGTAGCTTCTAAGCTTCTAAAATAACAGCTTCTCCCAGCTATGCCAGCTAGCATAGTGCAGCCCATGACCTTCACACCTGGTGACATGTTTTAAGAGGTCTGGCTCTATTCATACCTGGTCAACTCCTAAGCACTGGCTGCACCTTTATCATTGTACATGGTGTGAGAGTAAGATTTGAAGGACACAGTACTGTCTAAGGGGAGCTGAGAAGGAGAGAGAGAGAGAGAGAGAGAGAGAGAGAGAGAGAGAGAGAGAGAGAGAGAGAGAGAAATTTGTAATGTGCCCTGCTCTGCTGGCCAGGAACTCACCACACTCCTGCTTCTGTCTGGACCTCTGGGTTTACTGGCACACACTATCATGTCTGAAGAAACGCTGTCGATTTTCTCTCTCATTCCCAAGCCTGCTCCTTAGCCTCTATCAAAATTCAAGGCTCGGTTGGAAGAATGCCAGCTGGCCAGTCTTCATCACTGAGTCAGGAAAAGCCAATCTGTCATTCAGGCCCAGGGTCCTTCTTCTAGGGTGGGCTTATTTTTCCTCTTTAAAACTGGCAGGTCCTGCATCCCAGGCCTATGTAAGTCAAGCCAGAGACAGGAGGACCACAACCGGGAGAGGATGGAATGTTTTTCTTCTTTGAAAGACAGTAATTGCAAATGTGTCACCAGCAATGACATGGTGCTGAGCAATTAAGTCTAGGGGACTCCCTGCCTGTCACCATGTGTGGTTGAACTTATGGCAATCCTCCTTGTATGGGAGGCTCCTATCTCCACCACCAATAGACAAGCTAATTTGTTTTTGACTCAAATCCCTGGAGACGAAAGAGGCTCTCACAGATAAGGGTCTAATTCTGGGGACATTGCCTTGCCAGGTAAGAAGAGAGATACAGAGAGAACATCAACACTAGTTTACACTTGTACACTATGCACTAGATCTAACATGCTGCCAATGTGTACAGCTGTGGTAACACCTTATTGGGCAACAAATTACCATTGTTTCTACTTTAGAAGTGGGAGAAACAAAAGCCTAGAGGGGTTAATTACTTGACCATCAGCATGGAGTGGCAGAGCTGGTTTCAAATCCAGCCAGCTTCCTCCTGGAACATGTGGCTCTCACCGCAGCTGTGCATAGCCTTCTTTTGGTGGTGGTGGTGGTGAGGACTCTAAAGCACTGAATGAGTGAACTGGTCCAAAGCCATCTTTGTTCTCCCACTGTCTGCATCCTTGGGCAAATTATTTTTCTTTGTTAAGCCTCCTTTTCTTAGTTGGGAAACAGGGCATCAGTACCCATTTACAGTGGTGTTCATGCAGGCAAAGTGATGTGTGCTATATCCATATTCCTCATCCTGGTCTGCTCCCCCTACATTCCTATGTGTTTCTCCCCTCTTTATAGCATGAAAAGCTTCACCAGAGCCCCATTCAGTCCCTGCGAAGTCTTCAACTGTTAAGAGTGATGCTGAGTTTCCAATGCAAAAGTGGAACCAAACAGTGGAGTTTAAAGCCCAGATTCATAGCCAGGAGACAAGTGTGGAGACAGGCATATTGCTTGCAGCAAAAAGGAGAGTACTAGGGTAATTCTAAGGCAGTAATGCACTAGGCCAGAGGATCAGGTTGTAAAGTCTCCGTCACAAGCAGGAGGAGGCAGGGGCACATTCCCGAGGATGCTCAGTTAGCAGTCATGCTTCCCCAGACATCACTTTTTCCAGAATGATAGGAACACGCCCATGGGGAAATTCAGCATGTATAACTTAGCCTTATAACTACCGTTAAATGGATTATAATGAGCAAAATTTACTCTAGATCGTCCAGCAGTGAGTCTGCTCTTTGATGGTTTTCTTGTAGTTTTCTGTAAAGAGCTTCTTTTGGCACTAAAGCAAGTAGCCAGAAGAGATGCTGGCAGCCATTAAAGGGCAGTGGCATCTTCCTTTGAAGCACAAGTATAACTTGCCTGGCCAGAGGAAGACAAACTATAGGCTCTCATGTCCCACACTTTGGCCACCAGACTATTGAAGCAATGGACCCCAAGAAAGCAAATTCTGCCCAGGAATCCCATGCTGAGAGAAGTGAAACCTTAAATGTGGGCCATTCTAGAAGGGAACTTTCTCCGGGAAACAGATCCACAACTTGTTAGAGTACATTACAAAAGAGTTAAGGATAGATTGGTTTTGGGGAGGACCACAACTTTATAAGGGCTTCTTAGATATGCAAAGTTCTGGCCTCTTCTTAAACTGTAATCATATATCAAGATCCTAGAGAAGAAATTGAAGGATAGGAGCCACTCCATCTCTTTGTTACTCTTCCAAAGTAACCCAGAAAAATCCCCTCCTTCCTCCTACTTTTCACCACTATTAACTTGCTATTTTATTTTATTATTATTTTTTTTAAAAACTTGCTATTTTAACTGGATTATCTACAGTGGTTCTTAACCTTCCTAAAGCTGTGACCTTTTAATCCGATTTCTCACGTGGTGGTGACCGCCATCCATAAATTATTTCATTGCTGTTGTTATGAATCATAATGTAAAGATCTGATATGCATGGTATCTGATATGTGATCTTGTGAAAGGGTCACTTGACCACCAAAGAGGTCTCAAGGAAGAAGGAGGAAGGGCCATACAGCCACAGCCAGGTTCAGATAGAGTCAGCCATCCTGGGAGAGACTGGAAAAGGCTTCATGTTCTGACTGGGCTGGAAGAGGATTGGCCTCTCTATTGATGATATTTTGAAGCTCACGTTAAAGTAAGTTGTGAGGCCTTGTACAAACAGCCCAAGGATGAATGAACAGTGAAGGCACGAGACAGAAGAGACACAGGTTGGCAGAGCATAACCCAGTCCTTGTTGGAGTAGAACCCTGGGGAATCTGGGGCAAGGGTCATGTTTTTCACCCAGGATGCATGATTTGATAAGATTATCTTTGACAACATATTTCTCCCCTCTAAGCCTTGGTTTCTCCACTTTCACACCCAGAATGTTGATCCCTAATGTTAAGAGTACGGCCTTCTTCTAGGCTTATCTTCTTTGATACTGGAGCCTTAACAGTAAGTCAACACCAAGGGGAAGCCACCTGCATCTGGAGTAGGGCAACTTCTAAGACCTGAATCCAGCTGTCAAGGAGCCCGTAAAGCTGACCTATTCCTCCCAGGCCTGTCCCTGATAGCTGCTGTCAGGATGGTGCACTAACAGGCTGTTTTAAGTCCACCTTCTGCTCCTATGGCTGCTTTTAGGGGCCTGATGTGAGAGAACCCGTTGAGGGGCAGTGGGCAGACACTGCTTTGCCCAGGTGGATGGCAGACTCTCACTGCCTGCTTCTGTGGCAGTGCCTGGCATCCGCGTCCTTCAAGCTGAAACAGGCCCCACTGAGAGTTAGAGCAGATTCTCTTTGAAGCTGACAGAGCTGAGGGTTTTGATCAGATGCTGGTGTGGGCTCTGGGGATTCTGGTCTTCCTGTGGAGGCTCAGGACTGGAAGGTTTCCATGGAGTTTGGGGTTACCTGGGAGCCAGGTTAGTTAGTGTGGATGCTGTGCTTCCCAGCATCTGGGGTTTTCTAGTACTTGTCCATCTCCGTTTCTGTCCTCAGGGAGAGGGAGACAGCAAAGCAGAGAAGCCTCTGACTTCTCACTCTTCTGCCATTGAACTCACACTGTATCTCTTCTCATAGACCATGTGAAAAAATGGGGGGCTGGGCATACCTCCTTACAGACTTGTGAGGATGAAAGAGGAGGTGTGTGCCTGTGTCGGAGGCACGCCCACAGGTGTCTTCCTCCATCAGCCTCTTTCTCACCTGGCCTTGCTGCTTCTACAGTCAACCACCTTCAATTGCTTGCTTATTCCCATGATATTCCCCCCAAAAAAATCTCTCTTAAACTCATACCCATGCTTAATTGCACCTTTTTATTTATTTCTTACATTCCCTTTGATTTTTATTACTTTTACTCCAGCTATTTTCTTGATTAACTCTCCCAAATTAATTCTTAATCCAACACTTATCCACTCAATCTCTACATCTACTTATTATCTATCATTTATAATATACTTCTCATTAATCAGTATCTATGAATCATCTATTTGCAAAGTATATATTTATTACATGTCTTTTTCTTATGTGTACTTACCATTTATCATCTATCTTATCTATTATCTATCCCTATCATCTGTCTGTCTGTCTGTCTGTCTGTCTTCTATCTATCTTCTATCTATCTATGAACATTTATCACCTACCAATCTATATCTGTCAATTAACTGGGCTCATTTACAGAACACATACATTTGTGGTAGATCCTATCCAAGTACAGATGAAATGTCATTTCAAAGGAGCCTTCCAGCAGGGATGTCATGCTCAGGATAGCTACCCAGTGAGGGACAGTGGAAGCAGCTGCTTGGGATCACTAAGCTTCTGAGCCAGAATGATGCAGCAAGGCTGCAGAATCAGTCCCTGAGACAGGCAAGCTTCTGGTTTCCGGGAAACTGGGGGTTATTATCCGCAAGGGCAGGGCAAATGGAGAGTCCTTACTCTTCTGGCAGGGCAGGCTGTCCCTTCTTCAGGCAAAAACTCCAACTGCTCTCCCATTCCCAGGATTGTGAAAGCCAGAGCCCTGTGAAGGGCAGCATCCTGCTTCAGGTAGGTGCCACCTACCACCTTTCTGTAATAAACACTATTCTATTCATGGGCTTCTCCACACTGCTGCTGTGGTCGTGGGGTTTTTGTTTCATGGTTACTCTGTCTTTTTCTTTTTATCCACATTTTTCTTTGAGTTTTTTGAACACACTTAATGATCTTTTTTTTTTTTTTAATCTTTGTCTGGAAGCTCTTCCCAGTCATCTCTATTAAGTGCCATTACTGTGAAATGTAGTGATCAGTGGAGCAGACACATCTTGGTTTTCATCTTTTTTCTGACTGTGCTGGGACTTGCATATCTGCTGCTACATCGTTGGCTGAGTTTTCCCTTTGCATTTCCAGTCTCCCCGTTTACTTTCAGTGGTGGTGTTGGTCATGTTAAGTGATGGACTAAGTTATGATATGGTTAAGGTGTCAACTGGTATTTAAGGCCAGAGGCTCTATTGCAAATCTTCCTTTGAGAGTCATGTGGGGTCCCATGTCAGTTCTTGACTCCTGCCTTATTCTACCATGTTCTCTGTGAAGTTTAGGACTCTCCACATGTCTGTGGGCCTTACCAGAGTCAGATGCTGTCCCTCCTCTGAGTCTCAGCTTCTGCCGAACCTTCTGCAAGAGGAGGGACTCTGCAAGCACTGGAAGGCCTTACCCATGTTCAGAAGTTGTCTTCACCCTGGGTTGACAGCTTCTTCCAAAGCCACTGGGAGATGAAGAACTTGCCAAGCTCCCGATAGCACCCTCCACGCCACATTGCCTTCCCTGGCCTGCTCCGCCTCCACGGCATCACACTTAACTGGAGTGATTGATGGAAGAGGCTGGATACTTCCCACGTCTGAACACCTCAATAATTTATTCTGGGTTCAGGCTCAGGCTTAATTTGGAGTACTAGGAACCCAAGTCCTTATAGGTAATACCTTATAGACCTGTATACAGTGACTTGTAGGGTTGTGGTTGATGGGGATATGTCCCCAGACCACTGTGCTAAATGAACACTGCACAGCAGATTGTGAATGTCAGCTGGCCCGTAGGATAGACCCTGTAATGCTGTGGGCTTCATCTTGTAGTGTGGTACCCGAAAGCCCCTTGTTACCTACGGTCTCCTGTGTTTCCCACTTTTGCGGGAATTCTATAGCCGACTCCAGTTCCCAGATGATTATCCTAAGACAAGCGCTTTGCTGGAATCAGCAACGCATCTAAAAGACATTTTATCCTTATCTCGCCCTCCCTCTCTCTCTCTGGGGCAGCTCAGTTCTTAGAAGATTCCATCGCAGCCTAACCCTTTTATCTAGAAAGAATAACACCAATCTGTTGTTTATCGTTATCCATGAAGGCAACAGACATCAGCTGTTTCAACCAGGGTATAGAAGCCAGGCCAAGCAAGACTGTGCTGCCAGGACCCTATAGTTCCACACCGGGCACAGGCAGTGCCTTTTCCCATAGAGCTGCTGCAGATGGCAGGAGAAGCCTCCATCGTTAGCTTTCGTGTGGCATGGACCCCACCCCCACCCCCATTGGCTGGTCTCTCTGGGTCCTTAGCTGTGAGCATTATGGGTGCCTTTATTGGGAACCCTCAGCAAGTAGCTGAACACCCTCAGCTCCTGTGGAGACCCTGAATACTGTGGGTAATGGTATCCGGAGAAGGCTTTTTGTGTGTAATCTAATATAAAGCATCCCCCAAAGGCCACAGGCTAAAGACTTGGAAACAAGATTGGATTAGTTCTCTAACCTCATCAATGGACCAGTCTAGTGGATAGCTTAGTGGGCCATGGGATGTCATAAGAAACTGAAGAGGTTAAGACCTAGTTGAAGAGCCATTGGGATGTGTACTTGGTCAATGTCTCCTCTCAGGTGTCTCCTTTTCTCTCTGTTCCTTGTGCCCTGTACATCAGGAAGGGAGCTGTGTTTCTCTCCTCCTCATTGTTGGCCATGATGCTCAGCCTCATCTTGGACCCAGAAGCAATGAAGTTAGCTGGACATGGACAGCATCCTCTAAAATCATGGACCAAAGTGTGTCTAGGAAAGACACGGTTTCCTCAAGTATTTTATCATGGCGATATAAAACTGACTAGCACACTCCAGAAGTGGGCTTAGAAGGGTCCTTAGTGACGAAACAGATTTATGCCTGCAGAGTGGTAGAAAGGCCAAGGCTAAAAGTAAGGAAGGATGCATGGAAGGTGTCTCAGACCCCAGGGCGCTGCCTCGATGCACCTGTGGCAGAGGCCATGGGAATGGGGATAAAAGGGGTCTGGAGAGATGGCCCAGCGGATAGGAGCACTGTCTGCTCTTCCAGAGGTCCCGAGTTCAATTCCCAGAAACCACATGGTGGCTCACAACTATCTACACTGGGATCTCATACCTTCTTCTGGCATGCATGAGTACATGCACTCAGAGTACACACACACACACACACACACACACACACACACACACACACACACACACGTACTACAATCTTTAAAACAAAACAAGAAAAGAGCATACTTTGTTTGGAAAAGGCGGTCTCCCTGTCAAACTTGCTTAAGAATCCCTGAGCCTCTGGAGCCTGCACCTGTCATTTGTTCCAGGGAGCTGGTACTTGGGTTGATTGGCGCAATCACTCTGCAAGGGGATGGATAGGAGAAAAATCTGGATTCGAATCTTAGCCTTGGATTTCCTGGTCTGTGGTTTTAGATAAGACCTTCAAGGTCTGAATGCCCTTCACTGCATCTCAAAAGCAGTGCGACTTTCTTCCCGGAAGCTTGGAGAGGGCAGAGGGGTAAGTGCACCAAGCACTGGTCTGAAGGTGCTGTGTGTTTACAGAGACAAGCCCGCTCTGTCAGTGCCGCCTCACTGCCATGGCCCCTTCCCACCCCCTCCAGCCACTCTGGCAGAGCCTTGAAGGTGAAGGGGAGATTTCTCATCTACACCGCACAGGTCCCTGTCTGTCCTCCAGCTGACAGCTCCAGCTATTCCATTTGCTGGGGAAGAACATCTCCATAGCAACCATTCCTGGCTGTGTCCTTCCTTCTTCCCCCCAGGCTAGGACCTCAGGCCCCTCCACACCTAGCCTGCTGCTGTTTCCAGGGTACAGGCCAGTCCTGTGCCAGGGAAGCCATCAGAGGTACAGGGTTGTGTAACTCAGGTGGTTCAATCAAAGTAAGTGGGGTAACCTCAATTTCTCCCCAGCACGCTACCAGAAATGAATTTGCTGTGCTCTTTGTAAACTAGGGAGGTTAACAGAAGGGTGAATGAATGGCTGCTGCTTTTGGCTGCGGGGAGACGGTGAAGCGACACTGTTGGTGGGTGGCTGTGCAGGAGCTAGTGACAGAGAAAGGTGCAGACTGTTAGCTGCCTGTGCCTCTTCTAAGGAAACAGGAAGTGATGCAGGAGGGGGGGGGGGAAATCCAGTTAGCTATCAACAAGACGTGCAGCTCTCTATATGAGCCAAATTTAAGGCTGTTATGAATAATTCAATCAGCTTTGAAGGCGCTGAGGTCCTGGCGGGAATTAAGACTGGACAAGGTTTTTTTTTTTTTTTTTTGTCCTGCGCCCCTCCCCCTTCCCACTGCAGTGCTGGCATCACTCCCTTGGCCAAAGAGCACACAGGTGGAGGAAGGGACAAAGAAGGACAAAGAATGGAAAGGCAGAGGGATGAGGCTGATGGCCCTCTTCTCTCTTCTCAGGACAAGTGGCAGCTGGACTTGGCTTCTGCTGCACAGGAGTGTGCCTCCCTTGTCCAGCAGCAAGCTAGCATGTGGATGTGGGTGGGCTGCCCTCAGGTGCTCGGCGGATCTAGGAGGTTAGTCCTAGGCCCTTCCAGGGCTGGCCTAAGCTCGTTCAAAGACTCTTCCCCACCTTGTTCCAAACAGCTGATGTGGCAGGAGCCCATGCCTTCTCAGGGTACCTTGACTGTGGCCTCAATCCTTCATGTCATGGTGGAGGAGGAGGACCTTCTTCTCGGCATGCCTGGGCTTTCCTGTCGTCAGCTGGGTTAACTTTCATGCTGGGAGGGAAGTGATGATTTTAGGAAGTGGCCCAACCTTGGGAACAGATTCTGCCTCCCCCCCCCCATCCCCACGCCTGCAGGTGAATTTGGGGCCACAACAAGGACAGCCTTACAGAGGGCACGGCAGCATTTCACATGTTGTTCAGCTTCACCTGGCTGCCCGAGGGCTATTCCCTGTTTCTGCTGCTCTGCAATACGAGCCCAGGGCCAGACTGAGTTGACTACCAGATAACTTCAGGGCTCTGCAGCCACACTATCCTTATCCTCAAGGTGAGAGCAGTAGGACTGCAAGTAGAGTCTGCCAGTAGGTTCTAGACTGGCTCCTGCGTCTGAGGGTAGGCCAGAGAAGAGCCTGGGAAGTAATGGGAGCCCCCTTTTATGTATTCACAATTTCCTAAGTATGACTGGTGTATCCACCATGTCCTTGTTCCTTAGCTTGTAGTATGAATTCTAATTGCTGATTATCAGCCCAAGTTGTCAGGCCTGATGCATAGATCCAGGCCAGGCCTACAGGGAATGCCAGGGAAAGCCTTTGGGCCAATACTCTAAGTGGAAGTGACACTGAGGTGACCCTGTGTATCCTGTCTTCACCTTCTTCTAACATGGAAGAAGCTCCTGGATCAAGTGTCTTCCAGGAAACAACAGATGCAAAAAGCAGTGTGGGGACTCTAGAGAGTCACTGTCCTGCTATGTGACCTTCTGAGAGAGGAACAAGTTATATCATCTCTATAGGACATGATCTCACTCAGGTAATAGCATTATGGAGGCTGGTGATAAGAACTGCGTCTTTCCCCATGTAAACTGTTAGGTTTGATGAGAAAAAATGAAGAAAATACATGCGTTTTGAGAGAGAGAGAGAGAGACAGAGAGAGAGACAGAGAGAGAGACAGAGAGAGAGACAGAGAGAGAGACAGAGAGACAGAGACAGAGACAGAGAGAACTTCTAGGTTGCTTGTGGTAGGGAGGCACTAAAAGAAAGCACTAATGGAAAGTGAGAGAGCAATGGCACGTGTGTGTTTCTGTGTGCGTATGGATGAATGTGTGCCTGTGTGTATGTGCATGTGAGTGTGCATTGGAACATGTGTGCTTGCACAGGTATAGACTTGAAAAGAAATTTCTGGGATAAAACAAGATCCTCAAAGGATGAAGTGAAAAAGCCTGCCAGGACCAAGGGAGCAGGGAAGAGGGGAAGTCAGCTGTAACTCTGGGAGGAAACCCTCTCCCATGAGGGTATGTATCCTGAGCCTCTGTCGTGCCTGGGTTAAGAGTTGGAGCTGATTATTCCCCCAGGGATACGGGAATTCCAACCTGAAAGATGAACATAAAATCAACCCACGATACAGGATGCTCCAGGGGGCCAGGAAGAAGCAGATAAAAGGTCTGAGATATATAGAAAAGACCCGTTGGTTTCCAGTCCACAGAAACATCAGTAAGTACATTATGTCAACCACATGCATTAGCACAAGACAGTATATTTTGGAGCTTTGTGCCCTGAGGTTAGCATCTCATTGCTGGAACATGAATGGTAACTGTTGAGGAGCAAAAAGGTACACAGGCCAAAGGAGGGACAAGGCAGTGTGACACAGGAGGCAGAAGTTTGAAATAATGAACTTTTAAAATGAATGTGGAGAATGCTGTGATTAGAACAGTAAGGGACAATGTAAATTGCTGACTTAAAGCAGTGAAAGAGGTTCTCTCGCTCTGACAGGAGAGAGAGGGGGTATTCACCAGAGGAGTCAGAAGACACCAGGAAATATTAGAGTCTCTCAATCTGTAGGGCCTGGGAAGGAAAGTTGGAAGAGGTGGGTTTCAGTGATACAATTGTCTCATATTAGAATTAGTGAGGATGTGGCTGCTCCACGGAGGCCAAGACATCCAAGAAAAGTTGCATCCCAAGCTGGTACCATTGATGTGTGGGGAGCACTATTGGAACAGTGCTTAGCCCTGGACTTCTTGTGTACATAGTGGCCCTCCTTTCTCTAGGTCCACTTTCTATAGTTATTCAAGGCCAACTTTGCTTCAGAATATTAAGTAGAAAGTTACCAAATGGTAGAATAGTTTAAAAAAAACTTTCACTAGTGAGTTTTGTTATAATAGTTATGTTTTATTATTGAGTTTTGCTAGTAATCTGTGCTTAATATTTATAGATAAAGGTTTTGAACTATCCTTGGTTTGGGGTGGTCAGGAGCTGGGTGTAAGGTGGGAAGCCATCAAGGGTAATGTTGTCTATCCACATTGCCATCCGCTCACTGAGAGGCCTGGAGAACAGAGCCTGGCTGAAGAGGTGGGGGTTCTTTGTACCTGTCCCTACTCACAGCTTGTTCTTCCTCTGAGGTCTTTCTCAGTAGTTCTCACAGGAAGCCTAGGGCCTGGTATTGGGTTAGATACTGGCCCAAGTCCCAACAGACCCAGAACTCTAGAGTTCCTTTGTCTGAGCTTGGCAGGACCATACCTACTCTCATCTGTGGGCTTTTTCAAAGGCCTGGTGCCTTGACAACACAGGCATTCCTTGAGATATATTTTAGTGCTGGTCAGAGCAGTGTTTGTATAGAGAAGGCTATCGGGAAATTCAGGCTTCCCAGTTAAAGCTATCTCACTGATAGCAACACAGACATTTTAAAAATTAGTATGAACATCTTCCTAACCTTGCCAGGCATGCTGTGCTTGGCTACATGTCTGAAACAGGATGGAATCTAGCTAGCTCTAGATCAACTCACAGCATGTGGAACTGTGGGCAGAGGCTTCACTAGCACAGGCCAGAGAGGTGTAGGTTGCCAAGGAGTCCTGCTAGGTCACAGCTTTCTCAAGTGGCTCTTGCCCCCTTTTCTGTCTGTGCCCCAGTGTTCCTCCAGCTGCCTTCAGAGATGCTCATGTTCTCCCAGGGAAGCCTGGGACTTGCAAGGTTGCTGGCCTGGGCTCTGAGCTAGATTTCTTTGCTCTCTTGCCAGGGCCTTACCGCTTGAATGGAGCCTCCTATGGCTGAAGAATCAAATGTTTATACAAAAGCTTCCTTTTAGTCTCACCTCACCACTCTGTGCTTCCTCACAGGAAGGCATCGAGGGACAAGCTCCCGTAGCAAAATCTCTCTTTGGAAGAAGAAATCTTACCCATTAGTCTCAATGATAGCTCTACATAGAGTAGTCACGGCTCCCCAGTGGGCCACTTACCCATTTGTCAAGGGGAGAAAGAGGTACCTTTTGCTGGGGGTGAGATAAGGGAATACTTTCCTAAATGGGCTTAGCCTTTCATCATTGTGTATCCAGGGCAGCACTTCTGTGCTGTGTCACAGAAGTCACAGCACCCTGGGCAGGTGACACCTTCTTTGCTAGAACCTCAGATGCCTGGGTAAATTTGAGTTCAGCCCATGTGGGCCCGGGGAAAGAGGAAGGAGGAGAAAACGCAGAGCCCTATGGAATCTGAGGAGGCCTAAGAGAGACCCAGCACCCTGGTCAGAGGCAACAGGGGATTGGTCCCATGGTCCAAGAAGGCAGGATGCAAACATAGTTGCGTATTTAATTGTTCCTGTTATTACTCATTGGGGTTCACATGCAACACACTGTCCTGGCTGTTACCACATAGATCAGCCCATTTGACCCTCTATGCAGCTTTATAAGGCTTAAGTAGTCTTACCAGAAAGGCAGAATACACCACTTGAAGTCAAGTGTGACCAATAATTATTCTGGGACACAAGATGTCCCTCATGATCAATCCAGGAAGCTGAGTCTCCTCACCCAGGCTCAGAGGTATTGATTAATTTTGTCTGAGGTCAGGGGTCATTTCAATGAAAAAACTTAGGCTTTGGGATTTTAAGGCTTTAGGTGTCTTTAGGTCTCTCACAATCTAGACCCATAACTCCAGCAAATAGGTAGAAAAGGACCAGCCTCCACTTACCTGGGGAAGTGCAGGGACTTCCCTCGCCCATAGAGAAGCCTTATAGGCCTCGCCACAGAGATCTGGAGCCAGGTCCTACATGTTAACTCCTGTGTCCCCTGATGGCAAGTCTCGTCCACTTCTCGGGGACAAGCGTAATGAGGATTAGGAAACTGCATCACCCTCCCTGATATGGATTACAAGGATTGTGGTCTCTCCAGGAACTTCCTAGACAGACCCAGAACACTCTAGGACATTCATACTCCAAGGCTGGTGAGCATTCTCTGGCCTGGTCTTTGTAGGTCAGTTGTGGATAGCCTGTCTTTTCCCAGTGTGAAGCATCTGTTTTTTTCTTGACCCAATAGGTAGGTTCCCCATCCCATGACTCCCTGCCCCAACCCACATACATGGGCATAGACCTTTATGTGTATGTGTGCATGTACATCCATTTCTTACTGGCTTCACTGTAGACAGATGGATGATAACATTTCTGCTTTTACACATTCCTTTATTCTAGACTTATTTGCTGAAAATCTGCCAGGCTCCTGGCATTGGTTTATATTCTAGAGATGCAGTTTAAGAGAGGTTTTAGAAAGAACGCAATTTAGATAAGATAGTTCATCGATTGACAAAGACAGTCCTTAAGCACAATCATGTACTGTCATGTGACATTTCAGTCCATGGTGGACTACATGTGTAATGGTGACCTTATAAGACTGTAATGGAGTGAGAAATTCCTACCACCCAGCGATGTTCCAGCCACCTTAATTTTGTATGGTCATAGCTCAATGAATCGCTTACATGTTTGAAATACTACTGGCATAAACAAATCCAATGTGTTGTCAGTTGCATAAAAAAGATTGCTTATACAACAACTACATCCACTCTAGAGAACTTTAATAAGCTACCATGTTGTTGGTTGATACAGCCACCATGCTATACTGTTAACATTATTTTATAATGTACTTCTTATACTTATATAAAAACTATTAGCATGAAACAACCTTAGAGGGACCTCTCAGGAGGAGACTAGAAGAGGCCTTCCCACTACAGGTAATTCCAGCTACCTGCAAATCATTGTCTAAAAGCATTTAAGTGGGGCAAGAAAGGGCAGAAGAATGCAGTGATGCTAATTTTCTGACCCTGGGTAGCATAGACTGATGTGAGGGTCTTGGGTCTTGGGTTTTCAGCTCCTCATCATATGAAGGGACAGGAGGAGTGTTGGGACCATTGCCAGAAACGCAATGCTCTTTCCTGCTCCCTGGAAAGAGCTTGGCAGAGCAGCCAAGTGCCATTCTAGTTTGTGGCTCCAGATGCTGGCCTCTTCAAGGCTATCCTGAAAGAAGACCACTCATCAGGATGCCCCTGACAGGTGTCCTGAAAACAGAAAGAGCCTGCCCCATTGGTGGAACACAGTGAATGCCATTAACTGAGTGTGCCTTATAGTGTAGTAAGTGTTTGGGAAAAAAAACTTGTCTCATTTAAAATTTTCACAAATACCTTAAGGTGTATATGGATCACAGTGTTTTCCCCTTTTTATAAGGAAAGCTGAGGTGGAAGGTGTAGGTGGATGCCACAGGTCACGTAGTTATGGTAATCACTCTGCATACCAGGAGTGTGAGCTCTTATTTTTGCAGCTGCAGAGACCAACGGGAGGTGTGAAGGGCACAGAACCTTCCCACCCACACGGAGAAGGAAGGCCTGGAGGCTTGACTCCTTTCTGTTGGTTCCTCGTCCTGGGATCTGGGAAGAGCAAGCTGCAGGGGGGGACATTTCACACTGAATTATGGAATTATGCCTTGAAGCAAACAGCACTCAGTACAGTTGGATGCAATGAAATGGAGTTTGTGTTGGAATCTATTATGGTCCCAACATAAATTAATTATAGCACTTCTGCTGCAGGGAACCTTCATGCATAATTAACATTTACTGAAGGAGGATGGGACAAGGAAGCAGAAGGGAATTGCAGGCTTAGTATACGATGGGCAAGCTCGGGAGGGACTGAGA
Source organism: Acomys minous (assembly GCF_964271855.1). Taxonomy (NCBI): domain Eukaryota; kingdom Metazoa; phylum Chordata; class Mammalia; order Rodentia; family Muridae; genus Acomys; species Acomys minous. The sequence continues at coordinate 88,640,481 of NC_140494.1, read as the reverse complement.
GAATTTTCTGTTGGAGCTCAAAGAGACCCCAATGGCCAACCTCCGTGCCAGATCTAGTAATGATATCCAATAATGTACCATTCTGGGAACACTACACATAGTTTAGCCTTTAAAACACACTTGAAGTATTATAAGGCCAGTTTAAAGATGAAAAAAACCTGAGGTTATTGCACTTGCTTAAAGTAAAACAGCAAGGGTAACTTGTTTGCTCCCCTACCAACCCCTACCTCCCAACCTGTAGACTACCAGATACAAGTTGACTTTTCCATGCCGGGCATGGTGGCGCACGCCTTTAATCCCAGCACTCGGGAGGCAGAGGCAGGCGGATCGCTGTGAGTTCCAGGCCAGCCTGGACTACAAAGCGAGTCTAGGACAGCCAAGACTACACAGAGAAACCCTGTCTTGAAAAACCAAAAAAAAAACAAAAAACAAAAACAAAAAACAAACAAAAAAAAAAAAAAACAAAACCAAGTTGACTTTTCCTGCTACAGTTAGCAAACTCAGAAAACCCAGCACCTTGCTTTATAGATAGAACATAATATCAGAAGCTACCTATTTGTGTTAAGGCTGCATAAATCCATGGCTCCATAATTCATGCATTCATTCATCCATCCACTATAGGTCCATCAAAATAAGCAGAAACTTCATCTAGGAGGAATTCTTAGTGATGAGCAGTATAGACAGTGAAGGGACATGTGAGTCAGAACTGACTGCTCACCATGGCTGGACAGGATCTTGTTGGCATCATTTGGCTCTGGAGACAAGGCCAGTACTCCTGGGCTGAGTGACTGAGGATGAGTAGCAATAGCCATAGGTGCCAACACTTCGTCAGTACCTTCCCTGGGTCAGGAGTGTGTCTTTTTTTTTTTTTTCTGAGTCTCATTTGGGTTTGGGGATGATGAGAGCATGTTTATTTTACAGATGAAGAACATGAACACAGAGACTATGAGCAGGATGCTTTGATTGTGCGTGCCAGTCAAATGGTTCCTATGCTTTGACTTGGTCTGCATATATCAGTGGAACCTTTAAAGGGTGGGGCCCTGTAGAAGATAATTGGTGCATGGAGACCTCCTCCTTGGAAGGGACTAATGCAGGCCTTGTAGCACTGGGTTACTTGCTTTGAGAATAGGTTGTTGTAAGGTTTCCAGCATCTGCCCTGAGCCCCTCTTTTACATGATCTCTATACCATGGTGCAGTCTGCCATGATGCTCTTGGAGCTAAGGAGATGCTGGCGCTCTGCTCTTAACTGAGATGCGCACTGAATAAAGCTCTCTGTATGTCACCCAGCTTTGTGGTTTGGATCTTGGATGTTTCTCAGGGCCTCGTCTATTAAAGGCTTGTGGTCTGCTGGTGACACTGACAGAAGTGGATAGAAACGTTAGAAGTGGGGGCCTAGTCAGAAGAAATAAGGCAATGAGGTCACGTCCTTGAATGCTTTATTTTGTGCCCTACCCCACCTCATTCCTCTGGCTCTTTCCTGGCTGTTTTGAGTGAGCAGCTTTCCCCCACCATATGCTCTCCATCATGGTGTTCTGCCTCAGCATGAGCTATGCAATCCCAGTGACCTTGGACTCTCACCTCTGAAACTATGAGCTGAAACACGTTCCTCCCTTTAGCTTGCAGTTCCTGACACAACACTGGCTATCATATCCAGCCTAAGGTGATTTTATTTTTATTATTATTATTATTATTATTATTATTATTATTATTATTATTATTATTTATTATTATTATTATTTGTAGAGTAACACAAAACAGAGTTATATAAGGAACTATCCCAGGCACTCAACACATACACATGTCGTGTAGGTCTGGCTTCAGGCTGCCTCAGCCAAGGGTTTCCATCAAATTATAACCTTACAACCAAATGGACATCCATCTAGGCTCTTGACCAGAGCATGCTGTTGTAACGTTGTGAACAACAACACAGTGGGATGTGGTCTTTTCTTTCAGAAAGGGTCTCTCTACACAGCCTCTTCTTTTCTAGAGAAAAAAATATGCTTTTATGGCTATTTCTTCTGACTTTACCTAGGGACTACATGAGCATAGAGTAAAGGCATTAGTTCAGGAACTAAGTAGACCTTTCCATATGCAGCTTTTCCATTCTTCTTTTTATTCAACTGTAATTTACAGGATTTTCCCCTCCATTTATTTATTTTTTTGTTCATTCACCCATTTATTCACTTTATATCCTGATTACAGCCTCTCCTCTTCTCTTGCCAGTCCTCCCTCAAACCTCTTCCCCATTGCTTCTTCTCCATCTCCTCAGAGAAGGGGGGAGGCCCCCTTGGGAACCAGCCCACCCTGGCACATTAAGTCACTGCAGGACTACATGAATTCTCTTCCTCTGAGGCTAGACAAGGCATCCCAGTTAGGGGAATAGGATCCAAAGGCAGGCATCAGAGTCAGAGAGGGCCCCGATTCCAGTTGCTGGGAGACCCACATGAAAACCAAGCTGTGTGTCTGCTACATATGCACAGGGGTCCTAGAACCAGTCCATGCCTGCTCTTCGGCTGGAGGTTCAGTCTCTGTAAGCCACTGTGGGCCAGATTAGTTGACTCTTTGTGTCTTCTTGTGGAGTCCTTGACCCCTCCAGCTCCCTCAATAATTCCTTCACCTCTTCCATAGGACTCCCCAAGCTCTGTTTAATGTTTGGCTATGGGCCTCCGCATCTGTTTCCATCAGCTGCTGGGTGAAGCCTCTCACAGGAGCCTATGAGCATAGCAGAGTAACATTAGGGGTTGGTTCTCTTCAATGGGGTAGGTCTCAAATAGGCTCAGTCTTGGGTTGGCCATTCCCTCAGTCTTTGCTCTGTCTTTGTCCCTGCACATCTTGCAGACAGGACAAATTTTAGGTCAAAGGTTTTGTGGGTGGGGTGGTGTCCTTATCCCTTCACCAGAAGTCCTGCCTGGCTGCAGGAGGTGGCCACCTCCATCTCCCATGCTGTTGTCTGCATCTATGACTGAAAACAACTTCAACAATTAAGAACCTGTAGGCCTTGCACATGCAAGTCAATCTATCAATGCCAAGTGCTGGTTAGGGGTTTAAAGATGATTGGATCCTAACACACTAGAGGAGGAGGCTGAATGTGACTTGGGTCAATAAGTAAATATTGCATACAGGGTGATGAAGGGAAACCAGTGCAGATTTGTGAACACAGGCCTATGTGCATACATGTTGGTACATGTCTGTAGTCATGAGTGCATACGTATATGTACTGTGAGCTTATATAAACACCTATGTACATACATGGGTGCATTGTTGGGAAGCACAACTGAATGTGCTGAGATGTGAGAAGGTCTTTTCCTGAGGTAACGAAGGGGGTGGCAGGAAAGATTGTGAACCCAGGGAATAAGGGAGGAAAGGATCCCGAGGCTTCCTTATGGAAAGGCGTGGTAGCTGCCCCATGTTGAGGCCAGAAGTCTACGCATTTTCCTGGATCTAAGCTTTCTTCATTACAGGAGTTTCAGCTTCTGGAAAGCTACCCTCCTACCTTGTTTGCTTTCTCAGCACTCCTCTCTTACCTGAGATTGCTCTGGGTCCCCGTACAACCCACAGTGAAGCTTCTAAGTCGAGAAATGTCAGCCAGGTATCTGCATGGAGCACTCTGTGCCTGCACTTTGCTCTGGAACGCTGCAGATTTTTCAAGTTCTCCAGAGTCTGAACTGTGAGCCCAGGAGTCTGACCTACTTCCCTCTCAGTATCTCACTGGCTGCTTCTGCCCGTCCAGCTCCCAGGCTGTTTCTCTGTCTTTGGACAGGCATCAGAGTCATTCCCAGCTGCCTTGACTTTCAAGATGCTTGGGCCTTCCACTCCCTCCTTCTCCATAAACACGACTTCTAGAGATGTAGAACCTCAGGCCTATGGGATTGCTTGACGGCCCCAAATAAATCATGCAAATTTTCATGGATGCCCTGATTCTGTCAACCAGCCCGTTTGGAGACACACAGGGCATGAATTGGGATCTGACCCTGAGTTGAGCAAAGTTTGTTGCAACTCAACCATTGAATATGGATGGGAACATTGAAAGTGAAGGCATCCTAGGTGCTTGGTTTCTCTTACCCAGCCTTTGGCTTTTCACATGTGTACCTGTCTGTGTCTCAGCTAGAGAGAGGCTTCTACATGGGTCAGATCTCAGTTGAAAGTAGCCCTGACAAATACTCACTTTATTCTAAGGAGGGGAAGGAAGGTGAAGTGTGTGCTTTGCAGCTGATCAGCCCCACCTCAGCCAGGTGATGAACTCGTCATAGACATGGATGGGTGTCTCTGAGATGCTGTACCCTGGATAGGGCAGAAGGAGAATGACACTCGCTGCTGTGGCATTCCTACCAAAGGTTATAACCTAAGGTAAAGCATCGCAACCACACCAGACAAACCTCCAAGCAAAGAAGACCCGAGTCAGATGCCTCAAAATTGCTAAGACTTTCAGAAGCAAGGAAAATCTGGGAAGTTTCCACAGACAAGAGAATTCTAAGAGGATATGGTGACAAAATGTAAAATAGCATAGTGGATAGGATCCTGGGACAGAAAAGGAATATCATGGAGAATTGAGAAATTATGAGTGAACTACAGACTTTGGTTATTAATGACACATTGGTATTGGGCCATTTGTATGTCACATAAGCCGTAGCAATGCCGGAGGATATCAAGGAAGATTGCAGAGGTGTGCAGTATATGGGAACTTTTTTTGCACCGTCGTCTCAGTTCATTTTCATTTTCAAAATTTTTCTGAGATAAAAAGTTTATTGAAGGGTTTTCAGCTTTTGGTCTCATAGATATGGCACTTGGAAGTCATCACTCTCTCCTACCAAGAACACAGTTGGCCAAACATCAGTTCTACAACTTGTTTTAGATCCAACAAAGAACTGAGGTCACAGGCAAAGCTGTGTACCCAGCTTGGGCAGCTACATTCCTCCAGAGCAGAAGCCTCCATGGGAACCAGAGTAGGAAACTCAGTTGCATTCACAGCTTACAGGTGTTCTGTGTGTCTACAGTCATGAGGTAAGTCTTGGGTGTGGGGAGAGCTGTTGGGAGGTGACATCCTTTCTTGAGCTTCTAAAGCCCATCAGATTCTTAGTGTGGAGAGAGAAAAAAAGTCCACTCATGCTTGGGAGAGCCACTTTAATTATGCCCAGGGTGTCTGGTTGTTCTGTAATCCTCTGATAAGTAACTTAAGGGAGAAAGCCTTTGATTCTGGTGACAGTTCCAGGTTATGGTCCATCATTGCCGGGTTGTCACAGTGTCAGGGGCTTGAGGGAGTTAGTTATGCCACATCCATATTCAGAAGCAGAGGCAATGATGAACGCACACTGCTACTTAGTTTCCTTTCCATCCAGTCCAGGATCCCAGCCTGGGAATGATACTTCCCACAGGGGGTAGGTCTTCCCGCTTTAGTTCGTGCAATCAAGACATGCTCAGGGGCACATCTCCCAACTGATTAGAGATGTGTCAAGTTGGCAGTGATAACCATCACAGTTTCTCTTCAGAAAACATGTAAGGAAGATGAAGGTGAAACAATTGCACTTAAAGGCACCGAGTGAACAGAACCTACCTAGAGTCCCATATCCAACAGAAACTACTTCAAAAGAGAAAGGGCAGTACCTTCAAAGAAAATTTGAGGGAATTTTTTATTTCTAGGTTGTCTTGTTCTGAATGTTAAATGACAAGGTTCAGAAGGAAGGAAAATAATGTCAGAGAGCTGGACCTACAGAAACAGTGAGAGTGAAATAGGATCCCTTTGTTCTCATAGGCTTAGTTGATGAAATACAGAGGAGTTTGGATGAAATAATGCTAGCTACAGATGTACTTGATAATTACAGATCTGAATAAAGAAAATGTGTAGGAACAATGCAATGTGGGATGGTTAATCTTCATTGTCAGTTTGGCTGGGTTTAGACCCAGGGCATGCCAGTGATATGTCGATGTTGGATTGTCTAAATACGAGTAACGGGGCAGGGGAGATGGACCTCTTGAAATCGGTGGCACCGTCCCTGTGGATGCAGTGTGACCAGCCACCTCATACTCTGACCATCACGCCCTCCTCACCAGGATGGACAGTAGTACCTCTTCAACATGAGGAAAAATAAATCCTCATTCCTTAAGCTGTTTCTGTGACAGGAAAGAGAGAAGGGACAGAAGGGCAGCAGGAATTGGGAATACTCTGTATAAGGCATTGGAGAGAGGGCTAGGACTAGCTATAAATTGTATAATAGAAACTCAAAACATCATAAGTATAAAATAAGATGATGAAAAAAATTGAAAGTATAGTTACTATGTTAAAAAGACAAAAGTGTAAACATACAGATTGTTCTATCAAAACTGGAAAGGATATAAAAAGAAAATAAGCCACGAGATGAATCATGCCTATAATCCTAGCCTCAGGGAGTTGAAGCAGGAGGACTGCTTTGAGTGTGAGGACAGTCTGTGCTACAATGTAGACCTTGCATCAATAACCAAACAGGAGCAGCAGCAGCAGCAGCAGCAACAACTGGTTCTGTGAGATGGCTCAGCTGGTAAGTGCTCAACCACTGCTTGACCCCTGAGTTTAACTCCTGGGACCTATGTAATAAGTTAACATAGTAGTGCAAGCATTTATAATCCTAGTGTGCCTGTGTCCTTACAGGAGATGGGGGGTGGGTTTAAGAGCATCAACCAGATTAGGGGCCAGGTAACCTGGAGGACCATGTGTGACAGAAACAAGAGAGACTCGGCCTGAACAGGATGGAAGGTGATACCTCAAAGTTGTCTTTTGACCTCCATATGCTCTGTGACATCCTCATGACGGCACAGGTCTGTGCCACCCCACTAATGAATAAAAATTAACCTCAAACAAACCCACTTTTGCCATCCAAGACTCAAGGAACATGTAAATAAAATATTGTTAAAAGAGAGACATGATTAGAGTTCTAGAACAGGTAAATGTATTGAATAAATGAACTAACTATAAAAAAAAAGAGCACTTCAAAGTAATGAAAATAAGCTAGGGAGAAAATACATAATTAATAGAGGAAAGGAAGGAGGGAAATAGTGACATAGAAAGGGAAGGAAAGGTAGAAAAGAGACAAGAGAAGAGAGGAGGGAGAAGGGACAAGAGGGAGGGAGGGAGAGGAAAGGGAGGGAGGGAGAGAGAGAGAGAGAGAGAGAGAGAGAGAGAGAGAGAGAGAGAGAGACCCACAGCTCATGCTGGCTCGCAATTCTCTATATTCTACCTTCTTTTTTTTTTTTAAAATAAACTAGCTTTCTTTTAAATTTTTTAATAATTTATTCACATTATATCTTCCTGTTCCCAACCTCCCTCTCTCTCCACCCCCTCTCCCCTAGCCTGGCATGGGGGCCGTCCTCCCCTACCATCTGACCCCAGCCTATCAGGTCTCATTAGGATAGCTTGCATCCTCTTCCTCTGTGGCCTTACAAGGCCACCCTGCCAAGGGGAAGTGATCAAATCACAGGCACCAGAGTCTATGTCAAAAGTAGTCCCCTGCTCCCCTTACTAGGGCATCCACATGGACAATGAGCTATCCATGAGTTATATCTGAACAGGGGGCTAGGTTCACTACGTGCACTGTCCATGCTTGGTGCATCAGTTTGTGCGGGCTCCCCTGGGTCCAGATTTGTTGGCTTTAATGGTCTCCTTGTGGAGCTCCTGTTTCCCTTGGGTCCTTCTATCCCCCCACTACTCTAATGCTGACCTAACAGGCATGCATGATCAAGCCGAGATCGGATACGGGAGGACTTAATAAAAATATGTCAGGAAGCATTTTGAAAATTAATGTCATAGCTGCACCATTAAAAGACAAAGACTGCCAGGGTGAATCCATATATTACAGGATGCAAGTAGCTATACTATCTATGAGATATGGCTTAACTATAAAGACACAGAGTAATTAAAAATAAAAGAATGGGGATATATGCTGACATTAATCAGATGGAAGCTTGTCTAACATGATTATATTCAGAGAAAGGAAAGTGATGAGGACAAAGGGTTCATAAATAATGATAAAAGGTTTGGTTTTCTTAGGGGACATAATAATTTTTAATGTGTTTTCTTTACAACAGTGACAAAATATGTGGGATAAAACTTGATAGAAGTGCAAGGGGAAATGGTAGAATTCAGTACTATGGCTGTACTGAAGTTTTCCATACTTCCGGATGAGTAACTGACACATCTAACAGCAGCAGACTAGTGAGGACATGGGACATGGGACAACACCACCAGCTAACTAGATCTGATGAGCTGACACTAGAAGATTATTTCATTCAACACATACATTCTTCTCAAGGGTTCATGGAATAGGCAACCAGATAGAAAACATAGTAGGCTTTCAAATGCACATCACCAAATCTAAAAGAACCCAAACCACGAAAAAGCATGACCTCAGACAATCAAACAAGAGCTAGGAATGAACAACAGAAGAGAGCCAGGCTATGCATAAATACTAGGATATTAAAAGACATGCACCCACGTAATGCAGGATTCAAGAAGAAAGTCTCCAAGGGATACAGTGATGAAAATTAAAACCACTCCTCAAAATCTGTGGGATCCAGTGGGATTAGTGGCAAGAGGTTTATTTATTTATTTATTTATTTTTTAGCACAGAACACACAAGTTTGACATAAGAGTTCAAGGTTAATAAGCTAAGCATCTAAGAAGCTGCAAGAAATAGAGGAAAATTCGAAGTAAATAATAGCAAAGAAGTAAACAGTAAAACAAGAATCAGTGAAGTTAATAATGGGAAATGAATAGAGAGAACCCACAGCACCAAAGACAGCTCTTTGAAAATATTAATGAAATTGGTACATCCACACCTAAGTAAACTAAGAGAAACAGAATAGACACATATCCCTCATATGTATGGATCCTCGGAAATTTAAAGGATAAGAGATAATCAAATTCTAAAAGGTAGAAAAAGCTGACCAAGCCACTGAAATACAAAATTTACCACAATTCATGGAGAAATAGATGATTTGACTATGTCCGTGTCTATTAGGACTAAGCAATTATATCCTCTGCCCAAACCAGAAGCACAAAGTCTGGAGTGCTTTTGTTGAGAAGCCTACAAAATATTTAAGAGAAAAAAAAACTCATCCCAGTTCTCTGAATCTCTTCTAGGAAATGGAAGCAGAAAAAGCCTGGATGCCACTTATATTGAGGTGGTGGTGGTTCTAGAACCCTTCTAGGTACACACACACACACACACACACACACACACACACACACACACACACACACACACACAAGCATGTGTATGCGTTCAGCTGACCTTGAAACAAAACTGCATTCACATTGAACTCATATCCTATATAACAGAGTATACCAACTCTTTACATGGTTGGGATGTTATTTGTCCTGTAAGAGGCATATATTGGTAGTTTGTTTTTTTACTATAGTTGTAAGGAGACTCATGTAGTCACTGTGAACACTGCTCTCAAAAGGGACTAAGGTGTTTATTTACGAGAGGAAGTGAGGCTTTTTGGGAGTGAATTTATTGATGCTCATACCATTTATATAGAACAGTACAATAATTTATATAACTTATATCTTCCTATATACTTTAGAACATCCATAGATCAGTTTTTAATACCCAATACCTTATATGTGATGGCTAGTCTTGATTGTCAGCTGCTGGTTACTCTTCTGTAAACTTGCTTCATTAGATTCTTTGAAGCTTGGAGGCTTACCCTAAATGCTGGCTGGTGGCACCCTCTGATTTCATCTCAGATGAAAGGCCACAGAGGAAGGAAACTTAGGTTTTTGCCTGCATATCCTCAACTTAGGAATTCTAACATAGACGGATGTTTTCCAGGTCTCCCATAAGGTCAGCTGGGAATACTGAGACATCCAGTTTTTTTCTTTTATTGAAAAGAGAATTTTAAAAAAATACAGTATATTACAAATACAGTTTCCAATCCTCTTATTCCTTCCATCTGTATCTGTACCTTTCTGTCTCTCATTAGAAAACAAGCAAGTACCTAAGGAATAATAACAAGTAAAACAAACAAACAAACAAAAAATACAAATTGAACTAGGACAAAATGACCAAACAACAAGAAGAGCCAAAACAACAACAAAAGTACAAGAAACACATATAGAAGTAGAAACAGACACGTTTGCACACACAGGTATCTCATGAAAACCCAAAACTGGAAGTCATAATATATATTCAATACCTTGACAACATTATGAGACAAAGATCCTTAAAGATGCTGTTGAGTTTGTTTTGTGTTGGTCATCTACTGCTATGCATGGGGCTTAGCCTTAAGAGTGGTCTTGTTTGCCCAGTGAGACTCCCTTGGAGAAAACTGATTTTTTTTTTCATTCTCAAGTAGCTGTTAATTGGAGATGGCTTCTGGGTACTTGCCCACTTCTCCTTTTAGCTCTCCGGCCCCATGTGGTGCAGACCAGTGCAGGCCTTGTGTGTGGCCTCTGTGAGGTCATATCCTCATCCGTCCTGCTGTGCTAGAAGGCCTAATTTCCTTGGTGTCCTTTATTCCCTCAGGCTCTTATACTTTTTAAGCCTCCTCTTCCACAAAATTCCCTGAGCCTTGAGGGAGCAGATTTAATGGAAATATCACATTTAGGCATGAGTGTCCCCAGGCCTTTCACTTTCTACATATTGTCTGGCTGTGGGTCTCTATATTTGTTTTCATTTGTTGCAGGATGAAGCTTCTCTAATGATGGCTTAGCAAGGAACTGACCTATGAGTATAGCAGAATGTCATCAGGAGTCACTTTATTGCTACATTCCTTTAGCAAAACAGTAGTATTTGATTTTTACCTAGCTCCCTGGCCTATCTGGTTTTATGTTCTTGGACACCCAAGCAGTGTCGACTATGGTTTCTATCTCACGGAGTGGGCCTAATTCAAATCATACATTAATTGGTTACTCCCACAAGCTTTGTGCTGCCATTGCACTAGCATGTCTTGCAGCAAGGTCACTGTTGTGTATCACTGTGTAGACTGGCTGGTGTTTACCCTCCTCCTTTGGTAGCACGCAGAGTACATCCTAGTACTACTCAGTAGAGGTGAAGACTCTAAGTTTACACCAACTTGACTTCTCCATGTTCAGTGAATTGTGTTGGTGTTGTCTCCCACCATCAGTTTATGAAGAGCTTCCAGGAGCCTGAGCAGTAACCGGTTGGGGGTTTCCATGGGACCCCTTAGGCCAAAACTTGATTAGATACAGCATATTCCTGTTACTGGAAGCTCCATTTGGTGCTGGCAGACAACCAGTCGGGATCTATCTACCCATCATTTGACAATTTCTTTTAGATAGCTTTTATAAACATATATTTTAGAAAACTTGTACATATTAGGTTTCCATATGACTCCTCAAATGTTCCTTAGTTTTAGCTGTCCTTCCCCATATCCCTCCCTCATTCCCCTTTTCCTCCCTGTCTCTGTCTGATCCTCCAATTCCAGGCCTCTGCCCCCAACCCTTCTATAACTATCTATTATTTTTTTCACGTTTTTAGGGAGATCCAACCATCCTACCTAGCTCCTTTCTCTTTAGCTCTCTTCTGTCCTTATACAGATTGTAGCTGGCTTATTAATGACTAAACAGCTAAGATCCACAAATAAGTGAATATATTCCAAATTTGTATTGCTGGGTCTGACTTACCTTATTCTGGATAATTTTTTATCTAGTTCCATTCATTTACCTGTGAATGCCATTATTTCATTTCCTAACAGCTGGTTAATGTTTCATTATGTAAATGTAGCACATTTTCCTTATCCACTCATCCATTGACCAATATGTAGGTTATTTCCAATTTCTGTTTATTATTAATAGAACAGCAATGAATATAGTTGAGCAAGTATCTCAACAGTAGGATGAAGCATCTTTTGATATATTCCTAAGACTGGTATAAGTGGATCTTGAGGTAGATTGATTCTTATCTTCCTGAGGAACCACCACACTGATTTTCACTGTGGCTGCACAAATTTGCACTCCTACTAGCTTTCCTCTTACTACATATCCTCTCTGATATCCAGCCTTGACTGAGCAACTATTGAATTCCTGGCCTTTCTGTCATGAATCAGCCATTGTTGGACTACCTGTACTATACTCTGTAAGCTAGTCTAATAAATCCCCTATAATAATATATATTTGCTTTTCCTTTAACCCTGTGACCTGTTTAGCCTTAGGTTCTATAACCAGTATACCTCACAAATATTCATGTAAATTTTTTATTATATTTTACTATAAAGTGTGTGTGTGTGTGCGTGCATTCATTCTGCTAGTTCTGCCCTTTTAGAGATACTTACTAATTCAGGATGTATTAAATTATTTTTAGTTTGGTCTAACAAAATACCAAGGCTGGATGGCTTACAAAGAAAAGAGTTCTGTCTAGCTCAAAGTATTACTGACTAAAACGTTTTCAAATGACATGGTAGTACTTCTAGTGAGGGTTTTCTTGGTTTCTTTTCATTTCAGAGGATTCCATGATAGCTGTTCATGTGAGAACAAAATCACATGGTGACAAGGAGAGCCAAGGAGTAGTGATGTGCTAGATTGGCCATCTCATAACAAATCACTTTCCCTCATGATAACTTTCAAGGGCAGTGTCCTCAATGGGCACAATACTTAATACTCTTAATACTCAGGACCCTACTACCAAACACATGAGCCTTATAAACCAAACCAAACCACTTGTAAAGCATGACAGAATGCCATGTAAACAGTTATGCTGTGATATTTAAGATAGTGTGACAAGAAATATGTCTGTGCATGCTCAGTGGGAATAGTATTTGTTTCAAAATTTTAAAGACTTATTTGTCTTATTTGTAGTGTATGAGTATCTGGCCCGTATGTGTGTGTGTGTATGCCTGGTACCTGCAGAGCTCAGAAGAAGACATCGGATCCCTCAGAACTTGAGTTATACAGATGGTTGTGAGGCACCATGTAAGCGTTAGGAATAGAACCTGAGTCCTTTGCAAGAGCAACACGTGCTGTTAATCATAGACCCATCTCTCCAGCCCCTGATGTTTATTTTTCAAGACAGGGTTTTTCTGTATAGCCTTGGCTATCCCCGACTTGCTTTATAGACTAGGCTGGCCTCAAACTCACAGTGATCTGCCTGGCTCTGCCTCCCAGAATGCTAGGTTTACAGGCGTGTGCTACCATGCCCAGCTTTAAAATATATATATATATATATATATATATATATTTTTTTTTTTTTTTAATCTAAGGTCAGCTTAATGCATACTCAGGAAATCTACATATAGGAGGGCTAAATACTTCTAACTTAATGTACAATGAGAGTAGCTTGTATAGAGCCAGATAAAGATATTATGAAACAGGTGAATTACAGATCAGTACACCTCACAAATATATATATATATATATATATATATATATATATATATATATATGTAAATTTTCTTAGTAATGAGATTAATGAATTTAATCCATTAATATATGAGAAGAATATATACCGTTACAAGGCTGAACATATTTCATGCAAGGTTGGTTCAACATTTGACAGTGATGGATGCAATTCATTATATCAGTACTAACGGAGAAGAACCGTGTGATTATACTAAAAAAAAAAAAAAAAAAAAAAAAGCAAAAGCATTTAACAAAATCTAATATTTCATCATGATAAAAATCTTGAGTAAATAAGGAATTGTGAGAGGTCCTATACTGGGTCAAGAACATTACACAAAACCCACAGACAATATGACATGTAATGATGAGAAATTCGAAGCATTTCTACTTATACCAGGGGGCAGAAGCAAAGTGTCCCCTCCTACTCTGCCTCTTCAAAGTGCACTGGAACCAACGGATCTCTAATTGCACTTAAGAAACCTTGTCTCAAAGAACCAACATGCCCCTCAAACTCCCAAAACCCAAAATAAATTAACAACAACAAAAAGTGCACTGGAAGTCTTAATGCACATAAAAGTCATACATATTTGTAAAAAAAAAAAAAAAAGAAAGAAACTTTGTCCACAGTTAACATGATTGTCTATATAGAAAATTCCAAAGAATCAACACTGAAGTCCTGAGGCTAAGAAATGGTTACAGCAAGTTTACAAGACTACAGGTTAACACACGGAATCCAAACACATTTTTTATATAACAGTGGAGAGCCACTGGAGTTCCCAATGAAAACTGCAATGTCATTTGCGTCGCACCACAAATGAACAGTTAGGCAGTGAATCAATCAAAACATATGGGAAATTTGTGTGAGAAAACTACATGAATCTCATGAAAGAATTAAAAGTTATAAATAAATAGATATGCCATCTACATGTGATGTCATTAAGATGTCAGCTCATTTCCACTTAGTGGACAATCTTAGTTCAATGTTAATCACAAGCCCAGGAAATATTGTAGCGCTACTACCTGATTTTTATTTTATTTTATTTTTGATAAAGAGTCTTATGATGTGGGCCTAGGCAACCTGGGATTCACTATGTAGAGGACGCTGGTCGCAAACTCACAAAGGTCTGTCTGTCCCTGTGTCTGAGTGCTGGGATTACAGCTGTGCAGCATCAAGACTGGCAACGTTATCTGACTTTGAAAGTTAATGTAGAGCGCCACCAAACACACACCATCAGGCTGACTAAAGAAAAGACCAGTGGATCAATGGGATAGGATGGAAGGTCCTGCTATAGATCCACAGAAACACAGTCAGTGAGTCCTCAGAAGGAACAAAGGCAGTTCAATGCAGAATGACAGCCTTTGCAATAAACAGTGCTAGAGCACACGGCCATTGAAAAAGAAACACAGAACTATCTTCCGCTATTCACAAAAGTGAACTAAAAATCAATAATCCACATTAAAAACGAAAGGGCATAGAATATGAAACACTGAAGACAACCTAAGTGACCACGTGTTGTCAGCGTTGGTCACGACTGGGGACTTTACACTGTGGGAAGTGTGTTACTAGGTAGCACTGTTCTGCAGGCAGTCTGTGATGACGTGCATTGTCATCAGTTCTAGTCTCTCGGCCACTCTGCATTTAGGCTGTTTATTTCCTGATCATTGACAAGTGTTTTCATACTTCAGATGCGTGCCCCGTGTCTGATAAGAGCTTTGCAAAGTTTTTCTCCTGGCCGTGGCTCCTGTGTTTATGAGTTTAACGATGCCTTTCACAGAGCAGAATTTGTTTATTTGTGTCATTCCTGATTTCTCAGTCTGTTCCTTCATATATTGTGCTTTGGTCATTGTGAGTAGCCATTATCAAACCAAAGGTCACTTAGGTTATCTTCGAGGAGAGATGGATAAAGGAAAGACAAGCTATTCCATCTGTCACTGTAAAGGGGGGAGGGGCACATGTCATTTCACAGTTGTCTAAACCAGTGGTTCTCAACCTTCTTAATGCTGCAACCTTTAAATAGAGTTCCTCATGTTGTGGTGACCGCCAACCATAAAGTTGTTTTCACTGTTACTTCATAACTGTAGTTTTGATGCTGTTGTGAAGCATAATGTAACTATATGAGATGGAGGATATCTGTTATGGGACCCTTTAGGGGTCATGACCCACAGGTTGAGAACCACTGTGTAAACCCACACACTGTGCACCACCAGGAGTGAGCCTCTCTCTACACTATGGACTTTGATAAATAATAACATAGCAGTATGGACTTGCAGATTATAACAAGAGGAAGACAAAGAATTCCTAATAAGACGACTTACAGAATATGAATAAGTTTGCATTTTGCTCAGTTTTTAGTCAACCCCCCCCAAAGGCATATTAATTAAAAAGTAGTGAGACAGAACATTTATTTAACAGAACAACAGGGCTGGAGAGACAGCTTGGTTGTTAAGAGGACTAGAGTTTGGTTCCTGACATGTGTACTGGGTGGCTCACAAAAGGTTACGAATTAGCCCCAGGGAAGCTGAAACCATTTTCAGTCTGCATGGACACCCGCAGACACCTGCACAGGTGCACACACATCTACATCAGTAAAATAAAATAAGCCTTGAAGCAAAAGAGAATGGAACAAAAAGATACCTTGTGTTGGCAACTTTCTTGGTTGCTTTGCTCAAATACTGGACAGAAGCAAGTTAGGGAAGGGTATATTTTGGGGCGTGATTTAAGTGTGCTGTCCACCATGGTGGATGGCAGCTCAGCTGGTCACACTGTGTGCAGAGCCCCACCTTAGAGATCAGTGGGGCTTGTACTAACCTACTGCCCTTCTTCTTACTCATTCAGGGACTTTAGTGCTTGCGATGATGTCTCCCACAATTACAGTTGCTCTTCCTTCCACAACCCAATCTAGCACCAGAAGTGAGTGTCTGTATGATGCTACATCCCATCTAGTTGGTAAGAATGGTCACTGTCCTCTCCACATGCTGGCAGAGAGCAGACACCTCCACCCCATCATGGTGGAGTGACCTTCTTATCCTCTGGTCCAGAGGCAGAAGGAGGATGGCTGAGCATCCCTGTGTGGGACCTGCCACTGCGACTAGAGTTTGAAAAGTTGTAGTCTGTGTTTCCCATTGGAGAGGAGCTCTTTATTGACCTGGGGTTCATGTTTATGATATGTAATCATAGTGGGGCTGGAGTTCTAGAACAGAGATTTCCTATTTGAAAATAAATAATTTAAAAAATAAAATAAACCACAAAAACTAACCATCTGTCTAAGGCACCCAAGTGCGTTTGACATTTCAGCTTTAAATGTCCTAGGGACTAGACACAGGGCCTGCATAGCTGTTTTTACTATGGTCCAATATGTATCTGCCTTAAATTCATCTTCCATTTTCCATCTGCTTTTTTCTTTCTTTGCAAGGTGGATTTGCAGCTTACACATCCACGTGAAACACTCTGTGTTCTAGTCTGTGCACCTAACTTTTTTGTTCAGTAGCTTATGACCTGGAAACATCTACTCAGCTCTGGTCTGCAACTCTCATCCCCAGAATGCTTCCAGTGGGAAACCCCAGGATACTCATCCCAAGCGTGGTGCCCTGCTTTTCTACCCCACAGCCTATCATGATCCCCGCTTTAGCTCCAGGCTGCTCTGGAAGTACAGCTCAGCTCCCAGCATCCTTCTGCCTACAGCAGCTAAACATGTGAAGTTGACATGACAGCATTTAGCATGCCTTCAGGCCACTGTGCGGCTTAAAAGTTTTAGAGATCAATTGAAATTGTCAAATATTTGTGATGGCTTGGTGCATGTAAAAGCAATATTGACCCCTAAAGTGATAATTATACATCTTGCCACTCATTCACTATCGACCATCTATAGTCCAAACATATAAGGCCCCCAAGACCATCTCATGCCACCTTTCCCTGTTACAGATGGAGACACCACAGGCCACAGACCCCAAGGGGCTGTCCTCAGTGTCACACAGCGTGAATAGAGACACCATGGTTAAGTCCTAGACCCCTGACTTACATTCTTCTGTCCCTCTGGGACCTCAGAGCACCAGTGTCTTGGAAGACCCATTATTGAATGGGTCAAGCTGCAGGCTGGAATTCAGTGTAGTTAGCTGTCCCCAGGCCAGGGATGAGTGACTATGAAGAAAGAGGTGCTGTAACATCTGCTGCCATAGTAAGTGATGCAGGGATTGGGGTGGGACTAGAGGACAGAAACTGTGGCTTGGTTACATAGCTGTGGTCCAAGAACTTTGGCGTTTACTACTCTGAAGGGTAGTCAGTCTTGATGAGGCCATGAGTGAAGTCAAGTCATACCACAGACTATGCACAATTCATATATGATGCCCTAAAACTAGGGACACTAACATCAACATAACATATTTATTTATTTATTTATTGGTTTTTGTTTGTTATTTGTTTTGGTTTTTGTTTGGTTTTGTTCTTGTTTTAAGACATGGTTTCTCTGTGTAGTCCTGGCTGTCCTGGACTTGCTCTCTAGTCTAGGCTGGCCAGGAACTCAGAGATCCACCTGCCTTTGCCTCCTGAGTGCTGGGTCCATCCAAGTGCATGTGCTATCACAACCAGGCTTATTCTTTTAAAACAAATGTTGAAGCTGTAAATATTCTTTATGTTGAAGTCAGTATACAATCAACTACTTTTAGACTATCTTTATAGACTGAATGGAAATTCCCTGGGGATGTGGGACTCCCAAGAAAGCCAGACCTGCCCTACTTCTCATGTACCTGTGTCTCACTACCACTTGTACCTGTTGCACACTGGAGCTGCTGCTGGTGTGGCCTCAACAGCAGCCTGTGGCCCTGATACCTACACTAGATAGGAGATTTTCCCAGAGCAGATGGCTCCATTCTCCTGGCTAAACTCCACTAGGAACTGTCTTCCTGGCTCCAAATTGTTAGAGAAGCCAGGCCTTCATGATCACCAGGACCTAAGTAGAGAGGGCTAAGAGAAGGGTGCTAACAACTCAGTGGCCCTGCCAGTCAGGGATTGAAAGCAGCCTGACTTCCTTCATGTCGCGTAAATCACAAACTAACCATTCCCTCCTCCCATACTCTGATTGTGCCCACTGTCCTACAGCCTACACCAGGCATTCCCTGATTCCCTCTATCTCCCACAGCACAGGCCACATATTAACTAAGTCTGCTTCCGCACGGTGTACGACTTACGCAGTGTTTGCTGTGGTTGGCAAAATGAATCATACTGGATCTGTAATCATACACCCCTGCCTGGATGGCTGAGGAGATGACCAAGCTTACTCGCAAATCCTTGTGTGCCTGGCCTGCTATGATAGAGCTTTTGGCTGTTCTTGCTAAGACACCACAGCATATGTTTTCACCACTTGCCTTGGGAATTTTATCCAATGCTTGTAGACAAGCCCCATGTGTGTCTTCTGCTCTTGGCCTTTTCCCCAGCTAGTAGGTGGCTGACTGACCTAGGAAGGCATAGAGAAGAAAGGAAAGACTGAAAGGTCGATGAATATTCATATGTGTTGCTTTAATAAACCAGGATAAGACCATTTACAAAGCAAAGATAATTTCTCTTCCAGGGTTCACAGAAGTTCAAATAGCATGGTGTCCTTGTCTTGGCAAGTGCCTCCTGTCTGTGTTCCAGCATTGTGGAAAATGTAAAGAGAAACAGCAATGAACCAAAGCAGGCAGCACATAGGGTAGGCTCCTTCCTAACAAGCCACTCTATGAAGAACTGAAACACTCTTGCTGGTCTGAACCTCCTGCAGGAGACCAGCATTAGCATGCCCATAGCCTACTAATTCTTGCCCAGGTCCTAAATCTCATAAGTTCTGCCATCTCAACACTACTACATTGGGGCACACTGAGAGCCAACCTCATGGTAACCACTCCATGCCCAAGCCACAGCAATGCAATGGCTAGGGTGAAATATGAAGGGAGGAGCATAGAGGAACACAAAGGTAAACACCAGAAGAAATAGTATCTACGTTTGTTTCAGCAATTTCCATTAATGCTATGCTTGTGACTGCGTTTGAACTTTACCTGATCATTAAAGGTAGACGGGGTGAGTAAAGTTACTTCCATGGAGAAACTGGAATTGTCACAGTATGTGGAATCATCTTTATGAAGCATGTCTCTGTGGAAGGGCAGTGAGGAATATGGGAATCTACAAAAGAAGAAGTTATCCTGTATTTTTCAGACCATAAGATGCACTCCTTCCCCCAAAGTATGTGAGTGTGTCAGGGGATTAGGGTGTACCTTATAGTCCAATTGCTGCTTTGACTGTTTTTCTTGTTTTAAAAACTGGGTGTGCCTTATGGTCAGGTGCATCTTATAGTCCCAAAAATATGGTATGTAAAAGAGTCAGGGATTGTTTCCAGATTTTCAAACCAGCAGGTGTAGTTGGAGTGAGGAGAAAGGCTTCAAAGGGGCATGCTCTGATTTCCACACATATTCTTGCGAGTCTAAGTAGATTATTTTAACTGCTGTGACATTACCAGAGTGTGTCTTCCAGTTATCCTGGGTCCTGTAGCTTCAGAAGACTAAAGAGTAAGTCATTGGAGCTCAGGTCAGCAGGAAGGCTGAAACTGTTCAAGGTGCTCCACTTATAGAAAAGCAGTGTGAGGGATCATTTATGTTCTGTTTCCTCTTCCTTGGGAGACCCTCCTCTCTCCCTAATCCCATACTGGATAAGTAACCTCTGGTTATTTGGACTATTGTATGCATATTGGAGGTTTGATAGCTAACATCCATTCACATAGAGAAAACATACACATTTGTCCTTTGGGTTTGGGATACTTCACTCAGGATGATTTTTTTTCCTAGCTCCATCCATTTAGGTACAATTAGAGAAAAAAAATCCCAGACAAAGAAATATGAAACAAAAAAGTCTACAAAATACCACTGAGTCTGTTTTGTGCTGGCCATTTACTGCTGGAACAAGAGGCCTCTCCTTAAGGGTGGTTAATATACCCAGTGAGACTGCATTGGATAAAGCTAGCTTTTCCCTTTTGAAAGTGGGTGTCATTTGAAAAGAGCTTCTTAGTTAGGGGTGGGAGCTCATGTCCACTTTCCTCTCTCAGTGCTGGGACCCTGTCTGGATTGAACCTTGGGTTTTTTTGTGTGTGTGTGTTTTTCTTTCTTTTGTTCTTTCTTGTCTCTGTGTTTGTTTATTTGAGAGAGAGAAAGAGAGAGAGAGAGAGAGAGAGAGAGAGAGAGAGAGAGAGAGAGAGACAGAGACAGAGACAGAGACAGAGACAGAGACACACAGAGAGAGAGAGACAGAGAGAGAGAGACAGAGACACAGAGAGAGAGAGAGACAGAGACAGAGACAGAGACAGAGACAGAGAGACAGAGAGAGACAGACAGAGACAGAGACAGACAGAGACAGAGACAGAGACAGAGAGAGACAGACAGAGAGAGACAGAGACAGAGAGAAAAGAGAGAAAGGGTGTGGAGTTGTGGGTAGAACAATGGGAAGGATCCAGAAATAGATGGAAAAGGGGAAAAGTGTGATCTGAATATATTTTGTAATAAACATTTTTTTCAATAAAAATGTTATTTAAGTACCTGAAGGACTTCTTTGGAAACAAGATGATGAGCAGGTTTCATTTCGAGCAGAGTTTCAAGGACTTTAGTCAGATTTAAGGGATGCTCCCTTCCTCCCAACATATATGAACATGAATGTGGACTTAAGGAGGCCCTGACTCTCCTGTGACTTGGCCACACCAGGAAGAGGTGGCATTCTATTTGTGGGAGAGATGGGTAGAGTTCCCTCCAGCCTAGGCATGGGCTATCTCCTGTGATGGCCCATCAGAGTCTGGTCCCCATAGAATATTGTTGTGAGCAGGTATATAATATTGTGGGGTCTGTGTGGAGTAAAGAAGAGGCCCGGGGGAAGGGATGAGAGGAGGTGATGCCATCAGAGGCGTCAGCTTTGTAGTAGGATTCTGGATGGCATAAACTTCAACTCCATCACGAACTCATGGTTATAGCTGTTTCTGGCAGTGATGGCCATCTATCTGTAAGATGTTATGTGGATAACTCTTTCCTGACAAGGCCATGGAAAAAGGTGTGAATGCTTAGTTTTGACACTGTGTTTAAACACGTTTGACATTGTCACTGTACCCATGATGCACGTCTCTCCGAGTTAGCACAGACATGGAGAGTGATTGTGAAGGAGAATCTACTACAATACACTTTGCTTGAAAATTCCATAATGATACTTATTAATTTTTTAAAAATTTTTTAAATTAAAATAATTTTGACATTGTGCTTTTCTGGATCCTCAAGGAGACAGAGAACAAGTCCAACTTCTTGCTCTCTCACTGTACATCCTATTGCCAATGTTGACATTTTACAAATGGCTTGGGACCACATGATGAGTCACGGTGCATGAGGTCCAGCTTTGATCATCTTTCGCCTTCATCCTTCAAGTTAGTCTGGCCAAGAAAGTGATAGAAAGATGCTGGCTCAGGACAGAAGCCACCAGGAGGTCTCCTCTTCATTATCCTGCCCACCTTCCAACTCACTCACCCTCTCAATTACTGCGGCTTCTCTTCTCTCTCCCAAAGAGCAAGGGAGAGAAAGCAGTGAACCACAGTCACAGCTTCCCCAGCTACACTTTCTCCGCCATTTAGGGGCATATAAAAATAAAAATAAATAAATAATAAATAAAAGACTAACCTTCTGGCCAATCGCAGTTTAGCTACCCTGCAATTAAACAAATCCACAAACCGCAACACATATTTACATCTCATTAGCAGAAGCCAAATGCAACAACGGCATTAAAATTAAGAAATTAGACACAATTATCCTGTCGGCAGCAGTGGGGGAAGTTGTCAAGGGCTGGTTTATTCATCAGTTTGTGCAGAGGTTTGGCAGCACCCTAATTGTGTGCTGCTATTTTTCATCCCTTCCTTATCTCTTGCTTAAAAAAAAAAAAAGGCAAAGTCCTTGGCAGTTTCACTGCTATCCAGTGCAGCTCTCTTTAGGTGGGCAGGCTTGACCAAACAGCCTGGGAGGTCTCTTCTCTTCTGTGGACTCGGTCTCCAAATCCTAGCCAGGCTCATAGACTCATGTTGACTGGAAGTTAGGAGGGTCTGGGGGGCTGTTGGATGGTTCTGTGCCCATGAGCTCCCTCTGAATTCCTAGGGAGCCTGGCTATCACACAGTACACTCCTGGTCCATTCATCAGCTTCATTGACAGCCTACATGGGTGAACCTATTGGGGCCACCTGTCTATGGGAACACAATTTCCAACATTTTTGTAGGTGGCCGTTCCTGGAAATGGCACTTGGGTATTCCAGGCATGGTCGTTGAATGGGTGACTGAAAGTCTTCTTGTCAAAGCCCTTTGCTGTGATGTTGAGAAGATTCATGGTGTCCATGCTGTGGGTTGCAGTCTGAGGGTGCTTAGGGCACTGAGAAGCGTCAGACACATGCTATAAAGGATCACCGTCCTGTCTGTGTGCCTCAGCCATGCCCCCTCATTGGCACGCTTCCTTTAACCTTTTGGAGACTCTAGGTTTTTCTCCTTTGATCTTGGGTGTTAGAATTATCCACTGTAGACTTTATCTGGTCTTGTACACATGGTTTCTTAAGTAGCAAGTTAATGACTCAAGTACTGTACGTCTGCATGGTTCCCACACAAGGTGATAGTATTGCCCAGCTCTGCACTCAGCTTTGGCTAGAGCCTAGAGCTCTTTTGATAACATGAGGCCACAGTAGAGTTCTCCCCTTAGATGGTGATAGAAGGTGCTGGGGGGAAAGGTTTTCTGGACTTCCCCTTACTTAATGGCACCCTGACACCATTGTCAGGATATCTCCAAGGCCTAGCTTCTTTCCCAACTGTGTTCTAACTGGGAAGAAGCCTCGGATTAGCATTAGAAAGCTGGGTGCTACTATAATGTCTGGCACTTAAATCATACAGGTCCCTGGTTGATTTGGGGGAGGGGGTTCCTGTGCAGTGGAGAATGGTGCTTGTACCTCTTTGTCAGAGTTGAATTGAGACTGTTTCACAGGTATGTGGGGATCACGTAATTGTTGCCCAGTCTCTGGTTCCCTGCTGGGGAGGGCCTCATCTCCAGGGTGGACTCTTCAGCTCCATCCCCAGCATTGGAGTCACTGAGGCTAGTGCCCCTGTGTGGTTTCCTTGTTCCTGTTTGAGCTTTCCCAGCCTTCCACCTGTCGAAGCTGTGAATTGCCCTAGAGTTTCCTCACACTCTGGCTCAATGGGTCATGAAGGATCTGGTAAATTGTCTACCTTCTTTAATAATCTGTGCTCAGTCAATACTCACAAACACCTTTCAAACCGAAGGGGAACCAAATTAAGATATCCATCAAGATAACATCCAATTTAGCACCCTTTCCCAGTTGTTTAGGAGTTGGAAGGGGACCTTTCTTCTTCCCTCCTGCTGTGCTCCACAGGCGGCGACTGGAATGACCCCTGAAGCAGTGCTCCACATGAGCATTTTCCTCACTTGTTTCATAGTTATTGATCACACTTTGGTCTTCAGTTTTCCTTTCCTATGAGCAGGACTAGAACTATGCAAGGACTTAATTTCTGTTACAGACCAGAAGCAGACATGAAAGAACAGGAACACTTCCAGGGACTCCTAGGAAACAGATTTCAAGTCATTGCAAGGGCTCACTCCACCTCTAGGGCTTATAGTCACAAAGTATAACCTGGCATCCCCTCTGACCAGGAAGGGGAACAGGGAACTACAGAATTTTTAGGGTTTTATGATGCATGAAGGAAAAGGTGGCACAGTTAGTAAGGCCCCACCTATGAGTTGGGAAGTACAATAGGACATCCCCAGGCTTGCCAGGGAAGGCAGCTGATGGGAAAGGAGAGTTGGCTTGCAGGATGTGATGAGGTGAGAGGACTGGATCAGGTCATAGTCAGGGAACCAGAGCCTGTTTCCTCAGCAACTTTCAGTCTGGATCAGGTGTGATATACCCTCAATAAGGACAGGAAGTGTCTTGGCTCCCATTAGTGCCACCAGCCCCATAATGAAGACTCAGTAACTTTTAACAATTGCAAGGAAATGGTCTCTATGGCATTTTACAAAGGACACAGAAATGTCTAGCACGCTGCAGAAGCACTTTACGTCAGAGCACACTGGTATGGCATTATCTTCATGAAGACCTCATGGCTCTGTGGCAGAGGTGCCCACTGTCCTGTCCACTTCTCCACAAGCCTACTTCTCACCCATGGGCAGAGATAGTCTGATACCTGGAGCGTTATTGAGATTGTGATAAAACCAGGAACTGGAGTCAGGTGGGTAAGGACTGAAAGCTTAGTGACAACTTGGAATGAGGCTTTGGATAAGCTTTCTGACATAAATCCCATTTTCTTCAGTAAAATTGGGTTGATCAAGACAATTGCCTGGTGGGGCTGTATCACACGTTAAATTAGATTAACTATTTAAGCCATTTAAGGTGATATTTTATGTAGTAAATAATGAAACATTTACAGTAAAAAGAAAAAAACTAACAGTGAGTTTTGCGCAAAGACTGATGAAAAGCTGAGGATGATGGGCAATCTTTTGGGAGAGGCCAAATCTGTACCAGTTCTTGGAGAAGGAGAAAGAAGAGTCAGTTTTCTGTGGATGCAGGGTGCAAACTGAGGCTTAGGGCAGGCTGCCGCATGGCCTATTCAAGTGTATTTGGGGGAGAGACTGCATGTCTACACACATGGGAATGGAGCAGGCAGGAAGGTGAGTGGGCTCAGTCAGCTACTAGGCGTCATCAGGCTGCCTGCCACGTGAGATGATCGATCTGTACTTAGGGAGCTATGTGGGACATTTGGGATTGGTGTGATGAGATGTGAGATTCTTGGGCCTAAATGGCAGATAAGTATGTGCTGAGAGGGAGATAAAGGCCAGGGCGTTGGGATGATTATGGCGGTCATGATGAGGAGGTGGTGAGGAAGCAGAAAGTCAATCTAAGTGACTTGCAAATGAGTCTGTAGACATGAGGCCTTGGCTGGAAAGCTGGCAAGAAGGGTGTGTGTGTGTGTGTGTGTGTGTGTGTGTGTGTGTGTGTGTGTGTGTGTGTGTGTGTTTGTGTGTGAGGGCATATAAAGGGGTGTATGTGGGGGTTGTATAAAGGTGTGTGTGTAGGTGTGTAAAGGTGTGTGAGGTGGGGGCATATAAAGGCTGACTGTAACGTCTCTAGTTTCGGTAAACGGGGAATAAGACAGCAAAGGAGAACTCATTTCATGTTTCTGAGTCTAATTCTGGTTGAGTTTGGTCCAGCTCATCCATAGGATGCCTAAGTAGCACATTCACAGTTCGTCTCCTCATTTCCCTCCCTCATCCAAGTGTTCAACGTGTCATAAATTTACTAATAATTGCTTTGAGAAGAAATGGGATAAACTGATGGGGATGCATATTGTTGAAACGCTAGTAAAATAAACACAGATAAAAAATAAAAATATATTTAACAACCTGTCTCTTCAACCCGCATTTCAGCATCAACCCATCCTCCATACAGAGGCAACAAAGGATGGATGTGGATCTAAAACAGTTTACAGTTGTGTCTGTATCAAATATGTACAGATGTCTTCCTGTCATTTGCTCCTGAGGAACGCAATGTAACAACTGTTGGCACAGCATTTACAGTGTAAGAGATATTATAAGCAACATAGAGATGATTTAAGGTGCACAGGAGAGCATGCAATGGCTATGTGCAAAAACTAGCTATTTTAGATAAGGCATCTGAGCATCTGTGGATTTTGGTATCAGCAGGTATTAAGTGATGATAACTGCATAGCTTTCTAGAATATAAGGGAAAAGGCACATGATGTTAGAAGGAAAAAAGAGGTGACGGAATAGGGAAAGAGTGGAAGGGGAAGTGAATTTAGACGGGTTTCATCAAAACATGTAATATTAATTATTAATATAAGTATTAAATAAAACATTAAAAAGAATGCACAAAATTTCTTAAAATACTTTTAATGATTTTGAAAGTACAAGAAAATTTAAATAGAAGAATAAGAAGATTTTAGCTATCTCTTCTTGACCTCAGCATACTTGGGCAATAAATCCCAGACAACAGAACAGCATCAGGAGGCTCTGATTCCCTGTTGTTTTGACTTGGTTGGTTTGCTGTTACTTCAAGTTCCCACTGGACCAAATCTTCATATTCACCCATTACTGCTTTAAATTTATTTCAATTGTTCAGATTAGTTTTGTATTATTATATTTCACTTTACCTATAGTATCTTAATTCAGTTTTCATAATTGCTATAGGCAGCATACGATATATATTGTAGACTTGTGGCATGAAATACTGGCTTTAGAATTTCTGTGGTTGTTGCCTGTCAGTTCTATGGATTATTCCCGCCTTTGGTTTTGTTATTATTATCTGTGTAAGTACTACATATGTAGGAAGGCTATAAACCACTGCTGTTGTTTTAATCTACATTTGATGTTTATTATTACTCGTTGAAATGGGCTCTCTGTTTCTGTAATCATCATTTACTCCTGCAGTTTGATCTCTGTGTCCAGAGAATTTTTTTCCAGATTGAGTAATTCTCTTTAGTATCTCTTATGGTTTAATTTTTCTTGACAGTGGTATTTGCTTATATGTTGTTATTAAAAAACTTATTATAAAAGTTTCAAAGGCTGATTTTTTTAAAAAATCATAATCTATTCTTATAAGATTTGCATTAAAGTATCTCTTAACATTTCAAAAATATATTATCTTTTGGATTTAATCCTCTTTTGAGAAAGCAGCTCTGTTTACTCTTCCTTTGTGGTAATTTTCTTGTTTTGTTCTCTCTCTCTCTCTCTCTCTCTCTCTCTCTCTCTCTCTCTCTCTCTCTCTCTGTCTCCCTGTCTGTCTCTCTCTCTCCCTGTCTCTCTCTGTCTCTCTGTCTCTCTGTCTGTCTCCCCCCCCCCCGCCCACACACACACACGTGTGTATGTTTAAGACAAGGTATCTTTATGGAGTCCATGATCCTTGACTCATGATCCTCCTTCCTGTCTTGGCCTCCTAGTGAACCAATAGGATCTTTTCTTAAACCTCTGGTTGCTTGGAGGAGGAGTAATTGAAGAATATTGGTTAAACGGGATGAGTGGTGGATGGGCAGGGTAGAAGAGGGAATAAGGGAGGAATAAATAACACTAAAGACCTTTTGAAATAGCCATATGGAAGCTTATTACTGTAGAAATACTCTCAAATATCTACATCCACACACATAAAAAGAATCTAAATGGAGTCACCCTCCAGCAGGCCAACAGTGTCCCTGTTAGATACTGTAGGCTAACAAACAGAAAGTCTAGTGCTAGGGATGGTTACCTCTATGGAAATTGTTGACTATTGAGATCTCAGAGCCCCTCAGACACTGTAGCTATTGCCCTTGCTCTTGTTTACTCTCCAGGTTTTCGTGGTAAAACCCTGCTGCTGAAGACATCAATACCCGAGTCATAGACTGCAGAGAAAACAAGCTAGTCGGCATCTCGAAGCTTCATCCATACTGGGTAGTGTTCATACGGCTAGAAGGTGCTGTGCAGTTCACGGGAGGAGAAATCTAATCTTATCTAGTGTGAACTCTGTGAACTACAATAACAGCTGGCTTCCTAAGACATCATCACTGGTGCAGTAATGACAGGAATGTCAAGAAAGGAATCAACAACATTCTTATTGGATTTAAAGCCCACTTTACCCCCCATAGTTAGCACTGTTATCATGGCTGTTAACTTTTGCCTAGATTGGTCACAGACCCGATGGATGGGGGAACTGACTACTACTACTCTGCTAAGCTGGCATAGTATTAAAGCAGCTTCTGATGCACTTATTACACTCACTGCTTAATGCTTCTCTCAACCATCATCAAAGAAGCTTCTTCTGTTAAAAAGTGGATGACAACACAGAGACCCACAACTGGTCAAGGCGTAGAGAATAGGAGCTGTTTAGCCCTGACTGAGACATCTATACCATGCACCCTCTTCCTGAGTCATGGGGGGGGGGCTGTCATTGTGGGAAAAGGGGAATAAAAATGTAGGAGCGGATGACTACAAAAAGTGGAGTTTTTTGGACACAGCAGGAAAATTTCAAATTTAGAAGCACAACAGTTGTAGTAGCATGCACAAGATCTGTGCAAACTCAAGCCACACAAAACCAATCATGAGAGTGGATGTAGGCTTGAAGTCTCAGCCCTAGTTAGGGAGCAATTTAAAGCTGCTGAGAGGGAGACTCAGCTTTTGTGAAGGGTGTGGCATCTGGTAGGGTGACTGGGCTTCAGGGGAAGACAATAGAGCCAAGGGTAAACTGGCAGAACCAAGTGTAAAACTACAGACACAAACTGGGCGGGCAGGGAGGAGGGGATGGATCTGGGAGGAGTGGGTGTTGAATATGCTAAAAATCACATTATACAACCTTCCTAAGGAACTCTTATAAAATGAGAAAAGAAAAGATTTTTCAAAAGTAATCTTACAAAAATATGTTTGCCAGGAGGTTTTGGAGTAGTTATCCTGCTTCTGGTTTACTGATATTCTTAAATTAAATTTTTGATAACTATTTTTTTCTCCCACATTTTATGACTCCTGTCATCCTAGGAACCTAATTAAATATGTTTTAGACTTAGTGACTGCACCCTACACATTCCAAATCTCTGAAAGCATTCTATAGTCTCCTTATTGGATTTAAAGTGTTCCACTTGTGATGTCCTCACCTCCCTACAGCCTGATGTTCTCACCTCCTCACAGCCCGGTGTCCTCACCTCCTCACAGCCCCGTGTCCTCACCTCCCTACAGCCTGATGTTCTCACCTCCTCATAGCCTGGTGTCCTCACCTCCCCACAGCCCGGTGTCCTCACCTCCCCACAGCCCGGTGTCCTCACCTCCCCACAGCCTGGTGTCCTCACCTTCCCACAGCCTGATGTCCTCACCTCCTCACAGCCTGGTGTCCTCACCTCCCCACAGCCTGATGTCCTCACCTCCCCACAGCCCGGTGTCCTCACCTCCCCACAGCCTGGTGTCCTCACCTCCCCACAGCCTGGTGTCCTCACCTCCCCACAGCCCGGTGTCCTCACCTCCCCACAGCCTGGTGTCCTCACCTTCCCACAGCCTGGTGTCCTCACCTTCCCACAGCCTGATGTCCTCACCTCCTCACAGCCTGATGTCCTCACCTCCTCATAGCCTGGTGTCCTCACCTCCCCACAGCCTGATGTCCTCACCTCCTCACAGCCTGATGTCCTCACCTCCTCACAGCCCGGTGTCCTCACCTCCCCACAGCCTGGTGTCCTCACCTCCTCACAGCCTGGTGTCCTCACCTCCTCATAGCCTGGTGTCCTCACCTCCCCACAGCCTGATGTCCTCACCTCCTCACAGCCTGATGTCCTCACCTCCTCACAGCCTGATGTCCTCACCTCCTCATAGCCTGGTGTCCTCACCTCCCCACAGCCTGATGTCCTCACCTCCTCACAGCCTGATGTCCTCACCTCCTCACAGCCTGATGTCCTCACCTCCTCACAGCCCGGTGTCCTCACCTCCCCACAGCCTGATGTCCTCACCTCCTCACAGCCTGATGTCCTCCCTCCTCACAGCCCGGTGTCCTCACCTCCCCACAGCCTGGTGTCCTCACCTCCTCACAGCCCGGTGTCCTCACCTCCTCATAGCCTGGTGTCCTCACCTCCCCACAGCCTGGTGTCCTCACCTCCCCACAGCCTGATGTCCTCACCTCCCCACAGCCTGATGTCCTCACCTCCTCACAGCCTGATGTCCTCACCTCCTCACATCCTGGTGTCTTCACCTCCTCACAGCCTGGTGTCTTCACCTCCTCACAGCCTGATGTCCTCACCTCCTCACAGCCTGGTGTCCTCACCTCCCCACAGCCTGATGTCCTCACCTCACCACAGCCTGGTGTCCTCACCTCCTCACAGCCTGGTGTCCTCACCTCCCCACAGCCTGGTGTCCTCACCTCCTCACAGCCTGGTGTCCTCACCTCCCCACAGCCTGGTGTCCTCACCTCCTCACAGCCTGGTGTCCTCACCTCCCCACAGCCTGGTGTCCTCACCTCCCCACAGCCTGATGTCCTCACCTCCCCACAGCCTGATGTCCTCACCTCCTCACAGCCTGATGTCCTCACCTCCTCACATCCTGGTGTCTTCACCTCCTCACAGCCTGGTGTCTTCACCTCCTCACAGCCTGATGTCCTCACCTCCTCACAGCCTGGTGTCCTCACCTCCCCACAGCCTGATGTCCTCACCTCACCACAGCCTGGTGTCCTCACCTCCTCACAGCCTGGTGTCCTCACCTCCCCACAGCCTGGTGTCCTCACCTCCTCACAGCCTGGTGTCCTCACCTCCCCACAGCCTGGTGTCCTCACCTCCTCACAGCCTGGTGTCCTCACCTCCCCACAGCCTGGTGTCCTCACCTCCCCACAGCCTGATGTCCTCACCTCCCCATAGCCTGGTGTCCTCACCTCCCCACAGCCTGGTGTCCTCACCTCCCCACAGCCTGATGTCCTCACCTCCCCACAGCCTGGTGTCCTCACCTCCCCACAGCCTGATGTCCTCACCTCCCCATAGCCTGGTGTCCTCACCTCCCCACAGCCTGATGTCCTCACCTCCCCACAGCCTGGTGTCCTCACCTCCCCACAGCCTGATGTCCTCACCTCCTCACAGCCTGATGTCCTCACCTCCCCACAGCCTGATGTCCTCACCTCCCCATAGCCTGGTGTCCTCACCTCCCCACAGCCTGATGTCCTCACCTCCTCACAGCCTGATGTCCTCACCTCCTCACATCCTGGTGTCTTCACCTCCTCACAGCCTGGTGTCTTCACCTCCTCACAGCCTGATGTCCTCACCTCCCCATAGCTTGGTGTCCTCACCTCCCCACAGCCTGATGTCCTCACCTCACCACAGCCTGATGTCCTCACCTCCTCACAGCCTGGTGTCCTCACCTCCTCACAGCCTGGTGCCCCCCCCCCCACAGCCCGTAACAGGAGAGAGGGCTGAGAATCTTCCTGATGTTCAGATTCTCATCAAGAGCCATGGAGGCTGGAAGACACTACAATTCAGCAGTATTTAAAGAACTGAAAGGCAAAGGCAGAATGAATTCAGCCCATATTTTACCTTTCAATAGAGATAATCCTAAGATAGGACTGCAAAATTAGACAGTTTTTAAAAGACAAAAACTGCCTGTCCCAAAAGAAATGCTTAAGGCCTGCCTTCAGACTTAAGGCTTGCCTTCAGACTAAGGCTTGGCTTCAGACGTAAGAGACTTCCAGCCTATACAAAAATTGAGATCCTTGGGGGCATAGAGCAATGAGTAATAAATGTGTTAAATGTGTATTAAAGACAGTTTTAGCAATTTTCTTATAGACAGATGACTTGGTCAAAGATAATACTGTCAGGAATCAGAGCATGGAAGGGCAGGAAACACATCAGGAGCACATGGGATGAAGCCTCCCAAGCGCAGTGACACCCTCTGAAATACATACGCAGTGCTGAGGGTGCAGCGCCCAGTGTGAAGTGATGCGGTATTGATTGCAACGTTTCATGAGTGAATTCCTGCAGCAAATCGCAGGATATTACAGCTTGAATGTCCTTTATCTGAAGTTTTGGGGATCATAAATACTTTAGATTTCAAAGTTTTTACTTTGGAACGTTTGCATATGTATAAGATGTCTCGTGGCTAGGACCCAGATATGAATATGAAGTGGATTATATTTTATATGTACCTTATAAATAGGGCCTGAGATAATTTTACATGCTATTTTAGTTTGCCTGTGTTTTGACTGCAGCTCAACATATGAAATCAAGTGTGGGATCTTCTACTTAGTGTAAGATGTGCTACCAAATATGTTGAATTTTGTAGCATTTTGGAGGCTATATTTTCAGATAATATCAACAACAATAAACAAATAATAACAACAACAACAACAACAATAATGCCTAGCTTTAAAACCACTAGGACAGTGGTCCTCAACCTGCGGGTTGTGACCCCCCACAGGAGTCATATATGCGGCATCCTGTATATCAGATATTTATATTGCAGTTTATAACACTAGCAAAATTATAGTTATGAAGTTGAAACAAAAAAATTTTATGGTGGGAGGTCACTGGGTCACCGTAACATGGGGAACCACATTGGAGGGTCAAACCATGGAGAAGGCTGAGAACCACTGCCCTGGAAGAAATAAAATAGAATGCTGAGAAAAAATTCAACTGACTCAAAATAATGCAGAAAAGGCGTCTAGCAAGAGCTAACATCAGGAGGACAAATAGACACAAAGACAAGATGGACGATTTAGACCTGACCCTATGTTGATAGTCAACACAAGTGGACTATGGCAGTCATAACAGAAAGTCCGACTGGATATGACACAAACCTATTTCAAAACTACCTTGGAAATGCAAATTTTAAGTGCAAAGAAGCAGAGAGCCAAAGGAAGGGAAATCGTGAAGTCAATATTTTTGTTTCCTGTGTTCATCTGCTCTGTCTTGTAAGGCTGGGGTGCTCAGGCTGTGTCTTAAAATCCTGGTATCCAGGGCTCAGGTGGGGAAGACTCCAAAGCCAGTAGGCATCCACCTGGGCAGGCTGGCAGTGAGGCTGTGCATTTTCCGCTGAGCTTCTATTAGAAGGTTTAGGGCCAGCTCAGGGCCATATTCATGTCTCTGAGCCCAGCCTGTGGCCACTGATTGAAGCCAACTGTTAGCTGAGGCACCTCAAACATGTAGCATTTGCCTTGTCCTGGTTTCCAGAGAGTGGTTTCTGGGGTTCTTTTCCTCCACAGGGTTGTGCGAAGTTCTGCTATAATTCTAAGACCAGAAACGAGTATTTCTGTAGGCCTCAACTCACCTGTGTGGGCTCTTTTCTCTCTGGAATTTTAGAGGCTTTCAAAACCTGAGTTTTGTCATTTGCCCTGCTGTTATAGCCTCCTATACAGAAGTGGAAATCTGTAGCATCTGTTTGCTGTGCACCTTGCACAGGGCAGAGTTTTCCCTTTGCCTCTCGGTCGGAAAGAAGAGGAGGAGAGCTGGCCTGGCCACTGTGTGGGGCTCTCTTGATAAGTGGTGTGTCCCACAGGTTACAAAGTGATGGATGGTGGTGGGTTAAGGATGGGGGACAGGTGTCTTCACCTTATGAGTGCAAGGGAGAGTGAGTCTGTGGGAATAGTCCATAAAAACCCTCCCAAAGCCCCCAGGACTGATTCTAGCTGCTATAGTTCACGGGCCATGCGCAGTGCCAGGCTGCCTGCATGCCAGCGCTGAAAGAGAGCCACACTGCTAGGGAGGAAAATGTACAGATGGGGAAGTGGGTCCTATGTGTGGCCCTGGTGTTCATTGGCTATGAGGAAGTAGTTTTGGGGGGAAAGTATGTAAAACGACTTACTAACATGAGAAAAGAGAATTATGCATCTTGGGACTGTGTGTCCTAAGCAAAGCAGAGTTGTCAAGGACTTCGTGAAGTCGTAAAAGCATAGATGCTTCTGTTATTTAGTGTCCCGACCACTCCTTATTCTGAATAACTCGTCAGCATCAGTATTCATGTATCTGAATGAATAAATTCAAGGATAAGACAAGAATTTCATTGCCATTTCTCCCTTTCCATCTCTAACTTGATTAATGTTGACACCCTATCTTTTGGCTAATTTGGGTAAAGGTTTGTCATCCTTTTTCAAAGGACAATTTATTTCATCGACTCTTTGTATTGTGGTTTTACTTCTATTCCGTTAACTTCAGCCTTGATTTTGATGATCTTTTCCCATCTACTCTTTTTCTTTTTTCTTTTTTTCTTTTTTGGCTAGGGTGTTATTTGTTGTTATTTTTCCAGCGCGTTTTAAAGCAATGTTTTAATTAATCCTTTGAGAATTTCATATAATTTGGGAATATATTTACCCCTCCACTGCTCCTACTACCACCCCTCTCTTTCCACACAGGTTTGAGATGCCCTCCTTCTCTCCCTCCTCCTATCCCCAGTGGAGCCTAATTTATGTTCCCTCTGCTCTTGGCAGTGGCGCCTGCCCTGGTATGTGCCGCGCCTACCAGGGGAGACATCATTAATGAAAATTGATTCTCCCTGTCCCAACAGCCATAAAATGCCAATAGCTGCTCAACTAGTAGTGGAAGTTGTGCTCACCTTCCCGTTTGGGTGCTAGCATTTTGTCTGGCTGGGGCTTACACAGGTCTTGGCCATGCCCTGTGAATGCTGTGGGCTCACAGGTGAATATGGCCAACTGTGTTTGGAGCAGGGCTCCTTTCACTGTGTCCCATAGATACTGGTATATTGTGTTTTCATTTTCATTCAATTCTAGGAAGTTTTTAATGCCCTTCTTGGTTTCTTCCTTGTCCCAATTATCTATCATTCAGCAGTGGATTGTTTAGTTTTCACGAGTTTGTATGCTTTCTGTTGTATTGTTGTTGATATGTTTAGCTTTAGTCCATTGTATTCAGATAGAAAGTGGGGTGTGTTAAATTTTTCCTATAATTGTTAAGACTTTGTTTATATAAGAATTGTTTATATCCTACTATGTGATCAGTTTTGGAGAGATTTCCATGGGCTTCTGAGAAGAATGTTTTACTCCTTATTGTTTGCGTAGAAAGTTCTGCAGATGTTTTGTTAGATATGTTTGATTTGTTGTTTATTTTTTATTTTTTGTCTGTTGGCGAGAGTATTATTGAAATCACCTACTGCAACTGTGTTGGAGTCAATCTGTGGTTTTATATCTGAAAACAACTTTTAATGAAATCGAGTGTCCCCTGTGTGTCCGGTGCAGGTGTGTTTAGGTTTGTAATATTCATACCACACCTTCTCCTCCTAAGGGTCAAGGATCATTCCAACAGAGGTGGTTGACAAGATCATAAAAACTAAAGGTGGTGGATGACTACAAGGAAACTGTTTTCTGGACATATCAGGACATTTGCACATATGAACTCACAGTAGTTGTAATATCTTGTACACGTCCAGGACAAGCTCAAGTGAGACCAAAAATAAAAAATAAAAAATAAAAAATCATATCACAGAGAAGGGAGGTGGGCATGAAGTCTCACTGCACTCTGAGGTGCTATTGACAATTGATAATTAACCAGAGAGGGAGGGAGGGAGGGAGAGATGGAGGAAGGGAGGGAAGGAGGGAGGGAGGGAAGGAGGGAGAGAGAGAAAGAGAGAGAGAGAGAGAGAGAGAGAGAGAGAGAGAGAGAGAGAGAGAGAGAGAATTTTATGTAACAGTGTAGGCGCACATATCCAAGAATATATGAAGAGCACAGATTGAACTTAGTGCAAACAAACAAACTAGCTGGTTCCCTCCCTCCATCCCTCTCTCTCTCACTTCCTCTGTCTCTTCCTCCCTCCCTCGCTCCCATTGCTCTGACCTGGGCATCTAACAGGGATGCCTATTGTTCCAGAGTATTTTCTTGTTTTCTGAAAGGAGGAACAATGGCCAGGCTTTGGCCTGCAGCCTGAACCAGAGGTGCTGAACTAAGCCCTTTCTCTAATGATTCAGTAGCCTATGGGTCTTCCCAATAAGGTTTTGTTTAATTTCTCTTAAGACAAATTTTAGGAAGCTCTTGCCAGCTCTGGACTTATTTTCTCCAAAGATTATTTTGCAGATCATGGCTGGGGCATCCTGAATGGCATCCCAGGGAGCTTGGCACCCCAGGGAGCTTTGCTGCTGCTGGAGGGGGCTTAGCAATCCTCTCAGGGCTGGGAGAGACAATTCAGGGCAGCTGGACAGGAGGCTTAGCTGGCTCTGCCAGACAGCAGGTTTTACCAGATGTTTCCCTGCCTGGCTCAGCTGGAGGTCTAATCCTGAAAGAGATAGGGCTGTGGCCAAAACATCACCCCTTTCTTCTTCAGTTTCTGGACTCAAGGCACCTGCACCCGCCAAACACTGGTCCTGTACTGCTCTGGCCTCTGGCCTCATGGAAGCCTTCTGGGCTATATGGTGTTCAGCATGACTGTGGCTTTTCTTACTGCTAACCATCTCTGCTGAGACCTGTGCTGTCTCTGGCCCTCTCCACTGAAGCTCCTGCTGACTACTCTTCCCTGGAACCCCAGCCTAGCCCGAAGCCTGGGATTTGATACTTTTATCCGTGTCTCCCTTGGATCTCTCACACAGCTAGAGCCTCAGCTAGGAATGGAATGGTTGAAAGTATTGGACCATTTTTCCCTGCTCCAAGGCTGCCGATGGCTGCAATGAAGGTAGCCTGGGTTGTACTGGCTGCGTAGGATGGAAGCCGGGTCTGAGATGGGATATTAGAGCCGGCTCGTAAAGTCATGAAGGGCTGGACAGTCAGGAGCTTGGATGTGCGGACTGAGTGGCCTCCCTGACTGTTAATCTGAAGGAGATTAGTTCTGCGACCCCAAGCTTCAAGAAGATCAAGATCTGCAAATGATCAGATGTCATGAACTTTGCACCTAGCTGCTCTGGTTAGTGTTTTGGTCATCTTGAAGTATGTTAGAGTCATCTGGGAAGAGGGAGCTTCAATTGAGAAAATGCCTCCATCAGATTAGCCTGGAAGCATGTCCATGGGGGCATTCCGATTTGTTTTGATTAGTGATTGATGTGGTGTAGTGGGGAGTGCCGTTCCCGGGCAGGTGGTCCTGCGATGTGTAAGAAAACAAGCTGAGCAAGCCGTGGGAAGCAAAGCAAGTAAGCCACCCTTCATGGTCTCTCCTTCAGTTTCTGCCTCCAGCTTCCCGCCTTGGTTTCCTTCGATGATGGACTGTGACCTGCAAGCCAAATACATCCTTTCTTCCCCTGAGCTGGTTTCGGTCAGTGCTGTGACACGGCAATAGAGGACAACCAGAAATATCACCTAAGTCCACCCTCCTGTAGATGTTAACTCGTCTCAATGTGACTTTTACTAACCAATCCAGTGGAAGCGCTGTATAAATAGCGGCCATAACGGAAGACCGTGAGGGAAAGTTACTGCAGACACGGTCTTTTCTGACCCACGGTGGCCTGACTCTGAGACTACGGCACACAGAGAGACAGGGCTGAGTGTGCCAATAAATAGCTGATGGCTGGTTTGCAGCCATGATGTTGAGTTACCGCTGCCAGTCTCTGGAGCATGGGTTTGAGCTCATTTGCGAACATTTGCCACAGTGGCTTTGATCCAAGGCTCTAGTGTATGTGCTGTTGCCGTCATCAGCTCATTAAAGTTCATGCTGTAGGAAAACCAAAGGCGGCCACTCTGTGTTACAGCCATAGCACTAAGGAGGCCACACTGGCAGCTGACACTGGTTCTTGGGAGAGAAAGGCTCTGCTTTTCTGCATCTGAGCTTAGGTGTGCAACAAAAGACTGTGAAAAACTCACTAAAGCAACTTTCTGAGGGTGCACAGTTCGGAGGTGGCAGACTTTCTGTGGGAAGAGTTCCCCCCTCCTGCTGCCCCCCCCCCCATTTTGTTCTGTTTCTCTCCTGTGAACCCTTCTCCTTATTCACATCTGCAGATTGTTTTCTTTAAATTGTCTTTCTTGTTAATTGCCTAGAGGTTATTTAATTATATACAATAAATGTCTGTCTACAT
This sequence comes from Acomys minous, assembly GCF_964271855.1. NCBI lineage: Eukaryota > Metazoa > Chordata > Mammalia > Rodentia > Muridae > Acomys > Acomys minous. The sequence goes on along the minus strand of NC_140494.1, from coordinate 88,602,684 downwards.
TTTGCGTCCTGAATTAGGAACCAAATCTGGGATGGTGGTGAAGACAGCAGAGAAGCGCTGCTGTGAGCAGTTGCACTGCCCTCAGGCACACAGCACTAGGTCGTCTCCAGTCTCCACCCGCTGAGCCTCTGCTTGCTTCCCGTTAGAATAGAAGTCGTTGCTCCCGCTGCAGCTGATGGATGGGGATTTTATACTTGTGATCCCACAAAGTCTCAGGGGGGATTTTTGTACCTCTCCCCATGCCTTCTGGGACAGCCATCTGACCAGGCACCTCACTTCCCAGCTCTGTGACCTTGAAAACTTCCCTGGGCTTCCGTTTGCTCATCTACTTATGGTGACAGTGCTCAGGGATGTTCAGGGCATGAAATGACATGTTGCATCTGGGGTTTTTCCCTGGCACAGGGTTTCCCTGGCTCACATTCCTTACCCAACCTGTAGAGCGTGGCTATTGCTATTGTATCAGCCAGCTATGGAAGGAGCATCGGTGTCTCCTAAACATCTTACGTCTACATCCAGTGGGATGATATCTAGGAGGGAGGCCTTTAGAAGGTGCTAGCTCCTGAGCATGAAACTACCGTGAGTAGAATTGCTACCCTTGTACAAGGTAAATTCCTTGCCCCTTCCAATGAGGGAGGCCATGGTAGAAATATAGCCATCTGTGAAGCAAGAATGGACAGTCACCAACCCTCAGATCTGCTGATGCCGTGATCTTGGACTCTTCAACCTCCAGAACTGTGAGAAATAGGTTTTGGCTGTTTACCAGCCACTCAGTATCCAGTTCCGTTTTTGCTGTTGTTGTTGTTGTTGTTGTTGTTGTCCATATGAACCATGACAGGGCCTGACAAATGTCCTGTGAGGTGGACAAAACAGGTGTCATCTCCCTTTCACAGAAGGACTAATTGAGACTGAGAAATAAAGTGACTTGTCAAAGTTAATAGAGGGCCTGAAGCTCTCCCATTAATAGAGATGAATCAATTGTGTCACACCCACAGAATAACATTCCTTGCACAATTATGCAAGAACTTGACCAAGCCTGACAGTGTGTTCAGTGGAGTAATGTCCAAACGTGAGGAGACTATGGCTTCTATGGCCACCTTTCCCAACACTGAGTGTGCCCACCAGCTGCGAGGCTTTGGCCAGGCCTCCTCAGGATCCTGGCTGAGGAACTGTTTCGAGGGATGTTTCTTGGCTCAGCAGAAAGGAGGGGTGGCCAGATCTGCTGGGAAAAGGGGGGACCAGTATTGAGGACAACAAATTAAACCTAATTCAATCTATGGAAATATTTGATTACACCAATGCAATTTATTATGCAAAGTTGCCCTTTCCGACAAATGGAAGTTGCTTGGATAAGTGGGATGGCAACAGAAGGTCTTTCATCAGGCAAACAAACCCAGCAGGGAGCCCACTCACAGCAGCACACACCACAGCCAGAGGCAGACAAGGGGATAGTGCTACCCTGGAAGTCAGAACACAGTGTCCATCTGACCCAGTGTGCAACCTTAGTATGTCCGCCATCCCTGTGTCAGCCCATCCAGCGTCTATAGTAAGAAAGATCCTTCCACTTAACCCAGAATTCTAACACACAAATATTGCACATCCCAAATCTTCTCTGGCTCTCAGAAGAAAAGATTTGAAAAATTCTGTGTTTGAACGTATCTTCACTAAGCTTGTACTTGTGGTTTTAAAGGCTTTTCATGTCTCCACTCTTGACGGATCCTCACAGCGTGTCTGAGGAATTAGAAAGGAGTGCCAGCTCACATTCTGGTTCTTGACAGCTGAGGACAAAAGACACAGTGTTCTGCCCATGTCAGCCAGAGGTGGAGCGGACACTTGAACCCAGCCCTTCAGCTCTGGTGCAGTGTACCTCTCTGCTGGCTCAGGTCTGTGTCCCTGCCCTTCAGCACCAGGAACCTTGTGAGTCTCTGGTTTCATTGTTATGGGCAGGAAGAGAGGAGCACCTCTTTCTGGAAACAACTTTAGAGCCAGAACAATGCAGGTCTCAGAATCAGGAAATCCAGGGACTAGTTGGAAGCCTGTCATTCACTCCTTATAAGAGCAAGCGAGGTATTTCAAGTATCTGTTGCACTGGGAATGGTGATGCATGCATGCACTCTTAACTCTTGGCAGACGGAGGCATGGGAATGCTGTAAGTTCCAGGGTAGCCTGGGCTACATAATAAGTCCCTGTCTCAAAAATAAGAGTCTCCACCTAGCCGGGTGTGGTGGCGCACGCCTTTAATTCCAGCACTCGGGAGGCAGAGGCAGGCAAATCGCTGTGAGTTCGAGGCCAGCCTGGTCTACAAAGTGAGTCCAAGACAGCCAAGGCTCCACAGAGAAACCCTGTCTCGAAAAACCAAAAAAAAAAAAAAAAAAAAAAAAAAAAGAGTCTCCACCTAGCATGACTAAAGCCATGGATTCTATCTCCAAGCATTGCAGAAGCCAGGCATGGCAAGTCATACACATGACCCTGTCACTCAGGAGGCAGAGGCAGAAGGATAAGGAATTCCAGGTGATTTTGCAGTATATATTGAGTTCAAAACCAGCTGAAAACCCTTCTCAAAACAAGCAAGAAAACAGCAGATAAGCAAACAAAATCCCCCACACTCATAACTTTTGAGCAGCTATCAAGAGTCCAGCATTATCTATGTTGGTAACACTTTCTCATCAGATGCTGTGGTCATTGCTTGAAGTCTGGAACTGCCAGGGTGGGTGAGGGGGGCAGCTCTAAGTCAGGAAATATGCTGCTCTCAGGTCAATTACTCATCTGTCCATAGTGACTGGTGCTAGGCATTCTGGGAAGAGCTCTTAGATTCTTACAGATCCTGTCCTCTGCTTTCCCATAGAAAGCTAGGACAGGACCCCAAGATTGACAGCTGATTCAGGGGAGGAACAACGTGAAGGAAGGGAATAAGAAGGGCCAATTTGAGGGTGGTCTGAGCAGCGTTGTTGCTTCTGTAAGAGTTTGTCAGGTTGGCCTCTTCAGCTGACCGGGTAGGACACCCTCCTGGGGCACCTGGCCCTGGCTGTCTGGAGGACCATCCTCAGAGATCATCTAGAGAAGCCTATTGCTTACTAATTTAAAACAATTCTGAGACCCAGAGAGGTTCATTAACTTGGACAGGGTCACAAAGCAGGTCAATGCAGAGCCAAGTCTAGAGCAAGGTGTCTCAACCTCTGGTCAGGTGATGTCGTGTGCATCAGAACCCACTCCCTCATCCCAGCGTGAGATGTCTTGCTGCTCACTGAAAGGAGTGAGGCATGAGGAACTTAGAACAACTCCACTAAAGCAGAGGGGTTTGACTTGGAGTCTTTGCAGGGTTCCCTGGGAGGCGATCTCCACAGTCAAGTTCAATGCGAGCAGTCAACATTCCCACAGCAACTCTTCCACCCAGTCTTCTAGAATCCACATGACACTTATAAACCTCAAAAATCCTGAAGTGGGGAAGTCCTATTCCCATAACTTCCCTGGGACAAGAGGAGCCCCAAGTCTAAACCAAGAGAGAGCAGCTCCCCCAGGAATAGAGTTGAGCTAAGTTAGTCAGAACAGGGAAGGGAGGGATGGACTTCTCTCCATCTGGGAACCTGTTTCCCTCCACTGACTTGGTGGCTGTCCTGCATCTCCACGGCTGGCACTTATTGGTTGGTTTGTCATCTGATGGTCATTCACTGTATATTTTGTTCTTCCTTCCTGTCTTTCACTCAGATGCTCGGGCTCTTTTCTCATTGCACAGAAGCAGAGCCTTACATTTTGACAGACATTATATTTTTCAAGTATTTCAGTGAGATGATTTGAAGCTGTTGTCTGGGTGCCCTGATCCTCTTGTCTGTTGGCCCTTCCAGCTGAGAGGTTTATGGCTGTCTTGTCTGCAGGATCCCAGGAAGAAAGAAAGTCTGGGGAAAGAGAATGAGCCACATCAGGAGTCCTCTTGTGTCCTAGAGGAAAAGACATCTGTGGTGGGAAAGGACGTCTGTGGTGGGGCTGGGGGGTCTGTGGTGAGGAGGGAAAACTTGAGAGGTTGTTTCAGAGGCAGCATGCACAGTGGTAGAGTCTGAGTGACCACACACACACACACACACACACACACACACACACAAGAATGTCAGCCTGGGCCATGGCTTTGACAAGGGAGGCCACCTTCCTTAACTGGAACTTTGCAGGTTGTAGTGTACCTACAGGCCTACTGGAAGGACTAATTTAAACTAGGCCTTCTCAGAAAATGAGGCCAGGTGGATGCTATTCTTAGGCAGTCCCCTGGGCTTCTGCATGGATCACAAAGTGGAAGGGAAGTCTACGGATACAGCTGAGTTTCTGACATCAGTTTGTCATTCATAGGCTGTGTGGCATTCTCCAAAGCTCTCCACCTCTCGGAACCCGCATGGTTATTTATCACGGAGATCTTGATGTCTCAGATGACTGTGAAGATCAAATGGACTCAGGTGCTGAAAATTAATGAACCCAGCTGGGAGCTAACCTTAATATCTGAACTGAAAATTTCAAAGGATCAACTTAAAAGGCAATTCTTTGGTTTCATTTATTAAAAAAAAAAAAAGGCTCTCTCAGTCCTTACTCTCAGTATAGCTCTCACTGAGGCCACTGGGGGGGGGTGGGGGGCGGCGAGCTGAGGGAGCAGAGGGGCCTCCGGAACCCTGTCCAAGCAGCACATCACATCCCTTGCCACATGGGACACACTTATCCTGGGATGCTGGCCAGGGGCAGGAACAGAGCAGAAGCACAGCACAGCTGGGAGGAAGGCTTCTCAGTCCTCTTCCATGTTCTACACAGGAGCCAGAGGGTGCCAGGGTGGAGCCCAGGGCAGCAGCTCAGCCTTGCTGCACACCTAAGGAGGTCACCTAGTCTAACCAAGGGGGGAGTCCGCAATGCGTTCTGGAGGAACAGAGCTGTTGCCAAAGAGATTGGCGTAGGGAAAAGCCCGTCATGTAAGGGTGCCTGACAGTCACTCACCCGCTCATTCATTCACTCATTCATTCATGCAGAAGCTGCTGACCGACATCTGCTGTGTGTAGAGCTAGTCACAGGGAGTTGATGGTTGGATAAGACTGTCTCTTTTTTTCTGCCAAAGCTTCTTTTATGTTGAAGGAATGTGTTGTTCAGATATGGAACAGAGGAGGCGCCCCTCCCCGCCCCAAATCTCAGTGGCATGGTGTTCTATAACTTCCCTTTCATCCATGAATTGCTGAAATGGTCTCTGTAAAGATGGCTAAGAAGCAAAGAAAACCAGAAGGATCTGGAATGCCTTTTGCTGTGTCTGTGTGCTGTGCATCTCTGTAGCTAGCATCTCTGTGGGTGACAGTGTGAGTGTCCCTTAGGATGCTGCCAGCTGCCAGTGATTCAAAGAGTCATTCTTTAAGGCCTCAGGGGTATAGCCAGAGAGACAAGGAAGAGAAGGCTGGTCAATGGAATTGTGGATTTCTACTGAGGCCTGGTAACATTTGTTTTTAGGAATCTCATCCACAACTGGAAACCCATGCCAGCCAGCATGAGGGCTTTATGCCAGCTCCACCCTTGACCTGGGAAGTTCCCATCACAGCGAGGATGCAGATCATTGAGAGCATGAGAGCAGCAAGCTGGTCTTGGTGATGAAGGGGAATAAGAACATTGGTACTCCAGCCAGTGAGCCCCATGGCACAGCTCACTCCTGCCTCCCCTGCCTAGGGCTGTGTGCTTTCTACAGGCTGCTTTGCAGAGCTGACTGTGACCTTGCTCAAGTCACCCATTCTGATGTAAGCGAGATAAACAAGCCTTGGTGGGGATGGGAGGAATTTCGTTCTATCGAAGTTCGTTTTCGCTTCACAGATGTGGAAATGTCAGCCCAGGTGAAGGAATCAGAGAATCTTGTTTGCAGTGCTGATACACACCAGGGAGGGTCAGGCAGTGATCTAAGCATTTCGATTCTGGAGTCTCACATCCCTCTGCAGCTCAGAATGTAGTGCTGAGCCAGTGCACTACCCGCCTAGTTGCACCTGATGCAACAGTTTTGGAGCAGTCGACCAAGCCCGGTGTGCAGATGCATCTCCGAAGCATTAGCTCAGGGCTGTGGCTCAGTGGGGTGGACAATGTGGAGGAACATTGATGTGCCTCCCAGGATGATGAATGAGGATCAGTGTGCCCCTCTTCCCAGCTGCAGAGCAGCCTCCAGGGCAGCCTGGTCCTTCCTCTGTGATGTTGCTTCTTCTCTGGTCCCTGATGAAAGATACAGATGCTATCATGGGTTTTGGGTGGTGGTGGTGGTGGCACTGATGACAGAGCAGACGTCAGGGACACATTCTTGATCCCTGAAGGGTTGAGCCCTATCCCTGCTTTGTTCCCCACAATCTAAACAGTAGGGGTCTATCTTACAGTGAGCCTAGACTCCTCCCTCCTGCCCAGAAAGCCTGTGAGCACCAGGAAAAACTGGACAGCGGGACTCCTCAAACGAACTATGTTAGTGTTTCTCATTCTCTGAGAAACCACCAGGTGTTTGTGATGTATGCAGATCTCCGTGCTTCCCAAGACCTGCCCCTATCCCCTGCCACTCCATTTCTGCAGGTGTGGGCTGACACCACCCATACAGAGTTCCTCAGGAGAGTCATCTGCACACATGGTGGGAGAGCAGTGGCCTCCAGTAATGACTGAGGTGCGGTGTCCTGAATACAAGCCCTGGAACCTGTGATCATGTACATTAAGTAAGAAAGAGGCTCCAATGAAGGTTAAGGGTGCAGAGGTGATGATGGGCTATTTCAGTGATCCTGTCTAGTCCAGTTAAACCTTCAGAATGAAAGAAATGCTCCAAGCTATAGTTAGAGGGTCCCATGGGACAGTAGAAAGGTCCCTGATGTGACATGAGAAGGACCTGACTATGAATGGGTTGGTGTAAAGATGGACTAAGAATGAAAAAATGTGGGTGGCCTTTAGAAACAGCAATGGTAAGTGGTTGGTTTGGCCCTAGTGCCTTTGGAAATGGTGTAAGACGCAGTGCACCCCAAGATCTATGTTGACTCTTGGCTTACTAAACTGTGAGACAACAAATCTGTAGTTTTCAGCTTCCACATATGTGGAAATCTTCTAGAATAAGGACAGGAGATAGACATACACTGTGTGACCAAGAATAGTTTATTTACAAGTTTGTTTTAGGAGCCTTTATTTCCTAGTGCCATTTTAGGTTCACAATACAACTAAGCAGAGGGGACAAGATTCCTCACATGCAGAGCCCATCCACCTTCCCCATCTATCAGAGCGACTCGGTCATTTTAGCTGAAGAATCTGGGGCGAGTCCTTATTTTCAGCCAGAGATGAGCGTTCACTCTGGGGCTCACCTTATGCGTGTAGAGTTCATGGATTTGGACAAATCTTTAAAGCCTCACATAGCACTCTCATATCAGATTTCTGGGTGTTCTGGCAGAATAGCTGGATGTGTAACCACTGAGGGATGGAGGCTTTCACCTGTTTATTCTGTGAACAGGAGCAGCTTTCAAAGTCATGGGCACTCCTCGTCTTGCTGACCGAGAGGGCTCCAGACCGTCTGTTTCTGTCCTCAAGCACCCAAATGATCCTAAGTGCTAGAAGCATAGCATAGGCTGTATTGTAACTCAATCATTCGCTTGTGGATCCATTCATCAGGATTAATTCACTGCAGCTGGCTAGTTGAATAGCCGGGGCTCAGTGTGGGCGAAGGTGGCAGTGCACAAAAGCAGAGACATTGTCCCCGAAATTAAGGAGTTCGTATTCTAGTAACAGACAAGGAAGCTAGCACAATGTGTTGCACAGATTTGGATCTAATTAAGCAAATATCTCTGTGGGGGAGTTGAGGAAGTTCAAAGAGGGGTGAATGGGGCTTGTAGATCATGTGGGAGTTTGCAAGTAAAGAAATGTAGGGAGGAAGGGGGAATGGGGTGAAAGCAGGAGGGAGGGAGGAATGGGAAGATGCATGGATGGGATAGCAAATGAGATGTAATATGAATGATTTTATTTTTCAGTAAAAAGAGAGAGAGAGAGAGAGAGAGAGAGAGAGAGAGAAGTGCGCGCGCGCGCGCGCACACACACACACACACACACACACACACACACACACACATGTAGGGAGGCAAAAGCCTGTGCCCAGGCAGGAGACTGAGCCTGGTGTAGGTGATCAGCCTGCAAGTCAGACACCAGCTAGAGACTGGTGAGTATACACCTGATAGAGACTAGTATCAGTGAGCAGCCTAGAACCCAGGTACCTACCTGTTTTCTCAAAGCCATCCATCAGCTCCCTACAATGAAACGAGATTTTCTCTTGTCTAGCTTCTCTTTGGACTAGGCCACAGGGTTCAGGACTCAACCCTATCAATGGGAATTGCAGGCAAACGGGTGGAGAGTTTTGTGGAAGGCAGTGCTTTTTCAAAAGCCTGTTGTGGGTAAAACATTGCATTTTCTGCATTCTGGGACTTGAGCCTATCTATCTATCTATCTATCTATCTATCTATCTATCTATCTATCTATCTCTATATATCTATATCTATCTATCTATCTATCTATCTCTATATATCTATATCTATCTATCTATCTATCTATCTATCTATCTATCTATCTAGTAGAGAGATACTGGGGCACAGCGCCTGATATGTCTGTCAGTCTCTTCCTTCTACCTGGCCTCAGGCCTGCGTCCTGTGTCTGACAACGCAGAGGCAATGACTGTCCTTATAGTTTATGTCACTTCCAGGGTGGCAGGTGGGAAGACGGGACAATGAAGAGCAGGTTTGTTAGGACTCCGTGCCACACACTGGGTTCCTGTGTCATTACTTAAACTCATGAGGCTGTCACGTGGCTGAAGAGATGGTAGGTAGACTGAGGTCCCCTCCAAATCCTCTTACCAAGGCGCGCTTGTTTCATGGACAGCCCTGAGCCTGGTTGGTGAGGCTGCCTCAGCTTCCTCACTGCTGCTTCCTCATGCTATGAAGAAAAGCCAGCAGCAGCAGCAGCAGCAGCAGCAGCAGCAGCTCCTCCAGCCAGGAGCCAGCCTCTCCTGACTCTCGGGAGATGTGAGCTCATGTCTATCATGTGGTCAGGAAGCAGAGACTCATCTCATTCATCAAGAGAACAGTCTCCCTGTGTCTCTCTCCTTCCCCTTTGTAATTTTTCCTTGGTCCCTGAATAAATAAGAAGCAGAGAAGCGAATAGCTAGAGATTCAGTCTTGATGAGGGTAAAAAAAAACAGTTTGGGGGGATTTCAGAGGATGCAAGACAATCTCAATCCCACGACACAGAGCAAAGGCCAAGAGGGTCCTGTCTCTGCACCCAGCACCCCTTCTCAGCTTTGTAGTTACATACATGGCCCATCCACAGCGGAAGTTCTGGTGACTCCTGTGAGTTGAATGCGGGAGGGTTGAGGCTGAGGAGGTGGCTTTCTCCCATAGCCTGCACTACACCCACAGCCCAGAGAGAAGATCTGATGTGAGTCAGTAAGGTCCACAAGCCTAGGAGTCCCTCTGTGCTGTTTCCAGCTGGGTTCTGTAACAAGATCTCAAAGCAACCTAGTATACGTCATTCCCCCATGAAACAATATTTTTTTTTCTTTGCTGCCCATGGATCATACCTGGTGAGAGTTATTTTCGCTTGCTGTTGTCCCAGTGGTGGTGACTCTCTCCCAGCAGCCACCATTGCTGCAGAACTACCTGACATTGGCCTGGCGGTCAGGTGGAGGGCCGTTGGAACTTTTTCCCCACCTCGCTGGAACCCTTAACGTTCCTCGGCTCTGCTGCGTTGACAAAGCTAGGTCAAGGTTCTTAGCTTATGCTTTAATTTTCACCAGTGTGCTCTCAGGGATGAACCTATACACAAGGGTTTCCAGGTGGGATGAGGGAGGGGGGCCTGCAGGGAGCAGTGTCATCGCCCCCTGCTACCCTTCCATTGTAGGAAGCAGACGCAGGAAGGAGAGCAGAGTCTTTATAGGTATTGTGCTTGGACGATCTTTCTGCACAAGAGATTGTTTCAGTGACCAGCACTCTTCTGGTCTTCCTACATGGTACACAAAGAGTGCGCCACTGAATCCCAAACTGGAGGGGCTCACGAGGCAAGAGTAGAAGAAAGAACTGTAGGGGAGGCTCGTGCTGGCATAGATGCGTTTTATCTTGCTAGCAGCCCAGCACAGTGTCATTGCCACTTCGATGGTGCCAAACCCTGGGTCAGGGGAGAAGCATGTCCCACTTCAGGTACAGTGCTAGTGACGTAGAAAATGGCAAGATCTGACTCCAGAAAGACCTCTGCAGAATATAGGATGCTGCCCCACTGTGGGGTTGACCATGGCGTCTCCTGGTTGCAGGCCCCCTGGAAAGTGTATCCTCAATGATCCATTGGTACCTCTAACTGGTTACTTTCTTCCAGTGAAGAGGTTTAGGCATGGAAGAAGCTGCTCCAGTGAACGTGACAAAAAACTAAGGAGTGAAGATGCACTTGCTCTGAAAATGGGGCTTCTAATTTGCCATCCCAGAGCTTAAAGGCCCTGTTCTGTAGGGTCAAATTGGCAAAAGCCCAGGCTGGAGCTGGGTTAAGGGGAGAAGCAGAGCTCAGATGTACAAAATCAGACTGGCCGAGAGTTCAAAATGCAGCGGGACCAGGCAGGCTGGACATGTCCTTCCCCAGACAGAGCAGGTGGCAGGGACACCACACCTGGGGTACTAGCACACGAGGTGCCAAGAAAATAAAGGTTAATATTTCCATGCCTGAAATCTCAGTCCTTGAGAGTCTGAGGCAGGAGGATTTCCATGAGTTTGAGGCCAGCTATGGAAGCATAGTAAGTAATAGGCCATCCGGGGGGCGGGGGAGGGCAAAACCTTGTCTCAACAAAAGCAAAAACAAATACACAAAGACAAAAGCTGATGTCCACGGATCATTTATACCCTCCGACTTCCAAAGACGTCCTCTGATGATATTCCTGGGCCTGGGAACAGTGGAGGGCTCAACTTGACTGACAGGGGCTGAAGGCTGGTAGGGTCTAGGGTCAGGAGAGCCCCGTGCTGTGGGCTTGCTTCCTGCTCTGTCTGAGAGTAGGAGGGGCACCATTCCAGAAGTGTCCTTAGCTTGGCTCTGCCCAAATTGTGGCCCAACCTATCCCACTTCATTGTGGAGAGTTGTGTTTTGTCAAACTGAGGTCTTGGGTAAATGCAGTGGCTAGTATGTTACTAACTCGATTGGTGGCTGTGGTGTCCGGGTATTTAGTCATTGTTGTTCTGGGTGCATCTGTGGGGTGTATTTTGGTGCAATTCTTATTTGAATCTACAGACTAAGGAAAACAGTTTCCCCTCCCTATGGAGGGTAGGTCTCTTGAAATCAGTTGACTAGACTAATGTAGATGGACCCTCCCCAGCAGGAAGGCATGTCAGCAGACAACCTGCAGCTTCTGTCTCCAGCTGCCACCAACAGATTTGGGGCTTTTCCATACTTACAAGCCCACAAGCCAACTCCCTAGTCCTTCCAACACATCTCTTTCTAAATATGCATGCACCCATTTCTCTGGAGATCCCTGGCTCATACAGAGGCCACCCTTCTGTCTTTAAGAATTTGTGGTTGTCGTTGTGGACTGGCTCAGGGAACCCGAGCTCAGCAGATAAAAGGAAACAGGTGGAGCCACTGCTGTCCACAGTGAAGCTAGGTGCTCTGAGGGTGCTTTGTAACCCCCACTTGCTGTTCTTGGGACTCTTTGGCTCTGTGCCTCCCATCAGCTTGAGCTTCTCGCTGTCCTGCTAGGGTTTAGCAAGCCAACCACCACACCTAGCCACCCTGATGCATTTCTGCATGGACCCAATCACATTTGTGTTTCAATTAGGAGTGGAAAGTAAAAGCTCCATTTAAGTGTGTGTGTGTGTGTGTGTGTGTGTGTGTGTGTGTGTGTGTGTGTGTGTTGCAACCATTACACACTAATTAATGGATGTGCCAGGACACACACACACACACACACACACACACACACACACACACACACACACACGTCAGAGTAAGATGTCAGGTATCTTTTCTTTTTTTTCCTACATTGTTCTCTGACTAATCATCCTGAGACAGACCCTCTTAGATTGCCATCTGGCTGGGCTGACCCGAAAGCTCTTGGGATCTGCCTGTCCTGCCTGTCTCCACCCCTGTTATGCTGGGACTACAGACACATGCAGCCATCCCCAGGTTTTTAGGTAGGTGCTGGGGATTAGATCTCAGGTCTGTATTTTTGCAGTGGAAGCACTCCTACCAACTGAGCCATCCCCCCAGCCCCTGTACACTAAATTCCTAAAGTTCTATTAAATTGGCTTTCTATCCTTTTTGGTCTACAGCCCCTGGGCTTACGGCAGCCTTGATAGAGTCCACATCCTAATCACATCTGGCCTTGATGGTTGTTTCATTTCATCTGGAGAGAGAGAACACAAAGTAAATCCATTAGCCCAGAATATGGCTGGTCCCTTTTATACACACTGTGGGGGATAATGAGAGCCTGTCCTCAACCATGTGCCCCAGTAGAGCTGGTTGCTGTATTAGGAGTCCCTTGTCTTGGAACTCTGTAGAACAACCTTTTCTAACACTTGTAATAATTCAGATTGACCTGACCAAAAGCCTGGCTTGGGAATTGAACAGTGGTGCCCCCAGCTCGCTGGAATCACAAGGCTTTGAACTGTGCCCCTGAACTGGGGAATCTCTCCTGTCCACACTGTCTAGTCATGTTCCTTTGGGGTGTCACACTGCCTGCCATCCAGGCACTGTAGGGAGCAGCTGTGTCCCTCACATGTCGTGGGAAGTAGAGGGGAAGCCTTGGCCACCTGCAGTAAGCCAGACAGTGATATTTTCTCAAAAGGTAAACAGCATTACACAAAAGAAGTGGAAATAGGTTTTCCCCTGGAAAAATAATGGAGGAACCTAACGTTACCCCAGTGCGTACCTGAATTCTCTAGTTGGAGTCTGGGGTTCAGACAATAAGAACAAAGTCCTGTGATTTCAGGAAGGTGAGGGGAGAGCAGGGAGGCAGGGGGTTTTGCGCATGTGCATTCTCACAAGGGCCTTAAACTAATGGGATGGGGAGGGAAAGAAAGAAAACATACTCCCGAACTCTTCAGAATGTATGTTGTTTCTACTTTGATTTACTTCAGGCTAAGATTTAGAATAAAGAAGACTCTAGTGTATGAGGCTGGTGTCAAGTGCAACCCATGAGTCAGAATCTGGAACTTGAATAGCCAGGGATAAGCCCTGTACTTATCACAGGGCTGGGTTAGGGAGCGGTGGGAGGTGACCACAGGTTTTTTTCCCCTGCTAGCTGCTGGCTCTGGGACATAAGATCATCTGTGAGAGACCATTGCCCATTGGGTTGGTGTTCTAAATTAAGAAAGCAAATTCTGCCTCAGTTTCCCTAGACTGTAGGACCCAGAAAGCTGTACTCAACTACAAAGAGAGGGTGGTTATGAGTTTTCTAAATCCAACTGCATCTCTTCTGTTAGTTTCTTAGACAAGATCTTGCTATGTAACCCAGACCATCAAAAAACTGGTGAATCCTTTTTGCCTAATTCTTTCACGTGCTGGGATATGACACCATGCGCAGCTTTGTTGAGTTATCTCCGTAACCCTTTAAATGTACTCCTCCCACCCCTCCACTAAGGTCTCAGCCTCAATCACCACAGTATTTGTTTTATACAATATGTGGTCCAACTTCTCTCCTTTGTTCATGACTTTGACAGTACCACTGTTGCTATTGGCAACAGCAGGAAAGAAAACTTGTATTCAGTGAGTTACCAATTGTGGAATCAAGGGAATTTGGGCACACTTACCACCAAGATCAGTGTCCTACATCATCTACCCTCTGCCTCATGCTGGCTCGTTGGCAGTAGGGATAACCTTCTGTCCCTAGATTCTTTTCGTTTCTAAGATTCATATAAATGGACTCATGTCATCAGTCCTTGTGTATTCTCTGACTTGACACGGTGCTTTTGGTTTCATCCAAGTTGCCCACCTCAGTCCTTCATTCCTTCTCATCCTGCAGCCATTCTCAGCCAGATCTGAGGTGACTCATTCTAAGTCTGGATGTACAGACAATTTACCAAGCCTTGAGGGTCCTCACACTGATTCTCAGAGCTCTCTCTCTCTGGTTCTAAATGAATCCATGGGTCGACTGCTCCTTTGTGCTTTCTCATCTCACACCCCACGGCTCTGCCTGTGTTTCCTCTCCCTCGTCTGACCCCAAGAACAGTTCCCTTCAGAAAGAAGGGCAGTGGTAAGGCTCCTGATGTGCTTTCCATCCTCTCAGGACTCAAGCTCTGCAAAAGCGGCTACCCAACATTTCAAAACAACCATTTGACAGATTTTTGTCCAGCTGTTCACGGCCGACAGTTAAATCTACTCTTCCTGCTTCATCCTTGCCCAAACCCAGAATTTGATAACAATTTTCTTCACCACTGTCCTTGTCAGAAATAATGAAGCAACAGCCTTGGAAAGCCAAACAATATTTCTGAGAGCCTGAGGGGAGGGAGCCTTGGTATGTCAGGTCTGGCATGATCGTTGCTCAGAATAGGGGTAGATGATGGTCAAATGATTAATTCCCATACAGATTTTTTCCCCTCTGGTTTTTCATTGGGAAAATGTCACCTGCTCTGGGTACAGAATGTAACAATGCAGCAGGGAAGGCAGAGGTGTGCACAAATCTCAAGGCATATTCAAGAGGCGTCTTTAAGTCTTCACTGCAAGTGTACTCATTCATGGTCCCTGAACAAGTAAAGGATCAAACGTGTTATGAGCTTGAATCTTACAGCTATGAGATTTTCACACTATAGAAAGTTACAGATTAGGCAATGATCGGTGGTTTAAGGTTGGAAATTGATTATCAATGATTTTACTAGTTCCTTTAGTCTATTCATACCATTTTATTAATAGGGAGGTTAAGGGATTTGTCTAAGATCATTTGCTACCTAGTAACGAATCTGTGCCCACCAGGTCTCCCAATGGCCACTGGATGTTCCTAACAGTACATTAACTCTTAAAGGCTCTCTTGCACTGCAGAGATGCTCCGGGAAGAGCAATGACTAGAGACCAGCATGCCACAGACCAAGGTCGGCTTTCTCTAGGCCATAGCACTGCCTCTGTTCCGTGGAGAGTAGTCCCCTCCTTGTGTCCTGCCTCCTCTGTTGATGATGCCACATCATCGTTGTAGTGAGAGATCCTTGACAACGTCCTATTTGCATCTGTGCCCTTTCCCTGAGTCTGCCTTTATTTCTTTTGTAATTGTGGCCTTCTATAGTTATTGGGTGAAAAACAAAACCAAACAAAAAGAAATGAAAAAAAAAAAAGAATTATTGCTACCAAGCCACCTCCTTGTTCCTTGGCCCCTGTGCACAAGTAGTGATGGCCTGATTTGTTAGACAGTACACCTCGCTGGGACAGACTGCACACTAGACGGGTCTGTATTGTGGTAGGGTGTGTCTGATTCAGGAGCCTGGACAACAAAAGGGTATTGCTCACCCTACTGCTCATTCTCTTAGGGGTGTTTGTTATTCTGTGAACATAGAACCCACGAGCATGTGAAAAAAAACACTAGCCTAGCTTTGTCATTCTAGCAGCCGCCTCTTGGAGGCATTTCAACTCCTGTTCTCACTCAGGATCTAAAGAACCCAACGTAAATAGGTAGTTAAGTCTAAAATTAAAATTTAAAACGATAGTTAAGATTTGGATCCCAAGTTTCCTATGGAAATGGGATGAAATGAGTTTTGTTAGATTTTGTTATTTTTTTCTTCCATCATGTGATAGAATAGCTGGCCAAGCAGATTAGGGGAGGAGAGACTGATCTGGGCTCAGGGATGAGATTCATCTCATCCCTCTAAGAGATATTTTGTAGAGCACAACAGCTTCCTTCCCAGTGGCAGGAAACAGAGAATCGGGTGCTAGTGCTCCAATAATCCTTCCCAGTTCTCCCCTTCTCTACTCAGGAGGTCCCTGGCCCACAAAATAGTGCTCCCATCAAATTAGTCCTTTCTGGAAACACTTTCACAGACTCACTCAGAGGTGTACCCGGCAGTCTCCTAGGTGAGTCTCAAGCCAGTCTAGGAAGATTGACCGGTATGCCCTGGCTTTGTCTTGTCCAGGATGGCCCTAACCCACTTTGGGAAGGGATGAGCTGGTGTGCACCTCCTTACAGCTTGGCTTCTGCTTAGGGCAAAGAGATCATGCAAGCAATTTTACAATCCCCACCAGAAAGGGGCCTTTCAAAGGACGAATACCTGGTGTATGAATGCCCTGAGGTTATTTTCCTTTAGAGAACTCTTACTAATCCAGCACATATTATTTTATTTTGTTATAACAAAGTACTCAAGGCTGAATGGCTTAAAAAAAAAAAGAGTTCTGTCTAGCTCACAGTCTAAACATGCATAAGGCATGGCAGTGGTTTCAGGGAGGGGGGTTTCCTTGACTGCTTTTCATGACAGGGGATACGATGGTAAGTAGTTATGTGAAAGCAAGATCACATGGTCACAAGGAAGGCCAGAGAGTCGGGATTAGCTAGGTGAACACTTCCCCCACTTTAATAGAAATTCATTTCCTCTCATAATAACTTCCAAGGGAAGTGTCCAAAGTGACCACAGGGGTCCTCCCAATAGTCAGGACCAAGTTACCAACATGTGAGCTTTAGAAGACAGACCACATGTAAAGCATAGAAGAATGCCAGGTAAACAGTTATGCTGTGATATTTGGGGTAGTGACAAGAAATACGTCATGTGTAGTAAATATTTATTTATATTTTAAATAAATATTTTATTTATTTATTTTAAATATTCATTTATTTTATTTTATGTGCAGTGAGTGTTTTGATATTGGCTATAGGCTTGCTGTAAATTGCTTTTATTGTGTTGAGCTCTGGCCCTTGCATTCTTAGTCTCTCCAGGGCTTTTACGATGAAGGGGTGTTGGATTTTGTCAAAGGCCCTTTCTGCATCTTATGAGATGATCATGTGGGTTTTATCTTTCAGCTTGTTTGTGTGGTGGAGTACATTTATAGATTTACATATGCTTAAGCATCCCTGCATCTTTGTGATGAAGCCTACTTGATCATGGTGGATAATCTTTTTTGATGTGCTCTTGTATTCAGTTTGCAAGTATTTTTTATTGAGAATTGTTGCGTTTGTATTCATAAGAGATAAATGAAGGACAGAGTGCAGAGCTACTTGTGAACCTACTGTGCTTCTCGTTGTGGGGAAATTTCTTTTCAATTTGTTGGTGCCCTCTTGATGTAAAAAGAAAGGGCCAACAGCTATAATGATATATTTTTAAAAACCTGTACTCCACCAAATTAGAAAATCTAAAAGAAATGGATAATTTTCTTCATATATACCACCTACCAACTTTGAATCAAGATCAGATAAGCAATTTAAACTGACCTATAAACCCTAGTGAAATAGAAGCAGTAATTAAATCTCCCCTAAACAAACAACAACATAAAAAGGCCAGGGCCAGATGGATTCAGCACAGAATTTTACCAGACTCTCAAAAAGAATTAACGTCAACACTTCTCATATTATTCCATGAAATGGAAATAGAAGGAACCTTGCCTAATTCTTTTTATGAGGCCTCAATTACCCTGATACCTAAAGCACATAAACAGTTAAGGTGTGTGGCATCCTTCACTTGCTGGCCTGGAATGTTTTGTCTGCCCTGCGCACTCTGGCTGAAGACAGGTTACATATCCGGAAGTCCTGGCCACCGAGCAGAGGGAGCAGGAAGGAGCCAGAGTATTGACCCTGTTTCTCTCTGTTGGCTTCCAATATGGTGGGCTGGCTTCTTTCATCTGAAGGCTTTGCCTTGCTGTGTGGCTCTTCTCACATTTGTTTCCCCAGCTGATAATAGGTGGCAACAGTCACCATGTACTCAGTTCTATGACTAAGTAGAAAACAAACATCACCTGGTGTGCATGGGGTGTATGCACCGGGCTCCATCTCATAGACTCTGCACTTGATCTCTCTGACCGTCTTTCAGAAGCTCTCTGTCTTCCAACCCTTTTCCAGTCACCTTTTCAAGTACCTCAACCCTGGCCTCCCCAGGACTCTCGTTTTCTCTTGCTTCAGTAAGCTTTCTTCTCATATGACAAGGCTGTGTGCATTGTCTTCCCTTCCTGACCAGAATAGACGCTCCTGAGGCAAGATATTTTCCTGTGTGTTTTCCAGAAGCCAAGCATAAAACATGATCTCCTACTGATTCCATCTTTAACCTGACCTGACCCCTGTCTTCCACAATAATTAGCCAAAACCAATTTTCTTCTATTACTATCATTTTGGCATCACTAAGAGCCATGGAAGTCTTCTCCAGCCCATCCACTGTGTAAAATGTCATGGCTAACTTAATCAGTGACAAAATATAAGAAATGATGATCCATGTTCTTCAGATTTGTGGAACTGAAAAGCATTTCAGAAGCAGGAGAACCACACCCTCTAGTCCAGCTGACCTACCCGCACTGGAAAGACCTGGAGCCTGGAGTCTGAGAACAGTCCATGCCCACCTGTGTGGGCCACTACCAGATCAGGTTCCAGCAACACGTCAGGAGGCCAGTTTTAACATTCCCTTGCCTTTCTCAGTAAAGTCTCTTGCTCAGCATCTTGTTTCAGCCTGTCACAAGGTGAGCAATGACACATGGGTCTGAAACACTGCATGTGTGTGTCTAAGGGACAGGAGAGATGGTCTTTTGGCTCATTTGTTTGCAGCACTTTGTTCTGTTCCATGCAGCAAGAAATCAAGTCACCAGAAGGCAAGAATGGTGACTTCTGACTTGAGTCTTCTAGTCAGTTTTGAGGAGAGGATTTCTAAGTAAATCTTCTGTAAGTAGGTCAGAGGATAAGGAGAGACGATTAAAGAGCGGATAGCTCTGGGCCTGGCATCCGATAGTATTATAGATCCCTTTGAATGAACAGCTCTGTGCACTTGCAGCTTCCTATACTTAAATTCTCCTTTTTACACTACCCATAGTACTTTTGTTCCATTGGAGAACTCGGATGACCTTGGAATTTCTCAGAGGCCTGAGAAATACCTAGGAGATTTTCTCCACTATCTGGAGTGTGGGAAGACACAGACGACTTCTTCTATGATGTTAAAAGAAGCTTCCTTAAACAGAAAGATTGATGTTCTCAGACACTGACAGGGAACGACTCTGCAAAGTATCTCAGAATTTAGAACAAGTGGCTTCTAAGCAATTATGCTGCTTGTATTTCTAATAAACCAGGATGGAAAATACAGTTACAAATGAAGTTTATTAAGAAATCTACATAGCTTAGGGATGGTGTGTAGGCTCATAGTAGAACACTTGCCTAGCATGGTGATGGCTCTTGGTTTGGTCCCGAATACCACAAATTAAAAATCAAGGAAGCCATCTACTCTACATCTATTTTTGTGCCTCAGCAGCTACTTGCACATTTTTCTCCTTCTCATTGCCTAACACTCAAAGCCTCAGACACAGATGCTCTTGTCTGGATTCTTAGGGAGCTGAATTAATATTTGTTTTCTTCTTTATCTTAATCAGAGCTCACAAGTGGCCAAAGACCAACAGTGGCCCCTTTGAGCAGCTGAGATGGAGAGGGCCACCGAGACAGAGCTTTAACAAACTGTAGGTGCTTCTCAGATATGGAAGATACATAGAGATGGGAGAAGAAGCCAGACCCTGTGGAACAAGATAAGGTCAACAGAAGCAAGTAATCAGATAATGGTGGAGAGGGGAGGGGCTGTGCTGGGGGTTCCAGAAAATGCTGAGCCATCATTTGCTGGTGTCACTGAGGCAACCTGGCAGACAGCATTTGCTTGAGCCTGGTAAAGTTCTCCACTCTTCTGATTTCCTTTCCTTCTAATATCTATAAAGAAAGTCATGTCATCTAAAAATCAAGCCATGGGAAAGGGTAACAACAGAATCCACATGGAGTAGGCTTTGGGTAAATATACAGTTTACTTTTATTGAATATATTTTAGTTATATAGAATGTTTGTTATACATGCATACAGTCAGACAAATAGATTTTTCATAACTATTTTTATGATAAAGCCAATGAAATCTAGTCTCTGTGCATTTTAATAAATCTATGGTCTTAACTATGGCACTCAAGCTGTACTTACAGCTTTAGGTTTTTCATCTTAAGTGTGAATTTGTACACTTTGACCCACTTCTGCCTCTTTCTGCTCTCACTGTTCTGTTGCCTACTCTTTGTATTTGATGTTTGTTTTTTATTTTAGCAAGGGGTTCCCATATTTACCACAACAATAGCCAAGAAATAAAAGCAGTCTTGGTGAACCAAACCCAACCGACCACAATACTGAATTTAGCATGATCATAGTCACTCTAACAAGGGACAATCCAAACACCCATCAGAGATCAAATACATCGTGGAACATTGTTTATATTGTAGAGTAGTATACAGCAGAGAAAACAAAGTGCCACCACATGGAATGGCATGAAAATGAATGACAGTCAAGACAAGTAAGGACTAATTTTTAGTGTTCGATTAGTGTTTGCTTTAGGGAGGCTGGAAATAACATCAGGAGCAGGATGAGGAGGTCATTCCATGAGGGCATGGTCACATAGATGTGTTTCCTTTATCATCCCCATGTGTACCAAAGAGCTTTTGTGTAGATATGTGTATTTACTAGTTTTCTACTGTTATGACACCTTGAGGAAATCAACTTGTAAAGAAGAAAGGTTTACTTGGGATTTTTTTCCAATAGGTTTCAGCCAATAGAACCTATTGCTTTTGTGCATCACAGTGTTTGCGTGTGGCTGAGCCAAGCAATAAAAAACAAGCCCTCATGGTCCGGAAGCAAAAACAGGATAACTCAGGGAAGAGGTCAGAATTCTATAATCCTTTTGGAGGCATGTCTCCAATGACCCCAAATTATTCCATTAAACCTTGCCTCTTATAGGTTTTAATTGCTCTCAGCAGTGCTAGGTTAGGGGTCAAGTCTTTGAGGGACATTTAAGTATCCTGCCTCAGTGTTAAAATTTACTCAAGACCAGGTATGGTTGCATATACCTGTGATCTAAACACTTGAGAGGTTCAGCCAGGAGAGTTTTGCATTTGAGGACAACTGGGGCTCCATAGTTAGTGAGACAATTTCCACGCTCATGCACACACTATATTCATTCATATGCCATGGGGAATGGTTTCCCATCCCAAGATATTTCATTGCATTTTAAAAATTGGTTATCCACAGAAAGTGCACACAGTAGGTCCTGTAGACATAGGAAGCACTCTGCAAGCTGTCCTTTTCTAAGAAGAAATGTGTATTTGTCTATGCTGGTAAAGTAAATAGAGAACATAGCAAGGACTCCCCCCCCCCACACTTCTCTTATGTGATGCCACCTTTCTGTGTAGTGGGCACATTTCATAGGAAGAAGCAATTGAGGTTATGACACCTGGTTCAGAAAGAGGTGGCTATAGGTGGTGGTAACTAGACACATCATAACCTCAGAAGGCAATGGCGGCTTGCTGTGTGTATCTTCCTCTCAAACTCCACCTGCTGGGACACCTCTGTAGTTCTGAAAACCTAACTGAATGTCTCTTTAAGCCCTTTGTAAAGGTTAGCTAACTTGACCCCTTTTGAGTCCAGTATGCCCATGCCTCAAATGTGCACTAAAATTCTTGTGTGTGTGTGTGTGTGTGTGTGTGTGAAGATGTGTGAGTGTGAAAGTGTGTATGTGTGTGTGAGAATATGTGTGTGTGAGTATGTATGTGTGTGAGAGTGTGTGAGTGTGTGTGTGACAGTGTGTATGTGTCTGTGAGAGTGTATATGTGTGTGAGTGTGTATGTGTGTGATAGTGTGTGTGAGAGTGTGTGTGTGACAGTGTGTATGTGTCTGTGAGAGTGTATATGTGTGTGAGTGTGTATGTGTGTGTGAGAGTGTGTGAGTGTGTGTGTGACAGTGTGTATGTGTCTGTGGGAGTGTATATGTGTGTGAGTGTGTATGTGTGTGTGAGAGTGTGTGAGAGTGTGTGTGTGACAGTGTGTATGTGTCTGTGAGAGTGTATATGTGTGTGAGCGTGTGCTCATGCTGTAGTCTATCACTGACGTTTGAGAAGATGAAGAGTACATTTAAGAGTTTCCAGCGTTAAGCATGCCTGCAATACTTAGCCTGCTTCTGCAATTGCACTTCTCTGTTAAAATTAGACTTTTCTCGTACTCTGTCTAATGCTCCATGCAGTCAGGCAAATGATACTTCTCTTTTCAAAGACCAAACCCAAACAGCTCTATTAGGATTCTGTTATCAGCCTCATTAGCATTTAAGCATGCATTAGTCAGGTACCTATTAAGAGAGCTCTGAAATGAAATTTTCAAGGTGTTAATTGATCCCTCAGGAACATTTGAAATTTACTTTCTGTTTGTAGTTCCTTTGGAGCTTTGATTGACTTCAACAAAGTGACAACTGGTTATGTAAGGGGAGTCCTTGTTGTGGTTGACTGACTGCACAAACCGTGTCAGGAAGTATGCCCAAAATGATCTTTTCATTGGTTTATAGTTTCCTCCTTTCAATATCTATTTCTTTTATGTTTTGAAATGTCTTCCTGGGTCTGGATTATACAATGCCTCAAGTTTCAAGAGGACTTATAAACTGGCACTCCCCACATATTCTGGGTTGGAGATATAACTTGAGCTTTACATTAAGAGTCCCAGTAGCCTGTCCCCAAGCGCCAATGAAAGAGATCATGTGTACTGTGAAAATCGGAGAGATTCAACCAATGTGCACCAGGAGGAGAATAAATGGCCTCAGTGACCCCAAATCTGCTTCTGAGGTAGAAACACAAACTTATGTTTAAGCAGGAGAAAGAGACGTGCATAATTAAGCAGTCCCGGCTAGCACCTGTTCTGGCTGATGGTTTTCTCAGTTCTACATCTGCAAGGCCGGTTGAAGAAGCCATCACCACTTCAGATGATCACTCACACTCCATGGTCCGGTCTGGCCACTGGGATAGCTACCTGAAGTTGGAGATGGTCTGTTCTGCCCAGGCTCACAGAGCACACATTCCAAAATGGCTCCAGGTTAGAGAAGGGGCTAGAGATCCTCAGGTATGTTTTGTGTAAAAAGCCGACAGCCAGATGCCCTATTTCTTCCTAGACAGGCTAGGTTTCACTTGAGTGATTGATGAGCCTACATGCAGTGGTAAACAGGTGACCTAAAGTAAAGGAGACAAATGGGAGATGAAGGCTAAGGCATCCAAACACACACACACACACACACACACACACACACACACACACACACACACGCACACGAGAAAAATCCAGCTCTCACCTCTTAGGGAAGACAGACAGTTCATTATGCAGCCAAATATGAGTGATCATGGCCCAGAAACACAAACTCAGATGACTCCTAATTCCATGTCCTAACACAGTAAACATTTTGTAGTGTTTTTATAGCAATGGCACAAAGATCCATAAATCAAGATTTTTTTAAAGTACATTGGTAGAAGATCAAGGAGGCAGGTAAGTTACTGCAAAGTGCAGAAGCCTCTGCTATAAGCCTTAGATGGTGACATTCTTAGCCTTTGTGTTGGTGGAAGCTAGGGTCCACTTACACATTTGATAAAAAGGTACTACAAGGCTGATAAGTCAAATGCAAAGGTATGCAATAAATGGCTATTAATGGGCTAAATTTTTTTTTTTTTTTTTTTGGTTTTTTCGAGACAGGGTTTCTCTGTGTAGCCTTGGCTGTCCTAGACTCGCTTTGTAGTCCAGGCTGGCCTCGAACTCACAGCGATCCGCCTGCCTCTGCCTCCCGAGTGCTAGGATTAAAGGCGTGCGCCACCACGCCCGGCGTGAGTTACCCTTTTTAACCATAGCATTGGATACACTCCTGTATGGTAGCAGAGTAGTTCCAGATGCTAATGCGTTTGGAAGTGAGGAAGTGATGTGACAACAGAGGTGGATTGGTGTTACTGCAGGTCTTGAGAGCCTGTAAACATGTCAATGACAGTGTGGGGATCAGAAAATGGCACCCCGAAGCCTGGAGATTTGGCATCAGAGAGGCCTCTGTGAGGCTTGCTGTGGTGTCAAGATTGACTCTAGGCTTACCTTGCCGCTGAGCTGGCGAGAGGTTCTCTGGTGTTCCCTCATATGAATTAGACCCAAGGAA
Organism: Acomys minous; assembly: GCF_964271855.1. Classification (NCBI taxonomy): domain Eukaryota; kingdom Metazoa; phylum Chordata; class Mammalia; order Rodentia; family Muridae; genus Acomys; species Acomys minous. Next base: position 88,578,605 of record NC_140494.1, on the reverse strand, counting down.
AAGATGCCAGTTGCCTTCTGTATCTACTCTGAAACCTCAATATCACAAAGGAGTAAACTCAGGGAACGATGGTGCGGACTCCTTCTCCCAGCCCTTGGGAGATAGTGTAGAAGGATCCTATAGGCTACACAGAAAGACCCTGTTCTCAAAAGAAAGAAAGAAAAGACAGAACAAAAGAAAACCAGAAGAATCTCAAGGAGCATGGATGGACCGTGTGGTGAAGCAATCTGCTTTCTGGAATAATCTAAATTCAAAACTGAATAACATTACAACTCATTCAGTCTCCATGCCCCTCTTTCTGTGAAGAAGGATGCTATGGTCCCACAGCCCCATGTATTAAAGGCATGGTCCTGAGGATGTCATTCTTGGTGCTATGGACCTTTGAGAGGCAAGGCTGGTGGGCAGTCTTTAGGCATTGGGGCTTTATCATGGAAGAGGAGCATGGGAACCTGCACTGCATCTATTTTCTGATATCTGGCTTGTATGTCAGAGGCTCAACATCGTGCTCCCTGACATTGCTGTTTAGTATCCCCAGTCTAGACTCACAGAAGTTGAAGTTCCCATTTGAGCTGAAACATACAGATCTAAGAGCTCAACCCCTTTTTTCTTTATAAGTTAATTGCTTTAGGCATTTTGATGTAGTAACAGGAGGTTAATGCAGACAGTTTAAAGTGTCACCTGTCTATCCTTCCTTTCAGTCTCTTGTTTGTTTACCACTGTAGTGATTTTTTTCCCTAGGCTCATTAATAAAGATGTATGCACTTACTTCATCAATAGTCATTCCATCCAGTGAACCTTTGGGATGCTGAGGGAAATTTTTCCTTTTATTGTTCTAGTAGTGACTTCAGTGTTTTCAGCTCGGGAGGAAAGTTATAGATTGTACAAGTCAATCATCACAAATGCTTGCCGTGCCTGTTATAAGTCCTCGTTCGAAGTTGGGCTTGACCAGATAGATGGACTGTTCCTGCACCAAGCAGACTCACGATAGTACAGGGAAGAATGAGCAGGGAGCTTTTGGCTGGACCTGCTCAGCATGGAGGTGACCACAGATCTGCCCCCAGGTTTGGAAATGCTTACTTGCACACATCTTCTGGGTCTAGGTCTGTAGTCACAGTGTTCACAGGGGCTGTTTGTCCCTGCTTTTGGCCTCAGTCACTGCATTGTATTTGCCTAGCCTTATTATGGCTAGAACCCACAGCACATACAACATTAAATAAAATAAATTAAAGTAGGTATTGCCCCCTCCCCCAATAATCCATTGTATCATACTTATTTGGGGAGGGGGGTTCATAGAATGAATCACAAGAATGGAAATTTGACATGATTCAACATAATAGATGAAATTACTTACCTTTCTGTCTATTTCTTTTTTACTATTATTAATTTATTCAGATTACCTCTCAATTGTTATCCCATCATTTGTATCCACCCATTCCTCTCTCCCTCCTGCTTTCACCTTATTCCCCTCCCCTAGGTCAATGACCAAGGGAGCCTCCTCTCCCACTATATGGTCATAGGCTATCAAATCTCATCTTGGTAGCCTGCTTATTCTTTTTTGAGTGCCACCAGGCCTCCCCACCAAAGGAAGGTGGTCAAATATGGAGCACCAGAGTTCATGTCAGAGTCAGTGCCTGCTCTCCACATAACTGTGGAGAATGTCCTGTTCATTGGCTAGATCAAATTAGGGGTTCGATGTTTACTACTTGTATTGTCCTTGGTTAGTGCAGTATCCATCTATCTCTAACTTGCTCCTTCCTTCACTGCCCACATCTTGGATTAGAGTTATGCACCTGCTGCAACTGATGGCCATTGCTGACTGAAGGCCGCAGTTCACATGGGAACGCATGCACATCCTCTCTGCCTCTCTGTATTTGTCATTATCTCTTGTCTTTCTCCCGTGTCTATGAATTTTGACAGTTGCATGGTATCATCAGTTCAATACTGCTTTGTTGTACAGAATTGCCTTATGAGCCTGCAAAGTCTTTACACTTAATATAATGGACAATTTTTATTTCTCCCACTTAATCCAAGAAACAACATACACTTTGTTTTTTTGCTTTTGTGACAAGGTTTCTTTTCAGAACAGCACATAGATGGAATTATGCGATCTGCATTCCTTTTCACATGGTGCTCTCTACTGCACATTATATACGTTAGTTTTGTCTGTTTGGTTTTGGTTTGACAGCTCTCTTAGGAACTGAACAATACACCATTGTGTAGATTATTAATCTGGCTGCTTACTGAAGGGCATCTTGGTTGCTTCCAAGTCTTTCTCATTATAAATAGAACTGTGGGCTTGTGAGATAGCTTAACCAGTAAGGGTGCTTGCCAACAAGACTGAGGACCTGAGTTCGATCCCAGGAACCCATATGGTACAAAGTGAGAACTGACTTCTCCAAGCTGCACCGTGACTTCCACAATGGGTGATGGTGAAGCACATTTTCTCAATGTAATCAATTAAAAACTAAAAGTGTTACACACATCTCTGTACATAAATTTTTTTGTTGTTTTGTTTTTGGTTTTGGTTGTAGGTTTTTGTTTATTGTTTTTTGTTTTGTTTTGTTTTGTTGTTTTGTTCGAGACAAGGTCTCTCTGTGTTAGCCTTGGTTGACCTGGACTGGCTTTGTAGACAAGGCTGGCCTTGAACTCACAGCAATCCACCTGCCTCTGCCTCCCGAGTGCTGGGATAAAAGGCATGCACCACCACACCTGGCCTTGTGCACATAATTTTTCAAATCATTTGGGTAAGTATAAAGGAGTGTGATTATTGGATGACATAGTAAGAATGTGATTAGTTTTTTTTTTTTTTTAAAGACTGCCAAATTGTCTTCCAAACCGCCTGCACCACTTTGCAATCCTTCCCTCCTGCAGGGAGGAAGTGAGAGTTCCTGTGGCTCCTCTTCCTCATCATCAGCAGGGGGCCGCCTTTTAGGTTTTAGTGTTCTGATAGGCATGTAATGGTATCTGGCTGTTGCTGAGTTCCTAATTCTTCACCACTAAGTGTGGCTGATCATTTTCCATTTGCTTGCTTTACCCATGTGCATCTTCTTTCCTGATGTGTCAGCTTAGATTATATTTTGCTCATTAAAAAAATTGGAGTATCTGTTTTTCTAATTGCTCATTTAAAATGTTCCTTTAATGTATGAATACCTTATGAAGTAGGTGTTTTGAAATATTTGTCCCAGTAAGGGACAAATCTCTTTTACTTTTAGGGGGCAGTCAGACTCTCACTATGAGTCAAGGCCTCTGGAATAATGGGGTCACAAATGTGTACTACTGTGTCTTTATCAGAGGAAAATATTTTAAATTTAATGATGTTGACTTGATTTATTCCTTCCTGGATTCTCCTTTGATTTTCTTCTATAATATCTTCTAGAAATTTTAGCATATTATATTTCACACTTTGAACTATAGCCTATTTGTGAATCCCTCTCCTTCCCTCCATCCCTCTCTGCCTCTCTGCCTCCCTGCCTCCCTCTCTGTCTTTGTCTCTGTCTCTCTCTCTCTAACATATGAGTTCTAGCCCCATCCTTTTTCTTCTTGTTATGTGGCTGTGTTTCAGCTCCATTTGTTTAAGTAAAGAACCATCCTTTCCCCTTTGTTCTTTGTTAGGGAGTAGATTGTAGTTCAGCTCTCTGAATCAGTTTTTAGCTTGTGTGGTCCTACCAGAGCTAAGGCCAGTGGACTTCTGTGATGGTGTGTCCCGGGCAGTGGAGACCCCTGTGTATCCACCTTTGCCTCATATGCTCAGGGGCTTCAGCCAGAAAGACTCTTAGAGTTCTCTGAGTATCTTAGCTGGTGTTACTCTTTGCTTCCACGGTTGAGGGCATCCTGACTCCCCAGCTATTACCAAGTTGAAACAGGCTGAGGAATTTTGAATCTGCATTTCTAAGTTGTTTTAAAATACATACCATGCTACAAATTTCCTCCTGCCTAGTAGTTACCATTTTTTCAATTAGAGGAGAGAAGACCTGTCATAAAGCAGGTGTCATCCTGTTTGCACCTGGCCCTCCATGTTTACCAGTGGCTCTCCCTACCCCACTGTGTGGGACATGCTTAGAGTTCAGGGGCATGGAGAGAGCTGCCAGCCAGCTCTGCTCTTCTTGTCTGAGGCTTTCTCGTGTTTGTGTAGATTTTGATTAATTGATCAGGAAACCTGCTGTTACAATTTAAATTGAAATGTCTCCATAGGCTTGTGTTCTAAGGTCATTTTTCAGCCTGTGACTATCTTAGGAGCTGTTGGGGCCTTTGGGAGGTGGGGCCTGGCTGGCAGAAATGGTTACCTGGGGGTGGAACTTTGATAGTCACACCCACTTGTAGTTTCAGTTTTTTCCCCTTGATTTCCACCCTGTGAACCAGCTGCTGTTTTGAGTTCCCTTCACTGTGGCATAGCAGACTGAGGTCTCTCTGAAATCATGAGTCAAAGTGAACCTGTGTTCCCTTAAGTTGATTCCGTCAAAGTTGTCACAGTGAAGAGAAAAATAAGCTAATATACCTACTGTGTATATGACGATGCATAATAGTACTCAAGATTTATCAACGTGTATGGCTGAGCCACACATTTGGGGATATACCAGAAACCTGCCTATTATCCCTTACCTGCATGAGACTACAAGGATTTGGGCTCTGATGCTAGGAACATTATGAAACAAAAGATGTATAGTTGAATACAACCTCTTCTAGGCCTTGGCTATCAGCCACCAGCAGCTGCTTGAGATGGAGGATCAAAGAACGATGTGTATGTACCCTGGTATAACCTTGTCATTTTCTTGTCCCAAGGCTCTGGGACCTGAGTCCTTAGACACAGCATTTGCCCTGTCTTTGGCTGTGGTTATTGCCAATATTCTGCTACTTCCCCAGTGTCAATGAGCATCAGATTTATCAACTGTTCTTCTGGTAACCCTACATCTTAGTTATTTTCCTGTAGCTTGATAAAATCATCTGACAAAATGACCTAAGGGATTATTTGTTCATAGTTGCAGGTTATAGTCTGTCTTACTTTTCTGTTGTTATGAAGAGACGCCATGACCAAGGCAACTTACAGAAGATTTTATTAGGGGTTTGCTTACAGTTTCAGAGGGTTAGAGTTCAAGATCACCACAGAGAAACATGGAAACAGGCAAGAAGGCATGTCATGGGAACAGTAGCTGACAGCTTATGTCCTTTCCTAAAAACAAGAGGGAGGGAGGGAGGGAGGGAGGGAAGGAGAGAGAGAGAGAGAGACAGAGAGAGAGAGAGACAGAGAGAGACAGAGAGACAGAGACAGAGACAGAGACACAGAGACAGAGAGAGAAACAGCTGGGAATGGCCTCCGCTCTTGAAATCTAAAGGCCTACCCCCAGTGACACATCTTATCCAACAAGGCCACACCTCCTAATCCTTCCCAGATAGTTTCACCAACTGGGCACAAAGTATCCAAATATATGGGGATCATTTTCACTCAGCTCACCACATCCTCCATCAAGTCCGGAAGTTAACAATGGCAGATGCTTGAGATTGCACCTATACACAAGAACTAGACAACAGGAATGCATGCATGCTGTTTAGTCCCCTTTCTCATTTACATAATCCAGCATCCCCACCCAGGAGGATGGTGCCACCTACAGTGGATGTGTCTTCCTGCCTTGATTAATGCAGTCAAGATCATCCTCCACAGGCATGCCAGAGGCCCATTCCCTGGGTGATTTTAGATTCTGTTGACAAGTAACATCAACCTACTAAGGTACTGGCTTGATCCTGTCTGTTAGGTATGAAAGTACACTTACATTCTGCAAAGGCTCAGCAGGCATTGCATATAGGGCAGGTGACTAAAGCACCAGTTTTACTTTCTAAGGCTATTTTCATGTGTCCCTGATGTAACTGAGCTGCATTTCCTGACCCTTGCTAAGTGTCAGACAGTACTCTGCACAAGGCATATATGTATACCTTATCTGGTTACATGTTCTCTATGCCCTTGGGTGAGACATACAGTCTACAAACAACGTATATCTTTAAACAATAACAACTTGGAGCTGAGAATGGCTAAGCTCCTCACCCAAGTTTGTTCAGCCAGTGTGTGGTGAGAAACAAGTCCTAGGCATCACTCTTATTTATTTGTGGGTTCCATAACTTGATCTAGAGGCCAAATTCATGCAATATTGACTGATAAGAGAATGGTGTATAACTTTAATTTCTTTTACTTGTATATGCTCATCTTCACACACACAAAATGAAGTCTGGTCATATTTTATAGATAAAGAGCAACAACTCTCTGAAGGCACTGGCAGAACAGGCAGCCTTTCGAGTCTCTGGTGTAGTTCATTTCCTGCCATGTTTCCATCATAACTACCTGTGGCAGTCCCCCACTCCTTCCACCTGCTGTAGCTTCATAAACACTTTGGAGGTCTTGCTGTGCTACTTAGTTAAATGCAGTCCTCTGTCCCTACTGAACCTTACAAGTCTGGCACGGTCTCCACAGAGCTCTACCATCTTACTCACATCTGTCTCCTCTTCATGACATTTTAACCACTTGGGTCTTTGTGCTGTAACTGTGCAAAGCTGTCTCAGGGTCAAGACTGTGCCTCAGGTGCAGTGCTCTGAATTTTCATCAATCAGGCCACAGCTGCTTCTTCTAAGATACAGTATAGCCTACTTTTGTCTCTTCCTCAGCTGCCTTAGCCCAGGTGTGTAACTATTCTTATTTTTGTCCCTTTATATTAGGTGTTTCTACTTTCAGTCACTCATGTAACCCATACTGGTTCCTGTTGTTTCAGACTCTGAATGCTGGAATTAAAGGCACCACCATACCAGGCTTCCATGTTTACTTATTCATTACTCAGTTTCTTGTATGCATGTGTGTGTGTGTGTGTGTGTGTGTGTGTGTGTGTGTGTGTGTGTGTATGTATGTATGTATGTATGTATGTGGGAGTATATGTGTGTGCATGGTGTATGCATACATGTATGTGGGTAGGTGTACTTGAACACATGCGTGGAGGCCAGAGGAGGATGCTGGGTGTCTGTTCTGACACTCTCCATCTTATTCCAGTGAGACAGAATCTCTCACTGAATCTGGGGCTAGCTGGAGGCTAGCAAGATGCAGGAATCCTGCTGTCTCTGTCCCACACACTGGGAGTTATTTACTGGTACATGTGTGACCACCTGGTCTTTTTTCTTTTACATGAATGTTGGGGGAATGGTCTAATGTATTTTGATGGTAATTGCTGCTTGCTGTATCTGGGACCCACCTTTTGATTAATAAAAAGCCATTTCACTTAGGCAGGGCAGAGGAGATAGAGGTGTAGCTAAGGTTCCCAGGCATAGGGAAAGAGAGAGGAATTCTGGGAAGAAGGAGAGGAGAAGAGAGAAGAGGAGGGTTCCGAGAAGGGAAGAGAGGAGGGCCGCCATCAGTTAAATGAAAGAGAAACACATGGCTGGTGTGGATGGAGATTTGGCCCAGATAAAGAACATTAGCAAATATTTGGGATTATGGATGGGAGGTAGCTTGATAGAAATTATTAGAAACAGATGGAATGGGATCGAGACAGGGATCCCATACCTGCCTCTCTATGAGAAATAGTTTAGAAGATTAATGTCTGCCCTGCCCCAGGTTAACTAAGGCTATTTTAAAATATAACAAGTGCTAACCAGGCATGCTAAAGTAATAATAATTATAGGCCTGATAATAAACATTATTGGGCATACTGATAGTACAGGTAATTTAAAAACATTGCATGAATCCTTGTCGGGAGCCAGAACAACCCATGACTTTCTCAGAGGCCTTGATGAAAAGACAAAGAGAACTTTTGTTCTGTTTTCTTATTCAGGAGTAGACTTGGCAAGGTCAGTCTAGGATTGGAGCCAATGTCCCATAGGAGTCAAGTTTGTCATTTCTGGAGACTCAGCTCTTACCCTTGGCCTGTTGTTATTACTCTTTAGGCAGCTGTGTCTGAGATATCCTGGTATGAAAATATTTTCCTTCATTGTTTTTCCTTCACAAAAAGTATGTAAGATGTTATACTTCTTAATAAACTTGCTTGGCATAAGTTATGAGCTTATGCATGACTACCTGGTCCCAGCTATTGCTTTTGTGGTCCTCCCACTGAAGACCTCATTGTTTGTAACCCTTTATTCTATGGGTGTAGGACAGATCTTGATAAATAAATTCAGTTCTCATGCCTTCAGGGCAAGCGCTGTTATCCACTGAGCCATTTTTTCAGTGCGTATTTACTTACTATGTTCTCTACGCAGTACAAGGTCATTTCTAACAGTGTGGAGACTTTGTCCCTGGGTATTGGCGCTTAGAAAGCTGTTCTAACAGTACCATGACTGCACTTGGTACAGACGGTCTAGGTAGACCTTGATGAGGTAAAAATACAAGCAAGCTCCTGTTCCTTCCTGGTTTAGAACACCATTGAGTAACTCTCTCACACCATAGCTTTCCTATCAGGGAGTCGACACAATTTTCAGGGTCCTGTTCAAAATGAAATTGGAAAGTCTTGCTTCAAAAGTGACGAAGAGCTCCAAATTATTGTCAGCAGAACCTTAAGCCAAGCATAGGACCACACACACGAGATACCAGCACCACTGTCATTTCTCCTCTGGGCCAACATCCTGGTTTTTCTTTTAGGGTATGGGTCTTTATGGCTTGGGTATGGTTTAAGTGTGTTCCTTGAATATCTCATGTATTGGAAACCCTAGAGTGGTGTGCTGGTTAGCATTTTGTCAATGTGACACAAGCCAGATCATTGGGAATAAGGAACCTCAACCTCAACCTCAAGAAAATAACTCCCATAAGATTGATCTGTAGGCAAGCCTGTGAGACAATTTCTTGACTAATTATTGATGCAGGAGAGCTCAGTCTAATGTATGCAGTACTAACCCTGAGCTTGTGGCCCTGGGTTGTATATAAAATAAGCTGAGTCCTCACTCCAACTTCTTTTAGTGATGGAATGTAATGTTAATGTGTAAGGCAAATAAACCCACTTCTCTCCAAGTTGCTTTTGGTCCTAGTGTTTATCACAACAATGGAAAGCAGACTACAAGGACAGGTAGCAATGGTGGGGGTAATGGGGCCTTTAAGAGGCAGTTCTGAGATCCTGAGGTCAGGAGTAATACGTAAGAGGTCCTTGGCCACACAGATAAGACTGGAGAAGCCAAGAGAGTTAAATATGCAGGCTTGTCTCTTCAAAGGAATATGTTTACCTGTCTTCCTCCAGGAAGGCTGGGAAAAATGTAGTTTACCACCTCCTGATCTTTTGCTACCTAAAGGACCAGAATTCACCTGTATCCCCCAGAATATTATGCTTGTTTATTCCAGACGCCCCATACCCACCCCTAATCTCAAGTATTGCTTCTCAGTTCATAAAACACATTTTTTTTTTTTACAAAAGCCTAGGCAACTTCTGTAGTATCTTAAGACCAGGCCAATCCTGAGTCCCATAGGCGTTATGCTTGTGCTAGTCATTCTTTCTAGACTTTTATCTTGAGCACTGTTTCTAAGTCAACAGAACTCTTCTTTAGGGAAGAATCCATCAAAGAGTTTTAATGTAGACATATTTTAAGTTTGTGTACACACAAGACTGAGTTATTTGTCAGGAAACTTTTTTTTTTTTTTTACAAAATTGTAAATATATTTGGCTTAAATATAACTAAAATAAACCCCCTAGTATCAGACGCTAGAAGTTCAGCTCAGCACTGGCTAACTAAGTTGGGATGAATCAAATTTTATTCTTACCTCACTCAGATAATTTCCCTGCTGGTCATGACCCTCGCAGGGACCACCCCCTCCTTAAAAGTCGTGGGGGCGGGTTTTGCAAAGAAGATGTAGGATCCAGTCTTTTCTGTGCACATGGCTCTTGCTATGATGTGGGTAATATGGTGTTGAGAAGAGGTTCTCATCAGACCTGAGCTGAGGTTGGAACCTTGAATTTTCAGAACTATGAGCTAAACAAATTTTCTGCTTGTTTGTTTTTGTTTTTTAAATGAAGCTAGTCTGCCAACCACCTTGAATCTTGAATGTACCTTGAAGGCCATGTATTAAAGATATGTCTTCCAAGGTTATGTCCTTAGAAGATGGCAGGACATTTAAGGTGTGTGTGTGTGTGTGTGTGTGTTCTGGGGTGTGTGTGTGTGTGTGTGTGTGTGTGTGTGTGTGTGTGTGTGTGTGTGTGTGTGTTCTGGGGTGTGTGTGTGTTAGATAATGAGGATGTGTTCTGCAAGAGTACTATGGAACCCTAGCCTCTTCTTATCATCTGTACTCTCTGGCTCCTATGATAAGTGATTAGGATCTGTCACTTGCTCCTCCTGTGATGTGCTGGGGGACAGAGAGCAAGAGTGAACAGCTGGCGGAAGAGGACTTGGCAGACATGGCAGTCTTGTGCAAAGGTTGGTGGGTTGCAAGCTGGGAAGCATCTGCCCTGGTAATGTCCAGAGGATGAGTCTCCTATTCTGATCCTGCACATCTGGGAGTAGCAGAACGCATGCTGGGCTAGGTGAGAAGAGGAGGTAAGGCATGCGACAGGTACACAGGGGCAAACTTTTGTCCCCGTGTTACCAGGCTGCCAGAGCCGGGTTTGCTTGTGTGTGCATGTATGTGTATGCATGCTTGTGTGTGCGTTCACGTGCATGCATGCATGCATGCATAGGTGTGTGTGTGTGTGTGTGTGTGTGTGTGTGTGTGTGTGTATGATTGTGTGTGCGTGTGCGTGCATGTGTGTAGCTATGGCTTAAGACCAGTGCACCTGGGATTAGCTCACCTTTTTTGTCTTTGTGCTTTTGGGACCCTCCTCAAGTTCTGCAGCTGAAAGGGGAATTTTTCACAACCTAAGGAGGGGAATGTTAGGAACAGCAGCCTTGGCACCACCTGCAGATCATCTGGGGGTAAATTCCAGACTCTGGAGAACCTTCCAGGCTGCACAACTGCATCCCCTGGAAACCCTGCTGCTTCTGAGAACTGCTCTCTGGCCTGCTACCTCTTCAGCCTTCCACATCTCAGTACAGAGAGCTCCAGCTGGGAGCTCCTTGACAGGGGGGGTTGCTTCCCTGAGCTCTCCAGGTCCTGAAGTCAGCCCCAGGCTCCTTTCTTAACACTTTTCTGTCTCAGGGTAATCACACTCTCTGCCTACTTATACCTGATGAGGAACAGTGCTCCCGCGGGGCTGTTGTGACTATTCTTCACTGCCACACTCCGCCCTTCCGTTTCTGGCAGTTATTGCAGAAGAGCGAGCCCAGGTTGGTTGGCTGCGAGTTCCTGGAGGCCGGCCAGCCAGCCAGCACCAGGAATCTGCTTTCTACAATATGCGTTTGTGTGCTGTCTGAGCAGCTCCGACGACCATCTGTTTCAACATCTTAGGAGATGTGGTGTTAGAGAAGGCAAGGCTACCACTCTGGGGTGTCTTTGCTGGGGGCTGCTGCACACAAGGCCACGGTTAACATCCTGAGGGATAGGCAAAGGTGCTGGAAAATCTGCAACAGTTTTTGATTTGGGATCATATGATCTGTGGGTTTCATTTGCTAAGAAACTAATGCTTTTTAAGTCTTTTGCAGGTGATTTCTTGACCTTTCTTGGGAAACCTTCAGTTTGAAATGGGTTTGGAGTATTCTGGCCATTGCACCTTCATCAGGGATGCTGTGCCATGCTGCCTAGACAGTTTTAGGACTGTCATAGTCCCTCTCTCAGCGTCAGAAACATTGGTGTTGGTATCTCACTATGGATATGAAGGAAGATTCCTCTCAAAGTTTATGTCACTCCCTCCCTGATTCTGTGATCAGTTGCATCCTATACTTGGCTCTAACAATTCCTCAAGGGTATTTTCTCTCCCAACTCACACACACACACACACACACACACACACACACACACACACACACCCAAAAACAACTGTGATACAAGCTTGGTGAATTCCGTAATGCAAAAGCCAGACCCCCTTGCTTCACAGGTGTCTTGATATCGATAACCAGATAGGCAGAGTTTGAAAACCAGAGTGTCCTCAGTACTCGGCACAGAAACTCTCTACCCATTCTTTAGGTGCACAAGAGACACTGAAGAACAAACTAAGGGTTTCTAAACACTGATGGACTTTTTTTTTTGCCATGTTCAGGCAATGACTTAGAAAGGGATGAATTCCTTAATCTGTGAGAGGAAAGTGAGACCAGTGCCCTGGACCTATAGCATCAGGATTTATTCTTGCCAGACAGGGAGCATTCGAGGATACCATTAACACTGCTGCCCTGCAAGACAGGGAATGTCGCATGGCTCCTGACCACCTCTTTTCCTGGCCATTAATTCAATAACCAGGTTCGTGTCATAACATGTACACATGGTTTCTAACAAAGAAAGAAACAACTTTCTCAATAAAGTTGCTGCTGTGCCCAGTCAGCATATACTAGCAGATAGATGCTGAGACTTGTGTGGCTCAATATGAGTGCATTGAATCAAGAAGGACTGAACATAAAATTGGCTAAAGAAGAGCACATTGATGTGAAAGCAAACTTTTCGTTACAGAGTTTAATATTAGGAACGAGACACTAGGAAATGGTGCTAACAGGCAGATTGTCTAGAATATCATGAAAAAATGGGGGGTAATTTTTAAAAGAAGCAGAAATGGAAGAAATTCTAAGACATATGGTACAAAGATGTGGAGAAATCTGTATGGCAAGTGATAGAAGGAAAATTCCAAATTCTCTCCTACTTTTGCGAGGGGCACTCAGAAGTTTCTTTATTTAAACTAGATACAATTTACTGGTGAACGTAGATGCTGAATGCCAGCAAAGCACCAAGGGAGGGGCTGGAGGTTGGTGACAGGAAGAGTGTCCTCCCCAAGAACAAAATGATGGACCTTGTACCTTCCATCACCAGGAGAGACCAGCCTGGGAAGCTTCCTTGGGTTCTGAGGCTGTATTCTCCACACCTAGCAATCCTGTTTCTGTCTACTGCTGTGTGTGGTCACAGGAAAGACACTAGTATGTGGTTAATATAAGTCCCAAAGAAAAATCATAATGGAGACACCTGGGGTTTGGGAACACAGCATTATTCGCGCATTTACAAAGGAGCTGTTGGGATTGGTTTTGGCTTGAGATAAAGCATGAAGCTCCCACCTGTGAGGTGACAAATGAGCATGTGACCACCTACCGGGAACAGGTTTATTTTTTTAAAGTTTTTAATTTAATTTTTTTTTCAGACACACTAAGTCATGGTGTCAGGCAGGTTTGGTAGCAATCTGTTGTGAGATGTCTTACAAAAGGTACAAGTACTGTTTGTCTGCAATTAGGCAGGGATAGTGCCTGAGAGAAGAAAACTTCTGTGTGAGCAGGAGTGTGCTCACATCTTCTGCCAACACAGTGGTATTATCTCTTCACTTCACACACACTGTTCTGTGAACAGCTCAGTGCTGTCACCCAATAGGGTTTGGAAGAAGGCAGGGTTATTTGAAAGAAGTCTATTTGACTTCTTTGTTTGACAAACAAAAAGGAGCAATGACCCACCCGGATGTTTGGTGTCCTACTGCTCCGATCACACCATGTGTGGAATCATGAGAGGCCAAGAGCTCAGACTGAGTAACTTGGCTAATTTCTTAGGAGCCACTAAGGGAAACTATTGTGGATCAGAGCAGGAAATCTGAGGATGCCTTATCCAGACTTATGGCAGTAATCATGGAGTTAGCCTGAGACCCTTTGCCAAGGAGCTTTGAGCACAGAAGAGGCACACATAATCAAGGGTATAGAGTGGTCCCTCCAGTTGACCTCAGTCAGCTTCTAGGCCACCCATGGGTTGGTCTGTGGATGCCTGAGTAAAGCAGTGGGTTGACAGGAATGGAAGCTATGGCAGATGTGTCAGCACAGACTCTACTTCCAGAGAAATGCAGCTACAGCCACTGATGTACTTCCTACTGGGTAGCAACAGAAACCAGCAGAGTCCTGATATGCTACAATTACTTACGAGGCCTTCACACACCAATGGTGACTTGATGATATTACTCCTCTTTCATCTTAGCGAAGGCAGAAATTCATCTTGAGTGGAGGTGATACATTCCGAACAAGTGCTATAGTTTGTATTTGCGTTCCCTCACTGTTCACATGTTGAAGTTTGATTTTCACTGTGGTAGTTTTAGGAGGTAGAAGTTATAGAAGATGAATACATTCATGAATATTGAGTCCTTGTGAATGGGATTCATGACTTTATAGAAGATGTCCCAAAGAGCTCACCCATCTTTTCTACCACTAGAGGACATAGTGAAAGGTCACCACCTATAAACCAGAGAGTAGACACTCATCAGATGCTGAATCTGATGATGCCTATGATCTTGGACCTTTTGCTCAAGAAAATATTTGCTATCACCCCATAGTTGGTATGATATTATTGCAGTCTAAAGATATTAGCATGCGAGGCTTGCTAGTAAAAGCCAGCTACCCTGTCCAAGGCCTTACATAGTGTTCAGGCTGCCTACACTGAACACTACATCATGTTATATGAGCCCCATCTGGACTCTGTATATCAAGAAATAAAGAAAAGAACACCATGCTAAGATAAGATGATTATCAATGGGTATGCTGTTACACAACAGAGACAGCAAAGAGCACACTTGACTTCATGTGGCTACTTAGGGCATGTCTTAGGGTAACCCCTGCTAGTGTCAATGGTAGTTAGATGAAGGCGGGATGAGATGTGTCTGTGCTGTCTGCAAGGTATGACTTTGGGACTAGTCAAATGTGCTACTAGAGAGGAAAGCAAACAGCTCTGAGGGATAGCACTGTTGAGCTTGAAGAGTGGGCCCTTCTACTGGCTTTAACACTTCCTGGGAAGTCTATTGGGCCTGGAGGGAACACAGTCGAGATTAACTTTTTCTGCTGCCCAATCCTGCTTCTCTTTGAAGACACTGTTTCAGAGATGCCTCTTAAATAAAGGAGTTTCATTTTAGAATCTTTCTCCCAGGATAGATAACTCTATTATTAATCCAAGAAGTCTCACCTCCTCAGATGGCTTCGGGGCCATTGAGAACACCTTAAAAGTCCCAGCTCAGGGAGCAAGAAACACCCTCGGAAAACTGGTACCTGACACATTTTGAGTGGTTTGTTTTTAGAAGCTAAATGGATTGTACTCCTTTCTCCCCACCCCCACAAAAGATTGTGTTCTTTTTGCCATGTGTTTTCTGTTCCTTTCCCCTTCCTTCCCCCTTCTCTGCTTACTCTCCACATACCCCATGTGTGGAGCGGAGAGGAGGGGGATGAAGTTTATAATGGCCAGAAACGGCCCTCATTTATATGATGGTTGCTGACGTGTCAGAGATTTCCTGCAGAGAAAAGATGGATAATGATAAAGATAGGAGATATTCAGGTCCCCTGCTACCCCCAGAAGTGTGGAAGGGGGGGTGCTCTGCCCATCCGCACACACACAGCAGACCACATCATTACATTCTTAGCCTTGCATATTTACTGTTCATCTTTTTGGTGTGCAAGGACCTATAAACATCTTTCCTCTGGGGTCTCATTAACAGGGTGGCTTTTGTCTTCTCTGGGGTTGGGTCCACTGTGGCCAGAGCACCAAGGCAGAAATGTCCATATTGGCAACAGAGGGAGATAGAGAGGCTCTTTTATGAGCATGTGGCCCTGGGGTGAGAGAAGAGGTGGAGATGGAAGGAGAGTTTGTAGCAGGGCAGTGGGCCGCTGCTGTGAAGACAGCTTGGGAGAAGAGCAGCCAGTTTGCATAAGTACTTCCTCTTTGTGATGTGTATACCTGACAGGGGCATGAGCATATACCTCCTCTGCTGACCTATCTATTTATCAAACCTCATTAATTGTCATTACAATTATCATTTGAATTTCTAATGCCCCCATGTTCAAGTTTTGAAGGCTTAGCCCCAGCTGGTGGGACTATTTTGAGAGGTCATGGAATCTTTACAGGGTAAGTAAAAGTAAATCTTCATTTCTCTGTAAACTTATTTCTCTCTGTCTCTGTCTCTGTCTCTGACTCTGTCTCTCTCTCTCTCTCTCTCTCTCTCTCTCTCTCTCTGTCTCTCTCTCTCTCTGTCTCTCTCTCTGTCTCTCTCTCTCTCTCTCTGTCTGTCTCTCTCTCTCTCTGTCTGTCTGTCTGTCTCTCTCTCTCTCTCTCTCTCTCTCTCTCTCTCTCTCTCTCTCTCTCTCTCTCTCACACACACACACACACACAGAGCTCACTAACTGAGCATATTATTTATTTTTAAAAGTGCTGAGAGTCCAGTAGCGCCTCGAATGGAGAGCCAGAGACTGAATCCCTTCACCATGGGTGTAATTAAAAGAAAAGGAAGATATTATCTTAACTCAATTGCTATCTTAGGGCTAAAGATTCTGTGTAGGAGATCTCGCCTATCCTTAGATCACGACACCTTTAAATGTGGAGCTGGGAATCCACTATGAGACAGTGATGCTGCTCTCACTACAGAAGAATTTAAAATGCTAGTTTGGCTGAAAATCTGGGTGAGAGGAAGGAGACCCTCAGGATGGCACTGCTTGCCTGGAGGAGACTTGCACAACCTTGATGTACTGTACCATTTCGGAATTGGGGAGGAAAACAAGTGCAAAGAGCATCCGTTATAGCTTTAACCGTTATCCTTCAAGTGGATGGGCACCTCCTTCCCCTCATCTCTATGGTACCCTTAGTAAAGGAGTACTGATGTCTAATGCCCCTCTGTGGAAGTGGGCTACCCGTGAGGGGCTCTGCAACATTGTTGACTCTATGGTTGAGTTACTGCAAGTTAAACACAGAGTATTCAGAGGCTGCGGAGTAAAGACAGAAGGAATTCTGAGAGGATCAGAATTTAGCAGAATCCAGGAGCATTCTAGGCTTTCAAGATTGTAAAGTCGGTGGGGGTCCAAGTCCAGATCTCCAAGGGCCAAGACTGGATCCAAGTGGTATCTGGTGACATGTGGAAAATTACATAGAACACATACGTGATGTGATGGAAGGATGGACCAGCAAAAACAAGATGGCAAGATCCAAGGCACTGAAACTAGGCCGACTGGAAACCAGGCAGATTGGAAACCCAGGCTGAGGAGAGAGCTGGCCTATGGGTGCTTCTTCCTCTTAGCGCCACATGAGGAGGTCTTGTGACTGTTTAGTGGGATGTGGGCCTGTAACTGCAGGCTTGCTTGTTCCTTCCCAGTACCCAGATGTTGGAGGTGGCAGTAGTTCTCAGATGAATGAGAAATATGTGTTTGGAAGCAAACCAGGCCCCACGGCAACCTGCAGCTCCACTGCATGTAAGACGTATCTATTTTGTATTTGTTCTGGGATGTGTGACCCCGTGTTGGTTTCTTTGCTCTCTCCAGAGAATCTCATATGCCTAAATACAGAGATAGAAACAGGAGAGACGTCTCCATCTTTGGTCTCCAGTGTGTTAACCTGTTTTTCTGTATCCCTGTTTATAACTAAACTATTATTTTCTCATATGGAGACACCTATGTAATGAATTTACAGTGATGATTAAAGCACCAATCCTTATAAGCAGGACCACTGAACCTATGCCCATATTTGGAAGTGTCTGTATCCTAGGCTAATTTGCAGCCTGGATGGTTAGTTAATCCATGTCTGGGAAGCATGTTGTGTGGGTCATGATTTGTAGTGGCAGCAGGCATTTTATGTGAAACTCAGAGATTCCCATGGGTGAATCCCAAGACACTGTGGTCCACTGGGCTAGAGGGCATACTTAAAGAAATGGTATGTGATGACAGGAGAGAGCATTTCTGATTTTCCCTAGCAATCCAGCCTTCCTATCCCTAGTTTCCTCTGGTTATTTGGGTAACAATGCTGGCTTGTGGGAGTAGAACCTGCTCCCCATAGTCTGAGATTTTTTGCCTCCACCTTAAGCAGAGAGCTCCTAAGGATTGCAACAGAAAGGGTTTCTTTCTTTTATTTTTTTTCAAAGAAGAAAGCATAAAGTATAATTCATCACTTTAAAAAATGGATAATTAGGAAAGGGCAGAGAGCTCCATGCTTTCAAATTGTGTTTTTGCACTTTGGTATAGTAATCATAAATAATGAATTTCTACAGCTTGCTCAGAAAGGCAGGGAGACAACTGGGTCCTAACCTAACATTCTTTTCTTGCCTTTCAACATCAGCACAGAAGCAAGTAGATAGTGGCCCAGCAGGCACTATACACCCAGGTTACTGAAAGTTCTCCGGATTCACCCGCCGGACGATGCTAGTACCTGTTTCCTTTTACTTTCATTCCTCATCCACCTTGCCAGTTGGTGTCCTTACTCAAATGTACCTAATATGATCATCATCTAATTGGATGCTGGTCCAGAGAGCTCATCTTTAAACATTGTTATCAGTTGGCCTCTTCTGTACCACCCTAGTCAGATAGGAGCTACTCTGTCTTCTCCTGAGAGCAGGTTTCTGACAGATTGGCATCTATATCCTCACACCGTGTTCTCCACCAATAGCATCTTTGTGTTCTACTTGGACCATTCTCTAGAGAAGCCCTTAAGAAGTATGTGGAGCCTAGTAGAATATCCCTATTTAGCCCTAATGTCCCAAAGCACCTGAAGATGTGGGTCATGAAGATAATACATTTTTCTGATGTGGTTGGGAGAAGAAGATGAGTCATTTCCAAAACAGTAGAGGCCAAGCCACGAGGAAGTTTCTCTTAGTCTCTACAGTCAGTTGAGAAAGAAAAGGTCTTCTTGTGCATGGAAGGCATGTAGAAACACATTTGATGTGCTACGTGCATGAGAGGAGTGTCCCTCAAGGCCCTTGAATATATTAAATAGCATCAACCATGGCTGCGTTTTCAGGTTTATTGATTCCTCACCCTCTCTTGCCTTGGAGAGAGATGCAATAACTGAGGTTTTCTTATGTCTTGGTAGAAATGATCCATTGGAATAACAGGGAAAGTTAAACCCTAAGAAACTCAGTGCCCTCCTGGATGTTTCTCTCTTAGAATGCTTGGTGATGAAGATACAGAATCTCTTCCCTCTGATATTGTTTATGATCTCATAAACAATAAACCCCTTGCTCCTCTAAGTTGTTTTTGCTCATTTTTAAAAAACCACATCACCAGAATGGGGTTTACTTTAGGCCACAGCTCCAGAGGGGACACAGTCCATCACGGTGGGGGAGGGTTGGCATCAAGTACATGACGTCTTCCTGGCAGTCAGGAAGCAGGGAGATCACACTTCATTTGGGAGGTCTGGTGCTTCTGGCTTTTCACGTTCTTCACATTCACACAAAAGACACAGCAGCCCTTGAACCACAGGCATCAGGTAACTTAGAAAAAGGATATTATTTATTCCAGTGGATTCTTTTTAGAAGCAATGTGAAAAAAATTAGCAAAGCCTCTTAAAATTTTTTAGTAAGAGTTTCTGAGTTATTCTACATTTTGTTGAAACTAGGGATTGTGTCCAGCTGGCTGGGAAATGAATCTCAGTTGTACATGCTACGCTGGTCCTAGAGGCATGGCTATAGGCATATTGCAAGGCTATGACCAGGAAGTGCAGGCTCAGCAGAGCAGAAAGCTGGCTGCTCCTATGACTCGGTCCCTCCTCCCTCCAGTCAAACAGGACCGTGACTGCTATAGCCAGGGCATATTAAGAGCACAGCCTGAGACACATTCCTTCCAAATAAGATGATCCACAGCAACAGAGTCTATAACAGCAGATACCTCGCACAGTTAATGAAACTGCACACATAAAAATCATCAAGGTGTGTGTTTTCTTAAATTTGTATAACCTAGCTGATTTAAATATGTGTTCCAGCAAATGCTACTGTTCAAACAAAACAATGAGCCTAGCAATATTAGTGAGGAAAAAGTCAATATCAGAATTAATTAAGCAATCTTTGTGAGGAAGAGATGAAATTTAAGGTCTTTTGATCAATGTTTAAAAATCTACCAGAAATATTTGCACCTCATAGGCTATGTTATTGTGTTGCCTTAAACTAACCCGTGTAAGAACTTTAAAAAGAATATAAACATAATAGTTCTACTTAAGTAGACATTAAACTCAGTTCATATTAAATATTTAAAGGATAAATTTAAACAGTGACTGTTCCCCCATGATACAATATGATATTTTCAGGCCCTCTGTGCTTTTCCAGTACTTTCTGGGCTAAAGGTCTTTCCTTTATGAAGTGGCAAAGTGGAGTGCTGTGAAGGGAAGCTCACCGTAGTGTTGCGACCCTTAGCGAAGTGTGAACCGGGATGACATAAACTCACATTCTTTCTGCAAAGGTGACGTAGCAGAGCCAGGCTCAGCTGCCACCACAGGCAGCCTATAGACTTGTAGAGATGTTTTTATATTTTAAAACACCTCTGGTCCCTTTGGACACATGCATTTACCTTGGCCTGTCTGGTATTCTGCATTCTGATTTGTTTTCCCAAGTTTCATGTATGAAGTGCCCTTTCCCCAATCCAAAGTACAATAGATATCACCAGGAGATAAGTCTGTCATTCTTAGGAAATGTCCTTCCAAAGCATAAAATAAAACTTTGTACAGTCAAAGTTGGATTGAAAAAAAAAATAGTAAAGAATAGAGGAAAGGGTGATAAATCAGGCTTCCATTTTCATGTAAAATTATTTTACATGAAATCAGCTTTATATACAATAAAGAGATTTGTCACTCTGGGAGGCTTTGTTTGTTTGTTTGTTTGTTTTTAATTCTAAAAACATTTATTTATTTTTATTTGTTCATTTTACATCCTGAATGTAGACCCCTCCTCTTGGCCTCTCAGCCCCACACTCCCTCCCTTACCCTCCCTCTCCCGTTCCCTGGTCCTCAGAAAGAGGGAACCCTCACGTCTCATCTGGACTCCTTGCATTCTCTTTCTCTGTGGCCTGGCAAGGCTGCTCCACCAGGACAAGTGATCAAGGTGTGGTCATGAGAGTCCATGTCAGAAGTAGTCCTTATTCCCCATATTATGGGACCCACAAGGAGACCATGCTACCTACTACTACATCTGAGCAGGGGGGGGTCTAGCTCTATACCATGCATTGTTCTTGGTTGGTGCATCAGTCTCTGCCGCATCTCCCTCCTCCACCCGGATTTGTTGCCTCCTTTGGTCTCCTTGTAGGGCTTCTGTCCCCCTTCAGGTCTTTCTGTCTCCTACCTTTTAGTTTCAGCGTCTGCTGGGATACCTTGCTGGGTGGAGTCTTTCAGAGGACCTCTATGGTAGGCTGCCTGCCTGTTCCTTCTCTTTTAGATGCTTCTGGTGTCTTTTCTATTTGCACCTCTGAATGAGAATTAAACATTCTCCCTAGGGTCCTCCTTGTTATTTAGCTTCTTTAGGTCTGTGTATTGTAGTGTGGTTATCCTGTATTATGTGGCTAATATTTGTTTATAAGTGACTATCTGCCATGCATGTCTTTCTGGGTCTGGTTTATCTCACTCAGGATGATCATTTCTAGTTTCATCCCTTAGCCCGCACATTTCAAGATTTCTTTATTTTTAAAAGCAGAGTAGTATTCTATTGTATAAATTCTTTGGTTTGGGAACATCTAGGTTGTTTCCAGATTCTGGCTATTATGAATAAAGCTGCTATGAACACAGTTTAATAAATCTCTTTGTTGTATGGTGGAGCATCTTTTGGGTATATGCTCAGGTGTGGTATAGCTGAGTCTTGAGGTATCAGTATTCCCAAATATTGAATTTTTTGCCCCGATGTTCATGAGGGAAATTGGTCTGAAATTCTCTTTCTGTGTTGGGTCTTTGTGTGATTTAAGTATCAAGGTGACTGTGGCCTCATAGAATGAGTTTGGTAATGTTCCTTCTGTTTCTGTTTTGTTGAATAGTTTGAAGAGAATTGGTATTAGCTCTTTGTTGAAGGCCTGGGAGAATTTTGTACTGAATTCATCTGGCCATGGGCCTTTGTTTGTTTGGGAGAGTTTGATGACTGCTTCTATTTCCTTAGTAGATATAGTACTATTTAATTTGTTTACCTGATCTTGATTCAATTTTGGTAATTGTTAGCTACCATGAAAACTGTCCATTTCACTTAGATTTTCAAATTTCGTGGCATATAGGCCTTTGAAGTAATACCTAATGATTGTTTGGATTTCCTCAGTGTCTGTCATTATGTTTCTTTTTTAATTTCTGATTTTGTTGATTTGAGTACTCTTTCTCTGCCTTTTAGTTAGTTTGGCTAAGGGTTTGACTATACAGTTGATTGTCTCAAAGAATCAGCTCTTTGTTTCATTGATTCTTTGAAATGTTCTCTTTGTTTCCAAGTTATTGATTTCAGTCATGAGTTTGATTATTTCCAGTCCTCTACTCGTTGGTGTGTGTGCTTCTTTTTGTTCTAGAGCTTTCAGGTGTGCTGTTAATTTGCTATTATGAGATCTCTCCAAATACTTTATGAAGGCACTTAGTGCTATGAACTTTCCTCTTAGCAATGCTTTCATTATGTCTCATAAGTCGTGGTATGTTATGTCTTCATTTTCATTCAATTCTAGGAAGTCTTTACTTTTTTTTTTTTTAAACTTCATCCCAGACCCAGAGGTCATTGAGTAGGGAGTTACTCAGTTCCTATGAGTTTTCAGGCTTTCTGTTGTTTCTGTTGAGTTCCAGCTTTAATCCATGGTGGTCTGATAAGAAGTAAGTGGTAATTTTGATCTTCTTGTATTTATGAAGGCTTGTGTTGTGATGAAGTGTATGGTCAATTTTTGAGAAGGTTCCATAAGGTGCTGAGAAGAAGGTATATTCTTTTGTGTTTGGGTGATATGTTCAGTAGATATCATTTAGGTCCACTTGATTCATGAAGTCTATTAGTTTCATTATTTCTCCATTTAGTTTCCCAATAGGGAAGAGAGGGGTGTTGAAGTCTCCTACTATTCAGGTGTGGGGTTTGACACGCAATTTAAGCTTTAGTAATGTTTCTTTTATGAATGTGGGTGCTCCCATGCTTGGAGCATAGATGTTCAAGATTGAGACGTCATCTTTGTGTACTTTTCCTTTGATGAACATGAAATGTCCTTCCACATCTCTTTTGATGAGTTCTGGTTGAAAGTCTACTTTATTAGACACTAGAATGGCTACTCCAGCTTGTTTCTTTGGTCTGTTTGCTTGGAAAACCTTTTTCCAGCCCTTTACTCTGAGGTGATATCTTTCCTTATTGCTGAGGTGTGTTTCTTGTATGCAGCAGAATGGTTGGTCCTGTTTTCTCATCCATTTTGTTAGCCTGTGTTTTTTTATTGGGGAGTTGAGGCCCTTGATGTTGAGATATTATGACCAGAGGTTGTTAGTTCCTGTTTTTTTTATATTAGTGGTGTGTGTGTGTGTGTGTGTGTGTATGTGTGTGTGTGTGTGTTTGTAGGCGTGCGTGCCTTTCTTTTGGTTTTGAGGATGTGGAGTTATTTATTTCCTGTGTTTTCCTGGGTGTAGTTAGCCTCCTTGGGCTGGAGTTTTCCTAATAGTATTTTCTGTAAGGCTAGACTTGTGGTGAGGTACTGTTTAAACTTTGTTTAGTCATGGACTATCTTATTTTCTCCATCTATGATGACTTAAAATTTTGCTGGACATAGTAGTCTGGATTGGCATCTGTGGATTCTTAATGTTTGCATGACACCTGCCCAGGCCCTTCTGGATTTCATACTTTCTGTTGAGAAGTCAGATGTAATTCTGATAGGCTTGTGTTTATATGCGACTTGGCCTTTTTCTCTTAAAGCTTTTAATATTCTTTCTTTCTTCTGTATATTTAGTGTTTTGATATTATGTGGCAGGAGGATTTTCTTTTCTGGTCCAATCAATTTGGAATTATGTAGGCTTCTTGTATGTTTGTGGCCATTTCTTTCTTTAGGTTGGAAAGTTTTCTTTCATGATTTTGTTCAAAATGTTTTCTGGGCTGTGGAGTTTGAAGTCTCTTCCTTCTTTTATTCCTATTATTCTTAGGTTTGGTCTTTTTATAATATCATAGATTTCTTGTATGTTTTGTTTCAGGAACATTTTAGTTTTAACATTTTCTTTGACTGATGTATTTGCCTTCAGTATTATCTTCTACCCCTGAGATTCTCTCTCCCATCTCTTGTATTTTGTTAGTGCTGCTTGTGTCTTCAGTTCCTTCCCTACATTTCCTAACTCTAGGATCGCCTCAAATTATATTTTTCCTTGTTGCTTCTAATTCCCTTTTCAGGTCTTAAATAGTTTTATCCATTTCTTTCATTTTTCTCCAGTTTATTGTATTTTTCTGTAATTCCTTATAGGACTTACTTAATTCCTTCATCTGTTTTAATGTATTTTCCTGCATTTCTTTGAAAGATTTATTTTCTTCCTTCAAGGATTCTATCATTTTCATCACCTTAGATTTAAAATCTTCTTTTTGCACTTCATGGGTATCTCCAGGGCTTGCTGTGTTGGGACCACTGTTTTCTGGTTGTGTCTGAGTTTTGTTGCTTGTGTTCTTTCTTGTGCTGTCCTCTAGCCATCTGGTCATCTCTGGTGTTAGCAGGCCTGGAGGTTCTTCCAATGGGGTCGCTGTCTGTGTTCCGCTTGGGTCAAGCAGGTCAGGAGCAGGCAAAGAGAGCTCTGAGCTGAAAACTGGTTGTTAGGGCTCCCCAGAAGCCTCCTCATTATGGTGGACAATAGGTATTAGACCCTGCACCCAGGTTAGCTCTGCTGGGTTCCCTGTCTGTGCCCCAGTTGGGTAAAGCAGGAGAAGAGCAGGTTGAACCAACTCCAAGCTGAAAGTTCCTCAGCTGCCCTCAGGCCTCCTTGGTATGGTGGACAATGCGGGTTGTGGCCAGCACCTGATTCACCTCTGGTGGTTCACTCTCTGGGTCCCAGATGGGCCTGGCCAGGAAGCAGCATCCAGCGAGAGATCCAAGCCCAAAGTTGCTCATGTGTCTCATAGTCTTTCTTGGGTGACAGCTAATATGAATTGTGATCCATGCAAGATTCAGCTCAGCTTATTGCTTTCTGTGTTCTAGATGGGCCAGGCCGGTAAGCAGTGGACAAAGAGAGATCCAAGT